>NC_141682.1:3787500-4413750 GCF_028749965.1 Puma concolor
CCCCACGTCCCCATGGTGGGCCCGGGCTGCACTGCTCACACCGCCCTGCAGAAGCCCCAGGATATCGGGGGGCAGGCCTGTCCAGGGAGCTGGCCCGACATCTTCCTTGTGCTCCTTCTGTGGCGCTGGCCACGGTCACTTTCCATGAAGCTCACATCTGGCCACGAGGGGGCCGCTGAGGAACACGTCCCACGGGCTCCCAGGGTTCCAGGAGCCCGGCCAGCCCCTCTCGGGAGGGCAGAGGAGGGCCAGATGCTATTTCCCAGGCTGGCCGTCATTCAGACCCAACACCGCGTCCTCGGCGCCCCCGCACCCCGGTTCTGGGCACCGTCCTGGGAGATTTTGCACGTTTCTCATCAGACCCGCACGGTGGACCGGTGGGGGGAGACCGCCGTCCCCATTCTATGCGTGAGAGCCGGGGTCTGAAGAGTCGTTCTTGCCTGCGGCCCCAGCATCTGCCATGGCGTCCTGACCCGCCCCTTCTGCCAGGCCGCGGGGCTCAGCTCCCGCCCTTGGCCGAACCCAAGCGGAGGGAAAGCAGCCAGGGTGGGGGCTCCTGCGGCAGTCTCAACCCTCACCCCCCCCCCACCCCGGAGGGACAGTGCAGGCTGCGGGGCGCCGTGGGGGCTGGAGCGTGGCTCCGTCACCGCCTCCAGCAGGTGGCAACAGCAAGGCCTAGAGAGAAGGGTTTGGGGAGCGAGCACATGACCGAGGTGGCGTGAGATGCGCACGTGGGCGTGGTCAGCACTGGGGTGTCGCAGGAAAGCAGAGACTGAGGCCTCAGTTGTCCAGGTGCAGGTGCCACGCGGGCGGTCTTGGGCAGCTCCTCAGAGCTCCCCTTTCGTGCTATTGTGTGGCTGCGAGTGGCACGCGGGTCCCGGCAGCGCTGGGCCCGGACAGTGGTGGGGAGCGTGTGTCCTCCCCGCACATCCATGAGCTGCCCCGAGCAGGTGGCACGGGTCTCCCAGCATCTCTGTCGTGGCCCCCAGATGTAATGTCCCCTTTACAGACGGCCTTCAGGGCGGGTTGCAGTCTGAGAAGGAGGGCAGCTCGTCAGCTTACAGCTCCAGCTGCCGGGGACCCAAATGATATTCGTGGCCCAGTGACAACCCCCCCCCCGTCACATGATGCAGGCAGCACCAGATCAGTCCGGAAGGGAGGATGAACAGCCCCCAGCACCAGGGGTGTGTCCAGTGGGGCCCGAGGCACGGCCTGGCCCCCCACGGAAGGGTCGGCGGTGGCTCAGACGTGCGCGTTGGCGAGCTGGTGTCCAGAAAACTAGATACGGTTACAGCTGTGATTACACTTTTCATCATAGGAAGAGCAGGTGGGTGTGGCATCCGTGTGGTGCTCACCTCTGGGACCTCGTCTGGAGGCTTCAGACCGTCAGGGCTCCCGCGGGGTCTTCCTCGCCGCGGTCACTATCAAAGCCGCTGTCGTTGCCACTGTCGTCCCCACGCCAGACGGCATTCTGTCCTTCTCGGGGCTCCGCACGGTGTCCATCGCAGGCCCGCAGGCGTCCAGACCACACTTGGCAGATGAGGAAGCAGAGGCGGAGACACAAGCTGCGCTTCTCCGCATGAGAGAGAGAGGCCCTCGGGGCCCTTCAGCTCTGGTGCCAGCTGGGTCTGTAGCTCCAAGCTCACGGCCGCAGACTGTCCCACTAATGCACGAGGGCCTGCGGTCACCCAGACGCCGAGCCCGCAAAGTCCACCGAGCCCGGCAGCGCCGGGGCCTTGGGAAGGTCCGCCGCACAGGCTCGCTGGGCCTCGTTGCCTCATGTGTGAAAGACAGAGACAGAGGGATGACCTCGCTGTTCCTTTCAGCTCTGCGACCCCGAGATTTGCCTCCATTAGTCCCCAGCAGTCCCACTCCGTCCCCCACTTCTGCCAGCACCCCACTTACCCTTGGAGCAACAGCCCCAGGACCCGAGAGGCGCAGCTCTCAGCCCCTCGGAGGACAGCATCCTAGCTGCCCCCCTCCCAGGGCCCTGAGTCCCCCCGAGGGTCGGGAGGGCGCGGCCGAGCCAGCCCAGCTTGCTTCGTAAACTCCACTGTGCTGCGCTGGTGCTCGGCTTAATTAGAATGTGCTTGCGGATAAAAACGACCCCACCTCCATGTGTGACCATCCCGGAGAAAGGGGGAAGGTAAAATCCACCGGCCTTTCCTGTCAGGGAATCTCCTGAAATCAAACAGACCAATGGTGTGCACGGGACTTCGTGTTGGAGAGGAGGGGGCCCGTGTTTCCGGACAGTTGGACTTGCCGTGGGAGAAGCGGTCATCAGCCCCCAAAAGGGCCCCCTCCACCCGTCAGCAGAAACAAGCCACCGGCCCCCTTCCCGAGAGAGCAGTGCTCTGTGCGGCCCCGTGGCACGTGTTCTCGTAGCTACATTTTCCTTCCTTTTTTTACATTCTTTTGACATGTTACTTGTGCCGATCGCATGAAATCCGCTAATGACCAGAAGACCTGAAAGTCTCAACAAAAGTTCTAAGCAAAAAGTTTAACCGTCTGCATCGAGGGGCCGTCCCCACATGTAGAGGACGTGGCTCTGGAGCAGGAGGGGTGGCGCTGGGCTGAGGGACATACCGAGGCAGCGTCGGTCCCTGGTGGGTGACTGCCGCCCACAGAAATGCAGTTCCGTCCAGGAGGAGAAGGTCCACGGGACACACGGACATTCTGGATGTCACTAGGGTGTGATGGTGGCAACGTGAGCTCAGGCGATGGCTGCGTATCCAGTGATAATGCGTTCTGCCATCCCTCTGCACATCCCCACGGGGACACCGTGGACCCAGCCCAAACTACCGCGACCAGAGGGGATTAGGGTGTGAAGCACCAGGGATTCCGCTAAAGTCAGTGCGCTGGCCTCATGTCCACTGCGTTCTTGGTCTGCTCGTCCTCGTCGTCCTCCTCCTCCTCTTTGCCCTCCTCTTCCTCCTCCTCCTCCTTCTGTGTGATCTTTAAAACTAAAGCCATGTGAGAAGTCAGGTAAATTTGGCCAAGGATATTATCCAGGGGTTCGATATTCCTTGCTCTCTGTGATGCAAATCATGAGTTCTTAATAGGTGTTTTCAGTACCTTACAGGTAGTATTAAGTACAGAGAGGCAGTGGTAGGTGACGTCTAAACTCCTCAGGACTCGTGCTTCATTATTACAACCGAAATGGATGAATGAATCTCGGGAGCTCCTTCTGTGTGTGAGACGCTGCCTCTAGGTCGGCGGGAGGAACCCGGACTGTAAGCCGCGTCCCCCCGCCCCCACCCAAGCGCTTAAATATAACACGCCGAGTAAACGTAAGCTCTGCATACGGTGACAAGGGGCATTTCCAGAGCATCTCCCGCGTGCCGGACGCCGCGCTGATGGTTACACGCGTTCAACCCTCCCAGGGCGCTTTGGAGATAACTATTTCATTCCCATCCATTCATTCATCCACTCATAGACGTTCACCGAGCGCCTCCCAGGTGCCACGCCTTGTTCTTGGTGCTGGGGGCACAGCAGTAAATGAGGCCAACTCGGTCCTTGTCCCCACGGAGTCCTGAAGGTGGAGGAGGCAGACGGTGGTCAAGGAAGAAACGGCTAATGACAGATCACGGCGGGGGAGATGAGGAGACAGATGGGCACTGAGCACGGTGGGACGGGCTCTTCCTAGGGCCACGTATGCTGGTACCAGAGGGCGGTGATGATAAGGAGAACAGCCTGTATTTGGTGAGCACGCACCGGGTGCCAGAGTCTCTTCCACGTGCTTCTCCTGAGTGTGATCCACACGCCCACCTCACGACCTGGGCGCCCCTGTGGCATGTCACCCTGCCCCAGGTTACAACGGGTTAGAGTGCACGCAGTTTGGCTCCAGAGTGCACGCTCCTGGCAGCTGGCCCTCCACCGCCCTCTAGTCCAAGAAGGAGAAGCTAATCCAAACACGGGGGCCTCCGGTGAGTGAGGCAGGAAACAGGAGAAAAGCTCACGGTTGTCACCAGAATTCAATGAAATAGCTCCTAGGAAGCTAAGAACAGATGGGAAGTTACTTGTTTATTTTAACTTAATAGAGGAGATCTCCCCCAGAATCCAGGAGCAAAGATCATTCTTAAGGGTGGCACTTTAGAAGCACCCCCGGGATTGGGGCGCCAGGGTGCCTCAGTCGGTTAAGCATCCCATTCTGGCTCCGGTCATGATCTCGCGTTCATGGGTTCAGTCCCCGCGTCGGGCTCTGTGCCGACAGCCCAGAGCCTGGAGCCTGCTTCTCCCTCTCTGTCTCCCTCTCTCTCTGCCCCTCCCCTGCCCAGTTTCTACCTCTGTCTCTCAAAGAAATAAAACAAAACCTTAAAATTAAAGGAGCACCCCCAGGACAGCCGGGGCCACAGCAGGGTCGCCTGCCACTTTTCCAGCTGTGGAACCAGGGTGCAGAGAGGCCGGGAGACAGGCCTGCAGTCGCAGACCAGCCACAGCGGGGCGAGGCCCCGTCTCGGCGGGGCTTGAAGGAAGAGTGTCCTGTGCCGGCCGACAGAAGCAGTGTCATCCCGTCCCACCATCTTCAGCGGGAGAGCAACGTGAAAACAGGGCTAGAGGAAGACTCTTCTGACCGTGGGTCCAACAGTAGTTACCTCGCAGAAAAAGCAGAATCCTTCCTCTAGGCATCATTACCCAGACCCCACTCGCGAGCCGGACGGAAGTGGGGGCCGCTGTTGGCTGACGCAGGGGGTGTGGGGACCCCGGTCTCCGAGAGGGCCCCTCGGAGCCTCCCAGGCTCCACGGGGCTTGGTTTGAAGCCCACAGGTTTCTAGGCTGGCCCGGGAGGGAGGACAGTGGACCGGCTCAGAGGCGGTGAGGGCTTTGCCTGCTAGTAGCGGAGGAAGTGGGCCACACCTCCCCTCCTGAGGGACGGGAGGGGCAGAGCCCGGGGTCACGCTACTCTCCTGGTCTGGGAGACGGACACCAGGGCGTCCACAGGAGCAGTCCAGCCGAGGACCAGACGAAGACAGTGTCCTCTGCACAGAAGTTTGTCCTGAGTCCTAGTCTTGGGCGACGTACGGAGCTCAGCACACCAGCCCCGTCAGCACGGAACTGCTCGATGTGGGGGAAGGAAAGGAGGAAAGGACGGTGGTGGTCCAGAGGTGGCAGCCAGCAGTGTGCCGTAAATCCTTGCCGGGGACTGGGAGGGGACGTTTCCCCGCCTTGGACAGTTGGCATTATCTCGGTCTTAGGTACAGTGGACGGGGTGGCCTCATGACAAGGTCTTCCTCCAGCCCTGGCCGGGCCATTTACAGCCCTCTGGCAGCGGGCAAGGGACTTAACAGGACTGGGCCTCTATTTACCCATCCTTGAAACGGGAATCACCACGAATGCGCCCCACAGGGCTGCCGTGCAGTTAACCGGGGCGAAGCTGGTGCCGCGTCCGGCTGCATAAACAGGGATGAGGGGCGGGGAGGGGGGGCCCGGCCAGCGCCGACCTGCTCAAAAGAACACGTACAGGTGAGCAAGGATGTGGTTAGGCGGAGCGGTTTCACGCTCTGAATGGTGTGAGGGATGTGGTAATTAGCTCCTCCTGAAGAATTCCGAGTCCCTCAGAGAGCACTGGTTTCCTCTGCAGGAGAGGGTCTAATTATAGGAGGAGGTGGTTCCCCCCCCTCCCCCGCCGGAGGAGCCCAAAGCAAAACCGCCTTCCCGGCCAGGGAGTTCCGGGCTCCCCTCCTGTCTGGAAATCCCTCCCAGACAGACAGAGCTGGCGGTCTGAGGGCCCCTCCCCGGGCAGGACTGACTCCCTGGTCCCCGGCGCGTCTTGCTCCAGCTGCCCGCTCACTCCGGCCGGAGCCCCGGGGCAGGGGGCAGAGGGGAAGGGCTCAGGACTCAGCCTTTTTCCGTGTTTCAGGCTGAGGCCCTTCACCTCCTACAAGCTGCGCCTGAAAGCCACCAATGACATCGGGGACAGTGACTTCAGTGCGGAGACGGACGCCGTTACCACGCTGCAAGACGGTGAGCCGGCCGGGCCCCCGGCGGGTGCGGACGCTGGCCCCTTCCCGGCTGCCACCTTTGGGCACCAAGACACGGGCTTGCAGAGAGAGGCCCCGCTTTCATCTGGAGCCAGGAAGGGGTCACCCGCGGGAGGGAGGGCGGTGGCGCGAGCAGTAGAATTCAGTCGGCGACACGCGGCTCCCAGCTCTCCGTACAGCCTGTGGCCGTGAAGCCGACTTCAAGGGCTTCCAGATGGAACGGGGGTTTCTTTGATTGGCTTCCAAACCTCTTCGACCCACCAGCAACCCAGAAATTGAATAATTTATGGAGTCATTAAAAATAAATGTCGCAGGGCGGCTGGGTTTTCGGAGGTGTCCCCATGTTTTTCTCATCCACAAACCGCTCCCCAGTCTTGCCATTTGGCAAAAGCACGCCGGTAAGCCATGGCGGATGGGGGCGAGGTCCCCTAAAAGCTCCAGGCGGTCTTGACCCGCTCCCTCCCACCTCGGAGGAGCGGGGCTGAAGAGCTGGTGTGATTTTGTGTGCGGATCCCGCCGGGCCCGGGCCAGAGCCACGACATCGGTGTAGGTCCCGCCGGGGGCGCCGCCCCCGCGGTCAGGCCCGCTTTCAGTGCTGCAGCCCTCGTCCCAGGCCGCAAGCCTGAGCCCTCCGCTCGCCCAGCAGCAGCGCTGGGTTCCTTCCCAGAGTTTCTGTCTTCCTCTTTTATAGCCTGGGAGCCTAGCTTCACTGGCATGCGGCCTCGGTGCCCTGGAGGACCGGCAGAGGCGTTCCGGGACCCTTCCGGAAGCACGCCCAGGGGGCCCACAGCCTGAACAGGCCCCTCAAAAAGCTGGTCATCTCTCTGGCTCCTATTTTAATCTTACGTTTAACACAACTCAGGTGCTATTTGAGACAAAGCATTAATTCTTGGCAAAAAGAAGCAAATAGAGCAAGCTGATTTTGTAGGGAGTCTCAGGAAACTGCAAGCCAGTGAGCAGGACCCCGCGGCCTCCCTTACGGGGCTCAGTCAGAACTGGCCTGTTCTGGAAAGAAAAAAACATTCAGGGGCCTCTTCCAGGCTCCCGAAGGCCTGTCTCAATCCTTTGATATTTAAATCATTTCTTTTGAGGCACCTGTCCTGTTGTCCTCCTCTTCTGAGAGTCGGGGTTTTCTCTTTGCAGTTGGTTCGCATTGTGTTTGCACTGTATTGTCTCCAGAACCGCAGATCTGCTGAGACTCTCAGACTCGAGGGCTTGGGAGCCCTGGGCCAGGGGCGGGGGTTTTCAACGTGTGGATGGTTTGCTGAGAAACGTTTTCTTACTCTGGTGGTTGGGCTGTTGAGCCCCCCTCCCCCCCGAAATTGTAATCGGGTGTGATCCAGAAAGCTGGATGAGGGTCACCACCGACTTAAGACAGACCAGCAAGAGGCCAGAGAGCAGGGTGGAGAGAGCTCCCCAGAAGGCAGGATGGGGGGCTGGAGGTGTGGCTGATGTCCCAGGGGCGGGGTGCCCCGGCAGGTACAGAGCAGGCTCACAGAGCAGGTGACCCGGGGACCAAGATTTGGCTAGTCACGTGGGACGGGGTGGGGAGAACAGCCTAAATCATTCCAGTCAGTGACCATTCGTGAACACTTAACGCACGGCCTCAGGATCTCACAGCTGTGGACATGGCGGACAGCTGCAGGGTTTTAGTTCTCAGCGTGTAGGGCCACGTCCACGTGTAGACAACCCTCAGCCACTAGCAGTCACACCCCTCCGTGACAGTCACATTCGCGCGTGAGCACGGGAGCACTCTGGCCTGGCCCGATCTTTTGTCCTGTTCAGAGCCACTCTGACCTACGCACCTCAAAAAATTGATGGCTCTCCCCAAGGGAGGTGGTGTGGACCCCTGAGAAGATGTGGAACCGGCAGGAAGGCTCCCCGAGCAGGGTTCCCAGGGAAGAGAGCCTCACGCACCCTGCGTCTCTGTGTGGGTCCGCCTGGGGGGTAAGGGCAGGGCACTGTCCGGTCCCTTCTTTCCCGTTTGCAGTTGGGCGGGGAAGGGCATCCACAGGGAAGGGAGGGAGGTGGGGCTGCTGGCTGGCCCGCTTCCCAAGCCCCGGCCAGGCCCCGGCCCTGCGTCCTCACCAGCACCAGGAGAGGGCTGGCTCCGGGACGGTGGCCAAGTACAGCCCGGACCAGCTAACCCTGGCTTTCTTCTTTCTTGGATTCCAGTTCCAGGAGAGCCTCCCAGTTCCGTCTCGGTGACACCGCACACGACCTCCTCCGTTCTGATCCAGTGGCAGGTAAGGGCCAGGGAATCACAGGGTATTTCCTACGCCACTGTCGGAGGCCAGGCCCCTCGTCAGGGTCGCCGGTCAGAGGAAACAGCCTGGTTGGCGTGCAGATGGGGCCGCAGTGCACGGGGCTCCCTGATGGCCACGCGTGTGGGAATGAGCTTGAACGCAGCTCACCGGGGAGGGCCAGCAGGACGGCAGGGCTGGTGCCCAGCGTCAGGGCGGAATGTTCCAGGCATCTGGAGAAGGGTGGCCCAGCGAGGCCTCCATGGCACGTACAGAACTGGGTGGCGTCCTACAGGGCAGTGAAACCACAGCCTGTGGAGGTGTCTTTTCTACAAGAATCATTTGCAACCGGACAAGATACCCGCGGGAGTCCTCCCTACTCCCAGGTCTGAATCTTCAGTGAGCAGTGAGTCAAATGAAGGCACGCTATCCTACATAATCAAATAATCTTGGGCTGCTAAACAGCGCTGTATTAGGACATAGAAAGGACACTGTGCCCTCTCTATGCCAAATTGGAAAATTTCGGTGCTTTTGCTAACAATACCATGCATCGAGAACAAAAATAACAGAGGGGCAGAAGTGCCGAGGAACCGACCAGGTCTGAGGGAGAGGGCTCACCAGGCAGGGGGTCGGGTTCACGAGCCGGGCTGGAGCCGGGCCGGGCAGGGGCCCAGGGCAGTGGTGAGCACATCGTGGGGGCTCTGGCCAACGAGGAGGTTCCTGAGGCCAGAATGGGGCAGCTGTCCTGAGGAGGGGGAGGGCAGTGCCTGGAGCCGGGGGTCGTGGGGTCGGGAGGTGGGGCCCGGTGCCCTGGTCTGTGTTCGTGGCCGCAGTGAGGTGAGGTCTGCCTCCGACCGGTGGGCCGCAGAGGGGGTCTGTGCGGTGTGGGCTTCTTCCTTGAGGGGACCGTCCGGGAGAGTGCCGGCAGGAGGAGAGGGGCCGGTGTGAGGGTCTGGAGGTGGAGGCACCCAGGTGACGCCGGAACCGAGAGGAGGCCATGGTCTGGGTGTGGCCCTGGAGAGAGAGAGGCCGTGCCTTGCTGGGGGCAGAGGCTGGCGCGAAGGGAGGGCTGGAAGGGATTCCTTTGGAAAGGGTGGAGATGAAGGGCAGGGGTGGGGAGGGAGAGGGGAAATGCAGAGGTGACCTTTGGGGAACCTGTCCTAAGTGGACGGCCTCCAGCAGCCGGGACGGGGCACGCTGGAGCCCAGTAAGGAGCAAGAGGGAGAGAAGCACCGAGTCGGGAGGCCCCGGAACACCAGGGTCGGGGGTGGGCGCCAGCCGCGAGGGGGCTTCCCGAACTCTCGAGTGGTGGCTCCTGACCGCCTAAGGTTCCCTCTGCCTCCCCACATGCGGCCACTCGGCACCACCCACGTGCACGTTGGCCACGACTGAGGAGTACAGCCGGGAGACCCATGCAGGCGGAACTTGGCAAGCCTCTCTCCCCGGACGAGAGCCGGACTTCCATAGCCCGGGTTCCAGTAAGCACGCGGTAGTCTCCAGGGATTGACAGAGTGGCTGTGGGCCCTTCTTCACTCTCTGCTGCTAAGTGACACCTCCCAGGGGTGAGGGAACCCTTAAAGGTGATCAGGAGATAGTTCCAGACGTCATCCGGTGAAAGTGGAAATTGGCCGCTGTGGCATTCTGTAGTTTCCGGCCTCACCAGAGGGCCTGCCTCTGGGAAGCTGCTTCCCTGGACCACATCACGGAGCCCCGGCTAAGTGACAAAGGACTCTGGTCTGCAGACCCCAGTTCGCGGGGGGACCACCGTGACCCCGACAGGCGTCTCTGGCTCCAAAGGTGACCTCCGAGGTCTCTGACGCGAGCCCCGTTAGGTGTCCACACGTCTGGCTGCAGCAGGGCCTTTGGTGGGTGGGGGGGAGACGTTCAGAATGGCAACGCAAGGTCCCGGGAGCTTCTGTGTCCCACTCTCCACTAACTCAGTCAGCCAAAAGATCGGTCTTGTCTACTGTGCTAAATTCTACCAGAAAATGAGCTTGCTCTTTGTAGATGCGCTATTTGGCTTGCCAGGCGCTAGGTGGGCTCCTTTACGATCGAGGCTGTGCTGAGGCTTGGGGTGCACCCTCACCTCCACACAGCGGCTGTTGGCCCCCCGTCCTGCCCCCCACCCCACCCCCGAGCGCGCGGGGCTCCGCGCCCCTCGGTTGCGGTTGGACGGCTCCGTGGATGGTGGATAGCTGCACCAAAGGAACTTGGCATGTGTGGCCATCGGCTGTCCCTGTTCAGAGCCCAGTAGAACAAACTAATTGCCAGGAGCCCAGAGCAGGAGGTGGTCAATACGATGTATTGTAGAAATAAATGCCTGTCAACTGCCAGGCAATTGAAGTATAATTAAAATTATGAGTAATTTACTAAATTAGAGCGAAGAGAACAAAGAGACTCCGTTTAAATATAGATTTGCATTCCAAATGAAACGTTTCACCTGTAAACCCTTTTCTTCCCCCAGTAATTTGTTTAAAAATGCGAACGCCGCCTGTAATTTCAAGGCTGCTGACCCACTTGAGTGGCCCCTGTGTCGAATCTGTCAGGTTTCATTTTTCCTGGTAGGATAATCGATCTCTGCCTTTCATGGGGTCCAGTGCTGTTTGAAATCTAAGGATTTGAGCGTCTATTCTAGACAGCGATGGTATTGTGTCCACACCGAGTGCAGCTCATAATAGACACGCTTCTGAATGAGTCGCAGCACTCAGGCTGGCTGTTCTGAAACTTCCGGGGGCTCCTGCAGTCTGTCACTCAAATGCGGTTGGCTTTGTGTGGCCGCAGACTTCTCTAAGTGGAGGTCGAGGCCATTTTTGAGCAGAAAAACACCCTCTTAGGCCATAGATCATATCGTGCACGTTGGACTCAACACAGGGTGAACTCGGTGCCGGAACAGGCGCCTTCCTAAGAGGACGGTGAGCCCGCCTGGACAGCGGGCAGTGGGGCCTCCTCAGGACGTATCTTGGCTTTGTTCCTTTTCTCCATCACCTGCAGAGGACCGGTTCCTGCATAGGGTGCTGAGCACTCAGGGGTGGACAAGACCCAGTCAAGACCTCGAGGACCTTCTGTTTACCGGGCTGAGCCCTATGACGCATCCGTGGGAAGACGTGGAGGGGGGCAATCGGCCCTCGTCGGGGGGCCGGGAGGGGGCTTCTGGCTGTGTCTTGCAGGATGAACGCTCCCTGGCCCTGGCCCCCACCCCAGGTAGAAGGCAGAGGAATGGGCATCCGGGCGTCTCGCACAGACAGAGCAGAGGCTCAGGGGTGTGACAGCCACCGGGACTCAGCACCAGGCTTCAAAGGGAGGCGTGTGGGAACCAGGTTTTCTAGGGCCTCCTGGGCCCAAGCGTCTCCCAGACAGGCGGCCAGTCCAGGGTGAAACTAACCATCGATGGGGTCATCTGGGACGTCAGCAAACCCCGCTCGCTCCCACAGGCACGGAGCGAGCACCTGCTGTGACCAGAGCCTGCCACAGGTGCAGCGGGGAAATAGAAAGGAAAAGACGCAGACGTGGCCTTGCCTCCAGTCCGCATGGAATTGCAAACTACAGGCATGGTGTGGTCAGGGCCGAGGGCTGGAAAAGCAGGTCTGTGGCTGAAAGGGAACCTTCTGGCCAGAGTCACAGGAGGCTCTACACAGTCTTGCCAGGCTTCCACCTGCTAGGGATATGGGACTGAGCCTGGGAGGTTGAGCACCTGGCCCAGGCCCACACTGCTAGGAGCCAAGACTCCATTCCAGAGCCTGAACTCAGCCCATGGCTTCTGGAACTTTCTGTGTGTCGCATGGAGCTGCCCTACAGATGCCTCCCAGGACATCCAGAGTCGTAGAGGCCTCTTTCACAAATGACAGATGGGTTTACTCCAGACTCCTGGAATAGAAAATGTGGTTAAACCCATTTCAGCATCCCGTGTGGCAGACCCCGGAGTCTCCATGGAGCCTGCCCTTTGTGGGGCCAGGACCTGTTGCAGCCTTAAGGAGGCCACCCTCCGGGCTGCACGGTCACCTGTCCCCTCCCCAAGCCCAGATGGCTCCTGCAGGGAGGGCCGCGCCAGGGCATTTCGGGAGCAGCCGCCATTGAGTCTGTTGCCACACGTGGGTCCTGCCCGGTCACGGGTAGCGGCTGTGCCTGTGGGACGTGGGCTTGGCTCCCTCTCCTCGCACCTGGAGACCACCCTCTCCTCCTCGGCTAGAAATGCTCGTGTGCCCAGGATGAGTGGCCTCGGCCCTTCCTCTCCTCCCTCCAGCCCGGGATGTGTGTGGACACAGATGCCGTGGGCGGGGTATTTGCTGCCTGTTGGAGAACCCCATTTGGGCCCCAGGGAGGACACTTATTTTCCCGAACTCCCAACTTCCTGCTCGTTGATAATTGTGGCAAGTGAAAGCCAGTCTCCCTAAACCCCGGCTTCTCTCTCCATGAAAAGCGAATTACCCTCAAGCAATTGTGCCTCTGGCCTGTGCACCTGCACAGTCAGGTCCTGGGGCCTTTGCAGCCTTCCTGCAGAGGTCAGAGGTCAGATTACCCCTGCAGCTGTCAGCTGTCACTGTCACACTGAGGCTTTGAGGGAGGCAGCCTGCATGTGAATTAACGCGAGCTTTTCTCGTGTTCAAAAACATCCTGAATATACCGGGCACGCCGTGTCCCTCTGGTACAGGCCTGCGTGTATGCCGTGGCTGGCTACATCATTATGAGTTACGTGAGCTATGCCGTTGGAGAGTCTGGACAACAGGATACTGCATCTTCCAAATCTGCCTGGTTTCTTTGGGTTGTGGGTAGCAAGGGTTGAAATAGAACAGGATTATCAGAGCATCCGAATCCCTCTGGTCCCTGGGTTCAGACAGTAAGAATTGCATTGAGAGAGTTCGGGGGCAAGGATGTGCTAATGTCCTGTGGCTGCCGCAACATGTTACTCCACCCCGCATGCTTCGAATGACAGAAACGAATTCTCACACGGTTCTGAAGACCAGAGGGCCAAAGCCAAGGCGTCAGCTTCCTTCCTGGCTTCCGGTTGCTGCCGACACCTCTGGCGGTCCTTAGCTTGTAGATGCACCAACGCGTTTCTGGATCCAATTCCGAAGCGTGTGTGTGGAGGCTTCCCCACGTCATCAAGCAATTCTCCAACACCGGCAGGGTGTCTGGAATTGAACTTGATTCTACCTGGAGAGAGCATCAGGTCCCACGAGATAAGGGCTCGGTCGCACAAGGCTGTCCCCCGCTTCCGAGGCCAGTCACGAGTGCCAGGTGATCGTCTGTGCTTCTGACCGGTCGGCTTTCAGTCAGGTTCCCACAGCCCTCTCCTCGGGTTTGACTAGAGCAGCTCCCAGAACTCAGAGGAGCATTTTACTTACGAGCTGCCAGTTTATTGTGAAAGGGTAGAGCTCAGGAACAGCCAGGTGGGAGAGGTGCCAAGGGCCAGGTGTGGGGGAGGGCACGGAGCTCCCAGGCTCTCTCCACATGCTCCCCCTCCCCAAATCTTAGCATGTTTACTGACTCAGGAGCTCTCCGAACCCCATCTTCTAGGGTTTTATGGAGGCTTCGTTACATAGTCGCCATTGGTGACTGATTGAACCTCCGGTCCCTCTCCCTTCCCCAGAAGTCGGGGGGAAAGGTCCCCCCTGCTCCCCCCGGAAAGTTCCCACCCTCTGATCACACTTCCCTGGGTGAGGTCCAAGTGTCACCTCATTCACATGACAAACGACACCTCTGTCGCTCTGGACAAAGACATGTATATGAGAAGCAGATTTTGTCCTTCTGAAGGAACAAATATTTTTCTTGAGGGTCACAATATCACAGCACACTACTCCGGTCTCTGCTTCCTTGCACACACGAGGCTCTCCCTGTGTGTCCAAATTTCTCTCCTCTTATAAGGACCTTTGTGTCATCTCAGTATTTATCAAATGATTGCCGGATTCTAAATTGCTTCCTAAAATATGCTTTGTCTTCAACTTTACCGAGTAGATAATGTTGAACGCTCAGGCTCCCTGTGTGAATTAACCATCGTAATACCTGTTCATCAGTCCAAAGTGCACGATTACATCTGCAAGCAGTTTTGCTGCCAGTGACCTTCAGCCTTGAAGGTCGTCTTGTTGTCTTTGGGTGTCACTGAAAAGACCCAGAGATACTTTGTTTTGGGGTTTGGGGGGACTGGTAGCCTTAGCTTGTATCTGTAGGACTCAGGACTACATATCTGCAAACATTTATGTAGGGTAGATTTCTAAGAGCGTAATCGCTGGATTAAAAAGCAAGTGCATTGAAAACTTTGATAAATAAAGCCAAATTGCCCTCCAAAAAAGAAACCAGTCATTGGATTGGGGCCCTCCCTACTACAATATGACCTTCTCTTACCTTCACCGTCTTCAGAGACCCTATTTCCAAAGAAAGCGGCATCCACAGGTAATGGGGGTTAGGATACCAACGTGTCTTTCTGGGGGCCAGAGTTCAACCCACCACAACAATGGGGTTTTCTTACAACAAAGCTGTGGCCTCTACTCTGGGACCAGGACAGTGTTTCCTGAGGCGCTGGTGACATCTTATAGACAGTGCCTGTGTAGGGGTCATGGGGAATCGCCCTGTGTCCCTGTCCCCAGACAGACTTCGTGACCCTGCAGCCAGGGGTCCTGGGGTGCCCTTTGTCCGTCTGTCTGGCCACAGCTTGGGTGGTTCTTGTCCTTATCTGCTGAGTATCCCAGAGGAAACACCAGAAGCAGAGCCCCTGTCCCCCTGGCTGGCATGTGGCTGCTACAGCCGTCCCCATACACGTTAATCGACAGAAATTGATAGGAGGGAGAATGTGGGCTGGGCCTTGGCTGAGAAGCGGATCCCAGTGCAGGTGAAATTCTGAGCCCAGGGCCTGTCTTACCGCCTTTCATATTCCATGGGGTGTCTGAAGGGCGATGGGCACCCAGCCTACCCTGGGCCCGTCACATGCCAGCAGATGCTGTGGGGGGGACGCCCAGGGGCTCCAGCTTAGGTCTGAGTCAGGGCAGAGTGGGGCTGACCTGGCATGCAGAGCAGCCTGTGGTGGGGGGCAGTGAGGCTGCCACAGCCCAGGTGGCCATCAGGGACAGGGTGGGGTCAGCCCGTGGATGAGGCAGAGCCGGGCTGCATGCATAGTTCTCATGAGTCCCGGGTTCACCAGGCAACGGGCAGCTCCCTCGCCCCTCTGCGACCTGGGCGTGGTCCCCTGCCCACGGGGGCTCCTACAGGCTGCACGCGGGTCACGAGGCCCGGTGCCCACACACCAACACCAGAAAACCTGGGCCCTCAGAGAAGGCTCCACAGCCTGGCCCTCTGCCTCAGAGTCCCCTGTGCTCCTCTGCGTGAATGTGGCACTGCCCTTTTGTTCGTAAATAACCAAGAGCCGCCTGTTTGAATCAGTGACGCCCCCCCAACCCAGTGCTGTTGGCTGACTCAACTTGAAGCAGAGGTCGCCAGACCCCTCCGGTGGGCTGACCGTGATGTATTTGCAGCCTCCGAGAGACGAGAGCCTGAACGGCCTCCTCCAGGGATACCGGATCTACTACCGGGAGCTGGAGTCCGAGGCCTCCTCAGCCACGGCCTCCAAGACGCTCAAAACGCCCTCCGCTCTACGGGCCGAGCTCACAGGTGAGACGCTTTCCCCTTCCCGGAGGAGGCACCGCCGCGTGCTCCCAGGCGGGCAGCGAGGGCCCCGGGAGACCAGTGTGCATGTTTCTGCATGCAAGGCATGGTGGGAAATGCCCTGAAGGGCCAGGGGAGATGCCGCTTGCCTCCGGTGAACGCAGCCACTGGGGCGGACGGGTCCCTGCAGCAGCCCCGGCATGCAGAGAGGTGTTGGCCTGTGGAAAACACGGGGTGGGGGGGACGGGGGTAACCGGGGAGGCTTCGCAGAGCAGGAGTCCCGGGAGATAGGTTGCCCCGGAGACGGATTTCACCGAGGACACCAGGGAAGGCGTGACTCACAAGGGTCTCTGCAAAGCTAAATGGTCAGGAGGCGGGAAGAGCTGAGGGGCTCCTGGACGGCCTCACCCAAGCCCCTGGTGCGTCAGGCTGGTGGGGTGTGTCCGGGAGGGAGGAGACCTGCCGGGCCCTGTGGGGGTATCGCGCCGCTGGCCGCTGCCCGATGGGGTCCAGTCAGGGGGCTCCCCGGCCTCGGTGCACGCACAGCCCTTGCGTGGAGTGGCACCTCCTCTCTCCCGGGGACCATCCGCCTGCTCACCCCTGCTCCCGGTACCCCTGGCTCGGGCTAGGACTTGGATGCAACAGCGGCAGAGGCAGCTTCTGGAACTTCTGGAAAGCCGCTGCTCTCTCCCATCCTCCTCTCTCAGAAGGGGGTCAGAAGGCGTCCCCCAGATGGTGTCCCAGAAGGTACTTCTGGCCCCTCAACCTCCTTGTGGCTTCAGAGCATGCCGCTCGGGGACCACATGCCCACTGTCTGCCACCGACCACCAAGGGGTCGCAGGGCCGCGGACCCACAGCGGCTCGAGGCTGCCCGACCCAGGCATGGTGCTGACAGGAAGAAGTGACATTTGTTGCCCAGGCTCTTGGCCACCCCGCCCCCACCCCACAGGTGTTCCCTGCTGATGGCCAGACAGCGTCCCCCCCGGGCTTTGTAGCAGATTCGAAACAACAAAATAAAAGGAGCCAGGATGTGGTTGGGTCCTTGGTTTGTGCTCTTGGTTTGTGGCTTGCCGGCCCGCATCAGAGCGGGGCTCTTACCTGAGCACAGGCAGGCCGACAGCCGTACCTGCCGCGGGGCGTCTGGAAGAGTCGGCACCCTGGGCGGAGCCCGTCTCCCGTCTCCTCTAGTGTTGTTTGTGCTGTTGTGACAGATTCTAATCCGATGCGTTTAATCAGAGGGTAAGCGCAGGCCCTACCTGTCACGGGCCGGGCGCCTGGCTGTCACAGGAAGAAGTGCAGGCCACTCCCCCCCACCCCGCCCCCTGCCCTGGTGAGCCCCGAGGAAGTGCTCAGGCGCGGCGTGGTCTCTGTGGCCCTTGGACGGGCAGCGTGGGAGGCACAGCGGCTGCCGAGCGAGGTGCCGTCCCCTCCGTCTCCGCGGCCCATCGTTTGCAATAACCGCTCCCCGCGTGCTAACTGCCTTTCTGCCTTGCTCGCCCCTAATAGCCCAAAGCAGCTTCAAGACCGTGAACAGCAGCTCCACGTTAACGACGTATGAATTAACACGTAAGTGCACGCCGCCTTCAGCAGGAGGCGCTGTGACCGTGGGGCAGGCGGGGGCCAGCACCAGTTGGCCTCTCGGTGGACCCAGTGAAAAGCAGCTTGGATTAACGCCTCTAATTTCTGGAATTTCCCCTCTCAAACGCTGTTCTCAACACACCAAAACCATCAGGGAGACAGGAAAGGAAACTTCTAGAAACTGAGGCTGGGAAGGGGTTTTCCTGACAGCGGGTCTTTGACTTTGGGACGGAAAGGAAAGTCAGGTTGAGCGAGATCTCCCGTCTGGTTCTCTGTGGCCTTTCCTTCTTCCTCTTTTTTTAACTGTGATAAAATATCCATAAAATTTACCGTCTTAGCTGTCGGGAAACGTGAGGCTCAGGAGCCGTAAGCTTGCTCCCACCACGTGCGCCCGTCACCGCCAGCCTCCAGGGCTCCTTTCTCTCCCACAGTGAGACCCTGTCCCCACTGGACATCCGTCCCCCCACCCAGCCCCTGGCGCCCACCTTCCACTTTCTGTCCCTGCGTCTGAGCCCTCGGGGACACATACGAGCAAAACCACACAGCCCTTGTCCTCTTCCCCTTGGAGCTCGGTCCCTGCCGGAGCCTGCTCGAGACACTGTTCCTTCCCAAGGCTGAGCGGCGCCCCACTGCGTGCACTCAGCCCATGTTGGCCATCCGTCTGTCCTTCGCCCCTTCCCTTTGGTGGCACCACGTCACTTGTCCTTGTGTTCCTGGTCCTCAGAGGGTCTCATGGTCCAAATGTGGGGCCGAGGGGGCCCCTGATGGGACCCCCTTCCGTGCAGGGAGCCTCCCTGGACTGGAATGTGGGTAAAAAGGGGGCGCTCTCCCAGGGCTTACCAGTGCCATCCCATTACATCCCAGTAGTGCCCGGGCAGGCCTCAGGCGAGCCATTTTCTCCTCCTCCACACTGCACCCCAAACACACCCCATCGTCTGTCATCTGCCCCGCGTCCCCATCTACTGCCTGGCTCCCTGTGTGCACGTAATACGTCCCAGGCTGAGGATCAGCTCAGAGGGTTAGGTGCAGCCCGGGTTCCAGAGATGAGGCTTCCCGCCCGGACCTCGCTCCGGCCTTTTCAGTCTGGGTTCTGAAGCGAGACAGGGGCCCCCACTATACCCCGTCCACATACGCCCTGGCTTGTCTCAGGTAACACTGAAGAGCCCCACGGTCCCGGGGTGGAGACTAACAAGCTACGGCGGTGGGTTCCGAGGCCTCAGGGCTTCGGCAAGGCTGAGGGCGGGGGAGAGGCCCCTGCTGGGCCGGGTGGACACCTCTGTGAGGCTGGGGTGGAAGGAACTTGGCGTCCTGAGGCTCCGAACCTCTGCTGACCGGCGGCTCGCTAGGAGGCACAATGCGAAGCCTGGCGCGAGTCACCACTCACTCAGGGGGTCAGACCCGCACGTTGGGCTTCAGGAAAGCCAGGCTGTGACGAAACAAGATCCACCAGCGGGAGAACCTTCCAGAATGTTTTGGCTCAAAGGTCGGCTGCTTTTGCCGCGTGCCCTGTGTAATCCTATATATGTGGCTTCGCACACCCTTCTCTTCCCAGGATGTGGTTGTTAAAGACTCCGAGGCCAATGTATTTCCTTTTTAACCACCAGGGTCTCACTCTGTCAGTTCTTACAGAGAGATTCTGGACCCAGCGGCAAAGCCCACGTCACACTCTGTCACCTCGATTCTTTCCTCCGAAGGGGGCCTTGCTGCTGCCTTTACCCTGAGTGCAAGTGGGACGGGTCTCTGCTGCTGCACGGGGTGACCTTTAGTCCCAGGCCAGGGAAGGAGGAGGAAGGAAACGCTCGTGACGTGCCCCCGCGGCTCCCGGGTGGCACCGCCCCCTTGGTGTGGTTCTCAGGCGGGGAGATGGGCCCGGGCTCGGGCAAGCTGACCGCTGTCTCCTTTGACCCGTAGATCTGAAGAAATACCGGCGCTATGAGGTCGTCCTGACGGCCTACAACATCATCGGCGAGAGCCCAGCCAGCGCACCCGTCGAGGTCTTTGTCGGCGAGGCCGGTGAGTTCCCAGCGCCCCTGAGCTCCGAGAGGCCTGGCCTGGTGCTCTCGGGTGCCAAGCGTGATGCTGGAGGACGGGAGGTTTCCAGGTCACCGCTGGACAAGTCGGGATCTGCCGAGGGCTGGAAAGTCCCGACGGCCGGGGTGATGCTTCCAGTCTTGCTTCCAGGCCCGGCGGTTTGTTTGGCATCTGGAGCCCTCCCGCTCACCAGGACGTGCTCCAGGGGAGACAGGCTGCGGCCTGCATGGGCATCCGGGCGTGTGGGGACCTTGGCATCTGCAGGGGATGCTTGTACTCTGTCGCCCTCGGTCCCTGGCTGGGCCTCAGCCTGACCTCGTGGCAATGGCCCCATCTCAGGCCTCGGAAAGTCACCCGGATCGTTGCTTGTACCCCTTTTAGATAAGACGTGGATCCTGAGTTTGTTTCAAGGGCTGTCCCTTCCGTAGAGGCGTCGAGTCGCGTTGAGATCGGCTCGGGCCTCCGTCCCCCGCCTCCCCTCCGGCCCGAGGGCCCTTGCCCGCTCTCCTCCTCCTCTGCTGGGGGAACCCGGCTCGGATCTGTGGGGGCAGTGAGCGGGCCGTGCTCTGGGCCGGGAACCACCAGAACTCCCCCGAGCACAGAGCCCCAGGCTCGGAGAAGGAGGTCCGGCCGCTGGGCCCGCCCACAGAAACGCATCAGGTGACCTTTCGCAATTCGGAGAGGTTACAGTCATAAACCAGATGGCAGATGGCAGATGGCAGCGCCGGGGGCCTAACTTGGCAGGCTTTTTCTGGAAAGGCCAAGCAAGGGATTAGGGAAAGAGATGCTTGAAGCACAGGTTCCACTGGCCTCTCTTCACATCTGTCCCCACGGGTTCCTCAGAGCCGACGGTGTGGGGGCTGGGCAGTCGGAGTCCGGGGCAGACGCCCCTGGCCTCCCAGGAGCACGGGCAGGGAGGGGACGAGGCCCCCGCCGCCTGTAAGCGTGGGGCTCCAGTCCTATTCTGGCACCTGGGACCACGTGGGTCACCAGGGCGGGTGGGTAGAGGGAGGGCACCGCCAGCCAGCTGGGATCGGTGGTGCCTGAACTGCCCAGGTGGGGCCGGGGCCCCTTGTCTCCCTCCCCCTCGTTGGCTCTAGCTGCACCCAAGGCCGGGGGTCGCTGGAGGCAGACAGAGCCTTAAACCCAGAGACCAGGGCGGACGTTCAGGGAAAGGACTGCGGCCAGGGAGGGAGGCGGGTGGGCGCCGGGAGCCGTGTCGGCCGGCCACATCACCACGGGCTGGAAGCCCAGCTCCGTGCTCTGTGCCGCGGTGGCCCGTCGGCTTATCTTGGGCCGTGGTCAGCTGTACACGACGTAAACTCCGCTGTCCCAGCCGCTCAGCGGCCTGGGGCACGTTCACGATGCTGTGCCGCCCTCACCGCCGGCCGTGTGCGGAGGCCCATGTTCCCAGAGCCGAGCCCTCGCCATCCGGTGGTCCCTCCCCTCTCCTCTGTCCACCCCCCCCTCCCCGCCGCCACCCCCACTTAAGCCTGTCTCGCCCGTTCGGAGTGTCTGATACGGGTGGAATCAATCCCACGATGTTTGTGCTCCTGTGCCTGGCTTCTTACACTGAACGCGTTTTCGAGTTTCGTAGCACATCTCAGCACCTCGTTCCTTCTCGTGGCTGTGGAGTATCCCGCTGTGCGCACACGCGTTTTCTCTCTCTGCATCCGCTGACGCACACTTGGGTTGTCGCCGCCGTTTGGGTTTTGGGAGAAGAGCCGCTGTGCATAATGGCGCACGGGGATTTTCCAGCGGCACTGAGCTGACGCCGAGCCCCGGTGGGCAGGAGGCCGCAGGCGGGGCCCGGGCCCCTTATCTCGCTCCCCTCTCCGGGAGGGGTCCCTGCCCCGGCTCTTCCCTCCAGGCCAGTCCTGCCGCCCCCCTCACCCCTCACGCACCTGCGCCCCATGCTGTTTCCCCACCTCGCCCGGCCTCAGCCTCCTGGACCCGTCACCCCCAGGAAAGGGAGGCTCTAGCCACCGAGCCCGGGCTCCAGGGCCATCTGGCCCCACGCACACGCTCTGGAGAGCCAGCTGTCTTGCCAAGGGCACTTGCGGGAGGTACCAAAAGGGCTTTAAAGCCCCCAAGCGGACTTGTATGCAGTGTGTGCAGCACTGCTCCCCCGGAGCCCTGGATTCCTCCCCCTGCCGCCCAGGACCCTGCTCCAGCGGCTTCTTCTCCAGAAAGCTCTCCGACACCCCCGCAGGAGGAGTTCCACGTTTCTCCCTCTGTGCCCAGGTCCTTGCGAGCTCGGTGAATACCTCTGCCTTCCCTTGTCAGACGGGACTGGCCTGGCTTCCTCTTCACGGGACCACGACCACATGTCTCAAGATGCTCCTCGTCCTGAGCTTAGGACCAAAGGGGACCTGAACGCCTTTACTGTCCTGCGAACAGAGGCCCCCAAACTCCCATGAGGATGAGGCAGGAGAGCAACTTCAGGGACTCCTGGCACCGGGAGGCGCCCACATCAGCTGCCATGAAGGGGATGGAATTCGTGTCTCAGGGCGGGCGGGAGTAAGTGGGGGGCAGGCTAATCCGTGATGCCTCATCCTGAAGCAAAGCGACAAGTGACGGTGGCATCTGCCCCTGACTGCCGTGACCCCCGTACCCTTGCTGCCCGAGGCACCCTCGTGAGGCCATGCTTCTCCACGGAGCGCTCTTCCTGACACAGGGGAGGGGAGGGCAGCGAGACAGGGTGCAGGAGTGAACCCTTGGGAAGTGGGCAGCCAGGGTGCTGGGAGGCCACCCCTTCCCTCCCCCGGGCAGACAGCGGGGACAGGGACCAGACGAGCCTGCTAAGTGCCAAGGTCCAGGCTCTGCGCCGGAGGATCCCCCTCAGAGCCACACGTGAAAACCCCCAGGCACGTGGCCCCACAGGTCTGCTCTCCCCGCACGACCTCAGATGGGTGACGGGAGGGAGGGAGGTTGTGTGTTTGCTGCTTCCACCATCATGTGGGTTCCAGCCTCCCGAGGACACAACACAGAGGCAGAGAGGGCGGGCGGACACCAGGAGAGGGGGTGCCGTGCACCCCCGAGGAGAAAGGGTGAGACTTGCCTGTCTGTGTCGGAGGGAAACGGACACTGACCAGGGTCTGGGCCCTAAGGCTCGGGACTCAGGAAGGAGCAGGACCACGGCCCCAGGTGATGAAATGGGAGGGCGTTTGGTATTTCGGTGGAGAAGACAGGGAAGCAGGCTTCTCGGTGCTCGTGTTAGCTGCCCTGGGGCCGCAGGGGAGTCCGTCCCTTGTACCTGGCTGTGTGACCACGGGCAAGTCACTTAACCACTCTGGGCCCAGCTTTGAGGTATCACGGAGCAGAGGGGAACGCTGTGAGCTAAGACTAAGGCGACTTGGGTCCTCATGCCGGTTCTGCCCCTGACTCGTCTGTCCCGCCCACAGGATGAATGTGCGAAATGTGACAGGGTGGGTCAGTATTTGTGAACAGATGATTGAGACCCTGGGTCAGACACTCGACTTGCCGGGCCTCATCTGCAAAGCAAGGTGTTTTGAGTCAAAAGTCTCAGTCTAGCCCAAATGTATAATATTCAAGTCTGTTTCATTTCACGGAGACAAGGTGATTTTGAGGAAATTTCTCGTTGAGATTGATTTCTGAGTCTGGGCATTACAAATCGATAAAGATAATACATCAGCAGGGACTCCAGTTTGCAGGAGATAAAAACTCAAGGCATACAGGCTTAAGCTGAAAGAATCATTTATTAACTCACGTAATAGAAAACAGCTGAAGAGCCCGGATACGGGTTCAGGCATGGCTGGATCCAGCATCCTAACAAGCTGGAATGCTGTCCCCTGTTGGTTCCACTCTCCTGTTTTCTCCTGTCTTGGGCAGGCTTCTCATCTCAGTGGCTCTGCAGCTCCAGGCAGCAGGAAGGGAGTTTGCCTTCAACAGCACCCACAGGGGAAACCCACTGGCTCTCCCGAGCCTACCTTTATGACCCATCTGCATACCAGACGCTGTGGCCAATGGCCTGAGGTCCGCAAAGCCGGCGATGTCATCTGTACCTGAAGCACAGGGACCGAAGGGGAGGGAGGATCCCCAGGGGAATGGGTGCTCACTGTAGCAGGATGCATAGCACTGGTGGCAGAGTTTGCCAAGCGGCCAGAACTCTCCCTGGGAGAGGTGCAGAGCCCTGTCTGGGGATGCCGTGGCATGGCTGCTGTTCCCGTCGTCCCTAGTAGAATCTCCAGGCCCCTCTCTGTGTCCTCAGTT
Source organism: Puma concolor (assembly GCF_028749965.1). Classification (NCBI taxonomy): domain Eukaryota; kingdom Metazoa; phylum Chordata; class Mammalia; order Carnivora; family Felidae; genus Puma; species Puma concolor. Next base: position 3,811,160 of record NC_141682.1, read on the forward strand.
CCGGAAAGGAGCCCACATCCTGGCCTCCGAGACACGTGGCACTCAAGGATGGGCCCCCACTTGCGGGATCAGGCTGCCCTCCTGCCCTGGGCCAGGGCCGGGCACATGAGCCCCTGCCTGTATTTCCAGGCCTCCCAGGCCACTCTCCCCTGGAGCAAACACCAGCTCTGCCTCCCAGAATCCCTGCTCTCGCCTCCCGTCCCCGGGAAGACCCCAGCCTTCCTACAGCCCGGGCTCGGGGCTTGCACCTCGGGGGAGTAGCTGCCTCCCCGTCTCTGCGGGCAGACCCCGTGTTCCCCACCCTGTCCCAGAACATGCTGCACACTACAGCCTCCTGCACCTCCCATCTGCGTTGTGTCTGTGCACCCCACGGAGCAGAGAACCCGTCCGATTCACCCCAACGTCCTCAGGACTCTGCCTGGAACACAGCAGTACTCTGGAGCACTGTGGGCAGGCGGGGGTGGGGGTTGGGGGGGGGTGGGAAGCCAGCAGCCCAGCTCAGAGGCACAGACACCAGAGACAAATGACAGCAGGCGTCACCCCAGAGGGTGGAGACCCCGGGTCAGGGACACGCGTGGAGGTCCCAGAGGGAGGCTTCCCCTGGGAAGCCCCAGCCCCCCCGTTTGCCCCGCGGCCGCTGTTCCTTCAGGGAGGACAGAAGCCCAGGAGCCCTGACACTGTGAGGGCTTCTCACAAAACTCAGCAGAGCAGACCTGACTGGCCCCAAACCAAGCCCGGGGCTTTCCATTCACATCTTCTTCCGCTCTGATCAAGAAGTGATCCCATCATGAACGCTTGGGGGTGACCCGTGGGGCCGGAGCACCTGCTCCCCCTGTGATGGTGGGGGTCGTGGAAGCAGAGGACCCTCCCGCTCCTGCAGCCAGGAAAGGGGGATGACGGCATTCATTCTCACAGTGTGGGGACCCCTCAGCCCATCGGCACCTGCCCCGACCCGCCAGCCCAGCAGCCCCCGCTCGGCTCCGCTGTTGTCTGCTGTAGCCCGTCCCTGCCGCTGGTGGGCTCTAACCGAGCCGCCTTATTTGGGAGGCAGGGGGTGTTGCGAGAGCCTCTGTGGATTGGGGTTAGATTTCCTGAGGCCTCTGTCACAGGGTCATGGTGAAGATCCGGTGAGACTGAAGAACGAGAGGTTCCTGGCCTGGCGCCCTGGTCCAGGGACGCATGGACGGCTGTCGTTCCACCTGCCCTTCAGGGGTGGGACAAGGTGAGCCGCTCCTGACCGCCTCTAGCTCTGCCTCCCCTCTGAGCCTCGGCCCAGTTTCGTTTTGTTTTTGATGTTTATTTTTGAGAGACAGAGAGACAGAGTGCAAGTGGGGGGTGGGAGAGCAGAAATAAAGGGGACACAAAATCCCAAGCAGGCTCCAGGCTCCGAGCTGTCAGCACAGAGTCCGACACGGGGTTGAACCCACGAACCCCGAGATCATGACCTGAGTCGAAGTCAGATGCTCAACCGACTGAGCCACCCAGGCGCCCCTCCGCCCAGTTTTAAAGACAGAACGCAGTCCCTCTCCAAACTCACGCGAGCCCACCTAGAGCGCCGAGCTGGTCATGGCAGAGGAGAGAACACCCGGTGGAACCCTGACGGGGAGATGTCGGCCGGGAGCAGTTCTGGCCCAGAAAGTGACTGAGGCAGCCAAGTGCTCGGCCTGGGCCTGAGCTGATGGCCCAGACACACCTGATGCTCAGGGCCTGGCCATGGGCCCAGAGACTGCGGTCTGGCTCCAGGACCACGGGGCACGCTGCAGAGCCCACAGAGGCCGGGCGGACACTGTGACCCGGGTGTGCGGTCGGATGATCCCATTGGGGCTCCAGCCATCACCGGACACGCAGGAGGAGGAGAGCCGTGGGCGCCTGGGGCGAGGCGGGCTGCCGTGGAGCGGAGGAGTGCGTGTGCAGGGGCCTCTCGGGGAAGCAGCCCTGCTCCGGGGGAGGAAACACAAGGTCAGCCTCACCTTTCACTTCCTGCCGTGAAAAGCTGCCATCATAGAGATCGCCGTGCAGAGATGTTGGCGGGTCACTGCTTCCGAGGGCTTCTGGGCAGGGTGGGCTCGGGAGCTCAGGCCCCACGGCGTCCTGCAGGGGGAAAGCCACCCGTCTCTTTTGCATATGGGCATCGGGCTCAGGAGGGGTCCAGCCACCAGGCCCAGGACCCTCCCCTGGCCTGACCATGGTGTCACTGGCCCCGGACAGACGCTTCTCTGCCAGGGTCCAAGAGCAAAATCAAAACCCTGCAGAGCTTTGAGCAGCCCCTCTGGCCTTCGGGAGTTGCCCTGTGTCACAGAGGAGAGCAGGAGGGCACGCGTGTGGGGGAGCACGCAAGGCAGGTCCTTGGGTGGTTACTACTCCGGTCTCTGTTTTCCATCCTGTAAAATGGGATGACCCCAGTGCCCGAAGCACCGCCCGCTCCCAAGGCCCTCCCGCTGCTGGGGGACAAGAGATGATAGGGAAGGCCCTGGTGATGCCTGGGGGTGGGGGCTGCTCTGCGACACAGCTGGGCTATTGGCAGTAGCTCAGCGGGGGCCCAGCTGGGACATTCATCCAAACCTTCAAGTCTCCTCTTGGACCTCCTGTTCCGTTGCCTCGACTGTGGAGAGCCCAGCACTGGTTTTCCCAGCCTCCCCATCCCCGTGGACTTGCAGACAGGCCTGGCACACCGAAGGCCCGAGGCAGAGCCGTCCCCGGGGGGTCGGGGCCGCCGGGCCGGTGCAGCCCCTGTGTCCCGGTGCCCCGGCACAGAGGCCACATGCGCTCCCAAGTCTGGCTGCTCCGTCTCCTTCCCTGCCTGAGCGCCCCGGCACCTTCCTGTGGACGTGCGCGAATTAACCTATGTGTGCCGCCCGCCCATCCACGGAGGCTGAGTGGAACCCACACGTGCTCCTGCTCGGGACAGGCTAGGAGACCCCTCCACTCCCGCTGAGCCCTCAGACGCTCAGAGTGCACTTGTCCTCTCTGCCCCGCCGGTCCAGCCGATGTCGCAGGGTCTCTGGGCCCAGCCCTTCGGTGGGGGGCAAAATACCCCCTCCCAGCCTCCCGAGGCTTCTCCAGATCTTGCCCTTTGCATCGGGGTCCGGCAGGGGTGGCTCCAGACCGGGTCTGGGATTGCATCGGTAGCCCCCTCCTGGGGCTGGAAGCAGCGGGGCCTCCAGAATTTCCACACAGGAGAGGCTTGGGGGCTGCAAGCTGGTTCAAAGGAGCTGGGACTCGTGGTTTTGGCCAGGTCACGTGTGGATCTGGTGAATGGTGTGTTTGTGCGAGGGGTTTGGGGGAGCGGGCAAGCGGGGCTTACTGCTGCATGGGTGACGCCTCCCCTGAACGAGGCCGGTGGTACCGATGGGGCAGGCCCGGGCCGGGTCCAGCTGGCAGGGGACCTTCGCAAACAACCTCTCGGGTTCTTCCTGCTGTTCTGCCGACGGGGGACGCTGGCATGGGGCGCTGGGTGCGGGACCTCACGGTCTCAAACAAACCCTCTGTGAATACTGTTGCCAGTCTTTTAGAACCTCTCTGGTTCTCTCCTTGGGGGAAAACGCTAGACGCAGAACCCCTGGCTCAAAGGACATGAGCGATTTTTTGCTTGGAGGAACCTAAACACACTGACACCCCGCTTAGTGGCGACCAGGATGTGGGTCTCGTGGCCTCTCTGCGTCCACATTTAGGTCCTGCCTCGTCTGTTAGGAGAAAACCTATGTCACTGTTGTTCAGTCCTCAGGCCTGTAAGTCACTGCTCTGCCATTAACTGCCCGTGACTGTAGGCGGTGCCGTTTCGCACCGGCTTCCTGTTCTCGGGCTGATGTGTGAGGGCTCCGTTTACATGAGGGATGTCACGTTCCACCCTGCTGGTGGCCCACGCCTTCCCTTTTCTGGTGTTCGTTGCTGATTTCCCTGTGTTCCAGTTGTGTGTCAGGGCCCTGGACGTGCTGGACCACCGCTTGCGTCCAGGAGCCCCGCGTCTAGCTAGACTGTCTTCCAGATTTTCACGGTTTCATTTCTCCCAGACGCCCCCCAGCGCCTCCAGAATCGGCCTTGGTGCCTGGTCAAAGTGAGCTTCTCAGGGGTCGGTTTTCGGAGACGTCGCTCCGATCCCACCATCTCCGCGTGACCTCTCCTCCCGATGCCCTGGTGCCGCCGTCCCCTCGCCCGCCCCCCCTTTCTTACGCGTTCTTCCTGTTTAGTGGCGCTCGTCCTGTTCTTTGTCCTACAGAACTTCTCAGCCACTCTTAGGAGCTTTGCCATCATTTTGACAAATTCTGCCGGGTTTTTGCGGAACGTGTGTCACATTCCAAACGGATATAAAAGTGCCCCGAGGAGTCACGGAGCTCACCCTCCCTCAGCAGACCTTTCTCCCCCTCACCGCCCCCCTCCCTCCCTGGAGCGGCTGTGCCCTTGGCTGCACCCTGGGAGTCACCTGGACTGGGTCCGGGCAGGGTGATCTCTGGGAGCCCTGACACCCCAGCAGCTTGTCCTCACTGTACCCACAGCAGCCAGAGTCCCGGGCCCACCTGGCTGTCCAGGCACCGCAGTTGTCCCTCAGGAAAAAGAAGCACTGGCAAGGTTCTGTCTCCAAAAGGGGGAGTCAGGACTTTCTCCTGGGCCCGGTGGGAAGCGCCCACGAGAGGTCAGGTCAGCAGTGCCCCGCGTGGGGCCTTTGACTGAAACAGGACACCTTTTGCTAAAGAGGGAAGACAGACAGTCGGTCCCACACTGCAGTCGTTGGGTTGTTCCAGGTGCCATCGGGTGGCTTTGAGCCTGTGTGTCGCGTCACAAGACTGAAGGGAATCTGGGAACGACTGCCTTGCTCCTTTTCAGAGAATGAGAGACTTAGCTGCGAACCACCTTTCTTGTCAGCTTTTAATTACTGCTGGCTGGATTGGGAGCCCAATCTCGCGGCTCCTCGCTGCTGTGGCTCCCCCTAGCGGCAGACAGAGCTGGTCTCGAACCCCAGGGGACAGGCGGAGGCTCTGAGCGCCCCTGGCCTCGGACGGTTGTGCGGCCAAGAGTCAGCGGTACTTGCACAGAGGTCTCGTCTCACGGGCCCACGGTATCTCGTCCTTGTGCAGCGGGATCTCCAGGTTACTACTCGTGGAACGCAGGCTCATGACGGCATGGAAACCACGGGCAGCTTCGGTGGCCGGTCTGCCAGCCGGCCAGGCCGTGTGTAGGTGGAGGCACGGCTTGCACACGGGCTGTCATGACCTGTGGCCTGGGCGTCAGCTGCGGCACGAGACCTGCCGCGCGCCAGGCAGGATCGCTGTCGTGGCTCTCAGATGAGCAGCAGGTGCTCAGAGTTCCTCACCTGGCCTGGAGGCGGCTCCGTAGGCTCCTTCTCACCCTCTGGGGCTCCCGTGATGCAGAAACACCTGATGAGCCGTTGCCTCCGAGTCCAGACTGGAGAGTCCCCACCAAGGGGCCTCCCCCAGTGTCTCCGTGCCTGACGCTGGCAGACTGGGCAGATGTTGATGAGGACATTAAGAGCTCGCCCCTCCCCTCCCCAGGCGAGGGAGAGTTGCAAGGTATGGTCCTGGCCCTCTGCCACCCCCTCCAGGCAGTCTTCAGCATCCCTTTTCCCAGGAAACCCTGTCCAGAGGCCATGAGGGGAGTGAGATGACCGAGCCAGGCAGCTGTGTTAACTATAAAGCCACTGCAAGCACACAGGGGATAGGGTACTGAGCAGGGGAGGGGAGGGCTGAGCCAGGAGGGCCGTGAGGACCAAGCCGGCGTGCAGTGAGAAGCTCCCCGGGACAGAGGGCAGGAAAGGAGTCTCCTAGAGCCTGGGCGGGGCTGCAGTGCCTCGAGGGACACGGACTGTGTCCACAGGTGTGAGTGAAAGCCCTTCAGCAGGGACTTGTGGAAGGCTCCAGAATCACCATGTCCACCCCACCCTCCACACCCCTGCGTGGGTGATCCTTCCCCAACCCACCCTCATCCCATCACTTTTCTGTTTCAACCGCTCAGTGGGTCCCCACTGTCTGTAGGGGGAAAATAAAATCTGCTCCTGAGACAGGCCCCTGGGACCCCTCCGGCCACAGTGAGCATCTCCTGGCCCCCCAATCCTGGACGCCTCTCTCCCGTGCCACGGGCTCCCTATGCAGCTCCCCACCTTGGATTGCTGCCTTTCCTAGCAGACGTGAGGCCCAGGAGATGTTGGTAGATAAATGACATTTCTAATAACCTAATTTCCATCAATGTAGGAAGGTTATGGAGAATATTTGAATGCCTAATGCTGTATCTGGAAAGGATCCCAAACATCGTGCAATCCGGAGTCCAAGTCCTCGGCCAGCTTCTCGGGAGATTTGTCTGATTACCATATTGGTGATGGGTTGAGACTTCTCGACCGAGCGCACACTCGCTCGGCAGCTCCAGAGGCCACTGAAGGGGGAAAGGCCCAGGCAGGCCCTGCCCTTGGGCAGCACACACTCTGGGCAGAGAGATGGCCTGGCCTGTGACCTCTGAGGGGGCGTGGCTGTTCAGGGTCAAGCCTTACTGACTGCACGGTCTTCACGCCTTACAGAGACTGGCGTGCTTGCTGGGTGCATAGACGACGGGTCCTCCCCTGGAGGGAGGGAGGCATCGTCCCCACACGGTGGATTTGAAAGAGCTCCAACCCTATGTCTCTCCCCGGAGCCCGGGGCCTTGCCTGTGCCTCTCCTTCCCGGCCAAGCTCTTCCTGAATTCAAGAACCTTCTCCCTTTTGTTTGTTGTGTCACCGCTGAGCAGGGAAGCCTGCGGCACACCCAGCAGCAGACGGGCCAGCTTCGCGCGCCCCCACCACCCGCTCCGCCGCGGCACCGACGCGGGGTCTTGCTTCCTCGGGACTTGCGCTTGTGCCCTCTGCCCCCTGGCTCAGAAGCATTTCTCAGACATCCTATCCTTTCTTGTAAACATCGTATCGTTTCGTTCAAAAACGTCCCCAGCGCGTATCCCTAAAAGAACTCCTTAAACACATACATATGTTCATACGTATATAGTGTGTGTGTGTGTGTATATATATATATATATGTATATATATATATATATAGCCATGAAGCCATTATCAGATCTAGAAAAATTAATAACACCTTCTTCACATGATCAAGTATGCAGTCAGCACACAGGCTCCCGGGGGATTAACTCCCCTCCGCCTTCGGTTCCTTCCTCCACTTCGAGACTTAGCAGCTTCAGCCCCTTTTGCTGTTGGAAATTCTAAGGCTGCTTCCAGCTCTGCCCTTGACCTGCTCTGACTGCGGCCGTCTCCAGCTCGGTCTCGGTGGCACCCTGGCTCCCGGCTCCGCCTTGGCCCTCTCTTTGGTGCCGTTCACTCCATTCTGTAGGTCCGCTCTCTCAGGACAGTCGCCTTCCTTCCCACATCCTCAGGGGCCACGCGGTTCCCGAGTCTACTCCTGTGTGTGGCCCCGGGAGCATTGCCTCCATCCATCCCCAAATCCCACGCGGCCCCTCGGGTGATGGCCTTGGTTCCTCCCAGTCCTCGATCCCCATGACCCATCGGCCAGTCACCATTTGTTGACTCGCGGTCCCCGACATCAAAGACACTCTGTCACTTTCTCCTTTGTTGTGGCCACCGCCCTCATTCACCTGCCTGTGGCGTCGTAGCAGTCGCCCAGCCGGTCCTCACGGCCAGTGCCCTCCCGGGTGCAGCCTTGTCATCCCCAAGAGTACGACTGTGGCCACGGTGCTCCCTGCCCGCTCACAAAGCCTTTCTGGAGAGACGTCCGATGGCTAAAGCCGACTTGGCCCCACCTGACTCTTCTCTCCAGCCTTCAAGTCCTTCCCCACAAAGCCCTCCTTGCCTCTTCGCCTCTGGCCCAGGCATGGTGGGGGCCCCCTGCATGCCCCACAGCTCACAGCCTGCAGCTCACCCTAGAGGGAGGAATGGACATCTGTATCCTGCACGAGGTACACCTGCTGCCTGGGGACAGATGCCCCAAGTTTCATCCCGAGGCCCCAGGCCTCTCTTGTGCCTTGACCTCCCCAGCACGTGCCTTGTAGTCGTTCGATGGCTAGCTGATCGTGGGCTCTCACCTCCCCAGCTTGTTTGGGGCAGGCCAGCATCCCTGAGGCCACACCTGGAACAGGACGCTCTGGGCTCAGATTCCAGCCTGCCCTTGTCGGAACGCTGTCTCACTTCCCTTCCTGCAAAGCAGGAAGGTCTGCGCCGGCCTCCCTGGTGGCGGGGAGGAGGGCGTCCGTAGGCCTGCAGCTGCCCCGCCCCCGCTGTCAGAGCTGGGGTGAGGGGCAGCCCAGCTTGTGCAGGGCTGAGGCTTACCTCCACGTCTCCCTGCTGGCGACCTGATCCCCAGCCTCACTCGGACACGAACTTCTTCAACCGGTTCCTTTGATCTGGAGCTTTGCCTGGAGGTCACCTGGCATCGGGCACGGTGGGTCCCAGCATTGGGACGTGGGAGGAGAGTTAGGAACTGGGGGGAGACACCCCGCGACCCTGCCCACAGTGTCCTTTGTCTTGGCTCAAACCTGCCACGTCCCAGAGGGTGTGGGGCTCAGAGGTTACCTTCATTTTACAGGTGAGAAAAACGGAAGCACCCAAGCTTCCGGAGAATTCTCCAGGAATGCTCAGCTGGTCAGTGGTGGCAGGACACATCAGTGTAGCCACCTCATCCAAGGAAGCTATTTTTCTTAGAAAACAAGGCCCTCTGGAACCAAAATCAGAACATGGGGTTTCAAAAATTGAGAAAACCACGGGAGCGCCTGGGTGGCTCGGCTGATGAAGCGTCCAACTTCAGCTCAGGTCCCGATCTCACGTGAGGTTCACATCGGGCTCACTGCTGTCGGCACGGAGCCCACTTCAGATCCTCTGTCCTCCTCTCTGTGACCCTCCCCTGTTTGTGCTCTCTCTCCGAAAAAAAAAAAAAAAAATTAAAAAAAAAAAAAAAAAGATTTATCCCTTCTTTAAAAAAAATGAGAGTACCATGAATAAAGCCAGTCTCTGGCAGCCTCATCCCCTGGGGCTTCCTGCATCGTGTCACCTGCCTCTCCAGACTTCCCGGGCCCCCCATTGCCTGCCCGGGCACACGCGTCCTTATCCGTCCCTCGACCCTCACAGGGGTCCCCGGTGGCCAGAACCTGGTGGCTGTTCCCGATGTACCTGACGGGTCCAGGGTTACATCACGGGGACAAGCTCGGGAGGCTGGTGGCCGGGGACATTCCTCATTATACATGACACGACTCATTATACATGACAAAGCTGGCAGGCGAGGACCCCCCTTCCCATCCCTGCCCTTTCTTTATTGACTCAGAGCAGGGTCTGCAAACCAGGCCCAGGGGCCGAATCCAGCCAGTGCCCGTTTTTATATAAAGTTTTATTGAGACGCCCATTCGTTTGCTTACTGTCTGCGGCTGCTTTTGGCGTTCAGAGGCAGAGTTGAGTTGTTGCAACAGAGACCTGTGTCCCTCAAAACTTAAAATGCTGTCTGGCCCTTCACAGAAAGCTTCCCAAAGCCCTTTCCTTGGCAACACAGCCTTCTGGTTATGCAGACCCGAGTTCAAATCCAGCCCCTTCTGGGCCAAACAAATTAACCCCTTCAGGCTCAGTTTTTGAAGGTGTGACGTGAGGATAAACATCCTTCCTCTCACTTGAGTTTGGCGAATACAGTCCGCATAGGATGCGGGCTGTGGTTTGCGTTACACAGACCACCAGTGGTTATAATGCAGTCGTGGCCTGGCAGGGCCTGGGTCTTGCTCTGGCGGGACGGTCCCTGCGTAGGCGAGGAGAAAAGCCCAGCAACAGGTGCCAGTGCACAGCTGGCTCGTCTGAGCGGCTTTCACCCCTGCATCTCCTGCCGGCAGGTGGTGGCAGTCAGTTGGTGGCAGGTGGGGACAGCGTCGATGATGGCGGAAAGCGGGGAACGTCACTGGATGAAATCAGATGTTCGGTGCTCACCTGGATCACTGAAATAGCGGTGACAGAGCCACATTTGCGATTATGGGTTTGAAACTCTCAGGCCTCAACCTCCCTGCCTGTTGCAACAACTGTTTTTTATTTTTTTTATTAAAAAAAAGTTTTTAAAATGTTTACTTATTTTGAGAGGGAGAGAGAATGTGTGGACAGGGGAGGGGCAGAGAGAGAGAGGGAGACAGAGAATCCCACGCAGGCTCCGCGCCGTCAGCACGGAGCCCGACGCAGGGCTCAAACTCAGAGACCGTGAGATCATAACCTGAGCCGAAATTAAGAGATGCTGAACCGACCGAGCCACCCAGGTGCCCCGAAGCAACTTTTTAAGCCACGGTTTTTGAAACCAGCATCTTGGGATTGCAGCTGCCACGTGATCCCAGATCAGCCCGCATCCCAAGCTGGGGAAGATTAAGTGTCCTCAGCACACCTTTGCTGCCCTGTCTCCTGCTTGAGTCCCCTGCCTGGGCCCCCCTCCTCCTTGCCACACGTCCAAGCTCGCTCAGTCATGACTCAGAGCCTTCCCGATCTCACCCTCGCCCTTGCTCTGGAGGCACCAGTAGCAGAACCCCTCAAACCCCCCAAGCTCCAGACTTCCGTAGTTCCTGTGGCACGTCTATCGATCAGAAGGCCCGGAGCGGTGTTCCTCTGCACCCTCACGGTGCCAAGCCCAGAGCTGGGTCTGGACCAGTTATGAACACGTGTTGGACATAACAGGAGTTCTCGCTTGAACACCATGAAATCCCACATTTATGAGCGGTACTACACCAGATTCGAGCCTGTCTGGCAGAGCCCAGGATGTGCAGAGTCTGGGCCTTCCTGCCTGTTGGGTGTATTGGTTAGCTCCTGCTGCATAACAAATTTTCCCTGCGCAGCTGCTTGAAACATACCTGTGCCATTTCACAGTGTGTGGGGGCCAGGAATCCAGGCACAGCTTAGCTGCGTCCCCCGATTTGGGTCTCTCCCAAGGTGCCAGCCAGGGCTGCTGTCTATCCAAAGGTTGGACTGGGAAAGGGTCCATCTGTAAGCTGGTGTAGTCGTTGGCAGGACTGCGTCTCGTGGGCTGTTGGACGGAGGCCTTGATGAGCCTCTCCATGGGACATCTCCCGACATGGCCGCTGGCTTCGTCAGAGCGGGTACGGGAGGGGGCAGGACAGAGGGCCGGCAGGAGGGGCACGAGCTGTGGAGAGACACAGTCTCCTGCAAGCTCATCACGGTGCCACTGGCCACCGTGTCTGCCATGTTCCATGGTCGGAAGCAAGTGTTCCCAAGAGGAGATTACATAAGGGAGGGTGCGGGGAGCAGAAGGTGGGTCCTCAGAGTGTCTCCGTGATCCAAGGTACCGGCGTCCAGGGCTGTGGAAGGCAGAGTGCCCAGGACATGCCTGTGCAGCTCCTGGTTCATGAGGAGGAAAGACGGACGTTTCCATGAGGAAAGATGGACGTTTAAATGCGTCAGCACGTGGTGACTTAATTACCGACAGTCCCAGTGGGGACACAGGCCAAGCAGGACCAATGTGCCATTCGCACCCACTGGGCCATTCACCAGTCGGTGAGTGCGGGGGAATGAGCTTGGAGCGAGACACCGTGTTCAAGCCGCCTTACAGAGCGCCTCCTCCTTGCTGGCCACTGATCTGTACCCTCTCAAGACTTAGCTCATTTCGTCTCTGAAACCCACTGAGTCTGGTATTTTCTCCTATTTTACAAAAGAAACTGAGGCTCGGGGAGACCGAACTGTGTCCGAGGTCCCGCAGGCTGAGCCTGGGTCCTAAAACTTGCCATCCAGGGCTTTTCCCACAACCTCCGGCCTGCAGCCTCTGTAGCCTGGAGTCCATGGCATTGATTACTTTGAAAAATAGGTTTTCTGTGACCAGTTTCCTGATTTTTCTTGTTAAGCTTCCTTAGAATTGTGTTTGTTCTGGCTCAGCAGTGAGGTGATTGGAGCAGAGACAGACATTTGAGCTGGAGGGCAGAGCGCCAGCCTGAGTGACAAGGCGCTGGGCCGAGGCGGCCGCCCCAGGACCCCAGGAACGTGGCCTTGAATCCCCTGCCCACCCCCAGGCATGGTGCTGGGAGCCGAGCTGCCCGGCTTAGAGTGTGGGGTGAGTGGAGACCTGGGGCTGGGTCCTGCTCTCTCCGGCCCCAGCCTCCCCTGCATGAATGGCAGCGACGAGCCCCCACCTCTGCGGGCCCTGAGGGTGAAGTGAGCCGGGACGCCAGGCTTCAATGCCACCCTCACCGCCGTTGTCACGCCCCTCATGGGCTGCTAGGATTCCAGCAGCCGTCAGACTAGATGAGAGCACTCTACAGAAGGCCCTGCAGATTTCTGGAGACGGGGCTGGAGGTTGAGGAAGGGGTGATCCTCGTCTTCTCTGTTTATCACGGATTTATAAAACACCGTCTTCTCACTTTGAACTGTCTGTTGCAGGCTTTTAAAAAAACTACCATGTGATGTCGCACCGAATGGTCGTTGACAGACCCTGAGTTTCTCGAGGCAGGGCTGGCGGCCTCGTGGGGCACCGCGGGCATCAGGCTTTCTGTTCGGTGACGGCAGTGATTCCCCTGTCTTTCTCCTGTGAACTGTACCCCTGCCCAGAAGGGAGCGAAGCCTTTGTGTCTGCAGGCCCGGCTCACCTTTTGAGATTCTGCTCCTTCCCGACTTCCCTGCTCTGAGTCATTGCTCTGTCTCCAGTTCTGACTTGGCCCCCACTGAGCGGAAGAGCCATGATCTGTTTAAGCCTCCTTTATGTATTGCGAAGGCCCCGGAGGTTAGATAATTACCCCGAGCTGGAGCCTGTCTCCAGGTATCTTGGCTTAGGGGAACAGATGTGCTGGCCAAGTGTGCTGAGAAGGTAAACTACATTAGAGAATTCTGTTTCCTATTTACTTCGACAGGAAATCAGGAAGGGTCTTTGGCCAGAAAGGGGTTGATGTAATTAAAGTGAACTGAGAAATGTGTAATTTTTTTGATTATATAAAGAAATACTTAACCTTGTTATATTAAAATGTTAACAATGATCCTCAAAGTATCAGTTAAAAGTTTGCTCTACCCCAAATAATGAATCACTGGGTTACAAAAAATGAAAGTGGAAACCTAACATGGCCTAGCATGATCTAGCATGGCTATCATAGCCTAGAATTATCTAGCATGGTCTAGTATGGCCTAGTTTAACCTATCATGGCCTACCATGGCTTAGCATGATCTAGCATGGCTTAGTATAGCCTAGCATAGCCTAGTATGATCTAGCATGGCCTAGCATGATCTAGCATGGCTTAGTATAACCTAGCATGGCCTAGCATGATCTAGCATCACCTAGTATAGCCTAGCATGGCCTAGCATGATCTAGCATCGCCTAGTATAGCCTAGCATGGCCTAGCATGATCTAGCATGGCCTAGCATGATCTAGCATCGCCTAGTATAGCCTAGCATAGCCTAGCATGACCTAGCATAACCTAGCATAGCCTAGAATGACCTAGCATGGCCTAGCATAGCCTAGCATGATCTAGCATAACCTAGCATAGCTTAGCATGGCCTAGCATGGCCTAGCATGATCTAGCATGGCTTAGTATAGCCTAGCATAGCCTAGCATGATCTAGCATAACTCAGCATAGCCTATAATGGCCTAGCATGGCCTAGCATAGCTTATCATGGCCTAGCATGGCTTAGCATGGTTCAGCATGAATAGATGCCTGGTGTGGCCCCAGGTAGCACTGGCATCTGATGACTGTCTGTCTGATGTGACCCCAGCAGGTACCCTGCCTTGTCACCTCCGTACCCTCGCCCTTCCCATTCCTGTCTCTTACTTCGCCCGTGCTTCCCTGGCCCGTTGTCCCATGTTAAATCTGCCCCATTTTTGAAGGATACTCTGTTTCCAGGAAAGAGCCTGTGTCCCCCAGCCAGAAGTGACTTCTCGTGGCCCTTGGAACCTGCTCTCACGTTACACCCTGTATCATGATTATTGTGACCTGTCTCTCTTGTTACACCTGTTTCCGCATCCTTCTATCCACCTACCCCTCAGCGCCAAGCCTAAGGCCCGGTTGACATTCAGGAAATTTCCAGCACATTGTACCATGGCAACAAATAACTACAGACTCCGCGTGGCTGAAACACCAGTGGCAACTTCTCTCGTGCACCTTCCCCATCCTTCAAGGCCACCTCTTTCTCTCCAGCTTCCTGTCGTCTTCTTTCAAAGACACAGACTGAGGGGTCAGTCCCCGTGCAGGACCTGCTAGGTCAGGTGGTTGCGGGAAAAGAGGAGGTAACCAGCCAGGGAACCCTCTGGAAGCTTCTGCTGGGAGGTGGCCTATGTCACCCCTACCCACATGTCACTACCGCTCCCCTGTCATCGACCAAACTAGAGTCAGAGGCGGAGGGTCCGCAGGGTCCCTGCAAGAGAGAGACTTCCATGGGCCAGATGGATGACCCTCCCATGGGAGGGGACGATGTTTTGGTGGAGGGTGGAGGGTCTGTAGCTCAGGACTGTTAAGTGACCAGGTCATTCTGGTGATCCAATGGGCCTGGAGCCAGGTGGCCATGAGCCAGCACTCTCTGCTTCCCAGCAAATTAAGACTGAGCCAGGGACAGCCATTTTGTTCCAGTGGCCGTTTGTTCCCCAGTGACTGATGGCTGGTGGCCACGTTGGGGGCAGCGAGTCCGCCTAGGGGGTTGAGTAAGCTGCCCGTCCTGCTCTGTGGGGCTTGCCTGCCAGCGTGCAGCCCCCAGCACCCAACCTGCAGGGCCTCCCTACACAATCAGCCAGAAGCCCAGGAGATTCCAGAAATCTCCAGGCGCAGGGTGCCTCTAGAAGCTTGTGCTGTCTCCGGCGGCTCCGTGGCTGCCAAGGACTGGCTCGCAGCTGTGTGGCGGCATCGTCAGCCCCGACATGAGACGTGCAGAGAGAATCTCCACTCTGCGCCTTCACCTTTGTGAGCCCCTCTTCGGTGCTGTTTGCAGGCGATCTGCTATCAGCAAATGCCAGAGCGCGCTGCACTAAATTGCTTCTAAAAACTGATTTCACGCATGTTCCGAAAACATTCTATACACCACGGGGGCGAAGGGGGGAGAGCCATCAGACAAGGGCTTATCAGAGGCTCCATCCGTTCCCTCCGAACATGCTCCATGCCAAACCAGAACTGCATCTGGGGCTGAACACAAGGGGACCTCCCCCAGTCAGGTCGTCCTGCCGGGACGGAGACCCAGAAGCTTCCGGGAGCCAGAAAAGTAGGTCTCGAAACCGACACGCTCTGCTCTGTGTTTACACACATTTCTCTCTCTTCCCTGCCTGTGTCATCATCAAAAAAATCCTCACTCCCTGAGTCATTTTTACGGCACAAAAGCTCTGTGCGACAGGACAGCTGGTGGGCACATCGGAGCATCTCAGCTTGGGGACGGCAGTTCGCGTGGCTCAGCCGCCCCGCACGCGACCGGCGGCGGGTCTTGTCCAGGCACGTGGCCCCTGAATTCCAGGAGCCGCCTCGAGCCCGCAGAAGCACCGGTTTCTGTGGACCACCGTGTCCGGAGAAGGGTCGTGGGCCCAGGGTTTGAAAAGGAAACCTTGGGGTTGGAGGTCGGGGGAGACCACGCACAGACGGTTCTAACCGACTACCGGGGTAATGGCCGTGCTCAATTTCGCCTTTCACGTTTTAATTGTACAACAGTAATTTTGCGATAGAGTTGCCGATGGCAAACATGCAAAAGACATTAACTTTATTTATGTTTTGGATTATTAATGTGGCTGTTAAAATTCCTCCAGTTAGTTTTGATTGAATTGTTTTTTTGTGTGATTCTGTTGTTTAATGGAGCGGTAAATAAGAATTTCTGATAATGAGGCCAAGCATCTGTCACAACAACCTGGTGTGGGTTATTAACATTTCCATTAACGGCAGGGTGGGCAGCGATAATACGGGAACCACACAGTTAGAACAAAATAAATAGTCGGTGTCAGGCTGAGTGGGTGTTAATTACTATTTGATTCTACACTGGGGGGGGAGAGGGGAAGGGGTGACTCTCGAAGGTCGTTCTCTCCCGAGAGCCAGTGTGCTGGGCTGTCGCCCTCGGACAGTGGCTGTTGCGTGGTCTCCGTGCGTGGCCGGGAACGTGCTTGAGTCGGAAGGCAGTGCTCGTGGGCCCGCGGGCCGAGCCCCCCCAGACGGCTCCCAGGGCTCCGGGGTCCAGCCCAGCACAGCCCTGTTGGGGTGCACACAGGCGGGAGAAGGGAAGGACTCCCGGGAGGCAGAGAGAAGTGCGTCCCGCACAGATGCCCGGCGAGGAATGCAGAGACGGAGCGGAGACGTGTCCTGTGTGTGCACACGTGCTCTCGGTGCCATCCCAGCTTCCCCAGGGCCGCCTGCCGGGCCACGGCCACGGTGTCCTCTCCGGGCACAGTGTGGTCCCCAGGGCGGTAGGGCAGGGTCGCAATCGAGGACTGGGTCCTCAGAGTTCGAGCCATAAGGGGCCTGGGTAGAGGGCAGGGGACGGGGACCAGCCTAGGCTGGTCCCTGTCACCGCTGGAGGACGGCCCAGACCCGGGGAGCCAGGCTCCACGACGCGAGATTCCTGAACTTGGGATGGACACGTGGGTGCCTCATTTTCTCCGCGTTCCGTCCAAAATGCACTGCCTCCCTCCACCGTGAACACAGCAGCATGGTGCGTACGGCCAGCGGGACCCGCAGCTCGCTCAGCAACAGCCCCCCACCCACGTCCCGCGCCCACCCACGACGCACGCAGATGACCAGATCACGCTTTTGTTTCTGAACACTCTGCCAACCGCGTCTCAATATAATTATTATAATTAATATAATTTTCTTCGTAATCCTCCAGATTCCATTTTATGCCAACTGAAAACGTGGTTCCGGGAAGGGCGTGTGTGGCGCTCCCTGGCCTAAAAGCTGCACGGCCCCGGGGCAGGCTCTGAGGCCGCCCACCCTGGAGCCAGGGGCCCCGCACGCGCCAACAGCCATCTCAGCCCCTCTCCTGTGCTGCTCTCTCCCCAGCCCCGGCCATGGCCCCGCAGAACATCCAGGTGACCCCGCTCACGGCCAGCCAGCTGGAGGTCACATGGGAGCCGCCGCCACCGGAGAGCCAGAACGGGAACATCCAGGGCTACAAGGCAATGCTCTTTCGCATGGTTTGGCTCTTCCTTCCAGGTCACTTGGAGGCCCGGAGAGTGGCCCAAATCCACAGAGTTCCCAGCGGCTTCGCTGGAACCCTGGCTGCATGCCACGGCTGCTGCCCCCGGCTCACTCCGTCCTGCCCCGGCACGCGCAGCTGACCGTCAGGACGGACAGCCGGGGTCGGTGCTGAGCGGCTGGGGCAGGCTCGGCCTGACCTTGCCTCTCGGCCTGGGGGTGGGGGCCTGGTTCACCGTGCAGCTGGCTTGTGCCCGGCAGCCCCTCCCTCCCAGGCCCCGCCCAGCACCCTTCCTGCTGCTGCACCCGCTCTGGGAGCCTCCAATATCTCTGCTGACAGCAGAACAGATCTGGCTGAAGAGAACAGGTTCTCCAGCCCGACCCTGCCCTTGGATCTCTGTTGAATATTTCATGAGGCCCAGGGCAGGGGGCCCAAGAATTTGCATTTCTAGCAAGTTCCCCCAGGAGTGTGGTTCCTAGGCACCCCACATTGAGAACCACCACACTAAGGTTCCACGTTAGCTCAACATTCCGGAGATGGGGCAAAGGAAAGACAGGAGGCCAGTGAGTAATTACCCAGAGTAGGTTCATCTGGGGGCGGGAAGCTCCTTGCACGCCTGCCTGGAAGGCCACGTTTTCGGAGAGAAGTCAGAAGGATCAGCTAAAAACAGCCTGAAGAAAGCAGCCTGGGGCCG
This sequence comes from Puma concolor, assembly GCF_028749965.1. Lineage (NCBI taxonomy): Eukaryota > Metazoa > Chordata > Mammalia > Carnivora > Felidae > Puma > Puma concolor. The sequence goes on from NC_141682.1 coordinate 3,828,898, forward strand.
TCCCTTGAAAACTCCCCCTTCCTTCTCCCGAATGACTCTCCCCGACTGGTATGTCGGAGCCCAGGTTGGTCAGTCATCAGCTTCTGTGGGCCAGCCTGCCCTGATGACTATTGGGCCAATTAAATGTCCATTTAAAAATGATGTTGGTCGGTGTTTTATGAAAATAAATACCTTCCTCCACGACAGGGCTGTTACAGTGATTAATGAGGTAATGGGAAGTCTTACGAGCTTGGAGGCAAGATGCTATTTATGTATGTCCAAAATATGTTTTCTAATTTCCTTAATGATAAAGACATTGAACTTGGGTATTGATCTCAAGTCAGTAAGGCCTGTTCAAGCGTAGGATCAGATTTGCTCAGTTCCGAGAGCAGGACCGGACCGTATCTTGCGGGCAGGAGTCAGCAGTGCTCGTGGCCGGGAGCCCACGTGGGGGCAGAAAACCTGTCCCAAGCTCTCTGCGGCTCTCTGCCCTGTGGGCCAGTGGCCCTGGTGGCCTGGCTGGGTTTTGCCCCCCGGAGCCGAGGTGGGTGTTGTCTTTGGGCGGCCGGGCTCGCGCCGGCTCAGGGCAGTGGTTCTCTGCCGGCTGTCCTGGGAAACGGTCCTGCCAGCCCACCTCCTCCAGCCTCTGTGCTTGGGCCTCAGGTCCGCCCTTGAGCATGTGCAGGCCGGGCGGTGGGGGGCAAAGTGAATCCAGGAGAAACACGGGCCGAGGTCCAGTCCTGCCCAGCGCTCACTGGGCACCTCCCCCACCAGTTTAGAAACCAGGGCTGCCACCCCTTCCCCGTGGCCCCGTGGCCCGTCTCCGACCTCTGGCTCTTATCGGCAGGTTTACTACTGGGAGGCAGACAGCCAGAACGCAACAGAGAAGATGAAGGTCCTGTTCCTGCCGGAGACCGTGCTGAAACTGAAGAACCTGACCGGTCACACCCCTTACCGGGTCAGCATCTCGGCCTTCAACGCGGCTGGAGACGGGCCCCGGAGTGACCCCAGGCAGGGGCGCACCCACCAGGCCGGTAGGAGAGCAGCGTGTTCCGCGGGCTCCCCTTCCCCACGGCCGCGGGTGGCCGAGCCAGGCTGGATGAGCGGCCCCTCCCTGTCCCCACAGCCCTTTGCTCTGCCCAGCCTGTGACGCACGGCTGTCGTGTGCCCGGGGCTTTCTGGAGAGAGAGGCCTGGGTTGCATTCAGCTGCTTTCCCCAGTGCCCAGCCCTGGCCTGCTGCGCGGCGGCGCCCGTGAGACGGCACCTGTTTCCCGAGGACCCTCCCGGGTCGCCGAGGGCAGGAGGGCTCCGCCTCGACACCCAGGCCTCCTCCCGGTTCCCTCGGGGAGCTTCTTGCTGGGGCTCGGCACCGGCGTGTCCAGATCCCGGGGGAAGTGAGTTCTTTGTACGCCGAGCCCAGGCCACAGCGTCGGGCGCTTCCGGGGTCGCCGGGTTTCAGGGCCACACCCGCAACAGCTTGCAGCCGCTTCTCAGACACCCGCCACCAGCCAGGCGAGAGCACTGCACTGCCACGTGCCTCGCCGCCTGTGACCCCACATCCACACACACAGCACGTGGCTCCCTCTGTCATGAGTGCCAGCTCCCCAGCGGCCTAGAGAACATTAGGAAGCGAGTCAGGATTCCAAGGGAATGTCAGCTTAACCCTGGTCCCGCGGACCTGGGATGCACTTTGTGGGACCCAGGAAGTGTAAGGCTGGGGAAGTCAGGGCGACCCGTCCTGCTCGGGGCTCCCAGGCATCCTGCGTCCTGTCTGAGAGAGGACTGGCCAGCGTGCCGGGACTCTTTCCTCTGGGTCTCGTCCAGCAGCCGGACAGGGGCCGTTTCTGGAATCCAGGGTGGGTCACCCGTTCCTCACCAGAGCACTGGGGACTGGGCAGGCCACGGGGCAAAAGGGCCCCCAGGGACTGGAAAGACAGCAGATGGGGGTGTGGAGGGCTGATTGGGGGGGGGGGGCAGCTCCGGGCACAGACCCCCACACGGAGCCCAGGCAGGGGGCGGTGAGCAGGGTCAGCAACCCGGCCACCGCCTGGCTGTCTGCGTTCTGCGGGCAGCTTCCTCCCGCCCGGGGCCTCACTGGGCCCCCCTGTCCCCAGCCCGAGGGCGGACACTGTGACGTTTCAGAGGAGGGCCGGCTGGGGCCCCAAGGGAGAGGCCAGGAGAGGTGGGCAGAGCCTCACGGGGCTGTCTGCATTTCATTCTTTACTCATCTTTCTGTCTTTGTCACCGCGTCCCTTAGGCTCCTTGTGTTTAAACCCCCATCATCTTGTCTCCTCTTCTCGGGAGAGTCCAGGTGTCTGATTGATCCTGGGAAGTTCAGAGGTGGTCTCACGGCGTTGAGACTTTTACGGAGTTGAAAATAACATCTAGTAGCGCTTTTATCGTACGTGGAGGCACAGACATGTGTGGAAATGGTCTATGAAGGAGCTTTACCAACAGTCCCTTCACATCCCACTCTTCCAGCTCCGGGGACCCCCAGCTTTTTGGCGTTCTCAGAAATAACCTCTACCACGCTTAACGTCTCGTGGGGCGAGCCGGTGGCAGCCAATGGCATCCTGCAGGGCTACCGAGTGGTCTACGAGCCCTTAGCGCCCGTGCAAGGTAAGGCCAGGGGCGCGCACGGGGAGGGCACGGCACTCCACAGCATCTGCAGGGCGGGGAGTCTTGTCTGCCAGAGGCACAGCGAGGAGGGCGTAAAGCCCAGTACGAGGGGGGGGACAGAAGAAACCAGCAGCTTCCGGGCAGGAGGGGGTGCCGGCCGAGCAGCGCCTAGCAAGGGGCTCGGAGCCTGGGCTCTGGGGGTGTGGAGCGGGGACCGGGGATGCGCGTGTTCGCGGCGGAGCCCGGGGGACCTGCCCGCTGCACGGGAAGGGGGCAGAGACGGGAGGGCACCCTCGCCCCTTGGTCCCAGAGGTGTGATCCGCCCCTGCTGCCTTGCTGCCTGTCTCTGGTGCCGTTGTAATTTCTGACGCGTCTGTCTCCTCCCCGCTCGCTGCTGCCCCGCTGTCAGAGGGCTCCGCGGGCACTTTTTCTCGCCCACTCTGTGCCCGGCACCGGTGCCACAGGAGGGCGCCCGGCCGAGGGCGGGCTTCCCCCGGAAACGCGCGTGGCCAGACTGTAAACGTTGTAGATTATTTAATGCCTAGGAGGAGAAAATATAACCAACGCATCAAATAATATTGGCGCTCCATTTAAAGCCGTGATAAAAGTTTCCTTTTAAAATAAGTACATTCAAGTAAAACGGGGGGCTGATTTGAGGAAAATTTAAGCACCAGATTTCATTTCATCGAATCTAAAATGCCATTATCGGCTCTAAGATTCATTGTTATTTTATGAAGTGCTAAGAAAGAAAAAAGGCCGGCCGTAAACCGCAGCCCAGTATGTTGGCATCATCAACCCCAAATCAGAGATGTAAACACGTGAGGGGAGAGAGTCTCAGACAAGCAATGGATGCGCTTTGGTACATAACAGTAGAGGTGGTACGGGTGTGCGGTGTGTGAAATGGCGGAGGGCACGGGCCCGGCCCGAGATGGCGCGGCCACACCCGCTGCGTCCTCTTCAGGGCCCAGTGCCTGCGTGGGGACCAGGTGGCCCGGGCGTTGCAGACGCCTTTTAACTAGTGCCACACGCAACGGGGAAAGGATGGCCAAAAATCATGGCCCCGAGCCACCTTGGAGCCCCTCCCCATCAAGGTACGGGTTTTCCTGCACCTCCTCAAATAAGTGACTTATTCTGCATCAATGCGCTTGTAGAATCTCTCTAGAAACTCCGTGGCATGCACGCCTCGGCCCCCGGGCTGGCTGCCTTCGTCTTATAAAGAAGTACTTACCATCCAGGCAAGACCGTGGCCGTGGCCTCTGCCCAGTCGGGAGCCACGGTGGGCCCTGCTTCGCGATCCCCCGATCTCTGCGTTCCGACGTCCCGGAGTCCTGCCGGCTCGCCACGCATCTGTCCCCACGGCCTCCCCCTACCTTCCAGGGAGATGACCCTGCACATCTGGTTCCCTGGGCCTTGTCGGGGCCGTGGTCACGTGGCCTCTGCAGCAGCACGGCCGTGGCTCACCAGACGCCGTCTACACGCCCGGCGCCGAGCAAGGGCACACGCTCTGAGTCCTCACGGCGGCCGGGCCGCCTTTATTCGTAGTTCACAAGAAATCAGGCTCCGAGCCCTTAAGACGACCGCCCAAGGCCTGCAGGTGGAGAATGCGGACACACGTGGGGTTTGGCCCCAGGTGGGCTGGTTTGAGAGCCCGTGATGGGGAAATGTCTGGAGCACGTGGGCTTTGGGGGGGACACGTGCCACAAACGTCACAGCGGGGAGCGGGAGAAGCCGTCATCAGCGTGTCACAGCTGCCCATGGCACTTGTCTCCCTCCCTCCCTCCCTTTCTCTCTCTACTTCTCTCTCCTTCTCTGCCTCTTTCTCCCTCCCTCCCTCTCACTCCCTCCCTCTCTCCCTCCCTCCCCCCTCCCTCCCTCTTCCCTCCCTCTCTTCCTCTCTCCCTCCCTCTGTCTGCTTGTCTCTCCCTCTCCGCCTCTCTCTCCCTCTTTCTCTCCCTCCCTCCCTCTCTCCCTGTCTCTTTTTCTCCCTCCCTCTCTCTCTTCCTCTCTCCCTCCCTCTCTCTGCTTCTCTCTCCCTATCCCTCTCTCTCTTCCCTACCCCTTCTTCCCCTCTCCCTCCCTCTCCCTCCCTCCCTCTCCCCTTCTCCCCCCTTCCCTCCCTCTCTCCCTCTCACTCTCTCCCCTTCTTCCCCCTCCCTCCCTCCCCACTCCCTCCCTCCCCTCTCCCTCTCTCTCTGGTGACAACAGGCAGATCTTCTTGGTCGCAAGCATCTCGCCTCTTTTCACAAGTAGTAAGACCCTCTGTCACTCCGTTGGCCCTCCCGTCTGTCGGGAGGGCTGGTTCCTCTGCCTGGATTTTCCTGTCTTTGGCAGTGAGTATATACGCTCTGGAACCGGGCAGGAGAAGGTACTTTCAGTCAGCAGCTCACAGGTCTCTCCAGAAGCTCGGGGTGCAGTCCCTGGGCGCTTGAGACCCAACCATCCAGACCCCCAAACCTTGGCCCTGAAGGCGGCACGGGCATACCCCCGACCCCCTGATTCCTGCTCGTCTGTCATGCGGCTGGTCCGGGCCTGGGGCTGGGGATGGTTGCTTCACAGCTGCCGCTAAGCTGCAGACTCTGCTGGAGTCGGAGGGGCCTCCGCTGGGTCCTTCCTCCCAGCCGCAGACCCCCTCCTGAAACCGCTCTGCCCCTGCTCCAGCCGGGGGTGAGGCTGGCCTCGCCCCCGCCCCCGCCCGTCCTCCCTGTCTGGAACCCAGCAAACAGCCTGTTCCCCGTGAGCAGGACCCACCAGCCCTCTTCCTGAGTGCCCCTGACCCTGTGACCTTCCGGGGGTGTCCCTGACCACTGGCCAACACCAGGGTTGCTTTTCCGGGTCCCACCATGTGCCTGCCTGGTCTGATGGCAAGTGCCAGAGCCCCCGGCTTAGCCAGACAGCAGCCGACAGATCCGACCCCTTCTAGCTGGCCACGCTCTGCAGCCACACGGGCCAAAGGAGGAACGCAAGCCAGTAGAGGGCAGGAACTCAGAGCAGGAGAGACTTTCCTGTGGCCTCTCTCCACCCCCAGGCCCGTCGGGGGGCATTTTGACCTGAGGCTGGAGAGGGGAGGAGGGGATCTTTCAGGTGAAAGTGAGGCCGTGCTGTCACATACGCAAAAGGACCGGACGCTCTGAGTGGCTAAACAGAAGGCAGCTTTGGGAAGCACACACAGCACGGCGTCCTGCGTCCGGCCCCTCGTCCGGCCCTCGCTGTCCCGCCTCCGTTCCCAGACCCTTGTCTCCCCGAGAAGCGTATTGTCCCCTCCCCTAGGGCATCGGCTGGCCGGTCTGATCAGCGTGCGGGCCTCTCGAGTGGGGGCCTCTCGGAGGAACCCAACCCTTGCCTCCTTCACGTTGGATCCGGATTTCCAACAGGGAATCGCGGGGGTGGCAACCAGGTCTGCGAACAATTTCCAGTTCTTCAAAATGCCTCACAGAACCGCTGCATTTCCAAGAGATGTGGTTGCAAGTGTGGTGAAAACATCTGGGGCTGGAATCCTACTAACTCTGCGGTAACGCCAGCCCTCCCGTGAAGGTGGTTACGGACATGGAGGGCCTCTCTGTGCGGCAAAGACAGGGAGGAAGGCCGTCAAACGGTCGTCTCACCCGCTGGCCATTCTGCTGGCCGTTTTTCCTGCCTCCTGGCCGGCCGGACGTTCCTCGAGAGCAGAACACCCACCTGGCACGGGCAGACCCTGCCTGCGATCCCTCCACGGAGAAGACAGGCCCGGCTCCTCCCCCGCCGTCCCCCGCCAGTGCCCTGGTCACGGTGGGGAGCACCGAGCCACACGGAGCAGGAGCCGTGTTCTTAGGGAATGGGTTTTATGGCAGAGTTACTTTTATGTTTTTTAAGATGTTTTAAACGGTAGTATTTTATGTGATTGCACCCCGGGGCTTTGTATTGCAGGGCACGGTTTACAAATGGACTAAATAAATAAGATTCTGACATAGTTGAGATGCAGGGGAGGCCAGACTAGCTGTACGTCCTAGTGGGATAGAATTCACAAAATCCATACATGGGTTTGTTTCTGCTCTGGGGAACAGGAAGGCATTTTTTAACAAAACATAAAAAAAAAAAAAAGTGAGGGGGGGTGCTCTCCAGATTAATTTTACATCCAAATGGACCCCATCCGTTTGCTTATGATGGGCAGCGTGTGTGCAAACTGGCATCCCAAAACCCCTTCCTTGAGCCATGCAGGGTGAGGGCCAGGCTCCCTGGGCAGAAACGGCCCTGTTTCTCTACAGAAAAGCTCAAATTTGGAGGTCACTCAAACGCAGGCAGGATCACTCTGAAATCATCTGGAAGGGAGTCATTTAGCTGAATCAGTGTTCTATAAAAGGCACGATATGAACACGGCGAGCCGACTGGAAGGTACTTGGAGAGCTGTAGGCTAAGAGACACTCGCTTTGATGAGTTTGAAGGATGAGCCCATTTCGTAGTAAGGACGCACTTGGCTGGGCTCTTCTGAGGTCAGGGCCACACGGGGATGGAAGGTGCCGATGGCTTTGGCTGCTCGCACTGAGGGCAGGCCCGGCGGTGGCCACGCCGGGCAGTGTGTTCACGGTGCATGCGGGCCGTGCTGGGGCCGTGCAGGTGCCGGGCGGTGCTCCTGGCGGGCTCTGCTGACCAGTGTCAGAGGGGCCACCTCACCTCTTCCTGCTCCTCCGGGGGATGAGCCATAGACACCGGTATGTTGAAAGCTCTCAGAAATCCCGAGTGGAGAGCCTACGAGGCCTTTTTGTAATACGTCATCTTCAAACTTACTTAACCAGGGAGCCCCATCTCCGTCCTGGAAAATGCTGCGTTCGTATGGTTTTCACTGTGCGTCTTCCTCCCGAAATGTGGAATCTCAGTTCTCCAGCTACACCGAATACAACCAACACTTTCTCTTCATCTGCGTGTTCATGAGCGAAAACGTTGTCTCTCCATGGTCAGGGTTGTCTGAACCTGGGCAGTGATATTTGCAGCGACAGCCTTTCTCCGTCCTTGCTTCGGAGTCCAGGAGAAAGTTTTCACGAGGGGCCGGAGGCCTCTAGGCCACTGGTTAGCCAGCCCAGTCAAGCTGAAGAGCCCCACTTGGAGGAAGCCCAGCTTTTAGCTATGATGAAGGTTCCTGCCTCTTTTTCCCCGTTCTCTCCTCCGAAGTCCGGAGGCTCCAGGTCACCTGCCCAGGTGACACAGAGCTCGATGCGCCTCGGAGTGCAGCGGGAGGGGAGGGGGGCCCGGGCCGGGGGCAGGAGCACGGGGGCCTCCCCGGTGTGGTGAGGGAGACCTGGGCCACCTCCCCGCGCCGCACCGTGAGGCTGGCTCTTGGGTTTGTCAGCCCCACTTACTGGCTTAAACTCTAATTACACTTATCTGTGCTGAAAATTGGCTATCACCACCACTTCAACTCCTCCTAATTGCAAGAAATAGTTCCTCAGCAAGCTGGGGACGCCGTCCTTGTGGTCGCGGTGGAATAGGCGGTGTCCGGCCGCGTCTCTAACTCCGGCCACCTCCTGGCCTTTGCTCTTGGTGGTTCCAGGGGTGAGCAAGGTGGTGACGGTGGACGTGAAGGGGAACTGGCAGCGCTGGCTGAAGGTCCGGGATCTCACCAAAGGAGCGACCTACTTCTTCCGTGTACAAGCGCGGACCATCGCCTATGGCCCCGAGCTGCAAGCGAACGTCACGGCCGGGCCCGCCGAGGGTAAGTGGAGCTCCGCCGGGGGCCCCGCGGCCGGTGCAGCGCGAGCGGCCCACCCTGGGCTCTGTCCGGTCGGAGGGTCCCCCCTCGCTGCCCGGCAAGCAGCTCTGGCCCACCCAGAGCGGCCATAAACGCAGGAATGTTCCGGCAGCATGGGTGTCTCCAAACACCTGTGTTAGCAGCAATGTCTACAGACAGGCTTGTTATGTGCAGACCAGCAAACTCTTCGGTGTTAAGCCTGTCAAGTTTGGGGCTGTTTTCTGGAAAAACTTGGGAAAAATGAATTTTTGAAATTAAATACACAAGAAACTTTTGTTTACATTTTATTAAGTTTATTTTTGAGAGAGAGAGAGAGAGAGAGAGAGAGAGAACAAGCGGGAGAGGTGCAGAGAGAGACAGGGAGACATAGAATCCAAAGCAGGCTCCAGGTTCTGAGCTATCAGCACAGAGCCCGATGTGGGACTCAAACCCACAGACCGAGATCATGGCCTGAGCCAAAGTTGGACACTTAACCGACTGAGCCACCCAGGCGCCCCCATACACAAGAAAATCTTAAAGTGTTCACGTCACAAAGAGGAGCCACGTGGCTTCCCACCCACCTAAATGGTTTTGGCATTTGTTGACATCCTTAGCAAGGCGAGGGTGACAGGACCTCGGTTCACAGGGTGCACGCCCCACGCCAGGCACGATCCTGGGCCCGTTGCACGGCCCATCTCTGCTCACGTCCGGTCAACCCGGGAGGCCAGGGTGGCTTTCCCACGTCTAGGATGAGAAGACCGTGACAGAGCGAGGCTAAGCCACATGCTTGGGGAAGGAGACAGAACCTGGCCAGAGCCACCGACCCCCTGTGGGATGAGGAGCCCCCAAGTGCCCACGTCCACCCTCCCCTGTCTCTTTTATCCCGCAGGCTCCCCGGGGTCCCCCAGAGATGTCTCGGTCAGCAAGTCCGCCTCTGAGCTGACCCTGCAGTGGACGGAGGGAAGCGTGGGCAGGACTCCCACCACGGGCTACGTCATCGAGGTCAGGCCCTCAGGTAAGGAGGGGGTTGGGCACCTGTCAAGGAGCCTGTTCAGCCTAGCGGAGGCGAGTGTCAGGGCCCTCCGGCCTCCGTTCGGCCTCTCTCTAAAGATGTGGAGACCACGAGGGCGACTCGAGGAAGGGCGAGGCACGTCCCTCCCTCCGCCGTAACCTCGCGGGCCTGAGATTCTCGATGGTTGGCCACAGGACACGTGCCTCAGAGCCCGGTCGTCGTCATCCTCAGAAACATGTACATGAAAACACAGGGACGCTTACAGACACTTGCGGCTCCTCGGGAAGATCCAAGAGTGTTTTGGGATGCTCGCCTCAGGCTCCGCCTGTTTGCCCCGACGGACAGAGTCCCGCTCGCTCCCGATCACGGCACAGATTACTGTCCACGCCCTCTGCCCCATCTTTTAGGCTCCCGAAAATGAGGTCTCAGTCCATTCCCTACCCTATCTGCCCGAGGAGGGTTTTCGCTCTCTTCCTCCCGTTCAGCCGTAATAACGAAGCATGGACGTTGCTGGAAGATCAATTTCTGCTGCGTGGAGTCGGCTACTACTCCTTGGAGCCACGGGGGCATCACCCAATGCAGAGAACACCGAGCACGTCCACTGTGGCCTGCAGGTGGTTGCACGTTGAATCGTGAGCACCTGAGCACGAAAATACAGGGTGTGCCAGGGCTGCGGGCAGAGAGCCCTCTGACAGAGCCCACCCTCAGCGCCGGGCGTCATTTTAGCCGGATATTTAAAGAAGCTATCACACCAAGAGGGAAGGGCTGTGAAGTCACTTAGGACTGTGCCAGATGCCCCTCCCCCATCAAAGTGCTTTTTCAGAGGTTACTCGTTGTAAGCACCTCCTAGAAACTTCCAGGTAGAAGTCTGGCGCCCGAGACCCAAACAGGCCCCGTGAAAGGCAATATGTAAAGTTCTTCAGCCCCTGAACTCACACGTTCACCGTGCCGCCCCGAGGGGTCCTGGAGCTTATGCTGAGCGAGGCTTTCGGCCTGTTCTGGAAACGGAGGGTCGCAGATGGGTGACGGGCCTCCTGCGGCCACTGGGTTCCCCTGCCCCGTCCCTCTGAAAGCCGGCGGCCCCGAGAGCAGACAGCAGGCTCTCCGCCGAGGACACTTGATCCCACGGCACCTTCAGAGATTGGCAGGAGCCTCGAATACAGGCCTGGTGAGGTCTGGGCCCAGCTGAGGGCTGAGGAGCCTGCACGGACGGACCCCAAGGAAGGAAGTCGACCCTTTCTCCCCGAATCTAGGGAGAGCGTTCATTGCACAGGTTCCTTTGTGCCCTTTCGGGCTACCAAGGGCTCCTGAGAGAATTCGGGAGATCTGTGGACATCGCTCAGCACCAACTGACCTTCAGCATTTTCTTCCCTTATGAATGTAGGCGTGTTCGTGTATTCTGGCTGCTATGACCATGTACCCCGCACCTGGCGGCTTACCCCGCGGCACGTACTGTCTCCCGGTCTAGAGGCCCGGTGTCTGAGGACAGGCGTGGTGGGGTTGGGTCCTGTGAGCTTGTGAGCGGAGGTCTGCTCCGTCCTCTCTCCCAGCTTCAGGTGGTTTGCCATCAACTCTGGGCCTTCTTGGGCTGTGGAGGGATTTCCCACCCCCTCCCTCCCATCTCCACCTTCTCTCTGTGTGCCCTCCGGTCCCTGTGCCCGAACTTCCCCTTCTATGAGGACACCAGTCATACCGGGTTAGGGCCCACCCCCAAGACCTCACCTTGACTGATTACATCTGCAAAGACCCTCTTTCCAAATAAGGTCACATTCTGAGACATTGGGGATAGGACCTCAACCACGTGAATTTTGAGGGGTCACAATTTGACCTACAACAGTTGGGTTGAAACCGCATAAGTAACTTCCCAACCTGTGGAATTGTCAGCAGTAGAAACCACACTGGTTCCCATCCCGACCCGGCTGGGGTGGGTGTTTCACAAGGTGGTGGGCCTCGCCATCCAGATGTTCCCTGGAACTTGTGCTCCAGCGCGGCCCTGGAGGAATCCAAGCCTTTGCACCCCATCTTCCAAAGAACCACGGAGCCCAACAGGCGCATCGAAAACCACACGTGACCCACACAGTCAGCATCCCTAGGACACAGGGTTGCTGTGAACCTCCAGTTCCCTCTGGGTAATTACAGTCACTAGCAGCATAGCTGGCTTCCTTCTTAGTTTTATTTTCTGCATCTAAAGCCGTTCTGAGAAGGGCTCCCTTCAGAGTCAGCAGATTGCCGGAGGGGTCCGTGGCACCGGGAGGAGACAAGAAGGCTTGTCCTCGGTGACACAAGTGGAAGACCTTTGCCAAGTCATTTCCTTCGGCCCACACGCTTGCTCCCCGACAGAGAGTTAAAAACCCCAGTGGATGTATAGATGTGAGAGGCCACAGCGGGGTCACTGGGGCGACGGAAACGCTCTGTGTCCGGACCATGTCGACGTCAGTTCCCGGTTGCGATGCTTCGCTGTTGTTCTGAGGGGTGATACCATCAGGGGACCCCGGATACAGGATGCGTGGCATCTCTCCATAGTATTTCCCATAACCGTGTGGGGCTCTACAGTTATCTCAACATAAAAAGCTCCACTCAAGATTTTAAAATACATACGTGTATCCCACGGATGGTGTCCTGTTCAGTCAAGTGCAACGGCACATCTTTGAAACGAGCATTCTCGTGTCAGAGATCAGCCGTGGGGAATGTGCCACAGCAGCAGCCAGACACGGGCGCAAGGGCTCAGAATCCTAACAGTGCAGAGCACATTCCGGCACCTTCTGAGGAAAGAGAAGGTATTGATCCTCAGACTTGCCTGGGGAGCCATTTAATTTCTCATCAGGTTATCAGATGCTCACGCGTCCACCGTAGCGAAGGAAGCCGGTGGCCTGTTGGCCAGAAGTGCAGCTTTAGGGAGTCTGCGAGGGGGTGTGTGAGGAAGAGCTGATCGGGGTGCCGGCCCGGGTCTCATACTGAGCCCCCCGCCCGGAGGTCCTCGGCCGAGCGGGCGCCTCCTGAGACCAGCGAGGCCCGGGGGTCGTGCCGCCACGTGGAAACCAACCCCCAGGGACTGAGACGCCACAGGAAGCTGGCCTGCAAGACGCCGTCTCGTTCAGCGGGCGCGAGAGATTTTGGCTCCCCTGGTGTCCTGCGACCGATTCCCCCTTTCAGACCGTCCGCCCAAGCAGAGCGGCTGCAGGGCTTCGCCGTCTTCCCGCGGAAAGGCCTCCTCCCTCCCGTGACTGAGGCCAGCAGCGACGCAGAGGCAAATGAAATGCTTTTATGGATTGTCAATATTTAAACACCTTGCTGGTGCCTTAGGGCTTTGGATCTCAGCTGCCATCTATTACAGGCCTCATTACACAACACATTAAACGCTCTATCTTATTTTCTCCACCGAAGCTCTCTGGCAAGACTTTCTCCAGGCAGGGGCGTGGGTGTCAAAGGGAGTGGGGATTTGGTGGACGGGCCCGGGTTTTCGTGAAGAGGCCTTATTTTTTATTGGGGGTGGGGAGGGCAGGAGCCACCCGGCACACAGGTGACACCCGGCACACCCCTGGGTATCTGGGAAGCCTGAGCCACTTGGCACTAGGTGGCCCCTGGAGCCCCCACCTGTCTGCCCGGCCTGCCGTCTTCCTGTCCAGCTGAGTCTCTGTCTCAACCCCCAGGAGGCAGGTGGCTGATCAGGGGTGGCTGGCACCTCGAGGTGGCCAGCGGGCTCGGGCAGCCCCCCTCACCCTTCTGTACCCTCAACTGTCACCCCTACAATCTCTGCAGAGTAACTCACTGCTTCCCTAACGTGGAGACAGAACCAGACGGCGGCGGTGACATTACTGTCGGGCTGGAGCCCAGAGTCCCTCTTACTCCGGGGAAGGACAGTCAGGGAGTGCGGGCGCGAGGACAGCCTGGCCAGAGACACCTCTCTCTGGTTGCGTGCACGTTTGCTCCGAATCCGCGTTGCAAAGTTCCCTGGAAGGCGACGGAGACTATGCAGTGGGCACAGGCGGATGATTTATTTACACAAATTACCCCAAGGCATTTTACTGTGTAGATCACGAAACCTAATTTACATATTTACACAATAGACCGGAATGGCAGCAAGGGAACTATAAATATATTTTCCTCTCCGAAGCAGCCGTGAAATACATACTTAGGATGTACCCGGTGCAGACAGACATTGTATTGCCTTTTTCACAAGCAGCATCTTTAGCCCAGAGATGAGAGCTGGTCCGTCCTCGTCCCCATCCCCAATCTGGACCTGCCTCATCCACGCGGAGTCCCCCTGGGAGCCCCCCACCCGCCTCCCCACTCTCCACCGTCAGCCTCTGGCCGAGGGATTTTCAGTTGAACAAGGAACAAAATCAGTCTTTTCCCAAAGGTTTTAAAACCCATGGAAATTCCCAAGTCAGCAAATTCAGCAGGGGGAAGGAGCCGCGGGCACAGGTCCGACGGCGCCCGGCCTGGCACCCACTCCCGGCCTCCTCACACCCACGTCCGCTGACCGCCCGTCCGCCGGGGCGCCCTGCCGCCCGCTGGGCTCAGCCTGTCACGGGCCTCCTTTGCTTCTAGACATTCATCCCCGCTTGTCTCCCGCCTTACGACTGGATCAGATACAAGGGAATTTTTTTTCCTGCCCCGCGAGGTATTTAGCCTCATGTTTGAGCCCCACCTGCTTCAGTCAAATTTCAGACCGAGATTGACCACAGATACAACAGAAATGGCAGCGTCGAAGAAACACACGGCCGACAGGCGTCCATTTGCTCCGAGCCACAGCCTGACAGTCACGTTGTTGGTGACATGAGTTAGTGGAACCAGAAATCTCGGGCCCGTGAGTGACAGTTTCATTCAGCACGGAGACCCTGTTTAATTGTCCGTGAAATCAAACTTTCGTGCTGGCCTGGCATCCGCCTGAATACCTGCGGCACACAGCTCCGTTCTGGGCGTTCGAGGGATAAATCGAGCGACCCGCGGATGTGCCCGAGCTGGGCTCCGTCTCGATCCAGAAGAGAGGTGTTCGTGTTCCCACATTTATTAGGACATCGTCTGGGAGCTGCCGGGGCGGGGGAGAGGCCGGGCTGCCCGTTCTGTGAGCCGCAAGCAGGCCTGTCGTGAGGCAGCAAAACCGTTCAGACCGGAAGAGGGTTCTTTCCACAAGGACCTTGACCATCGGCTGCTTCCCCGTGTCTGACGCACAGATAATGCGCTGCAAGCGGCAGAGACAAAGAGTTCACGTTCTTTCCCGAAACATGAGCCCGCTGAGGAGCCAGACCGTGTGTGTGGCTTCTTACCACCTCCCCCGAGGCTGGTGGGACCTGGGGTGTCTTTAGGGATAATTGCAAAGTTTCTCCCTCAGCGGTGTCCCCCCCCCCTCCACCCCACGCTTAGCTGGTGGGGGCAGGATTGCTGTCCCTGGCAGGTGTTTGAGTGGCGAGAGTCCAGGGAGGTGCTCCCCCAGGTGTCCAGGAATAGGGGGCAGGCCCCGCCACACCAGTGTGATTTGGGCTCACTCCCCCGCCACGGGCCCCCCTCCCACAGACATCAAGACCACGCCCCCAGGAAGTCCAACGCCCCAGAGCCCGCAGAGGACACAGCACGGGGCATCAGCCATTCAGGGATGCAGCTTTGGAAGGTATCTGGACACAGGAGCTCCCCGAGCGCAGACGGGAAGGCAGGCCGGGACCCCCTGAGCATCCCAGTGGGGGCCAGTCTCACCTGGGTCTGAGGGCTGGCTGAATCAGACCCCCAGAACCACCTTTGGAACGAGCGAAGGCCCACACTGCTCTCAAGTGTTGATTGAGATGGAAATCCGGACGCTGGGGATTATCCCTATGCATGGAAAATCAGTTGCACAAACCTCATTATGGCTAATAGTTCTGTAATGTTATTTTCCCCCCTAATTTGTAGAGATACTTTTCTCCATCATTGATTTATTGAGATACTTAACGGCACAATAGAAACGAGAAAAAAACAATCCACGGTGGGGAAAGAGAGTGGACGCGTTAACAGCTGCCAAGTTTTCATACCCACTCATGATCACGATGTAAAGATCAGTACAGATAAATAGCCCTGTGAATTGGAAGCAAATTCTAAAACGCAAAATGTGCTAATTTTGGCAAGGAGGAATTAAGCAAAATAAAAATGTGAACATTTTCTTCTCGTAGTTCAGAAGGAAATTCTCTCGGCATGACTCTCCCTCCCCCAACATTTTTCAGTGTAAACGGATTGCTATATAAATTGTTCTGTGTTGAGATTCCATATCAATATTTTAAAATGTTTTTATGAAAAATGCACACAATTCCTGGGGCTGTGACAGAGCGCTTAAAATAAAATGTGGCCTTTAGGTGACGGTGGAGGAAGGGGAAATAATTTTTTTTCTTCGGGAGCAGGAAAGCATTACAGAAACATTAATGCAAAAGACACTTGGAGAAGTCATTCCAGAAGAGTTCAGACCTGCTCTTAACAGTCTGAGAATTCCTTTCACACTTAGTCCCTGCACTGCAGTGGTTCAAGCAACATCCAGTTTAAAAGAGCTTATGTATTTTTTTTTTTGCTTGTCTTTTTTACAGCATAAAATTGTCTTCCCCTTTTAGAAGAAAAACACTGCAGGGGCACCATGGTGGCTCAGTTGGTTAGGCATCCTACTCTTGATTTTGGCTCAGGTCATGATCCCAGGGTCACAGGATCAGGCCCCGATTCAGGCTCGACGCGTGCTTAGGATTCGGTTTCTCTGTCTCCCCTGCCCCTCTCCCCCGTTCCCTCTCTCTCTCACACACAAAAAAGAAAAGAAACAATTCAGTCAACATTTAAAGCGCTTAGAATAGTGACTTGCTCATAGTAAGTGCTAAATAAAATGGTGGTGGTTGTTTACTGAAAAGCTGATTGTGCTAGGCCCTGCAAAGTGCTATGGAGAGGTAAAGATGGATGGATAGAAGGATGGATGGATGGATGGAAGGAAGGATGGTGGAAGGGAAGGAAAGGAAAGGAAGGGAAATGGGTGGATGGATGGAAGGATGGATGATGGATAGATAAAAGGATTGATGGTGGAAGAAAGGAAGGAGAGGTAAGTGGGTGGATGGATGGAAGGAAGGAAGGGTGGATGGATGGATGGGTGGGTGGGTGGAAGGATTGATGGTGGAAGGAAGGAAGGAAGGAAGGAAGGAAGGAAGGAAGGAAGGAAGGAAGAGAGGGAGGGGAGGTAAGTGGGTGCAAGGATGGAAGGATGGACCACCCCAACAGATATTTATTGAACTCTTGCAGACTCGGAGGGCACCGTGGTGCCGAAAGGTAAATGTGAAAGAGTGCTCAGAAAGCCAGTTGGTGGAGGCAACCCCCTTGCTAAAGCGTAGGAGTGAGGTCAAGACGAGTCTGAAAGGGTGAAATGACTTGATGTTCCTCCGCACACTGCCCTTAGACTAGGAGCTGCTCGTGCGAGCAGAAATCTCACCTGATTCCCCGATGGGCGGAACAGCCCAAGCAAAGAGTGAGCACGCGAGTGTCTGTGGAATGAACGCGTGAATGAACGGGAGGCAGTGGAAGGGGAGGAAGGGGCCACTGGGGCAGAGCAGGGCTATAGAGCAGGGCACTCTCGGTGCCCATTATTTCCTGGTCATTGTCATGCAAACTCAGAACAAAAACCACAGCCGACAGCCACCCCGTGTGCAAACTTCAGAGTGTCGGGTGGGGGGTGGGACTTGGAGCTGTGGCCGGCCGGCCATTTTGACGTGATTAGCCGTAACGGGCACCTCGGTGAGGAATGAGTGTAAACGTGAAAGTTGAGGAATAAATGATCATTGTGCTCTTTTTCTGCCCGTCCAGAGATTTGTGCCTTTAAAATCTCATTCACGTCCATGCCTTCGTTAACCTGTGACTGTAAGGGCTTAATCGGTGCAAACTCTAAATCCTGTGCAAACACAGACTTATACGCCAGCACCTTTCTTCCTGTGTACTGTTGGGCTAATCCACTCGAGCGCATCTGGCGTTCCAAGGTGCGTGAGCAGGTTGGTGCCAGATAACCCTCAGCTCTCTGCAAAGCTGTCCACACGTGTGCGTGCATACTCAAACGTGCCTTTCCTCTCCGGACCTCCTGCTCTCTTTAAAGGATCACATACCTGTGCCTGTAAAGGAATTTATAATTCATGAACGTTCTGGGCTCTGAGCCCACTTTTTACCAAGCAGCCTCCGTATATGTCCTCACATAATGCGCTTGGTGTGAGGCACTGTTATATATGCCAGAGATCCTACTAGAGACAACATCAAGTCAGAGAGCAGAGACGAGGCCTGGAATCCGATGGGAATGTGACAGGGTGAGGAGAATGTCCAGGAACATGCCATGACCACCCCAGGGCCTTGGTGGGGTCTCTCTGTCGGGGAGAGGGCTGACCTCGTCCCCAGCCTGGCCCCGTGCAACCCACCCGGGCTCTGGCTCTCCCGTCAGTTGCACCGCGCGAGGGCCACGGTGAGCCGGCCACGGGACGGGCGCCAGGTCGAAGGCGAGAGAAAACCCTAACCTCTGCTCCTGTGCTGTGTCCTCAGATGAAGGCCTGTGGGACATGTTTGCGAAGGACATCCCCCGGAGTGCCACCTCCTACACCGTCAGCCTGGACAAGCTCAGGCAGGGAGTGACGTACGAGTTCCGAGTGGTGGCCGTGAACCAGGCGGGCTACGGGGAGCCCAGCAGCCCCTCTACAGCCGTGTCAGGTAGGGAGCCCTGCCCAAGCAGGGGAATCTCAGGACAAAGCCCTGTCCCCTGAGGGAGGAGAGGGAGACATGGGGCCGTCACGAAAAGACAGAGGACAACACTGTGCTTCATGTAGGCGGCCCCACCGAGGGCCCAGGGAACTTCGGTGCTGGGGAAGCGGTGTGCATGGGAGCCCGTGGCACCACCACCGGGCCCCCCGACTGCCCTTACCATGTTCCGCTTGAGCAATCCTCAGGTTTTGTCTCACTTTTCCCTAATCGGAGGCCTGTGCAGGAGTCAGAGCAGTCCACTTGGGCTGAGCAGTGCCCTCGGGGGTGAAGGCCGCCCTGAGCCCTCCCATGAGCTGCAGGCTCCTTACGGTGCAGACTTGTGTGATGCCTAAAATGCAAAAATCGCCCCAGCAGACGCCCCTGGGGAGTGTCTTAGCGCCGGACATAGCTTATGACTGATGGGGGGCCTCGGGGACGTGAGCCCGTGCTGGTCGCCACCCTGTAGGGTGAGGCCCCGGCTCCACTCTGGGTGGGAGAGGTGAGGTTTCTTTCCCAGAGCTGGACAGACTAGCCGCCGTCACCAGCCATGTGGCCGGGGGTGTAACACATGGGGAGAAAGTGACCGCCAGGGGTCAGGAAGGGCTTCTCAGAAGAGGGCGCCTGGGTGGTGAAGGGTGCACAGTGGGGAGGGCACAGGAGAAGGAGGCAGCACAAAGTCTCAGACGGCAGGTGGGGGGGGGGAAGCTGCCTTCAGCCCCAGGGTTACTGGGGGTTGCTTGGAGAACGCCCCCCCGGGGGCTCCACAGCGGATCCCCCCCCTCCCCTGTCCCGGGCAGCCCAAGTTGGGAGCCCGCTCTGGAGGGATAGTAGGGAGCCAGGTGAGGGCGATTCAGAAAAGAAGTTGGCCATCCCCTGAAGGCAGGGTCACCGGCAAGGCCAGAGACCCAGACGGGCGTCCCTACGGTAAGAGAAACGTGTTTCACTTCCCCTGCACGTAGGTCTGTTTAAGCTACTGACTGCTCTTGTGTCACTGAAAACACCTCTCATGTTTTGCCTTTGGACTTGCCGTTGGACAAGGATAGTGTCCGTGGGCGCACTCGGGCCCCCTAAGTCCCGGTGGCCCGTGAGGGAGTCTGCCTGGAGGAGACATGGCACCCCGCCAGCTCGTTTAACAAATCAGACTTTAACACACCAAATTTTTCTCATTTCCTTCATTTTCCTCGTGAAAAATTTAATACACCCCCAAAAAGAGAGACTAGAATAAGGAATCCCTGGACACTGTCACCCCAGTTCCCCAATTCAAGCCTCTCTTGGTTCACCTGTGGAAAGTCAACATGAAGCGGTTCCAAACGCACAGAGACTCTGGTTACACACACACACACACACACACACACACACACACACACACACACACACACGGCCGATGGCAAAAGCTGGTTCCTACAGGAGAACACAGTGCTCCTACCCTGCTGTTCATGGGGTCTGTGACTGTGCTGTTTCTCTGAAACCCCCCGCACCCCCTCGCCCACCGTGGCCGCCGGCAGGACTGTGCTCGGCTCCCTTCACCCTTCAGACCAGCCAGCAGGCGGGCACCTGCCCGGCTCTGCCTCGGGGCCGACCGCAGGTCTGCCCCGGGTGAGAATCTTGCGGCACCGAGGCCTTTCCTTTCCAGGCCCACCTGGGCCTCTTCTGCTGGGCGGTCGGCTGGGGTTTGTTGGCTCATTACGTGGGGGCCCTAACGTGCAGCCTGAAAACCACTTACCGTGTCTGGACTGCAAATGCTCGCCAGCTCCCCGGAACCCCTGTGCTGTTACATTATCCAAAGTCAATCCCCCTTTCTCAACCCCAGCGCACACACGTTTTTCACCTGCCCAGTGAGAGATTTAACACAAGGTAGATGTGTTTGTTGTGGATTTCGGTGGCTGGAAGGTGTACCTTGGCCTCCCCCGTAATAGGCTTCCTGTTCCCTCCGAAACCGCTCTCCGGGGAGGACCCCGAGGCCATCCGGCACCTACAAGAAACAGTGCCCATTGTTCTGTTCTTAGTAAACAGAATAAAACATGATCAAGAAGGGTATCCTTCTTCAAAGCAACTTCTAAATGAACCTTTTCTGTTCGGTGCCTCAAAAAACATAGGAAAAGATGGGCCAGTTCTGCTCAGTTTTGCTGGAGGCGCAAAATAAATAAACTACAACCGCGGCCCTTGGGGAGCCCTGGTGTGGCAGAACAGGCCAGCAGGGAGGCTTCTGTGCAGGGGTGGATGGGATCTAGCACCGGGAGTGAGCAGGAGTCAGACCACGGGGCCCCTAGGCTTGGACTGTGCCCCGTGGCTAACGTGGGGCACCGAAGGCTTTTAGGAAGGGACGGTTTGTTTCCATCTGAGCGAGATCTCTCTGGTGACAGCGTAGGGAGTGGATTGGGGTGAGTCCAGTGGAGGAGAAGCCCCCTGAGAAGAGGCTGTGGCGGGCAGGGGTGGGTGGTGGCCCTGGTGGAGAGGGTAAGGGGACCGCGGGGCCATCCGGGAGGGAAGCCTGGGCACTAGAAGAGGGGAGGGCATCCAGGCACTCCCATCCTTCCTGTCTTTACCCCGGACGACATCCGCGGGCAGTGGAGGTCACGGGAAGTAGCACGAAGGACGGTGTAGATGGTCAAGGGCAGGGCGAGCTCTGGGAAAGGGCAACGTGGGTGCCACGGGGGCCCCGAGCCCGGTTCCCGCAGGGACAAGGAGCAGCGGCCGCAGAGCCCGTCACGCCCGAGCCCGGGTCTGGGAAGCTGGAACCCACGCCAGCCCGTGGTTCCGTCCTCCCCGTGACTCGGGGCTCGTCGCCTCCTCCCTCCCCGCCCCCACCCTGCACGGAGCCCCGCCACCTGTTCCCGGACAGGCGGCAGGAGTCTCCATCGCGCGTGACTGTGTTGGTGTGCCCCTCAGCGCAAGTGGAGACCCCGTTCTACGGGGAGTGGTGGTTCCTCCTGGTGATGGCGCTGTCCAGCCTGATCGTCCTGCTGCTGGTGGTGTTTGCTGTGGTCTTGCACGGGCAGAACAAGAGATACAAGAACTGCGGCACAGGTGAGGCGTCTGCCCCCCTCCCCCCCCCCGCCACTGTTTTCTCCCATCTCTCCAGGGTCTGTGGGGCCAGCATCCCCTTTGCGGGTGATAAGATAGGCGCAGCGGATTTCCTTCGGGAGGCAGCTGGGTGCAGCATGCAGGTGTCCTAGAGCTTGGCGGCCCGGACTCTGGCCCTGGCCCATGTCTCCTGTCCATCGCTTGGGTCATTTTGGCCTCCCTGCGTCTGTTTTCCCCATAAGCACCATTTCCCAGATGCAGCGGTATTTTTGAACGTGATCTATAACGCGTTAGCCAGAAGCATTGACCAGATGAATCACCAGACTATTCAATGTCACGGGAACGCAGTGCTGGGCACGTCTCCGAAGCATCGGTGAGGCTCAGGGAGCCGCCGATGGAAACAAGGTGCGGGGTTCAGCCAGACAGCGGTTGAGTTGTACCTCACCTTAAACCCCACGTCCCAGCTCCGCGCCCTCTGGCGCCCAGCTCACCACTGCCTCCCCAGTATGAGCTCCTGGCACACAGAAGGTCCTCAGTAAGTGTCTGTTGCTGAGTGGATCGCCCCCATCAGAGAAATGGACAAACGAACACGGGGCAAAGCTGGACTCCATTTATAGGAAGGTCTGGAACCACCAAAATGAGTGAGAGTTTCTAGAAGACAGAATAGTGGTTGCCTGTTGGGAGAGAAGTATCAACAGAGAAGGTTAGTGAGGGAGCCTCTCGGGGTTCTGGGACCCTGGCAGGTGAGGGAGCCCCTCGGGGTTCATGGGGCTCCATATCTCTACGCCCATGGCAATTACACACGTAGCAAACAAGTCACTCCGGACGTGTCAGATAAGTACACTTTACGCATTTATTCTTCTCGGTTTTTCTTCAGTTCTCCTAATAACCTAGGAGACCACTTCCTGGCACAACCACGGCTGTCTGTTCCATCACAGCTGTAGCTTGGCCGAGAACGTGACCAGCTCCCTGGTGTCACCAGGGCGGCAGGACAGGCCCCATAGCTGGAGCTATTCCCACTGTTCCTCCGTCTTTGCTCCCCAGGAGGCCGGCTCCCTGGTGGGGTCCTCCTGCAAAGGAGCCGGCCCGTGAGCCCTCAGGGACGAGGGGCTGGGCTGAGCGGCTTCCCCAGCCTCAGCCTCCCAGTTCCATCCATCCCTGTGCCTAACGGGTTAACACAACCAGGCGCCTCACCGTTTGCTTTCCTGGCGTTAAGCAATTCATCCCTCCAAGAAAGGGTTTATTTTTTTCTGTATAAATTCACTTCTAACAAGTGTTCGTAAATCAGATTTTATTCCTATGGGATTTACTATGTATGAATGGCATGTCATTTTATTGAGTTAATGCTATTCCAGAATCCTGTGTCTGGCACACAGAAAATCTCCCCGCTTTTCACTCTCCTTCTGCATCTGGAAAACAGCCCCGAAAAGCCAGACCTGACCCAAGCTTCTGATACTCAGCCTCACCCTGGAGTATTAATTTAACATCATAATTGAAGCCTAGGAAAAAAAAAAAAAAAAAAAAACGCGTCTACTCGAATGTCTGCCTTCCTGCCGGGAGACACGCAGACCCTAAACCTTCACCGTTCCGGCCCGACAGCCTCCCTCACACACCACCCTCATTGGATTTCCTTTCTGATACTGCTTCTTACCTGCCCACCCACTCATCAGTCAGCCCCAGACCCCTCCTGGCCGGCGAATGACCCACGATCTGCAGGTCTCTGTCCTGCCGGCTTTTCCCGTTGCGTGCACCTAGAGCTTTCCGGACCCTCGGGAAGGGGGGGGCGGGCGCTGGTTCAAAGCGGAGAGGGCACCGTGGGGTTTTAACAAAGCTGGAGTGGCCCCTGTCCTGGAGGCGAGCACAGCGGGAGAAAAACAGGTGGGGTCCCTGCCTCCAAGGGCTGTGGTCTGGCCAGGAGAGGTGGGAGGTGGAAGGTAAGGAACACGCAAGCAGGTGGAAAATAGCGCTGTTGGGATGAGCACCACGGGGGGGCGCTCTACGCATCTCTGGGAGGGGAGGAGGAGGAAGAGGGGGAGGAAGAGGGGGAGGGGGAAGGACGGCCGCTGTCTCGGGTGGTCTGGAAGATGCTCTGTGGTCCTGTGACGCTTGGGCTGTGAGCTGAAAGAAGGGGACGGTGGGCCAGGAGGACTCTGGGGGAAGGGGACAGACAGCCTTGAGGACAGGAAGACACGGGACTCTCGGTGTCTCCTGTGGTTTCTCCCAAGCTCACGGTTATTCGTTTGATCTGCCGACATAGTTTAGAACACGTTTTCACGTGTATTTGTAAACCTGTTTTTTTGAGTGGCTTCTCGCGTGTTGACAGATACGTGCGGACGTCAGCACAGCCGGTTCTAGAACATCTTCACCACCCCAGAAAGACCCCGTGTCCCCTGGACTGTCACCCCCTGCAAATCTACTTTCCATTTACTGTTTTATTAGGTGGTCATGAGGTCGTCATTTTGAAATGTATAAAATACTTAATCCTCAACTTTAAAAAAAAAAACGCCGATGCATCCTGAGGGCTCCTCCGTCAATTCTGATAGGAAGGCTGGTGTTCTGGTGTCAGACAAAGCAAACACCACAGTGCTCCGAGCGCTGCGATTAATACGCTGCCGGCTCCCCGGCGAGCCTCCGCCCACCCCGCGCGCCCAGGCGGGTCTGGCCAGGCTCTGGGCCCTGCTTCCAGCGGGAACTCCGCACACCTGTAGGCCGAGCACCTGTGCGGCCCTCAGACCCGCAGCGAGCCCTTGACTGCAGCCCATGAACCCGTTCTCCCGTCCCGGCTCTAGGGAAGAACATCTCCAACGTGGAGGAGACCGTGACCCTGGACAACGGAGGGTTTGCCGCCTTGGAGCTCAACAGCCGCCACCTCAATGTCAAGAACACCTTCTCAAAGAAGAATGGGACCAGGTAGGGACGCAGCGCCCGTAACCTACCTGGGCCACGTCTGCCCAACGGTCTGGCCGCGGGCATGTCGCCGAGCCCACGGGCACCCGCCACAACCCAACAGGGCCGCGTTGAGTCTCGGGGGGGCGCACATGGCGGGGGGCCCGGGGCATCCTTCCTCCTGTTCCAGAGATGCAAAAAGAAGACCCGTCTCGGGTGCGGAGGGGCGTGGTCTCGGGAGGCCGAGCGCCCGCAGGCTGGCTGAGCGTTAGGGAGTCCCTGCTTCTCGGGCACACGGGTGCCACCAGAATGGACGTCCACCCATCCCAACAGGGCAGCAGCCAGAGGACGGGTCAGGAGGGCCCCGGGGAGGTAGCTGCGGCCCGGATATCTGAGCCCGTGTCCGTCCCGTGGGCGGCGTCCTGTCCTAGGTCCCCACCCCGGCCCAGCCCCGGCGGGCTGCACTACTCAGACGAGGACATCTGCAACAAATACAACAGCGCCGTGCTGACCGAGAGCACAAACCTCAAGGAGAAGTCTGTGGACGCTTCGGAATCTGAGGTCAGTGCACATGGCCTCTGTCCCCGCTTCTGTGCCAAGCCCTCTGCCTTCCCGAGGTGCTGCCCCCCTGGTCCCTGTGGAGTTGAGGGGCAGCAGGGCCAGGGGCAAATGAGTCCCTTTGACCGATGAGGAAAGTACATGCTGGGACTCCTTCAGACCCAGAGGTCACTGCCCCCCGGGCCAGCTCTCACATCAGCACCTTGCCCAAAGGGGCTTCCGGTCCCGAAGCCACTTGACTTTCCGTTTGGCTTCCGTAAATAAACTGTGTTTTCTGGTGGTGACCGTAGAACCTGCCTTCTAGACCCCGGCTGGAGTGGCAGACGGCCTGAGCCCCCAAAACCCACAGAACCTGGGACCCCGTGCCCGGCAGCCCCTTCCCCTCCCACCCGCCCCGCTTTGTGCTGAAGCGGGATTGAGCCAACACCGTTCAGGGACAGTTACAGGGTCTGGTGAGCCCTGACCTGAGGCTTGTCTCTGTCCTCACTGAGCAGATGGACCAGGGGGGTCTTGCCCTCGCGGACGTGACCCCCACCCAGGACCCGTGGGCCTGCATCTGCGAGGCGTCCTGTGTGTCTGAGTGCTCACTCGTGCAGCTGAGCACACAGTGCGAGGCCTCCGTCGGGGCAGGCCGGGGAGGGTGTCATCCAGAGAGGAGGCAGCCGTGGGAGACTCCAGGAGGGGTCAGCCTTCCCTGCCCCCTGGGAAGTGCCTTTCCCCACAAGCGTGCTGCCTCAGGGTCTGACAGCGTCTGACCCTAAGGAGCAAAGCCAGCCGAAGTGACGGTTTGAGGGGTGGGTCCCTATCAGTCCTAAACGTCTTTATTTCAGACGTGCCCGGTGTTGAGAGGGAGGAAAATCACCAATCCGTTTGCTAGACACGTACGCCTGCCCCACCTCTTGACATCCATACTCTAAATCAATATTTAATCTAAAATAAGTCCCACCTTCATTTGGACCCGAATTCAGGCCTTATCAAGCCCCGAGGCTCAATAAAATGGCTTCTTTGAAGTTGTGGTTAGTATGTGAACTCCAAGTGAGACGGACGGCAGGTGGCTGTCGAGGTGACACCGGGTCCACTCTGCTTCGAGTTTCCTGTTTACAGAGGACGCCGGGCGCCCCGTCTGTGTCGTTGCCTTGGGCACGGTGCAAACAGCAAGCAGCAGCCGATGTTGCATTTGTCTGAAGTCAAGGGCTCTCAAGTGAAACGCTGCAGAAGTAACCTGGCTTTTTGTGAGAAGGAAACAGCAGCTTTTGTCTAGCTTTCTCTAGCTGCTTGCGCCAAAAGCAGCACGTTGGAAAGGGGTACGATGGCCTTGCGGCAGGCACTGCGTGTGCCAGCAACTTCGAGATGCATTCGCATGGCCTGTGCTGGGCATCTGTCCTCAGTTCTCGCCAGCACGCCCTGCGGGTGGAGTGAACAACGGTCCAACGGGGCTCAGGCACTACTTGCACCACTATGGTCCAGGCACGCTCTTCCATTTTTTATTTGTTGGTTTTTTTTTTAATGTTTTATTTATATTTGAGAGAGAGAGGCAGAGTGCGAGCAGGGGAGGGGCAGAGAGACAGACACAGAATCCGAAGCAGGCTCTGGGCTCCGAGCTGTCAGCACAGAGCCCGACGTGGGGCTCGAACCCACGAGCAGTGAGATCGTGACCTGAGCCGACGTCGGACGCTTAACCGACTGAGCCACCAGGCGCCCAGGCGTGCTCTCTCAATGCTCACACCAGTCCCATGAGGTAGGGCGATTCTCCTCGCTGGCCAGCCAGCAAGACTAAGTCTGAGGTCATCCAGAGCTCAGCCAGGCCCTGGCCTCCACCGGCTCCTCTTGACCCCTGGGGGCAGCGGCCATGTCGAGAGCGGCCAGAGTTGGAGGCACAAATTCTGAACTCTGTGTTCATGGGAGCATTCTCAAAATGGGTAGACGGGCAGCAGTCTGTTTGTCCTCTCATGCCTGTGGGATGTTTGGAGATGCCAATTCAGCTGGTTTTTACAGACAGTTAGTAAACGTATACAGGCACCGAGCTAGTCGTATGCACACGTGCACATGCCCGTATACCTACATACAAACACACACGTCCAGAGGTGGAGCTTGAAGGAGGAAGGGAAGGAGCTGATGGGGGGAGTGGGGGAGGAGGGCAGGCATAGGAGAGAGGGATGTAGATTTCACACTAAGCCCTGCGGGGAGGTAGCCGTGATCCTCATATAATAGAGGACAAAGCTGGAGCTTACAGAAGTTTTTACGTCTTCCCTGCACACATGCTGGTGGGGTGAGCTTGAGCGGCCGACCTGAGCCAGACTCCCAGTGCTGTCCCTCCCAGCACACCCGACACCCAGAACTGAGCCGTCCCAGCTCCATGGCTGTGGCTGAGTGAGTGAGGGGCCTGCCTTCCTCTTGGCAAGCCCTGTGCCGGGAGGAAGGGGTTCCTTTTATAATTCCCACAGACGCCTCTCATGGTTCCTAATGCTTTTTGGGTCAAGGGCTCTATCAGGAAGCTGATGAGAGGTGTGGACGCTCTATGTACATGCAGAAATTCTCCTAGGATCTGGGGTCCAGGCCCCCAGGAAGCTCTGACGGTCATCTCTAGCTGAGGTCCCATGGAGTCCACCGAGAACTCCCGTCCTGTCTGCTCCTGGGTCCTCGGGTAGACACAGTGAGGCCCATCCTTTTTCCAGAGTTCTTAGCTTTCTAATCTTGCTGGGTCCTATCTGTGAACCTTATGGATTTGGGAGATGTGTAAGCACCAGATATTCACAGGGTCCCAACAGAGGGACCTGGGGACTTCCGTCATCTTGGAAGCACCAGCTCAGATGGAGAGTTTGCTGTGAACCGCATTTATTAAACAGCCTGACTGAGATATAATTCACACACCACACAATTCACTCATTTGGAACGTTGGTTATTTAGGAGTGTTTTTTTAATTTTCTCATATTTGTGACTTTCCCAAATGACCTTCTGTTATTGATTTTTTTTTTTAATTTTATTCCATTGTGGTCTGGGAACATGCTTTGTATATTTTCAATCCTTTTAAATGTATTGAGTCTTGTTTCATGGTCTGTGCCAGAACAATGTTCCATATCCACTTGAAAAAACAAAGTGTTATTCTGCAGTTGTGTGGAATGGTCTGGATGTGTCTGTTAGGGCTGGCTGATTTACAGTGTTGTGGCAGTCACCTGGATTCCTGATCTTCTGCCGTCCATTCATGTACTCAAATCTCCAACTACTATTGTTGAACTCTCGATTTCTCGCTCCAATTCAGCCAGTTTATTTTCGTGTGTTTCAGGGGCTCTGTTTTAGATGTATGTTTATAATAGTTCTGTCTTGTAGATGGATTGGCCCCTTCATCAGAATAGCATGGCCCTTTTTGTCCCTAGTAACAATTTTGCCTTCACGATTATTTTGTCTGATACTAGTCAGCCACCCCAGGTCTCTTTTGGTCATTGTATGTTATTTCCATTCTTGTACTTTCAACCTATTTGTATCTTTGAATCTAGAATGTATCTCTTACAGGTAGCATAGAGCTGGAGTGGTTTTTCTTTCGGCCAATCTCTGCCTTTTGAATGGATTGTTTAATCCATTCACATTTAATATAATGACCGCTAAGGTAGACTTTACATCTGCTGTTTTGATATTTGTCTTTTATATGTCTCATGTCTTTATTCCTCTTTCTTTCCTGCTTACTTTCTTCTTTTTTAAGTGAAGTTTTCCAGTGTACCACTTTAATTCTCTTGTTTTTGCTTTTACTCTATTTTTTCAGTTATTTTTGTTAGTGATTGCTCTGGTATCAACATTTACTTAAGATTTATGCTAAATCTCAGTGATGTATAAAAAGTTTATTCCTATATAGCTGTCTGGCCTGCTCCCCTTTCTGTGCTGTCATTTATTATTATACATGATGTCTGTAAATCCATAATGTTACAAACGCAAGGATGCATTTTTATAGTTACTACTTTACAGAACTCTACATCTTTTAAGGAAGTCGAGATGAGAAAGGAGAGCAAATAAATATCTGGAGTTTACCATTTTACCCGTCTTATATACTATTCATTTCTTCCAGCAGATTCAAGTTACCATTGGGCGTCATTTCTTCACTCAGCTGCTTCCTTTGTTCTGTTTGTTAAATATGTCACATTTCTGAGGCATCTGTGTGGCTCAGTCAGTTAAGCGTCTGACTTCGGCTCAGGTCATGATCTCACTGTTCATGAGTTCAAGTCCCAGGTCGGGCTCTGTCCTGACAACTCAGAGCCTGGAGCCTGTGTAAGATTCATCTTCCTCTCTCTCTCTGCCCGTCCGCCACTCACACTCTGTCTCAAAAATAAATAAACGTTAAAAAAAAATTGATAAAAAGATATCACATTTCTGTACACCATAGGCCCAACAATACAATTATATACATATCATTGTATGCAATTGCTTTTTAATTTAGGTAAGAGAAGAAAGATGCTATCTTTCGTAATTACCCATGTGTGACCATCTTGGTCATTGCCTTTTCTTTTACACTTCTGCTTATGTCACCTGCTTTCAACCTGACAGTCTTCCTGTAGTGTCTCTTGTAAGGCAGGTTGGATAGTGATGAATTTTCCTGCCTCTACTTATCTAGGGGTGCCTTTATTTCACCTTCATTTTTGAAAGCAGTTCTGCTGAACAGAAGATCCTTGGTTAGCAGTTTTTATTCAACACTTTGAATACACTTCCCCATTGCCTTCTGTCCCCCATCTTTTTCTTTTCTGATCAGAAGCCAACTCTGACCATTATTTGAGTTCCCTTGTCCATGATTTGAAGAATTTCTTTGTCTTTTTGGCTGTGAGGCGTCTGGGTGTGGACTTACTTGGTGTTTATGGAGAGTTTCTGCGTGTAAATGAATGCTTCTGAGCAAATCTGGGAAGTCGTAAGCCATTTCTTCCCCTGTGTTTTCTTCTTCTGTCTTTCTGCTCTCGTCCTGGTGCTCTCATGACCATCTCGTGTGTGGGTGTCCTCAGCATTGTCCTGCATATGTCAGGTGCTCTTTTCTTTCATTATTGTTCTTCTCCTTCGTATGTGTTCATGCTTTTTCTTCTCTTTTCCAGAGTGCATAATCTCTGTTGATACGTCCCCGTGGCCTGACTCTGTTCTGCCAGACCCAGCGTACCGTCGGGCGCCTCCAATGAATTGTTTATTTTGGCCATTGTATTTTTCAATGCCAAAACTTCTTATTTGGTTCTCTTAAAATCATTTCTCTATTGATATGTTCTACTTGGCACAGTATCATCATCTTCCATTCTTTAAACTTAGCTTCCTTTAGTTCTGTGACTAGATTGTAATAGCTGCTTTCAAAATCTTTGTTTGCCAACACTCGAGTCTCCTCAGACGCTGCCTGCTTTTTGCTGCAGGTGTGGAACACACTGTCCTGTTTTGCTGAAAACGGTTCATTTTTGTTAATGTATTGTGCCAACTGTGAATACTGATATCCTCTACCCCGAGGATCATTCTCATTGTCTGAGTGTTTAGTGGGCTGGCTGGACTAGTTCAGTGGAAGACTGTCTCCCCCAGGGGTGGATTCTCTTATGCCACACTCCTGAGAAGTGCAGTCTTAGGAACACATTCAGGACCCCTGAATACCCGGGATGACGATGGTCCCAGCCAGGCTTTCTTTGTCTCTTTTTCTCACCCCCTATTAAGATTCTGGATGGTCTGTTGGTATTGGTATCACACCCAGCTCTTAACCTTTACCACTTGCTAGCTCGATTATTTTTCACGATGCCCTGGGCTATATATTACGCTATAGCTTGCTCCAGTTAAGGGGCAGCCCTCCTGCAGTAGCAGGATGTTATCAATCTGAATTCTGCTCTGACCCCAAGGAGGCTCTCCTTAGCTGTCTCTTTCCGTGGTTCTCTCTGTGAAACTTCTGGCTGGTTTATTGCTTCACTTGTTACAATCACAGAACTACCAGCTTCCTCTTAATTTCTTATGCGGAAGGATTCCACTGTTTTCGGCAGTGCCCTTAGGCATGCTTTGTTCCAAACAAAGCCATTCCCTTTAGGAGAGTCGGGATCTCTCTGTTCTAATGGACTGTCTCTCCCCACTGTGCAGGACTTCTGTGTCACAGCACCAAAGCTGGGGGTGGGGACAGTGGCCCTCTTCGCCCATAGGGACACACCTGCCGTGCAGGTAGGGCACTGGGTGGAGACGATAGTCCCCGATCTTCTGGGCTTGCCCCTCTGGTATAAAACTTCTTCCCTACAAGCTAGCTGAGGCAGCGGCCGTTGGGGCTCAGTATTCTCAACCTGCCACAAGTGGTGTAGACCGTCCGGCCCAGGGGTAAAGACAGGGTGAGGGAAGGGAACCCGGTTCTCTCGACTGTACCTGCCGAGCTGCTGTCACACGGAGCTGGGGGTCAGAGGCGGGGGGTGATGCAGGTCACGGCTCGAGTGCCTCAGACTCTTGCTGTTCTTGGTGGAGTAAATCTTCCTCCATTTGCTCTCTGTCCCGGCCACGATTCCCAGCGACTTTAGAGGCCTGTTTATAAAATAACTTTCTCCAGTTAAATCATTGTCTCTCTTGGAAGGCAGTCTGCTGGCTCCTCACCGGCCATTCTGGAAGCACCTTTTGCCTTTGTAATGGATGGTTCTGATATTCAGAGGGGAGAAGCATGGGCCAAGGTTTCCTAAAGACGGTGATGATTTCTGGCCCGGCCCCTTAACCCCAAATTCACAGGAATAGAGGCAAATTACCGAACTGCAGACAGAGCCCTCAGAGAGATGAGCAAGGGTCCCAGAGAGAAGAGACCCAGGGTGGGGCAGCAGAACATACGCTTAGCACCTGTTTCAAAGAGGACCACCTAATAAGTGACTTGCACTTGCATTTAGATTTCAGTTTTTGTTTTTAAGTTTATTTATTTTTGACAGAGAGAGAGAGAGAGAGAGAGTGAGCTGGGGAGGGACAGAGAGAGGGAGACACAGAATCCAAAGCAGGTTCCGGGCTCTGAGCTGTCAGTGCAGAGCCCGATGCGGGGCTCATGATGAACCGTGAGATCATGACCTGAGCGGAAGTCGGATGCTTAACCGACTGAGCCCCCCAGGAGCCCCGTGCATTCAGATTTCAGATACTGATCCTCCCTACCAGAGGCAGCGTCTGGATTTAAAAACATTGTACACTGAGATGTCAGGAGTGGAAAGTAAGACACGTTCTTGGCCCTGGACTTAGTCAACGGTTTGATGCAATGTGGCTCAGGAGTGAGGAGGGTAATGCCCTTCCTCCCGGCCCCCCTCCTCTCCAGAGCCCGGGGAAGTAAGGAGATAGAAACCCTATGCGATCTTTGCTGGAAGAGGTCTTCTGCGAAGCTAATATTTCACCACGAAAACGGCGATGCCGTCCTTTTCTCCCCAGGACGTTTTTAACTATTTTCAGAAACAGTGCTCGAAGTGGAAATTCTGTGAATGGGATCATGGGAGCACAAGAACCTGACGAGAGCCACTGTGAGTTAGGCCATCAGTGTCTCGTGCCATGAGCCGTGGCCCTTTGTCTGTCTCTGGTTAGGGATGAGAGGCTTTGTCTTTCACGCAGGACTGCTGTTCAAGTCGCATTATAAAAATCGTTTTCAAGATCCCAAGAAACAGTTCTCAAAATCTCTCCCGCTCCAACCTAGACCAACCCCCCCCCCGTACCTAATTAATTCCCTAATATTATTTGACTCTTTCATCTTGAAAATATAATACCAAGAGTGTTGAGATTATCTTTCTTAGCTTCTTGCCAGGCATCTGTGCACCTTTAGAAACTGCCACCACATCCAATCACCTGCTGTCCTTCTGTGGTTTCCGGGGAAACCAACACACATCGCTACTTCGGATCACACAGGAAACTTAAAAAAAAAAAAAAAAAAAAAATAGGACCCTGCAGCATTGCCTTTTCGTCAGTAATTCTAGCTCACTAAGATACATCCCCATTAAAAAATAATAATGTCATATAAACAATAAACAGAGCAGGCAGGGGGGAGGATGGCATTTAAGTCACTGCTCTCTGGTGGAGGTAATGGGGAGGGCTGAGCAGGCTCCAAGAAGCCTGGCCTGTGTGTCATGTGACCGTCCGCTCTTGGGCTCCTGCCTTTCCTGTCTCTCTGCAGGATGGTCTTAACCTCTCCCAGCAGCTCTTGGCTGGGTCTGTGGGCCCTGCCCGCTCAGGGCTCGTAGCCACCTAAAGGGCGGGGCTCTTCCTGTGCAGCACAAAGAGTCCCAGAGAGGATTCTGATTGGCTCAGCTTAAGTCACATGTATACCCACTAGCCAATCACTGTTTAAGGCGGGGAGGAGCCATTCAGCCCATGTGACAAGGAAAGGCAGAGAAGGCTCACTTCCTGAGGTTCCTTCGGGAAGGTCCAAGCCCAGACCTGGGACATCACTGTGAGCCAGACAGCCCCCCGGGCCTCTTCTTAGCACCCGCATGTCACCGAGCCCTCTCTCCATGCTATAGGACCTTTAGGTCCGTGGCCGGGAATATACGGAATGATGTAACAGCTGAACACATGTCCAGTGAAACCGTGTGAGCACGCCGGGGTGGGACACGGGAGGCATTCATACCTGAGCAAGGTTGGACGTGCCCGTAGAAAGGCTGCCTCCTGCAAGAACTCGGGAGTGCCTTCTAGACCAGACTGCCACCCCTCCCCCTCCCACCCAGTGCCACTTGGCCACTGGGAGCCCGGCTTCTCGACGGCCCAAACAGCTTCAGGAGGAGGGGCGGACAGGGGTAGCAAGAAGAGGGAGAGGTGCCCGAAGGGTCACCACCTGGGTCCCCGACAGGTCTGCCAAAGTGGAACCGCCAGCACGGGTGACTTCTGCGTGTGGTGATGTCCCCCGATGCGGAGACCTGACGGAAGACTGAGCACATAAAGTGTCCTTCTAACCTTTCATACGGCTGTGCTCAAAGGTGTCCCAAAGTGTTACTAGAAAGGCTTTCTTCATTTCTGCCACCTTTGGCTGTGATACGGCGCTGGGTCTGGCCCCGCCCTGTCCCTGGCCACTGTCAGACACAAAGCGAGGAGACTGAACCTAAGTGCCCTTGCTCACGTTTTTCCTCACGCACAACAGGGGGAGGGGGGGATGGGGCGGCCCGAGCACCGCAGGGTACAGGGTGAAGAGGGAGAAAACCTTGAATCTTACATTCACTCGTCAGATGACCACGACCTCTGACCCCGGTGCGTGAAGCCTCAATCCTGAGTGTTCTGTAACTTTGCCGAGAGGACGACACCCCCGACATAGCTCAGCATGAGCTCTTTTCTCCTAAGTCAGGAATTTGGAACCAAGATATGGTGTCTGCAGAAGGGACAGACCCAACTCAGGGACCGATAACGGATCCCGCCAGCTTCCTTCAGGTGACCCTTGTTGTCGTTCCTGCCTGTCTCGGTTCACACAGAGCTTTGCCTCAGAAGCCCCTCGAGGCCTCTGGAAAACAGACGAAGGATAAACCTTAGCCGCCAGAAGTACACGTGCCGTATCTCTTCACCTGCAGCCCTCCAGGCCAGATATGTTTAAGAATTCGGCGTTTCTCAGGGGTGGGATATATACATCGTATGTTACGTAGCATCCCCGGCAGGGCACGTTACGTTACGAGCACATTAGTATTTCTGCAGCAGAATCTGCAAATATCCACACTAAATAGTTGCACGTCAGTTCAGCTCAGGGTCATAGCTGCCAAAGTAGCTCCACGTAGGTCAGACTTTGCCACCAGGTAAGCTACAAAAACCGCTTTTGATTTTCAGAGCACGGAGGGTTTTGGAATCATGAGCGGGGGTTTGTGAGTCGGGTCAGCAGACACGAAGGAGACCCCGGAACAGAGAACCGGTTCCGCACCAGCAGGGGCCCCAGGGCTGCAAGGCTCCCCCTCGGCTCCCACCCCGCCTGGGATGCTGGGCAACTGGCCCGTCTCTCTCTGAGCTTCTTTCTTCATCCATAAAATAGGAACAAAAGGAACCATGCGGTTTCAGGGACTCCGCAGGGGTTAATCTGTATGTAGTCGCGTCTCCTAAAAAGAAGCTGCTCTTAGGTCTGTGGTCTATTGTCACCCTCACCGCCCAGTGATGGAGGAACTAATGTTCCCTGCATCTCGGGCTGTGTCGGGAGAGGACAGTCATCAGACCTGCACTTATGTGAGCTCTGACTCCGTACAAAGCAGAGGAACCACAGAGGTGTTTAACTGCCGACAGCTGACTGTGCCATAACGCACAGGTCCCAAGAAGTCCCAAATCTGTGAGTTACCATTACTTTTCTGTAAATGTTCCAGTGAGATCCCGATTTTCGAGTCGGTGTCTGGAAACTCCTGGGAGTCTGGCTCCCGCCATGTCCACAAGGGGCTTCTGCACAGCCTAGGTGCCACCCGCTCTTACCGGCTGACAGGATGCAGTCCCCAGATGGAGCATGATGTGGGCCGTTCGCTCCCCATCAGATGAGGGACAGTGACTCAGAGCACCAAGGGACCCTCTGCCTTCCCTCAGTCTCAACACAGCCGACACATCGAATGAGTCCTGCCCTCACTCCAGCCTGGCCACTGATGAGAATCCTCCCAGAGCTTCTGAGAAACACACAGTCCCCAGCCCTAGCCCAGGCCCAGTCTGTCAGGAAGCATACCCAGTAATCTGTGCTCTCCCAAAACTTTCCTGCTGATTCTGAGACAGCATTTGGGGGTGTCCCACACCTTCATACCAGCCGGGCCTCCTGAGACCCTCCTGGAGAGAGAAAAAAGGGCGGGTGTGGCCGTGTCAGGGACGGAGCCCAGGCAGGGCACCTTGGAATGGAGACGCTTTATCCAGCCGCAGGCTCCCGCCCTGGCCTTGAACTCGAAAGGCTAGATGGCTGCATGTCTGTAGACCCGTATTTGGCGTTTTCAAGGCGTCAGTGGCCTCTGCGAGGTCCCCGGTGGTGCAGGGAGGAACCCACTGTGTTTTCAAAAGCGGGGGGTGGGGGGCGTGTCTCGTGTGGGGCCCAGCAGCCGACCCGGCCAGCCTGTGGGCAGGCGGCAGGCCCCCCGGGGGTACTCGAAGTTCCTCTGGGGCAGGCAGGTGGGAGCCTCCACCCTCTTGGGAAAACGGTCTTCACTGTCTCTGTTAATGGCACCTCAGTGACTTGACATCAGTCCCCAAACCACAAAACAGGGTTTTGCTTTAAGAACGTGAACATAGAAACTATGTGGACTAAATGTTCTCAGTGGAAACTGCTGATTTATTTTCTTATAAAGACGGGGAGAAAACCCCCTCAGCCTGGCCTTCACCCATCAATGAGGCTGGCTCGTGTGTGTGTGTGGCCGGAGGGGTCAGGTTTCAGGGCCTGGGGAGGGAGGAGTCGACGGCCGCTGTAGACGTCGTGGCTCCCTAGGGCCCCTGTCCTCGGTAGCCTCCCCTCTGAGATCTGCACGGATGTGACATCACACGGACATTTGTATCCCACAGAGGTCACCCTGTCCTCACCTCCATGTGTGCTCAGGGCCGGCTCCCTCCAGTCTAGTGCAGCCTACACCGTAGTCCTGGGCAAGCCGAGGACCCTGGACCATTCTTACCCCCACCCCCTCCCAGGAGCTCTGCCTTGGGAGGGCACAGAGCACCCCCTTGAGGCTGTGTAGACCTCTCCCGGGTCAGAGGATGAAGTGTAGACCTGTCCTGGGGCAGAAGTGCAGTGCAGACCCCTCCTGGGACGGGCTCACACACCCTGAGGGGTCAGGCGCAGACTCGGGCAGCTGGAACAGCACGTGGTCCCTGTCTCAGGGCAGCGGAGGTGCTGAGCTCGGGCGGGGGAGGGGGGCGTACCTCGGGTGGAGTGTGGGGTGGCCTGGGGGGCGGGAGAAGGGAAGAGGGTGGGACACCGTGGACACAAGCCAGCTCACTTTGGGTGGCTTTCGCTGGTGTGGCCGCCTGGCCACCCCTTGCTTCCAGCTCAGCCCCCCTGCCCGTGGCCACCCTCCCCCTGTGCCTGCCCTTCTCCCGTGGCCACGGGTCCCCACCAAGGCCGCCCCCTGCCCTCGCCCACGGCCACCCCGTCCCCTCCCCATGCCCACCGTCCTCTGTGGCTGACCTCCCCCTCCCCCATGAGCTCTCATGCCCTCCCCCACGCCCACCCCCTCCCCGGCACCTGCTGCCGCCCAAGGCCCGCTCACGCCTGGCTGTCTCCCCAGGGCACCGACTCCGAATCTGAGGACACGCCCCCCCAGCACTCCTTCGTCAACCACTACATGAGCGACCCCACCTACTACAACTCGTGGAAGCGGCGAGCCCCGGGCGGGCGCGCCCCGCACAGGTACGAGGCGGTGGCGGGCGGCGAGGCGGGGCCGCACCTGCACACGGTGGTCACCACACAAAGCGCCGTGTTCGCGCCCGCGGGCCCCGGCGCCCGGACTCCGCTCACCGGCTTCTCCTCCTTCGTGTGACGGCCGCGGCGGGGCCTCCGCGCACCTTCCAGCCTCCTTTTGTTAAGACAATCAACTCCAGTAACTGAGCTCAAGCTTTTGTTCAAACAAGAATTCTGATAAGTGATGATTTTACCTACTTGTGAACACTAGATTTCAATTAGAAAGGTTTTTTTAACGGCTTTTTGTAACATCGCTGCAGGAAGCGGGTTTCTTTGTTTTCTTTTCTTTTTACGAGAAGGTGTATTTCAGTGGTGCGGTGGCGAGGGGACCCCAGACCCCCCCAGTCCTGGGTGTCTCCATCCCACGCCAAGTAGGGAGGCTGCGGGGGGGAGGGGGCCAGGAGGAGCGGGGGTCAAGTGCGATGTCCGCCCACGTCCAGGCCGCTCCTTCCTCTTCTCTACCTCCTGTGCCTCCGGAGAACCAGCCTGCTGCCGCCCGCTCCTGGCCTCTGCGGAGCGAAGTGTGTGCCCCGGGCTGAGCGCTTCTCGGCCCGACCCCATCCATGTCTGAAATATTCTCACTCCGCAGTTTGCAGGCAAGGAATCGGCTTTCAGGTTCCTGGCGAGGGG
Source organism: Puma concolor (assembly GCF_028749965.1). NCBI lineage: Eukaryota > Metazoa > Chordata > Mammalia > Carnivora > Felidae > Puma > Puma concolor. The sequence continues at coordinate 3,866,318 of NC_141682.1, forward strand.
GCAAGAGATTCCGAGGGGGGGGTCCTCTGGCCGGCTGACGGCTCAGCGGTCGCACCTTGCATCATTCCAGTGGTGAAATCCCCGGGGCTTTTCTCTTCCTTTCTTTGCCTGAAGCCAACGGCGCAGAGCAGGGACCCACCCCCCAGGGCTGCGAGTGGGCGCGGGCCCTCCCTTCTCGAGCGTGTCCTTCCCGTGAACAGCACACGGCCCACCCCGCGAACCCAGAGAGAGCAAGACGGCGCTTTCAGAATTGCTTGTGGTGTAAGAGGCGTGCGTTGTTAACCAGAGGATTTTTTAAATCTTTTTATCTTTTTTTAAACTATGTCACATGAAATGAATGAGTCTCTGCTGTCTCCAGGTGCCTTTTTATTAATTGTTTAGCTTCGTACATGAGAAAGACAGAAAGCGTCGGTGTCTCCAAATAAAGCGAAACAGCTCTGAGAAAGTGGGGCCCCGAATTGCCTCCCGCGAACGTGGCCCCCCCGGTCTCCTTGTCCCGCCCGCTGCCCACTGCCTTGACCGGCAGTGCTGCTGTCCCTGCCCCCAGCCCAGCCCAGCCCAGCTTTCAGCCTTAACAGGTTTTCTGGAATCTATTTTTTCCCCCTTTGCTACTTTAGTTTTCATCCTTTAGCTACGTGAGAATAGCATGAACTACTTTGAAATTTCGAGAGCCCGAAGTGTAGCTGTGACTCCAGCCATCCCATTATTCTTCCAAGAGGTGGCCGAGGTGACTGAGGAGCCGGCAGCCAACCCCCCAGGCCAGAGCCGAGGTCCAGGTGTAACCGGCGGGCGCCCAGAGCTCCTGGAGGGCCCCGCGTCCCCACCTCGCTAGCAGGAGGGTGGCCGTGACAATGCGCAGCCACCCTGTTGACACCCCCAAGGAGCAGGGGTGACCTGTGACCTTCCAGTGCCCTGACGGTAGGGGAGCCGGTCCTGTGGCCCCATATAGAGCGTGTGGTATCTCCTCGGCTCTAGTCCGTCTACACTTCGTCGGGCCCTCTGCTTTCCCAGTGGCCGCCTGTGGCCCCCGGAGGCTAAGGAGAGTTTTGTGTTGGGTGAAAAGCCCCTTTTCAGTTTTTCCAACAGTTGACGGTGTGGAAAGGTTCCTCTCTCTCTCTCTCTCTCTCCCTCTCTCTCTCTCTCTCCTCTCCCTTCCCTCCCTTCCTTCTCTCCTTCCTGCCTTCTTTTTCTGAGCGGAGGCAGAAATATTCTAAACCAAAAATCCTAGATGCTCTGCCCAAAGCCACTTGTGCGTGAGAATCACCCCCAACAGTTCACCGGACAGGACGCACCTCGGGGCCCCAAGCCCGGCTCCGTCCTCTCGGCCCCAGGACGGCCGGCGAGGGGGCAGGAACCCGCGCGAGGCGACAGGCTGCAAGCTGAACTTCTTGGAAGACAGGTGCCTGGTGGAGAACACGGACAAACTGCCTTCTGTGCACTTCGAGCTCTAAGCCATACGGACTTCGCTTTAAATTATGGGGGAAAGTGTTGTCACGTCTCAGAATGAGGACCCTTTGGTTGGAGGTGTGTTCTTTGCTTTGGGGTTTTTGCGACAACATGAAGCTTTTTTTCAGGTTCATTATATTTCCTGTACTTTCTCTTTCTCTGCTTTGACTGAACTTTTTGTGTATGGGATCGTCTGTCTGAGGCTCTGCTGGCACCGTGGCTGCTGACGGACTGTTAGCACCTGCTCCCCACCCCCCCCCCCGCCCCCCGCCCTGTCCCTCGGGGGCCCTGGCCCATGAGAGACACCTGCACCAAAGCAACAGACTGGGCGTCCGCAGTTAGGTTTCAGCCTCCCCAGGCAGTGTGGGCATCCACGAGCATCAGTCCCCAGCCTCTCACCTTCTAAGGAGAAAAACAGACACCACACCGCAGGAGATTAGGTATTGATTGGATTTTAATGTCCGTCCAAGAACAGAACGAGCAACGTTTCTCCAACCACGACCAGACGAAATGTCCTCATCTCGCCTTCTTCTGTAGTGACGTCATTCAGGTGCCTTACGGTGAGCGGTGGCCGAGCCCCCCCCCCCCCCCCCCGTGCACTCCCTCATCGCTCACCGGGCAGGTCGTTGGGTGACGAGCTGTCCTTCCCGTGTGAGGGTGAGCCAGCAAAGCGGCCAGGCGGGGCCGAGCTCTGTCAGAGCTGGAGGGACGGGACGGGCTGGCCCTCTCCGCCCGGGCACCAGGGCACAGGTTTCCAGGCAGGCTAGCGGCGGGGGTGGCTGCGGGCGGTCCCCGCACCCAACGGGCATTAAGCACATCAGCAAGGCCTCACGCACCCCTTCCTGAATAAATTGGCCCAGAGCGAACCCTGTCCTGCCCCAGCCTTGCCTTCCGTTTCACTCACCGCCGTGCTTGTAAGGCGTACTCGATTCAGCGTCGTAGCAGAGGACGGTGTGACGTAGGGCAACGTGGGGGCGCGTCCCCCGCTCCGCGAGCGACGGCGGAGGCCCTCGGCCAGGGAATCCGTCCAGGTCGCGGGGAGGAAGGGTCGCGCGCACGCTGTAAACTTCTTTTGATGCTGTGCTTGTATTTGACCACGACTGGGCTGAAGCATGGTGTTTGCGTAACGGATCGTAGCATGGTCTCTAGTTTTTACGAATTCTCGGCACACGGTGTAGTCGTTCTCCCAATGAGCAATCCACCCGCGTATCCGAATCTGGCTCTCTTGAACTCGTCATCCCAGTAGCCTGGATCCGGTCCGGAAGGCGGGAACACCGCAGCAACCCGTGACCCGAGCTAGTCTGCTGAGGCTCCTCTCCATTCCCCTCAGCGTCGTCTTCCGGTTTATCGAGAGCTTAGGTCAGTCCTGAAGTTTTCCCGGCAATGTTTTCTGGAGTTGTGCAGAATCCCAGATCTCATTTGGAAAAAAAAAAAAAAAATGTAGGATGACAGAGAGGTGCTATGGGTACGATTTTTAATAAAAACATCATTTTGTTCCTTATGTGCTCGTGATTTTCTTCAAGTATTGACGAAATGCCTCCTGAATTCTAGGCCTGTAAAGACTAGGTTCTGAGGCTCAGCCCCAGTGTGGTCCTGAACCACACGCACAGCCGTCCCAGGCCCCACGCCTGTCGAGATGCAGACGTCACAGGGATTTAAGCGCTCCCGGGGAGAGACACGTCAGGGGCACCACGTAGCCACGTATCCTGTGAACAGTGGCCTTCCTCAGCCTCAGCCCCCCCCCCCCCCCGCCAGACTCCACAGAGCCCGGAGGAGACCCTGCGCCCCACAGAACGTACTGTTGGCGGCAATGCAGGAATCTCCCCTCCGTGCAGGCCCCCCCACCCCGAGAGGCCTGGCTTCCCGCCTCCCCACGTCCCACCAGCCTCAGAGAGGGGTTCTCGGCCGTGGTGGGTTTCAGAATCCCCGGGAATGTGTACAAGTCCCGGTGTTCCGGTCACATCCAAATCAGCTAAGCCAGGATCTCTGGGGGTTGGGCCCAGACATTCGGTTCTGGTTCTGAAAGCTACCCAGGTTCCCACGCGCAGGCAAGGAAGACCTGCACGGGGGAGAGGCAGGGCTGCCGGCCGCAGGGAGGATGGGGGTCCGGGTCGCAGGAGAACTGGGGCCTGTGGTCCCAAGTTCGCCCTTTTGCTCCAGAAGCCAGCACCGCCGTGGACAAGCCAGAGGTAAGAACATTTCCCTTGTTCTCCTTCCCACCCTCCAGAAATGTGAAATTGAAACCTGCACACTTTTCAGAAACCGCAGCCTCCGTGTCCCAGATAGTTGCCTTTACTGCACCCGTACCGTTTGCCAAGCACGTTCTGTGTCCTTCAACATTGTCAATCCACATGTGGCAGGCACAGTCAGGGCTCCCGTTTTGTAGATGAGGAAACGCCCAGAGAGGTGAAGCCATCCGCCCCAGGGTAGCCAACTGGCCCAGGGGCAGGGGGCGGTCCAAACCTAGGCGGCTGGGGGGCTGCAGAGCGGGGGTCCTGAGCCACCGCCCTGCCTTCCAGGAGGGGTCTGCTTCCCCCAGCCTTCCTGGGAGCCCGGGACGGAGAGCCTCGGAGGAGCCGGGTGCTGGTGGGCACGGCCCAGAGCCTGGCGGGAGTGTGCGGGCACACGGGCGGCCTCATCCTCCCCGGCGTCCCCTCCAGCGCTGACAAGAAGAGAGCGGACTCGTTAGCTCGGCCCGCGTCGTGATGACCACTGTTGTTGGGAAGTTAATGGCAGGAACTTCCAAAGGCAGCACCCGTCACGGAGAACAGAACCCCACTCCCTTGCTGGGTGACAGGTAGGTGGACCGTCTCGGGATGGAAAAGCGACGTGGGTGAGTGTCCCAGGCACAGAGCCCTGACAGTGGTTTCTCTGCTCTGAGGACAGGACGGGGAAGGTGCGAGAGCGTGGCGGCCACATGCTGGGTGCCCCCGCCTGGCTGGGAGGAGCCAGGACTCCCGAGTCCTGCAGAGCCAGGCCCCAGGCCCCCAGACCCCAGAGGGTGGGCCTGGAAGCAGCGGGGGCCACGGGGGCCACAAGGACCTGCACACCATGAATCAGGCGTCCACTGAGGAAAGGGAGTCTCCGGGTCCTCCCCTCCTTCACCCACAGGCGTGTGCACGGGACACTGGGGGCCAGGGCACCGCCAGGGTGCTTGAGCAGAGCTGGGCCCCAGGAGCAAGATAGCAGAGACGGGCCGTTAGCGCTTTGGCCGACTGGAACGCGTTTCCCTGCCCGCCCGCACCCCGACTGCCTCTGGGGCATCACCTCTCCCCCAGGCCGACCTCCCAGGTGACAAGTGTCTAGGCAAGGCTGGGGGGTGGCCTGCGGCCCCCTCGTGGGAACGTGACTCTCTGGCAGCAGACGAGCGAGCTAGGGGCGCCTCTGAATCTCGCCTGGGACATCACCTTGCTCTCTGCCAGTTTCCAAACTGGGTTCCTGTCGGCTGGGCAAGCTCCCGGCGTTCCTGCCATGAGTCCCCTTCGCTTAGGTGAGACTGAGACCGTCCACCTCCTTGCAGGGGGAGAACCCTGCTTCCTGCCCCTGGGGGGCCCTCGTCCCCCTCGGGCCTGAGCTCTGAGTGCCCGCAGTGCCCCTGCCCGATGGGCCAGCCCGGGAGGCCACAGAGGCACCACGGGAGGCCGTGGCGGCCAAGCCCGGGGAGGGTCCCTCGGCCCCGGGTGCCGCAGCCACCCTGCCTGGGCTCACGGTTTCGGGCCAGACCAATGGACTGTCCTTACAGAACAGATGCACCGACCAGGGCGGGGGCTGCTTCCCGGTGAGCTATGGATGGAAGCCTGAGGTGCGTTTTCTGCAAAACGAGGCATTTGGGGGACAGTAGAAAAAAGAAGACAGTTTTTCGACGGGTGTGAGCACCCGAAGGGATTATTCGGGGCTGACTCGGGCAGGTGGGGACTTGGAGCCACAGCCCTGCTGCCTGCTCGTGGCCTCTGGTCCACACAGCTGCCGCCTCTGACCTGAGCCGCGGGTGGGGGACCCTGTGGGCCCCGTGGACGTACCCGCAGGACGTGGGAAAGGGGAGGGCGTGACCTGGACACGCCCTGTGCGTGTGGAGCTGGCAGCGTCCGGGGGTGGCCCTGACCCCGCGGCCTCCGCAGCCCGACGATCCCGAGGTGATCCCGCCAAGGCGATTCTGCCTCCAGCCTGGGCCCCGACACCCGCAGCACCGAGGAAAGGGCAGCTCGAGGACAGGTCTGGAGGCTGGTGCCAGGGCTGCACCGTGTTTCCCGAGAAAACCGGGATTTGATGGCGTGGAGGCCGGTTTGCGTGGCCTTCGCAAGTGGGTCCGTTGTGAGGTGCAGCCATTCACGGACACTACGCTCGGGAACCACAGAAGCTTTTACAAACCTTCTGATTGAACAACCCATCTTCCCAAAAGGATGGGTTCGCCAGACGCCCACCGCTAAGGACCTGAACGTGGCCGCAGCTTTGCTCATTCAAGGACCTCAGGACTTGCCAGAATTTCCTTCCCTTTAATGGCTGAAGTCAATTAGCAGCCAAGCAAGGGCGAAAATTCCAAGCTGTTAATTCTGGGCTCTGCGGTCTTAAAACGTCCTGCTTCTCCTCGGACGAGACAATATTCTACAGTCGTTGAGCACACCACTACGTTATGGGATTGAATGTGATCCAGGTTCAAAATTGTTTTTTCTTTTACTTTAGAGGGAGTGGGCGCACAAGCAGGGGAGAGGGTCAGAGGGCGAGAGAGAGTCTCAAGCAGGGTCCACGACCCTGGGATCATGATCTGAGCTCAACCCACTGAGCCGCCCAGGCGCCCCAGGTTCAAATATTTTAATAACAAATTCATGTTTCTGAGGCATCCTGAGATGTTTCCGTGGGATTCTCCAACCAGCAGACGGCATAATTGGCCTGATGACTTGGGGACCCAGAGAGCCCCGTGGGGTCCCCAAAGGGAGCCCAAGGGGAAAACCCCATGTGGCTGACGGAGACCCAGAGCTGCAGCTGGGGTCCTGTGCTCACTTGGTCTTAGGCAATGTTTTTTCAAGAACATTGAGGGTCAGGAAATTGGGGACCGGCTGCTCCAGAGAACATGTGTGACAGAAGCCAGACAGAAATCCAGACAAGCCACTCAGAGGCCTCTGGCACGTCTCTGATAGAGGCCACCCAGCCTCCTGGGGACTCCGGTGAGGGGAGCCCCCCCTTCACCATCTGCCTCTGGAACACCCACTCACCATCCCCCGCGTGAGCTCTCCCGGCCCTGTGCCACCTCTACTATAGGCCACCCCCAGGCCACCGCAGCAGGAAATGAATTCTGCTATCTGCACACACGGGGACCCACACAGCTGTTGAGCAGAATGAACTGCAATCACATCTGTGGGCACAGAGCAATCTTCAAGTGATGCCCTTGTGAGCGAAATTAAGAATGCTGTCACTCATGCGTGTGCACGCATGTGCATAGACACACACACACACACACACACACGCACGTCTGCATGTGTGGAGACCATCTCTGGAAAGACAGGCAAGACCTTGGTAACAGTGGTTGCCTCCGACCTTGGTATTGTCTGGACTTTTTGCCATGCACACATATTATCTTTTTTTTAACGTTTTATTTATTTTTGAGAGAGACAGAGACAGAGACAGAGACAGAGTGTGAGCAGGGGAGGGGCAGAGAGACAGGGAGACACAGAATCCGAAGCAAGTTCCAGGCTCTGAGCTGTCAGGACACAGCCCAACATGGGGCTTAAACTCCCGAGCCGTGAGAGCACGGCCTGAGCCGAAGTTGGACACCCAAATGACTGAGCCACCCGGGCTCCCCATTATCTTTTCAAACAGAAAACAGGAAAATGGAGCAGTGCCAGGGCACGGATGCCCACTGTCCTCCTCCCCAGTGCCCGTCCTTCCTGGGCATCCTGGGTGCCGGACATTGATGTGATTCGAAGACGTCCCAGCTGTGTGGTCTTGGGAAACTTGCTAATCCTCTCTGATTTATTCCTTTGCTATAATGAAACGTTAAGCTCTTTTGAGACTTAGGGGACAAATGAGCGGGAAAGCAGCCTGCAGACTCCAGAGATCCGTGACTGTCCGTTCATTCCCGTGGTCACCTCCGCCGCCAGCTCAGGGCAACGTGAGCAAGAAATGGGGCCTCCGCACGGTGGGTGCGTGAGCCATCCCCGCCCTGGCCGCCCAGGCGTGCGCGAGAGGACGCACCGCGGAAGACCGCGGCACCCGCTCTGCCAGGGGGGCCCACCTGCCCCACGCCAGCCACACCGAGACCACACCGTCCACACCATCCCAAACCAGATCCGCCACCTGGTTCAGCCCCTCACCCTGCCTGGAACGGGACTGCGGTCCGCGTTTTGTCCTGGAACAACTTAATGCCCTTTTAGCGAAGAAATTGTACCTTCGGTCAGTCCCGGCTTCCATTTAGAATTCTGTCATACTACAGACTGTCATGCATTTTTTAAAATTATTAATGAAGTTTTGGACATATTTACATATGTAACTCGTGACTTGAAAACATGGGTGGCCAAGTCCTGCTCTCCTGCCCTGCTCCCGCATCACCTCCTCCCTGTCCTGGCCTCCTGAGTGGCCTCTACTCAACGATTGTCTTCCATGATGCCAAGAACAATCACCACTAAATTTGGGGTCTGAATTTTCTGTGGCCTTTGAGTGACTCAGAATCCAGCTCGGACTAAAACTGGAGACGCCCTGGAATCTCAATGAGGCTGCAGAGAATCCTGGCGGCTATTAGCAGAGATGATTGGAAAGCCGGAAGATTAATGTCGGGCCGGGTGAAGCAGTCGGTTAGATGAAGTCATCATACTCAAAACACCCGGTGCCCGTGTCTGCCACATTCACCACCAGCCGGTCTGTGCAGCCCCCTTGGAACCCCGCTCCCGTCTAGCAAACGGGAAGAGAGACTCCTTGCCTCGCAGGGGTCAGGAAAGAGCCAGGCCACAGGAGCCAGCTAACCAAGGGGGACGATGACATTGCAAAATGCCCAGGATTGAGAGACTTGTGTCTGCCTCCGTCCCCCGGAGGCTCAGCCTTTGCACGGCCGTCTTCCCAGTTCAGGGGTCTCCAGGAGCCGAACCCCCACGGCAGCTGCCGACACCACCCTGGGGCGGCCCCCCTCCCAGCCTTGCCCCCGCGGATTACGACGGCGGTGTGCGAGCATGTGGACCGTCTGTTTCCGTGTCTCTAAATCCCGATGGACCTGCACGTCACTTCCTGTTTTCTGGAGCCATACGCTCTCACTGTCTGTGAGTCGTTTCTAAACTGGCCAGCCCGCTCCCTTTCGGGGTTCACAGAGATCCTGTGAGGGAGTTTCACAAGATACCTTCAGTGTTTCCAAATGCCCAACAGAGAGTTCTCTCCTTTACCTTTCGTAGGACGTGCAGGTGTCTTTGCTTGGGGCTGAAACACGAGCCATCCAGAGCGGCCGCAGGGGTCAGCCCCAGGCTGGCGGGCACCACAGGGTGGGCTCCAGAGGCCCACTGTCTGGATTCACACCGGGTCCCACCCCTACTGGCTGTGTGACCTGGGGTGGGGGTCTTACTGACTCTGAGCTCGAGTTTTCCCGTCTGTAAAATGGGGACACTTGGCATACTCAGGAAATGATAGCGGATTCTGGAAAAAAATATATATATATAACAAAAAAGAAAAGTACTACAGAAGAGTCGCTCTCTCACTGAACGGACCTCTCCCCAGCTCTGTGCGATGGCTCAGTAGTTGGGGCTCCTCGGTGAGGAAGACAAAACACCCCCCTCTTGTGGAGTTGCCCTTCAGGGAAGGGGATCCAGAAATGAACAGTCAGCATAATCCAGAAACCATACAGGCTGCTCAGGTGCTCAGGGTGGTGAGTGTAACAGGAACAGGAGCAGAGCTGGGGGGGGGGGGCGGGGATACTGAGGCCTCAGAGAAAAAGTGGCCCTTCCACCAGGAACTCGATGGACCTCGCCACACTGTTACTTGAGGAAGGGGGGGATGAGATTTGCCAAGTAGATGAAACCTCGCGAAATCCTGCGAGATACGGGGTTCACGGGCGGAGAAAATGGTAAACACAGCTCTTCTGAGAAGACGCTAGAAAATCCAGAGCACGGCCCATTGTGCTGTTTGGTTTGTGCCACGGACGGTCGCCGAGAATCTCTTAAAGGGCCTCGCGGGCAGGGCCCTGGGTCTTCGAGCCAGAAGGCAGGTGCCAGGCGGGGCCGGTGGGGTCGTCGGTCTAGATCACGGGCTGGCAGACCGCGGCCACAGGCTACGTGAGACCACCGCCGGGTTTCTGGTTTTCCTGGCAGCTTTACCGGGAGACACTTTGCGGGCCGGGCCCCGTAGCTCCCCTGCTGACAGCCTCCACGTCAGCATCCTGACCTGCACGTGACCAGGGCTGGGCGACCATCGCCTCATTCAGGCTTCAGAGTGTGTTCGCCATCCCAAAAGCAAACCTTGCAGCCGCTAACGGCCACTCACCGCGTGTCCCTTAGCCGCCCCCTGCCCCCGGCCTGACCCGCCACCAATTTACCTCCTGTCTCCACCACTGTCCGTGTCCCAGACGTTTCGCAGAAATGAAATCGCACCACAAATGGCCTCTATCTAGGACTGGCTCCTTTCGCCGAGCTGCAGGTTTTCAAGATGCGCCGTGATTCAGCAACTCGTTCTTCGTTAGTTTGTTCGCCCGGTGATGTTCCACTGTGTGGCTAGACCGCATTTTGTCCGTCCGTTTGGCGGTCCACGGACACTGATGGTGCCTCCTTTTCGTCTGTTGTGAATAATACTGGATGAACATTTGCGTAAAAATGTTTGTGTGGACGCAGGTTCTCATTTCCTTTGAGTACGTATGTCCACACGTACGACGTGTACACACAGAATTGCTGGGCTGTAGGTAACGCTCACGTTTCGAGGAGCCGCCAGACCGTTTGCCCACGTGGCTGCACCGTTTTGCATTCCCGTCATGGACGGATGAGGGCTTTTCTTCATGTCCTTGTCAACGCTTGTAATCGTATGTCTTTCTTACCCTAGCCATCCTAGTGGGCGTAGGGTAGTATATTGTGGTTTTAATTTGCATTTCCCTGCAGCCTAATGCTGTGGAACATCTTTCCGCGTGTGTGATAGACATTCATTTCTCGCCTTTGGAGAAATGGTTCTCGAAACCCTTTGCCCGTTTTTGCGTTAAGCTATTTATCTTTTTATCATTGAGTTTTGAGAGCTTTTTATATGTTCTGGGTACATGTTCCTCACCAGATACATGATTTGTAGATATTTTCTCCCAATCTGGGGTTGTGCTCAAACAGCAAGGAATAAGGATATTAGTACCACCGCTGTTTATAGTAACAAAAAATTATAGGTAACGTGAAGCTTTTCAGTAGCAGAGTAGTTACATAAATTACATTTATTTATAATATGGAAGACACTTCCCTTTTTTTACGACAGCTAAAATCAATGGGGACGATGCTGTGTATTGACATGGGGTGATTCCCGAGACATGTTAAATGGACAGAGCAAACTACAGAATAACACATACAGCATCTGACTCTTTACGAAAGGCAAAATCATACTTTTCTCTGCGTGTGAATGTGTGTAGGTAAATACAGAGGGGGAAAGGTCTATGAAGAAACGCGTTGAATCAAGAGAAATAATTATCTCGGGAAGGATCAGAATACAGAGGGTCTGACGAGGGGAGGACAAGTGTTTAGAAAGAAGACCCAGAAAAGAGACCTGCTTCCGGAAAAAATGGAGTAGGTGTGCTTTTGTTTTTTTCTGTTCCTCCCATTAAGTACAGCTAAAATCCCGGATATTTATATAAAACGAACAAAAGACTGGAGAATGGAGAGAAGATGGCAGACCGGCCAAGGACGTCAGGAGCCGAGGAAGGACACGGCAGTGACTCTCCGGGTTTCCTTGTGGCCTCATGTAGCTCCCAGGTGGGAATCTAGTAACCCGGACCAGGTACAGACTAAAAAGCTCCTAGGAAAGCCTGTTCTCCCCAGCCACAGGCCCAGGAAAAGGCAACCTAGCAGAACAAACATTTTAGACGATGCCTGTTCTACTCCAGCCAAACGCCACAGACAGAAACAGTGGCTCTACCCCTGCCAGCAAAGACAGAGAGTTCAGACTCGCAGCTCGCCAGGCTGTGTGTGACAAGATGTCCCCACTCCTCCCCCTCCTGCTGCTGCCTGGTGGCTCCAGATCAGGCCAAGGGGAGAGCTGAGACTGTGCCAAGATCACATGGGGAACCTGGGCTTCCACCATCACCCGGAGGGAGCCTGGCCTCCTTCCACCTCCCCGACCGGGGGGTGGGTCATGCTAAACGAGTATGACGGAAACTTAGGGCTTCTACCGCCACTAAGTGGTAGGAATAGCCCCGCCCCTCCTGCCACCCAGTGTCAGTAGAAGCCATTCAGATAACAGTAGTGAGATGCCTGTCCCCCTTCCACCCACGGATTCCATAGGGAGCCTGGAAGCCCAACCTCCCCTCCGCTCGACTGTAATGAGAAACATCCACACCCAGCAGACCATGGAAGCCACATGAAGAACCTGAATTCCTGCCCCCACCCGGCGGTAACAAGGTAGCGTCCCTCTGCCCCCTCTGGACTGGTGTCAGGTTTAAATAAGATCCAGATCCAGGAACCAGGAAGACCATAAACTGAATGAGAACAGGCAGTGAACAGATGCCAACAGCAAGGTCACGCAGCCATTAGAATTATCTGACACGGATTTTAAAGCAGCCATCATAAAAAAAGAAAATAAGCAATTACAAACATGATGAAAATTTAAAAATGCAGCAAAGAGTTGGAAGCTATAAAGAATAACCAAATGGAGAACACAGTACCCGAACAAAAAGTCACGGTGGGGGATTCACCAACAGAAGAGGGAGGACACACCAAAGACGCAGGAAAGTCGAAGGTAAAACAGCAGAAATAACCCAACCCAGATGCCAGAGAGAAAACAGACTGAAAAACAAAATTAACAGAATCTCAGAGACATTCAAAGCTACAACAAAATTCCGTAACAAGATTTGGGTCATCAGAGTCCCGGAAGGAGAAAACGAAGAGGGTGTGGCTGAAAAAGTATTGAAAGAAATAGTGGCTGCAGTTTCCCAAAATTGGGAAAAGATATAAGTGTACAAGATCAAAAGGCTGGGTGACCCCAAGAAAGATACACTCAAAGAAAGACACATCACAGTCCAGCTTCTGAAAACTAAAGAGAAAAGAAAAATCTTGAGGACATTCAGAGGAAAATGGGACATTAAGTCTAGGGGAAAATAATTCAAATGATGGTGTTTTCTCATCAGAAACCACAGGGGCCAGAAAAAAAGTGACACATTTTCCAAGTGCTGAAAGAAAAGAATTGTCACCTACAACTCTATATCCAGCAGAAAGTAACCTTCAGGAATAAAGGGAGAATAAGGGCAGTGCCAGATGAAGGAAAACTAGAATTTATAGCCAGAAGATCTAAAAGAACATTGTTAAAGGAAGCTCTTCAGACAAGAAGGAAATGCAACCAGAAAAAAAAAAAACCGGAACCCTGAGGAAGGAAGGACAGCAGACAGAAACATGTGTAAATACGGCAGCCTTTCCTTCCCTTCTGAGGCTTCCAAATTATGAAGCAAAAGTCAAATAACACTTTTTAATATGTTCTCATTGTAAGTAGGAGAAATATCGAGGACAGTTATTTTATAAATGGAGAGGGCAAAGGATGAAAAGAGATGTAAGTCTCTACACTTCCTTTGAACTCATAAAATGTCAACACAAATAGACTGTGGTAAGTTATGTACGTGTGAGACACATAACATGCCTCAGATGCCTATGACTCTTAATATATACATATATTTATATTTTACATATATAATTCTAGATCGATGATTTAAAAAATTGAAAGAGACTCAAGCACTCTGGACAAATAAAAACAGAGTTCTAAAACAAATGCTCACGTGACCCATAGGAAGGCAGGGAAAACAGAAAAACAGAATATAGGGAGAATGAACAGCAGAACAAAAAACAAAATGGCAGGGGCAGCACTTCGATAATTACATTAAATGTAAATCATCTAAATAAGCCAGGTGTAAGGCAGAGATTGGCAGGGAGGAAATGATCAAACTGTTCTCTCTAGTAAAGTTACTTCAAATATAATGATATAGGTGGATCGCAAGTAAAAGAATAGAAAAAAGTTAATAGAAATAAAAAGATAAGGAATATAAAATCGAGCTATATAAAATCTGATAAAGTAAACGTCAGAGCAGAGAAAATTACCAGAGACAGAGAGAGACATTACATAATGATGAAAGGGTCAATCTGACAAGAAGTTACAGCAATCCTAAATATGTATGCACTAGACAACAGAACTGAAAATATGACACACACAAATTCATAGAAGTGAAAGGAGAAAAACACCAATCTGCAATCACAGTTGTAGACTTCAACACCGTTCTCACAACAGTTGACTGAACAACTAGACAAAAAAAAACAACGAGGTGACATAAAAAGTTCAGCACCACCATCAACCATCAGGATGAATTGACGTTTATGGAAAACCCACTCAAAGACAGCAGAATACACATTTTTTTTCAAGTATTTATGGAATATTACCCAAGATCATATCCTGAACCATTGAACACATTTCAATGTATTTAAAAGCATTGAAATTGTACATAATACATACTCGGAGAGCACATCGGACTCAAACTGCAAACCCATACCGGAAAGATAACAGGAAGTTCTCCCCATGTTTGATATCCACAAAATACAATTCTAAATCATCCGTGGGTCAAAGGAGTCTCAGGGAAAAATTTTAAAGATATGTATAACTGAATTTAAATGAAAATGCAAAGCATCTAAAAGAGCTCTGAGAAGGAAATTTATAGCACTGAATATTTACATCAGAAGTGAGGGAATTCTGAAGCCAATAGCTAAAGCCTCCACTTCCAGAAACAGAGAAAGAACCAAAAAATAAAACCAAAGCAAGGAGATGGAAGTAAATAATAAGGATAATAGCAGAAATCAAAGAAATTAAAAACAGATACGGAGAAAAATCCGTAAAACAAAAAGCTGGTTCTTTGAAAAAGTGAGGAAAATGGACAAACCTCCACCAAGACGGAGAATAAAAGACACAGTTATTATGAATGAAACTGGGGGCGTCATTATGGATTCTGCAAACGTCCAAAGGATAATAAGGGAATACTACAAATACCTCTACACACATAAATTTGACAACTTAGGCGAAATGGATGAATTCCTTGAAAAGGATCAACTACCACAACTCACTGGAGTTGTAGGAAATAGATCATTTGAGTAGCCTTATAGCTATCAAGGAAATTGATTCGTCATTTAAAGATTCCTATGGAGGGGCGCCTGGGTGGCGCAGTTGGTTAGGCGTCCGACTTCAGCCAGGTCACGATCTCGCGGTCCGTGAGTTCGAGCCCCGCGTCGGGCTCTGGGCTGATGGCTCGGAGCCTGGAGCCTGTTTCCGATTCTGTGTCTCCCTCTCTCTCTGCCCCTCCCCCGTTCATGCTCTGTCTCTCTCTGTCCCAAAAATAAATAAAAAACGTTGAAAAAAAAAAAAAAATTTTAAAGATTCCTATGGAGAAATTTCTGCCCTGAGATGGATTCACAGGAGAGTGCTACCAAATATTTAAAGAAAAATTAACACCAATTCTGTGGAATCTATTCCAGGAAATAGAAGAGGTGAAAACTGTTCCCAGCCAATTTTATGAAGCAAGCACTAGCCTGATGCTACAATCAGAGGAGCACAGTTCAAAAAACAGAAAATTGCTCACCAACGTGCTGCGTGAACATGAAGACAAACGTACGGTCCCATCTGTGTTAACGGTCATGAAATGACAAAATTATAGAGATGGAAAACAGAGAGAGGTGGTGGGGAGGTGGCTGTCCCTGTGAAGAGATACAGGGGGGGAGAGCTTTGTGGTGATGGGATAATCCTGTTTCGATTGCCGCAGTGGTTCCACAGATCCAGAATGCGGTAAGGAGCACAGAACTACTGACACGCACATTGTACCAGTGTCAGCTTCCTGGTTGTACAATCACCGTGTACGATGAAACCATTGGGGGTGACGGGGTGAAGGTATATTGGAACTCTTTGTGATAACTTTGCAAGCCCCTGTGTATCTGTGACCGTTTTAAATAAGTTTTAGGAGCACCTGGGTGACTCAGTTGGTGGAGCGTCCGACTTCAGCTCAGGTCATGGTCTCGTGGTCCGTGGGCTCGTGCCCCGTGTCGGGCTCTGTGCTGACAGCTCGGAGCCTGGAACCCGCTTCCGATTCTGTGTCTCCCTCTCCCTCTGCCCCTTTCCTGCTCACATTCTGTCTCTCTCTCTCTCTCAAAAATAAATCTTAAAAATTTTTATTAATAAAATAAGTTTTAAAAATCACAGTGAGATACCCCTGCCCACCTATCAGGGACTAAAATGAAAATGACTGACTATAACATGTACTGGTTAGACCTATAACTTAGGTCTTCTGCGTATTTTACCCCACAGAACGAAAGGCTGTTTATCAGAAACAGCCCAGATGTCCATCGGCAGGAAAGTAATAAGCCCACCGCGGTACATTCAGAGAGCGGGACACTGCTCGGCCACAGAAAGAATGGATGGAGAATACACGTGGCCTCGCGGACGAGTCTCGAAAGAAGTGCACTGAGTGAAGAAGCGAGACAAAGCAGAGAACATGATTTCATCCCATAGAAAATTCTAGCAAAGGCAGGGATGCCTGGGTGGCTCAGTCGGTTGAGCATCTGACTCCCAATTTCAGCTCAGGTCATGATCTCACGGTTCACGCGATGGAACCCCACATCGGGCTCCATGCTGACAGCGTGGAACCTGCTTGGGATCTCTCTCTCTCTCTCTCTCTCTCTCTCTTTCTGCCCTTCCCCTGCTCACACATGCTCTCTCTCAAAATAAATAAACATTAAAAAAACAAAAACAAAAGAAAATTCTAGGAAACACAAACAAATCCACAGCGACAGTTCCTTCGTGGGGGATGGGCAGGAGGGCGTGATTCGAGAAAAGTCTGGAGAGGGAGCAGCTTTGTTGGCTGCTTTGATGGGGGTGCGGACTTGTGTGTGTTTGTGTGTAATCTCATGCTGTTCTCTTTAAATATGTACAGTTTGTGATAGGTCAGTTATACCTCAATAAAGCTGCTAACATTGAAAAACAAGGTGTATTTGTGGATTATACGTGTAAGGATAAAAACAAAGAAAAAAATACACTCTTTGGGGACAATTGATGGTGCACCAGAGCTCAGGGTGGCATTTGCCCCCCCGCCCCCCCCCCCCCGGTCCGCTCCCACCCAGGCAGCCAGCCACAGTGGGGTGTGTGGCCGTCCCTCCACACGGACTCTGGCTACTACGTGCCATCTTCACTGGTCTCATTTAGGTGTAAAAGTTGTGTCCTTACCACACAGCCCCGTGGCGGTGCTGAAGGGAACATTGCAGGAAGAGAGGGAAAGCTGACGCGAGGACCGCAGATACAGATCCTGTCACTCCTTACAAGTGTCCTGGGTCTCAGCAAACCCTGGTGTTCAGGGTGTGTTTGACACACATCGTTAAATCCCTCCCGCTGGCAGGGACCGTATACCTTCCTCCCAGGACTCGGCCTGTGTCCCTGAAGCAGGCTGGGGGCACCGAGTGCCCTCGGCTCAGGGACAAGCCCAACACTTTGAAGCCAAAGCACAGATCCTGCCGGGAAGTTAGTGGGGGGCAAAGCCTTCACCTCCCTTTTATTAGAGAGGGAAACTATGCCAGAGACAGCACGGGCTGGCATTCTGGGGACAGACTCATAACAGAAGTCAAATGAGTGACACAGAGGGACTTCTGTAGATGTGCCTGCAGCTCTCAGTGCCTGCCCAGTCCTCTCCAGGCTGTGGACGTGAACATCTTTCTAGGCCTGTCCTCAGAGATGTGGACGCACCTGCTGGCCTGCGTCACGCTTCTGCTGCTGAGTCGCCAACGGAACGCAGCTTCCTGGGCCTGTCGCTGTGGGGGGGTGGGGGGAGCAGGCTGGGGAGGGGAGGTGCTGTCTCTCCCCTGGAATCTGGGGGCCTGAGGACAGCTAGGTAGGGGTGAGGATGGGGTGGGAGGGCAGTAGGGTGACAGAGGAGGATCCCGACCCTGGAGAAGCGTGAGAAATCTCCAGGCCCTCAGATACGCGTCTGTCGGACCCTCAGGAAGCTCCTGTCCACCTTGACAGGGCCTTTGGGACAGTCCTGGGGGGGGTGGAAGGGGGAATCCAGGGATCCAGGCAGGGAAGAATTCCCAAAGCAGGACGAGGTCTCGGGGAGGGTCAGTAGGGAGTTGGGAGGGTTCCCTGCTCATCTCTGCGATGTGTGCTGAGCCATCCGTGAGTGACAGGAGGGCTTCACCGAGACGAACTACCGTCGAGGAGACAAGGCAGAGCAAAGTGCTGTGTGCGACATGCCAGATGCTGGAGGTCCTCGGCTAAGTCACGTGGATCCAAGTGCCCCAGACGAAGGTGTGAGGAGACAGACGGCCCCCACACGGCAGACATCAGCCGTCACCTTGTCACTTCAGATGTTCAGAGGACGTGGTGCTCACGACAGGCACGAGGGACAGCAGGTGCCTCAGAGGAGAGCAGTATCAGTGTGTCATGGGACAGAGGGACAGAACGTTCTGGAACAGACATGGCCATAGGTGGGAAGAGGAGAGAGAAAGATTTCAAAACCCTGGAAGCGAGGCAGGAAGAGCTCGGGCAGAAGTGAGTGGACCCAGCGTCCCTCTCCGTGGGGCGTCCTCGAGAACGAGGTCTGTACGTGAGGAAAGGCCCATCCACTGAAGCTCATTGCCACGTCTTAGACTAATTTGCAAGTGCAGATACCAACCAGTGCTGATTTTTCAGGTCAAACGGTGGCTGAGCCCCACAGGCAGGTGCGTAGATCACTTCCTCTCCCACCCCCAGGATGGGAACCCAACAGGCCCAGAGGGGATGACTTAACGCATCGTCTTCTGTCACGATCAGGGCTTTGGGACAGTCCACTGCTTTTTCGACGTTCAGGTACTACCTTCAACATTTTACCCATATTCAAACACTGTACTATAATCCACTCCATGATTTTCTTTACATTGAACTTTGTACTTTTTTTTTTAACCTAAATCAATGTCGCTTTATCTTATGAAATAATATCTTAGAAATTCTAAACTACATGTACTAACTCTATGTTTTTCTAGTTCACCTTAAAATAGTTCCTGTTGACCTAACAAGTGTTTGTGCGTGTGCTGCCCGAGCCATCACGCGGGGCCACGTCGAGACACAAAGGATGGGAAGGTGGAAGGGGGGGCCCCTGAGCGTCTGAGTGGTGTTGACTTAACAGTAGATCACCTGGAACAGGGCTTTCTTTTTCCCCAGGGGATTTTGGAATGTGAACTGGAATGTTCCTCAAGGTAAGGCAGTTTGGGCCTTCTCCCTCTCCGCCATGCGGTACAAAAGCCCACCTGTCAGCCAGTCGGGGAATGTGGCAGCCAACACAGTGCCCACCATCATGTCAGCTGTAGAAGACCCCATCTCATGTGGTGGATTTGGAGGCATTGCTATAGCCTCATCACCTTGAAAATTAATCAACCAATATTCGGACCTCCGTTGTGGGCAGGGCCCTGAATCGGGCATGGGGCAAGGACTAGAATTTCCGGAATCCTCTCGGATGGGGTGAGACCTGAGTGGGGTCTTGAGAAATGTGTAGGAGCAGAGCTGGCTACGTGAGAAACTTGGAGTCCTGTGGGTGAGATGTGGATCAATTCACATGCAACACGCTGGGGCAGGATACAGAGGACACAGAGTCACCGGGGACCCAGCTGGCCCAGGTGGCCTCAAGGGCACTAGCGGTCACCATGAGGGTGAAGCAGAAGGCCACCACTACCCTGTAGCAAGACGGGCACCTTCTCCAGTGTGCATGGAGGTTGACTTCTTTAAAACAGGCTCACATGAGAGACACAACCTAGGCAGGCACTCTGTGCTGTGGACAGTGCAGCCCGGCCTTCACAATCTCCCTCTACCGTCGTGGGCTTCAAACAAAACAGATTTTAGTGCTGCTGCCCACTGTGATCCAGTAAGGAATCTGAGGACAGGGGAGATGGTATTGAAAACCATAGGGGCGCCTGGGTGGCTCAGTCGGTTGAGTGTCCGACTTCGGCTCAGGTCATGATCTCACGGTCCGTGGGTTCGAGCCCCGTGTCGGGCTCTGTGCTGGCAGCTCAGAGCCTGGAGCCGGTTTCGGATTCTGTGTTTCCCTCTTTCTCTGACCCTCCCCTGTTCATGCTCTCTCTCTGTCTCAAAAATAAATAAATGTTAAAAAAATTTTTGAAAAAAAAAAAAAGAAAACCATTAATCAGTATATTGATCACACTTTATACAATTTAACCTCAACATCTCTTGAAATGCCCATTTTAAAAGAATCAGAAATGCCAAGATTTCAAAACCAGAAACTAGCTTCTAACTCCCGTCTCTACTCCTCATTCATTTGTCACATTCGTTTGGGCTCTTGCCACCGGCCAGGAACACTGCTAAGCACTGTTTGGGGGCAGAGACCCATAAAGCACAACTTCTGTCCCAGGGAGGTCAGGGCTGTAAGAGACAGTTCACGGATGGTTCAAACTCGTCACTGAGGCCATGAAAATTCAGCACAGTGGAAAGCCGGAAAGCCACACGGAAAGGGTGGTGCCCGAGCGGTCTCGAAGGATGAAGAGCAATTAGTCAAACAGAAAGGAGAGAACTGTTTTCTCACCCACTGGAATGGCTAACAATATAAAAGGTTGACGGAGCTACTGGAACTCCCGCATTGTTGGTGGGTGTGTAAGGTGATTCCACCACGTTGAAGATCTGTGCCTCCTATAAAATGAAACGCACGTTTACTCCGTGACCCAGAGAGTCTTTACCTGGGAGTTCACCAGAGAAAAATTTAAATGTGTCAAACACAAACCCTTGTTCGTAATCCCAACATTCATCAACACGAAATGGATTACATTGTGGATCTGCTTGGAAAGTCGATAAGTAAATTCCATGCAATGGAATCCTATTCGGCCGTAAGAAGAAACGGACTATTGACACACAGTGTGCACGAATCTCCCAAGCCACTATGTTGTGCAAAGGAGGCCAGACGGGAAGAATACAGATAATAGGATGTCATCCTATGAAGTCCGAGAACAGACAAAAAAACCCAACCCTGTGGTGGTAGAAACCAGAAGGGGGTTTGGGGGATGGGAGGTGGGTAGCAAATCGACCATGCCTTTCTAGGTGGTGGACATGTGCACATCTTAGTTTGCACGCCGGTGATCACAATTGCCAAAACTCTTAAAACTGACCTCTTAAAGTTACATGTCCCAAAGCAGAATGAGGAAGAAGGGTCCTGGCATATTCTGGACACAGTGAAGACTAAAGCTCTCCACCCGGCTGGAGCATAAGATGCCTGATAAAATGGGAGGTGGATGGAACCAGCTAGGGAGAGAAATCCTATCGGGCATTATCTTGAAAATTAAGCACTCAGATTGTTTATGCTATAAAGGGGGAAATGATAGGAGCTTGCATAATACTGATGTTCTCAGAAAAGAAATCATCAAAATGCCAGACTAGCCAACCAGGACATTTTGGCTTGAGGCATGTTTCTTTTTTTTTTTTTTTAATGTTTATTTTTGAGAGAGAGAGAGAGCGAGCACAAGTTGGGGAGGGGCAGAGAGAGACGGAGACACAGAATCCGAAGCAGGCTCCAGGCTCCGAGCTGTCAGCACAGAGCCCGACACGGGGCTCGAACCCACAAACCGCAAAATCATGACCTGAGCTGAAGTCGGACACTTACTTAACTGACTCCGCCACCCAGGTGCCCCACCGAGGCACCTTTCTTAAATAACGTCGTTGCCTGCTTCGTTGGCAGTCATGGTGTGTGCAACAGCATCTTGGAGGCAGACAGCTCGTCCTGGTCTCCTGGACACTGTTCTCATCCTGCGTGTTCCGATGAAGGACTTTCACACCCTTTTCCCCAACCAAAGGGTAGGTTGGAGCCTGAGGTTGCTTCTTCCCTGCCTGTTTCCGACCAGAAGCTAGTTAGACTTGAGGTTTCTGGGCTGGTGACAACCCTTCCCTCCCTCTCAACCTGAGAAAGGAATTAATCATCAGATGATAGGCTTGAAGCTCCTTTTCATAGTCCTGGAGTCATTTCAGACTCTGATGGCATTGAAAGAGATGGTGTGGCTCTTGGCAACCGCACCAGCATCTAAGATGTGGAGGGGTCGTCGTGAATTGGCAGCCACATTTGGAAAATGAAGGCAGGTTAATGTAAAATGACTAGATCTGCCCAATGGTGGCATCCAGAACAATACAATTTATCCTTTTGCTGAACTTAACATGGCCATATGTCAAGGCAGCCAGGATCTGAGCACTTTCAGTGGATTACAAGCCTTCACCAGCGGTGGTCTCCGTGACAGGGAGTTCGAGAGGTCCTGGGAGGCCTCTGTCCAAAAATCTGTCTCGCCACCACTGGTCCTCACAGCCAAATCTCTACCACTGGGCATTAGTTAGGTGGGGACTTCAGGGTCAAGACCACATGTGAATCCCTTCCCGCACCATCCTGCCCACATTTTTGAACGTATTGTTAGTGGCCAAAGTCCCAAAGTCCCAGTTTCCAGCCTCAGATTTGGCTCAAATCAGCCACAGGTCCCCTAGACACCCAGGTTTCTTCACATTTCCAAAAGGATAACCATCCAAGAGATTATCTACTCTTCATGCAAGATTTCAACAGCCTTCCCTCGGGCGAGCTACATTAGATTAAAAACGATTCACTCAGAAACATCCATGCCTAATGATTTCCCCCAGCTGGACTCCCAGCAGGAAAGCAGACGGGCTTGCTCAGCAGAGGGGACGCATCTGAGACCCTGACGACGATAACAGAGGTCTGTCGGCCTCGGGCGCACGCGGAGCTCGGTCGTGGCTGTCCACACACGGCGCCCAAGCCTGCCACCTTGCCTCCGTGCCCCTTCAGAATGCTCTGGAAAGAGGCAGCATCGCACATCATCTGAATCCATTTATTTTTTCTTTTCTCGGTAATGCATCTAATCCTTCCTTGGAGAAACTCCCAAGCCATTTCTCAACCCTGAGCTGTACCTGTTTTCATTCACTTAATCTGCTTTAGAACCGAGGTTGAAATGGAAGTTTGGAATCAAGCCTCATCTTCGCCAAGGATGACAAATGAAAACAGCTCAGAACTGTCACGTCCCCACCCTTCGCCCCCAGAAACCTCCAGGAGGTAAGTGCTGGCCAGTCAGCCAGCCCCAAAGAGCTGTTGCGGCGGGGGTGGGGGGGTGGGGGGAGTCAGGGTCTTGAAACATCTTTCATTTTCCATCATCGGTTTCCCTTCCTCTCTTCCTCTGTCCTTGTCATCCTCTCCCATCCGGCTTGTCTCTCCCCGATACAGCTTTGCTAGGAGCCAGCCACCGACGGTAAAATGGCACCTGTAACCATGCTACTCACACTGTAGTGGCAGACTTCTATGGCACCGAAGGGAAGGAACCAGTTCCACCAGCCTGGGTAACCTGGGTCCAGGGGGGTCTCCCTGAGGAGGCAGCACACCCCTCCTTCTGGCTTCTCTCCGCTGGAGAAACTACACGTGGCTACCAGGATGGTTTAGCCGTACCAGAATCTGTGTTTTTAAGAAGGGTGGAGGGAAGGGGAGGAGCAGGTATCCAGGACTCAAGTTTTCGAACGTAAGTATGGCGATGCCATTGTTTTCCGTTGTGTCTTCTGTCCCTATCCGCCGAACCCAGGGGACCCAGGGATGTCTTGGGAATTCTGCAGGTGGAGGGCAGTGATACAGGAGCCGCCGGCAGAACCCACGTGGCTTTCCCTTCCCCCGGAGCCAGGGACGGGGAGGACTTCTTCAAGGACAAGGCGTGGGGGGCAGGCGGGGCGGGGGGAAGGGGGGTGAGTGTGAGGCGTGCTCTCCAGTCCAGACCAGTCTCTCAGCAGAGAGAAATGTGGGATGACCCCTATGGTACCATTTCAGCCCTCTGTTTTTTATCTGCACTTGCTTTTAGGCAAAATACATTCATAGTTGAAATTTAAAAAAAAAAAAAGTCTTCTGGAAATGGCACGCCCACTGGCCGGAATCAGCTGTGAGAGCCGATTATACACGCGTCAACCCCACTGACGTGCGGGGATATCAAGCTGGTAACTTGAAGTCAGCCACACACGAGTATTTGCATCATGAAACTGGGAAACACCACGAACCAGACTGTCTACCCTTGGAGGGAGCCAGTCGGTAAATGTTTGCCAACACACCCACGAGATCCCTCCATCTAGAATTCCGGCCAGTTGCCTCTCCAGCGTGGTGATCGCTTCAACTAAGATGATCCTAGGAAGATTTATGTTCACAGACAGGATTTGCAAAAGCAGGGAAGTCAGTTCGGGCTCCAGAAACATTTGAACAGCTGCAGTGAAGTTAAAGTCCTTTTCATGCTCAAGCTAATGAATCAGAATATGTCATGCCTCTTTTCATCCACCCGAAACCCCTTGACTTCAACAGTTGTGGTCATTAGAGGGCTTACATTAGATGCAGGCTTCCCCTGGTAACCCAGAGAGAGCGTGTCTGTAAAACCTTCCTTAAGCCACCATGACGTACGGCAAAGCATCCCTGCTTCCTGAAAGTCCACAGTCCGCCATGCCCGTTCATAAAAAACCCTCATTAGCACGGAAACCAGCTTTTTTCGTAAAATCCAAAATCCCTCTTCAGCTTTCTTCCGGTTAGTGCAGGCACTGCTGTTGACCTTTCGTAAAAGCGAGGTGGCATTGAGTGAACTTCCGGAAAGCAGGGCATCCCTGAGCACCCAAATGTCCTTCTCCGCGCCGGTCACCCACGGACACATCAGTGACCAAATGCCAAATGGCTTTGATGTCACTTGTGCCCCCAGATGTCTCCCCGCAGCAAATGCTGCAGAGAGTTTCTGGTGTAAAATCCCAGGAAAGCAGTGGCTGGGAACGCATCCGTGGAATCGCGTGGTGTGGCCCTCGGGGAGGAGGGGGGTGGCCGCTGGCTCTTCACGGAGTCCGGGAACTGGAAAAGATGGATGGAGGGGGGTCTGGGGCCAGGCGCCCAGGCATAAATATTCAGGGTTTTCTTTTCCCCTTTTTATAGACGACAGCGCGAGGCCAGACGAGCCCCATTTGCCTCGTCCCAGTCCTGCACATTATCAGCGAGGCCTAAAAGGCCCAGAGCCCAAATGAATTTAGAACAGGTATAAAAAAATATGTGAGGATTTTACTGGAGCTGGAAATTATGGCCCGAGGCCTCCGGCACCTGCGGGTCAGGCCGTGAAGCCCAGAGGCACATCGCGCTGTGTATACGCGCGTCCTGTGGAGCTGCCGGGGTTCGTGGCCGGGATTCCGCCAGGGAACGGACACTGGGGCAGAGGCTCCAGTGCTGATCCCCATTAGTGTGCAGATCCCCCTCCCCTGCACCTCATCCATGACCCCCTCCCAGCCCAACTCGGCGCCTCAGTGTGAAGACGGGTCACAGGTGTCTTCGAGGCTCAATTGCCGGGGAGACTGGGCGAAGGGCAGGTGCACCTGTGGGGGCCTGGGGGCGGGGGTGCCCTCGAGGGAGGCCGAGGGGACAGAACTGAAAAGCCAGGGGGTAACTTGGACGGTTTATCTGGAGCCGGCTCTGTGCTATTAGCAAAAGAGAGACTTCGGGCCTTCTGCTCATTCTTTGATTCGTTCAACATCCGAGTACTCGCTGGGCGCCTGCCACGGGCACGTTTCATGCCACCCACCGGATCCCCTGTAACTCTCTTCTCCGTGGGAAACCCGTACCAGGAAATGCGCCCGCCCGCCCGCCCGCCTTGGGCCCTCGTCCGTCTCTGCCCCACCCCCGCCGGTGCCGACGGGCGACCGGAGGAGCCACCGCCCACGGTTTTCCGAATGTCCCAACAGCCTTCGCCCGTCTCCCTCGGCAGACTCGCTCAGCGGCCCTCAAGTACAGGGTGTCATTCTCAGAAACGAAATAAATCTGCATGTGTCCAGTCTCCGAAACACATCTTGTTCAACGAAGCTTCAAGGAAAGGACCATTTTGCTTTGGAAACTGATGCGTTTCAAAGCACTTGCCCTGCAGCTCTGGGCGAATGACACGTTACAGCCTTCGGTGACGAGGACCGGAGCAGGCAATGACTTGGACAAACATTTTTGCAAAGGTATGGATTTCTGCTTCGGGAAGGATGTGAGGGGGACAAATGACTCAAAAGATCAGACTTTGGTTTCCCAAAAAAGACAGAAGAAGCCTCTCCCGTGAATTACTGGAATGTGGTTTCTTCTCCTTACCTAAATGGCCTTTTTTTTTCTTAGTTTGATGGTTATTTTTGGTTGTTTTGTTTGTTTTATTTATTTTGAGAGAGAGTGCGCTCAAGGGGGAGGGGCAGAGAGAGGCAGGGAGAGAGAATCCCGAGCAGGCTCCGTGCTGTCAGTGCAGAATCTGATGCAGGGTTCAGATTCACAAGCTGTGACATCACTCGTGATCTGAGCCGAAATCAAGGGCCGGTCGCTGAACCAACTGAGCCACCCAGACGCTGCTGTTTTTGGTTATTTTTAAAACCGCTTTTATTGAGATATAACTCCTATGCAGTAACCATACAAATCTTAAGTGTAGAGTGGCCTCATTTTTATATCTGTTCCCACCTGTGTGACCAGCGCCCACATCAAGATATGGACTATTTCCAGCTTCTAGGAGGTTCCGTCATGGTCCTTCCCCCTTGTTCTCCCCCCCACCCGCGCCCCAACCCCCAGCCAGTTTCCTACTTCTCTGCCTGTTCATCCTCTTTATCGTGGACGAGGTTCGGCTGTGTTTGAACTTCGTGCACGTGTGGTGACGCCCTAGGGCTGTTCTGGGGCTCTCATTCATCCGGTCTCCTCTGCTCCGCGTTGTGTCTGAGAGAACTGTTTCAGACAGTGGCTACAGTTCGCTGCGAATATACGCCAGGCATCTCCAGCCCACGGTTCACGAAGAGCTGGGAATCTCCGGGTTGGACTCTCGTAATTAAAACTGCTACAAACAGGGCACCTGGGTGGCTCAGTCGGTTGAGCACCAGGTCTTGATTTGGGCTCAGGTCATGATCCCAGGACGGTGAGATCGAGCCCCGAGTCAAGCTCCATGCTGAGCGTGAAGCCTGCTTGAGATTCTCTCTCTCCCTTCCCCTCTCTCTTCCTCTCTCTCTTTCTCTCGCTCTCTTCCTCTCTCTTCCCCCTCCATCTTTTTCTCTCTTCCTCTGTCCCTCTCTCCTGCTCTCTCTCTCTAAAAAAAAATAATAATAATTAAAAATAATTCAAAAACTCCTACAAAGATACTTGGACGTAGTTTCTCAAGGACGTAAGCACCCATTTCTCCCGGAGACCTACTCGGGAGAGGGTTTCTTGGGTCGTGAGAGCGTGTACGTGTCTGTGCTCAGGAGAAGCCGCACAACTGTTTTCCCAAGTCCCGAGGGCCACTCTGTGTGTCCAGCAACGAGGTCTGTGTGTCCCAGCGGCTCCTCATACTGGCGGGGGCGCAGAGGATGCCTATCGTGGCTTTCGTGTGCATTTCCCGAACACAGAACACGTTCACCCACTCGTGCTCTGCTCCACTTACTGAAATACTCTCCCACTCTCCGGGCTCATCTTGTAGCTCACCTTTTCGGCGAAGCCCCTTGCGACGCTGACCTCCATGTTCATTCCTTCTCCGACCCTCTGCGGAGAGGCAGACGACCAGCTTTGCCGGGGAGACCGTGGGTGTCCCCTCATAGACTCTCCTGCGCCCACGTCGTGACATCGCTCGCTGGTCCGGGCAGAGCCTTTACGCCACGGACACGTGTGATGGGAGGACGGTGCCCTTTATTCCCTTGATCTGCCCGGTGAGTCAGACACCACCGAGCTCCGAGCGAGGGCTCCGGGACCAGCGAGGAGGCCAACAGGTGCGCTAGGGGGTCCCCGGATACTCTTGACCCCTTTGCCGCCTCTGCTTTATTCCCTTAGAGTTTGAGTCTCGTTTGAGTTCCGGATGTTGGGGGGCCACAGTCTGGACGTCCTCAGCAGCACTTCCTGCGGTGTGGACACAGATCCCGTCAATAACGGGTGACTTTCCCCACCACTGCTGCCGCGGAGATCATGTGCCGTTTCCTGAGCCCTCTGGTCCTCCTCCAGGCAGAAAGAGCTCCTCCCAGCAAATGCAGCACGGGGGCCTCCCTGCCCCGCCCTGAAGCACACGGTGCTCCCTGGGGAACCTTGCCCTCCCCGCAGCTGCCCTGGAAGAAACCCAAAACCCGCCCGCTCCCCGGGCTGCTGTGGGCATCTAATAAGCTCAAGTGTGGGGAAGTGGTTTGCCAGCCTGCGGCTTACAAATAAAGAAGTAAAGAAGTGCTCCACATGGCTAGGAAGGACTCCCCTCGTGCTGCAGTGCGGTTTCACAGGAGTCGATTAGAATAGAGCAAAGCCTTTATCCACACGCCCCGTGTGTTCCAGGCGCTCTGAGCTCTTTTGACCGCACACCCGTGCGAGCAGCCGCGTTTTGAGCTTCGCACGTGTGCGTGTATTTATTTATTTATGAAGCACCACATGTAGTTCTGTGAGAATATATTATGTACCTAATAAAGCATACTCCAAAATTGGCATTTTTTGAAGGATTGACGAAAAATAATGCAAAGAGAAGTCTCAAACGTAGTTTCTGCACTCCCAAAGACTGCTCTGCGTGTCCCCAGACGCAGCACGCCCGCTCTGTTCTCAGATTTCTCTTTAATGGCGAGGCTCGCGGCACAGAACAAGCTTTTCCTCAGCCGCATCTCCCTCCAGGCAGACCCGCTTACTTTACTTACGGCCGTTCTCCTCTTGCTGTGTGTTCTCACCTCGCCACCACCCTCTCTGAGTGCAGCTGTGCTGTCCTTCTGGCACGAAAGCAGAAATGGTGCTTGAAAGCGACGTTGGCGGAGGAGGCGGTGGTGCCCCGAGAGCGGGGCTCTCTTACGAGGGCTGGGCATTCTTACGTAGTGGTCTCTCTCCTCACCGTCCCACTGACCCCGTCCCACGTTTCTCTGATGCTCACGTAAGTTACAGAATCTGCCCGAACCCCACGGTGAGCAGCTGCCCGAACGCAGAGACCCCAGGTCCCCGAGGCTCCCCCGACCGCCCAGGCCGCCTCCACACGGCACCTGTTCACACTGACCCTCGCGGGAGAGCGGGAGAGAGCCCCCGGGAGCAGGAAGGAGGAGGAGAGAGAAACCCCAAGAACACCAGTTCATTCAACCTGCAAACAGCAAGGGGGGCAAAGTATCTGCAAAAATATGACGAGGTGTTCCCAGACTGAATTTATAAAGAGCTTGTGTGAATCAGTGAGAAGAATCCCAGGCTCCGCAGGTGGACATTCAAAGGACGCTCATAAGAGAAGAAATACAGGGGCACCTGGGTGGCTCGTCGGTCGAGCGTCCGACTTCGGCTCAGGGCATGATCTCGCGGTCCGCGAGTTCGAGCCCCGCGTCGGGCTCTGTGCCGACAGCTCGGGGCCTGGAGCCTGCTTCGGATTCTGTGTCTCCCCCTCTCTCTGACCCTTCCCCGTTCATGCTCCGTCTGTCTCTCTCTCTCAAAAATAAATAAATGTTAAAAAAAAATTTTATAAGAGAAGAAATACAGCTGTAAATAAACGTGTGGGAAGACATTCAACCTCACTAGTAACCGAAAACATAGAGATTTTTTTAAGCGCTGTGTTCTATTTTACTAACAAATTAGAATTTTTAAATTATTATAATTATAATTATATATTATCATATGTATTGTATACGTATACATATATGTGTGCGCATATTATATGTATATGTATATTATGTATGTGTGTATATATATGTACATACATATAATATGTACACGTTATATATACATGAAGTATACATATGAAATGTGGGAAGTGTTGGAGGCATGAACACTCTCAGCGAAACTATACATTGGTAGAAAGTCCCTAGAAAACAATGAAAAATAAATAATGAAAAAAGTAAAAAGTGTTCAGCTCACATTCCTACAAGGAAATTATCTGAACCTTATACTACTGTCAAGAAAATAAACCATGCTTCTGTACAAATTTACAGTGGTAAATAAATATACGGAAACCAAGCCTCCTCAGGTAGCCACACGGTGGGGCCACCATGTGGGGCAAGTTTTAAAATGATTCCCACCCTTGGGGCACCCAGGTGGCTCAGTCCGTTGAGCCTCCCACTCTTGATTTCAGCTCAGGTCATGATCCCAGAGTCTTGAGTTCCAGCCCCACGTCGAGCTCTGCGCTGACAGCACAGAGCCTGCTTGAGATTCTTTTTCTCTTTGCCCCTTCCCGGCTCATGCATGCTCTTTCCCTCTCTCTCTCTCTCTCTCAAATAAAATAGGGGCACCTGGGTGGCTCAGTCAGTTAAGCGTCCAACTCTTGATCTGGGCTCAGGTCATGGTCTTATAGTTCTTGAGTTCAAGCCCCACATCAGGCTCTGGGATTCTCTCTCTCCCTCCCCCCCCCCCCCTCAAAATAAATGAATAAACTTCGGGAAAAAAAGAAAAAATGCTTATAAAAAATAGATAAATATAAAATAAAATAATTCCCACCTTTAACCTGTTGATTCCACTTCAAAAAAAAATCTGGAAGTCTTTTCCAATATGACAGTTGGAAATGTGTACCCCCAAAAAAAGATTCTCAAGAAGATATGTTTATTGGAACATTATTTGCAAAATGGAATAAATTAGAAACACAGCAAGAGTGACAGAAAAGACGGCATGGTCACATGGTGGGATCTCGTCCCGGTGCCATTAGCTGCATGCAGAAGAGTCTTTTACGGCACAAGAAAAGGCCAAAATGGTAATGCTACATGGAAAACACCAAAACAGAAGATGGTGCACGGAATGTCAGCTTATCCACGTAAACATTGCTTGAGAAAAGCCTGGGAAGAAACACGTAACTGCACAACAGCACGTATCTTTAGCAATTGCCTTACAATTAATTTTTATCACAGTTTTGAATGTCCAAAAATTACAGACATCTAAAAAATAATTCACATGAAAACAGAGGCAGAAATTCCTGCTTAGTAATTTTGCTTAGGCTGTGCTCTGCAAGGGAACGGGCAGGGCGGGAGGTGGGCGCTGGGCTGCAGACGGTAGGAGACAAGGGCAGGGGGTGGCCAGTTTCTGGCTCTGCGGGGACGGTCCGGATGTGACACGGCCGAAGGCTGGGGGCATCGAGGCGGCAGCCTCCCTGCCCTCCCCAAGGGAGCAGCGAGGGGCGTCCGGACACCGGTCACTGTCAGCTTCGCCATCCTCACTCCCCCCGCCCCCGAGTCTCTGCCCGGACCCGATGGGTTTCCTACAGCAAACGATCGACGGACGCCCAGGCCGGCCAGGAATCGACGCGGAGGACCAAAGGTAACGGCCCAGAGGCGCCCAGGGGCCTGTCTCCCGAACGGAGAGCTGGCTTGTTCTTTAAATCGGGGTAAAATACACAAACCATAAAACTGTGTTAACCGTTTTTAGTGTGCCGTTCAGGGGCGGTGGGCACGGATTTTGTGCAGCCATCACCTCCCTCCATCTCTATGACTTCTCGTCTCGTAAAATGGAAACTCTGTCCCCATTTCCCCGCCCCCCATACCCACCATCCCGCTCTCCCTCTCTGTGAGTTTGCTTCCTCTCGGACCTCACAGACGTGGACTCAGCCCGTAATGTCTTCTGGGTCTGCGTTCTTTCACTCAGCATCGTGTCCTCAAGGTTCACCCATGATGGAGCAGGTGTCGAAGTTTCCTTCCTTTTTAAGGTTGAGTGGCATTCCAGTGTGTGTGTGTGTGTGTGTGTGTGTGTGTGTGTGAGCGTGTGGGTCGCCAGTCCATCTGTCCATCCATCGGTGCACACTTGGGTGGCTTCCTCCTTTCTCGCCATCATGAGTGATGCTGCTGCTGTGAACACAGATGTGCAAATAAGACCCTGGTTTCAGTCCTTTGGCGTATTCATCCAGAAATGGAACTGCTGGGTTCTGTGGTCATTTCCTAGACGTTTGGAGGAACCGCCATACTGTTTCCCACAGCGGCCGCACCATTTTATCTTCCCACCAGCAGTGCACAAGGTTCAGATTTCTCCAAATCTTTGCCGACACTGGTTTCTGCCTAGGTTGTGCGCGTGTTGGTTTTGTTTTCTTTTTAATATCCATCCTGATGGGTGTAAAGGGATGTCATTGTGGTTTCAATTTGTATTTCGAGGGGCTTGGCTGTTATGGGCTCTTGCCTCCAGCTCATAAAATTCCATGAGCCTTTGCCATCTTTCCGTCATCCTTCCCCTTCCAGGACCTTCCCCCCACCATCATCTTCCAACTAAACATCATGGGATGGGTGATCGCAAGCCGCCACCTGCCTGGCCAGGGTCTCTGCTTCCCAGAACCTGGCCACTCACCCAGAGGGGCAAGAGAAACTTCTGGAGGAAATAGCGCCTTGCCCAACAAGGTCAAGTGGCTTGGGAGCCTTCATAGGGAAGGCTCATGTTTTAAGTGTGAGCCTAAATTCTAGAGTGTTCTCAGATGGGGGGACGCTGACACCATTGAACCAATAATTATGTGTTAGATGATGCCAGATATTGACTCCAGGATCTCACAGAACGGTGCAGAGTGGGAATCCTGCCTCAACAGCACTCATGTGTTGAGAGAATAAATATAGTTAAGAATACGCTGAAATTACCCAGTGTGCGCAAAGTAGCCTGACTTTTGTGCATGCAGCAAACCTTTGTTGAGCAGACCAGGTGGAGGGCCGCAGGGGTCTGGTGGTGGTCAAGCAGGACAAGGGTTCTGGCCTCGAGGAGCTCACCTTCCAGGTATGACAGGTGGAGACAGGGATGGCTTCGTGGGTGGGAACACCCAGACAAACATAAGAGTCCCACACTGGGTTTAACGTTCCACCGTCGTGATCTTCAAATTCTTAATTTTTAGACGAGGGGATCTGCATTTCCATCTGGCCCTGAGCCCTGCAAATACATAAATGCTCCTGGATGGGGAGGAGGCACACAGGTGATAAGCAAGAGAAAGGCAATGGTGATACGTTCAGTGAAGAAAATACAACAGGACAGCAGGTTAGAGAATGGGGAGGGGGCAGAGCTGGGGCTGGGGTTGGGTGCAGGGCATCCCTCAGAGCCAGTGTTCGGGAGTATCCTGAGAAGGCAGCCTTACCATGGAAAGTTCTGGGTGGAGGGACAAGGAGGTACAGAGGGGGAGAGGGCAGGGTCCAGATCCTGAGGGGCTTTGTAGGCCATGGGATGGAGTGGGGCTTCTGACCTCACTGCAGTGAGAAGCACTGAGCAGGGGTGATGTGATGGGATAGATGCAGGGGGCAAAAATGGAGGCATGGAGGTCAGTGAGGAGGCGGAGGTCCAGGTGGGGAAGACCACGGTGGATATAGAGAAACCAATTGGATCAGAGAAACTTTTGGGAGATGGGACTGATGGCTTGGACAGGGTGTGTTTAAAAAGAAAGAATCGGGGCGCTTGGGTGGCGCAGTCGGTTAAGCGTCCGACTTCAGCCAGGTCACGATCTCGCGGTCCGTGAGTTCGAGCCCCGCGTTCAGGCTCTGGGCTGATGGCTCAGAGACTGGAGCCTGTTTCCGATTCTGTGTCTCCCTCTCTCTCTGCCCCTCCCCCGTTCATGCTCTGTCTCTCTCTGTCCCAAAAATAAATAAACGTTGAAAAAAAAATTCTTTAAAAAGAAAGAATCAAGGAAAACGTATAGGTTTTGTGCCTGAGACAGCAGGTGGATGGTTGGACCACTGACAGAAAAGGGGGGAGTCGGGAAGAACATTTTGACAGGGTCAGAGAAGTTAGGCCACGTTGAGTCCGCCATCCCAGGGAGACGGCGAGTGCCCACCAGACGTCCAAATACACGTAGACACAGACTATTCTGAGAAAGGAAAGGTTGTACCAACCCTACAAGCAGTCAGTGGGCCTGCAGCGCACAGCCAAACCACCCCTAACCCCCTGGAAGAGACATAAACGTGTCATGATGACGTCCAGTGAGCTGTGGACAGTTCCACCCAATGTCACCTGCAGCTCACAGCACCTCCTCTAGAGATAGTTCTGAGCGGGCAGACGCGCCCTCGTAGAATTCAGAAAGATAGAAGTCCTTATTTTCTTAGCAGCATATGCCAGGCTCATCAGTAGCTACTTAATAAACACCCCTCTCTCCAGCAGGCGGACCCTGCTCGTGAGGTCCTCCTTCAGATGGAAAATCTAAACATTGTGTGAATGAATCCCACAGGCTCTATCCCCAGGGGGATGTCTGGAAGGGTCTGGAATAAAACCACAGAGTTCAAGGGGTGACTACCTCCAAGGGAATGCTGGTGATGATCCCCATCTACCGTCTACACCACCATCCCCACCTGCCGTCTACACCGCCGTCCAAGCACTAGCCGGAGCCCGAGGAGCTCTGTCCTGAGAGGTAAGTGGGCGGGGCGCTCAAATTTCTGATAATTCAGGGTTTTATAGTCATGGACCTTTTTGTCATTACAAGGTGACATATGCATATAGTGAAATACCCAGGTCATAAGAGCACACTTAATAAATTGACCTTTTTTTTTTTTTTTCGAGAGAGAGAGACAGAGGGAGCACGTACGCACGTGAGCAGGGGAGGGGCAGAGAGAGAGAGAGGGAGAGAGAGAATCCCAAGCAGGCTTTGTGCTGTCAGTGTGGAGTCTCCCTTAGGGCTCAGTGTCAGGACTCTCATATCATGACCTGAGCCGAAATCGAGTCGGATGCTTAACCGACTGAGCCGCCCAGGTGCCCCAGTTGAGCTTTGATAAACACACGTACCAAGGCCATCAGCACACATGTCAAGACATGGAATATGGTCATCACCCCAGACAGTTTCCGTGTGCTCCTCCCAAGGCAATCTGCGCCTATCATAAGGAACCACTGTCCTGCCTTCTGTGACCATAGATTAGTCTTGCTGGCTGTTTGACCTTCATAAAATGCAATCATCCAGTATGTATTTTTGTGTTGTTTGTTCCTTTTTATTACCGAGCAGTGTACCATTCTCCTGGTGACAGACGTTTAAACTGTCTCCAGTTTGGGGCTAAAGCCAGTAACAGTGCTGTTGTCATTCTCGGGAAAGCCTTTCGGGGACTGTGTCTTCATTTCTCCTGGGTAGATATCTCAAGGTGGGAGCCTCGTGGAATTTCTGGAAGGACCTTAAAAGCGTCACTTCCTGTCCGGTCACAGATGGCCTCCTCCCATTCCGCGTTGACACCATTGTAAAAAGATAATCCGAATGTTCGCCTGGATGTGTCCTACCAACCCTCTCCAGCCAAGGAGTTTTATAATCTCCGTCTGCACACTGTGCTTGGAATTTAATTAACTGTATTGAGAAAAAGTGACGACCACCTTATAGCGGCTGTAACACTGAGGGGTTTATGGCCACATATTAAAACCAAAGCCATAGGGAGACTGGCTTAGAGCCAGACAAATCAGCGGCAAGAAGGGTAAAGATGTGTTGAAAATAAAATTTAATTTTCCAGCTGTGGTTATGAGCGAGTCACATTCCGGCTTCGCTGTGGGGTCACAGCCTAACAAATGAGGCAGGCATGGAGGCATCGGAAGCCCAGGCGAGCAGCGAACCGAGGAAGATTTAGCAGCCCCGTGTGTGGGCTGGATCCCTAACAAGCACAGCCTCAAAGAAGGATATCACGTCTGCGTCCTTTTTCGCATAAAGCCTCTTGGTCACAATCAGGGGAATCACCTGGAACCTATTTAACTAAATCGCTTTGCACCACAAGTCAGGCACAGCAGGGATTAATTCTGTACTCACCTGGAGTAAGAATGTCACCAGCCAGGCAGGCCCAGCCTTTGCTGCAAAGCCCATCCGTCCCCGTTCAGAGCCGCCGTGGGACTATGCGGTCGCTGCAAGCCTGGGTCCTGGACGACGGCCCCACTCTCCGCTGTAGGAGTTTGCTCCGGCTGCCTTAACAAGGTACCACCAACCCAGTGGCCTAACCATCAGGAGTATCGGCTCACGGTTGTGGAGGCCAGACGTCTGAGACCGAGGTGTCGGCAGAATCACACTGCTGTGCGGGCGCGGGGGGAGGATCTGTCGCAAGCCCCGCCTCCCGTCCGTCCTCCTCCGTCCCAGCTCCTGGTGGCTCCTTGGCTTGTGATGGCGTCACTCCAACCTTCCCGTGGCGTTCTCCACGTGTCTGTCTCTTCATGCGGCGTTCTTCGTATGATGACACCGGTCACGTTGGACTTGAGAGCCACCAGTATGGCCTCGTCCGTACTCGCCAGGTACTGGGGGAAAGCAGTGAGCCAAGCACTCGTTGGCCTTCTTCCATCATCTGATTTTACATGAATGTCCAAAAGCAAAGATGTTCCACTCTCTCCTGGTCCTAACGCTCTCCTTGCCTGGACCTCGGATCCGTGCAGGAAACGGGGAACTGGATCCCCCGGTTTATCCCTCCCTGTGGTGCCGCCCTGAGGGAGGTGTGCACTCCTCGCTATGAGGTCCTCCCCGGTCGTGCCCGTCCCCGGCCATTCTCATGGAGCCTTGCAGAGAGACTGACACAACACGGCACTGTTTTACTTTTCATCGGATTTGATTTGGACGTCCCCGTGGGCTTTGGGGTGTGTCCACGAGAAGCCGGGCTGGTTTGGGAATGCACTGTCAGGGAACGGTCCCTAAGACCGCCGTCACTCTTAATACCAATTACAAGTTCAGGGTCCCCCAAACCAGCCTCAGCTTCAGTGGTTTGCCGAAAGACCCACAGAACTTGTTGAAAGCCGTTGGGGTCATGGTAATTGTTTCAGGCAGCGAAAGGATACAGTGAGAGGCCCAGGAAAGCGGTGCTCAGCGCAGGGTCCCAGAAGGTTCCAAGCCTGGGGCTTCCAGTTGCCCCCTCCCAGGCGGAGCCATGCACAGTATGACCTTCCTGCAATGATGTCACACAGCGTGCAGAGCATCGCCAGCCAAGGAGGCTCCTCTGAGCCAGGAATTTCCCTGGGGTGCCCTTGACTTTCCCTGGGGTGTAAGCTCGACTGACTTCTGGGTGGCTGACCTCAGGCCCCCCTGGAGGTCGCGCTGATGTTGCAACACCCACGGCCCCCACCCTAATTCACATCATGTGACTATTTGGCGTGACCCAAGGCCCCTGGGGAAGCAAACGCACTTCTATCAAGCATGACATCCCAAGGGCTTTGAGATCACCTCCCAAAGCCACGGGGCAAGGGCCAGACCCCTCGTTGGGCTATGTCTTTAATGACACAGTGAGGGATCCGTAGATCCATTGGCTAGGGTGTTTTGGTGAATCAAATCATTCCTACTGGGTGGGATTGGGTTGGGGGGGACGGTGGAGGAGCCTCGTAGATTGGTGGTGGCAATACAGAGCGGAGCGGCCAGTCTGGAGAGCAATGGCCATCATCCCCACGATGACCTAGCAGTCCCGCCCCAGGAAATACGTCCCAGGGTGCTTCTCCCACAGTCTGCAGGGCACATACAATAGATAGAAGCCAGCTGAGCCATCAGCACAGGAGGCTGATGGGTACAACACAGTAGATCATACAATATGGCGCAATGCACGCATTGGGAGTTGGCGGGTTAGACATATAGACAGAAACATGGATCTTAATTACATTCACGGTGCCCGGTGAAGAATGTAAAAATGGAAAAAGAATGACAACAGGGCACAAAACAATTACATAAATTAAAGACCCAGCCACACAAAGCAACAGAACACTTTTCGCAAAAAACACAAATGAAAGATAGGCGTTGAAAGAATATTTGCCCGTGGTGGGGGTGGAGGAAGGCGACAGGAGCGGGACAAGGCATTAAGGTGGCGTGAACAGGGGAGCACGACACAGGAGCACAGTGCACAGACCGAGAATGACACCGTGCCATGACCGACTCATCCCACCTCAAATCAGAAACTTTCCCTTAGTGTCAACCACACTCAAATTTCAAATTAAAAAAAAACTTTTTAAAAAATTTATTTAATATTTATCTTTTGAGAGAGAGACAGAGTGTGAGCAGGGGAGGGGCAGAGAGAGAGGGAGTCACAGAATCCAGAGCAGGCTCCAGGGTCCGAGCTGTCAGCCCAGAGCCCGACGCGGGGCTCGAACCCACGAACCGAGACATCATGACCTGAGCCAAAATCGGATGCTTAACTGACTGAGCCATCCAGGCGCCCCACAAAAGACAGTTTTTAATCATCCCTTAGTGGCTACTGCTGAGTTTAAAAGAAAACCTTGAACTGTTGTTTTTTAGTAAGAGTGAACTACTCTCTGTTGGCTCCTGCTACACGAGACACAGAAATGAGCTCACTCTCTGTCCACATTCCGTCTCCCACTTCCCGATATTTGTTGGAATAACTCTGGATTTAGGATGAATAATTATTAATCAACCAACAAATCTGAATATTTAGATGAAACAAATGACTTCTCAGGTAACTGTGAGGGACCAAAGTTAACTCACGAACATTTAGGACACCTGAGAAGGTGGAGAAGAAATTGAAAAAGTGGTCTGAGTCGTACCGTGCCACAAAGAAAAGCCGTGGGGACCATTCTGTGGTGTCACATGACAGTTTCATTTCATTTCACTGTATTATTTTGCTTCATTATTTTCAGCAGCTACGTTACTCTTACTAGGGGCCAGATACTTGCTGGTTAAAATGTTAACTAATTGATCGGCAGGTTTGCGAGATGCAAGACCAATCAATCAAAAAAGTCAGTTAAAAGCC
Organism: Puma concolor; assembly: GCF_028749965.1. Classification (NCBI taxonomy): domain Eukaryota; kingdom Metazoa; phylum Chordata; class Mammalia; order Carnivora; family Felidae; genus Puma; species Puma concolor. The sequence goes on from NC_141682.1 coordinate 3,904,481, forward strand.
TATACACTAGCATTGAACAATCCAAAAATAAATTAAGAAAACAGTCCCACTTACAATGGCATCGGAAGGAATTAGAATAAACTTAATAAAAGAAGTATAAAATGTTCACACTTTACAAACCATTGTTGAAAGAAATTAAAGATCTACATAAATGGAGAGATATCCCATATTAATGGAACAAAAGACTTAATGTTTCCCAGGCAGCAGTGCTCCTCAGAGTGATTTACAGATTCACTACAATCCCTTTCAAAATTCCTCCTGAATCCCTTTCTTTGAAGAAATTGACAAGATGATCTTAAAACTTACGTGGAAATTCAAGGGACACGGAATTGCAAAAATAGTCCTGAAAAGGAGCGAAACTGGAGAACTCACGTGTCCAGATTTCAAAACTTATTGCAAAGCTGTGCCAATCAAGAAAGTGTGGTGCTGGCATAGCCTAGACATAAAGATCAAGGGAATAGAACTGAGAGTCCAGAAATAAACCCAGACATCTATGGTCAGGCGACTTTTCACAAGGGTGCCAAGACCATTCATTGGGGAAAAAAATAGTCTCTTCAACAAATAGTGCTGAGACTATTGGACCCTGACGTCACACCAAATACAAAAATTAACTCCAAATGGATCAAAGACCTAAACGTAAGAGCTAAAAGTATAACACTCTCAGAATAAAATGTAGGTGTAAATTTTTGTGACTTTGGATTCTTAGATACAACACCAGAACAGTAAGCAACAAAAGAACCAATAGATAAAGTAAGGCATCATCAAAATTAAAAACTTCTGTCATTCAAAGGACACCATGAGGAAATTGGAAAGAAAATCCATAGAATGGGAGAAAAAAACTGCTAATCCTACATCTGATTGGGACTGTGCTTATATATAAATCTAGATCTGACAAGGGACTCTATTTATAATGTATAAAGAACTATTCCAACTCAATAATCAGCAAGTAACCCAACTTAAAATGGGCAAAGGACATGGTTGTCTATATATTCTGGTTTTTTTTCCCCAAAGGAGATACACAAATGGCCAATAAGCACGTGAAAAAATGCTTCCTTAGTCAGCAGGGAAATGCAGATCACACCCACATTTCACATCAGGTAGGACGGCTGTAATCAAGAAGTCAGATAGGCCTGGGTGGCTCAGTCGGTTAAGCGTCCGACTTTGGCTCGGGTCATCATCTCGCCCTTCATGAGTTTGAGCCCTGCATCGGGTTCTGTGCTGGCAGCCTGGAGCCTGCTTCAAGTTCTGTGTGTGTGTGTGTGTGTGTGTGTGTGTGTGTGTGTGTGTGTGTGTCTGCTCCTCCCCTGCCCGCACTCTGTCTCTCTCTAAAATAAGTAAACATTAAGAAAATTAAAAATTTAAAAAAAAAATTTTTTTTAAGAAGTCAGATAAATAGGAAGGGTTGACCAAGACGTGGGGGAATCAGAACTCCCACACGCTGCAGGCGGGAACGTAGGCTGGTACAGCCACTTCGGAAGCAGTCCGGCTGTTCGTCGAACAATTAAACAGAGTCATCGTATGACCCAGCATTTCCATCCCTAGGTGTGCACCCATGAGACATGAAAGTAAACGATGACCCAAAAATGCATCAGGAATATCCGCAGCAGCGTAATTCATAAGAGCCAAAAAGGAGCAACGGCTCAAATGTCCGTCAGCTGGTGAATGGGTGAGTGAGACACGGTATAGCCATGAAGTTGAACAGAATTCAGGCAAAGAAAGGAAGTACGGGTACGTGAGGGGGCACGCAAGAGCCTTGCAAACATGCCAAGTGGCAGAAACTTACCTCAAAAGACCACTTATGGTGTGATTCCCTCTGTAAGAAAAAGCCAGAATAGTCAACTCTATAGAGACGGAAAAGTAAGTTAGTGGTACCTAGGGCTGGGGTGGATGGAGGAATTGAACGGTGACGCCTGAGGGTTCAAGGATGCTTTGGGGGCATAATAAAAATGTTCTAAAACTGATTATGGTAACGGACATGCCACCACGTGAATATATTTAAAAGCCCTTGAATTATACACTTTGAATCAGTGAATGCGTAGGTATGTGAATTACATCTCAAAGGAGAACTATTTAAAAATAGTAATTTGAGGGGCGCCTGGGTGACGCAGTCGGTTAAGCGTCCGACTTCAGCCAGGTCACGATCTCGCGGTCCGTGAGTTCGAGCCCCGTGTCAGGCTCTGGGCTGATGGCTCGGAGCCTGGAGCCTGTTTCCGATTCTGTGTCTCCCTCTCTCTCTGCCCCTCCCCCGTTCATGCTCTGTCTCTCTCTGTCCCAAAAATAAATAAAAAACGTTGAAAAAAAAATTTTTTCAAATAGTAATTTGATGTTTAAAACAAGTCTGCTATTCTCTGCATTTTAGGGATTGCACAGAGAGGTTTGGGGACATGAAGGTCAGCAGTGGGGCCCCAGATCCTGCTTCATTACGTCCGTATCTGCCAGGGCGTTTCACACCACCCACGACTCGCTGGCGACGTGCAGCTAGATGGGTGACTAATGGACAAAAATGGTTGGTTTCCCTCCTTGGATCATGTGCCAGAATAAATGATGGATGGTCTAAAGAGTTAAATATAAAAACCAAGCCAACATGTAACAAGAAATATAGGGAGTATATAGGAAGGTAGAAAGGATTTTCCAGGCATAAAAATGTGAACGAAATGGCAACAGAGATCAATGAAATTATACTAACATGCTGATATCAGGGAGAAAAAAAAAACCCACGAACAAAATTAAAAGAGGAAAGTCAGAGTGGAAAGAAACATTTGCAGTGTGTATGAAAAATGATGGCTTTGTTTTTTTCTTGAGAGAGAGAGAGAGAGAGCGCAGGAAATCAGGGAGAGGGAAAGGGAGAGAATCTGAGGCAGGCCCCACACCCAGCACAGAGCCCGATGCAGGACTCCATCCCACACACAACCCTGGGATCATGACCGGAGCCGAAGTCAAGAGTCGGACGCTCAACCAACCGAACCACCCAGGCTCCCCCTCAAAAAAATTGACTTTTAAAGCAAGTTCTGAAACTAGAAAAAATAAATAGCTACCAGACATGTACAATATTTGATATATTCATCAAAAATATAAAACAATGCAAAAATAAAGTTTTAAAAATTGAAGCCTCGGGGCGCCTGGGTGGCGCAGTCGGTTAAGCGTCCGACTTCAGCCAGGTCACGATCTCGCGGTCCGTGAGTTCGAGCCCCGCGTCGTGCTCTGGGCTGATGGCTCAGAGCCTGGAGCCTGTTTCTGATTCTGTGTCTCCCTCTCTCTCTGCCCCTCCCCCGTTCATGCTCTGTCTCTCTCTGTCCCAAAAATAAATAAACATTGAAAAAAAAATTTAAAAAAAAATTTGAAGCCTCAAGATTAAAAAAAAAAAGCATACAGCGTTAGTATAAGTGCAATGAAATGGATGTTTTCGTTCAACTGCTCACAGAAGAGAAAAGTCCCACAATGTTTCTGGAGCACCACTGGGGCGTAAGCATTCACAACGTGTACAATGTTTATACCTTTGACTACGAGTCTCACTTAGCAACTTCTGCTTAAGTAGCGGTTAAATAAACACACAAAAGCTTAGGTGAAGATATGAGTTACTAACAACCAGAAATGAGAAATCTCCTAAATAAGTAAACGGTTAAATAAACCATAAGCCTGTATGGCAGTTCTCCGTACCAGTGAGAACGCTACCAAATGGCCTGGGGAAACGCAACCGATAAAACGTTAGGGGGGAGAAAGCAAGATCCGAATCTAAAGTAAGTAAATACAGAGAGAAATGTGCACAGAAAAAAATACTGAACAGAGCAGTGCCTGACGTATGGCAAGCACTGGGTAATAGCGTGCAAGGATTGCTTGGAGATAAGAGCACAGCAAGATTGGAACGCTCGCTTTTGGGAGGTGTGATTGTTGTTGCATCCATGACTTTGTGCATTTCCCCAATTTTCTACCGTTAACACAAATTGACCTTATAATCAGAAAATCACGTGATTCAGTTTTCAAAGCCTGTAGGGATGTTGGGGGTACCTGGGTGGCTCAGTTGGTTGAGCATCCGACTTTGGCTCAGGTCATGATCTCACGGTCCGTGAGTTCGAGCCCCGCGTGGGGCTCTGTGCTGACAGCTCAGAACCTGGAGCCTGTCTCAGATTCTGTGTCTCCCTCTCTCTCTGACGCTCCCCAGTTCATGTTCTGTCTCTCTCTCTGTCTCAAAAATAAATAAACGTTAAGAAAAAAAAACTTTTTTTTTAAATAAAAGTCTGTAGTGATGTCAACTCAGATAAAGCCTCCAAGTTGGGGCACCTGAGTGGCTCAGTTGGTTGAGCATCCGACTTCAGCTCAGGTCATAGTCTCGTGGTTTGTGAGTTCGAGCCCTTGGTTGGGCTCCATGCTGAAAGCTCAGAGCCTAGAGCCTGCTTGGGATTCTGTGTCTCCCTTTCTCTCTGCTCCTCCCCTGCTTGCGCTCTGTCTCTCTGTCTCTCAAAAATAAATAAACACTAGGGGCGCCTGGGTGGCTCAATCGGTTGAGCGTCCGACTTCGGCTCAGGTCACGATCTCGCAATTTGTGGGTTCGAGCCCCACGTCGGGCTCTGTGCTGATGGAGCCTGCTTCAGATTCTGTGTCTCCCTCTCTCTCTGACCCTCCCCCGTTCATGCTCTGTCTCTCTCTGTCTCAAAAATAAATAAACGTTAAAAAAATTTTTTTTAATAAATAAATAAACACTAAAAATTAAAAAAAAAAAAAAAAGACTGAAAGTTGTCCATGAGTCACAAGTAGGCGAAAACAATCAAATACAAATCCTGACGAAGCAAAAGCAGAACAGACAGATGTCGGACCTGGATAAGGAAACGGCTCTTTGTTTCTAACGAAGGAGATCAGGGTTTAATTTTCCGTTCCAGACCCCTGTGTAGGACAAAAACTGAACTGTTACCAACAACAAAAACATGTCATTGGGTTTGCTTTCTTCTTTTTTGATTCCCAGTCGATAATCTACTATCTCTTTCATTGGAAGAGGTTGTCACTCCTGGCTCACAGCAGGTGTTTTGTCAGAAACCAGGAGAACGCTTCAGAGGCGCACACGTCCCTGTGGACACCAGGACCAGGTGCTGGTCCTTCAAGGCCACTTGCCTCCCGTGGAAAACACTCTTCCTCCACATTTTGAATTTGGCTGTGCAGAATCCTGGCTTACTTTCCATCCTTGGCCACCGCAAATGAACACGGATGGTGAAACGTCCTTAATAATGCACAAGGTGACCCAAATTTCTAGAGAGTTGAAAAAATAAAGTGTAACCCTGAAATCCAAAAACCCTCTTAGCTCGGAGAGCCAGGCCGTCTGATAATCTGTCAACAACAGTTACTAAAACGTTCCTGGAGAGCAGCTGAGGCACAGATAATAAAGAAGATTGAGTGTCATTTTTGGAGCCAAACAAAATAATGTGATTCGGATTAACCAGCTGCGTTATGAACCCAGTCAGTCTGTCTGGTTTATCCCACCACCTACTCCAGTAGATTTTGTTGTTGTTCATTCACATTTATACTCATGGTCTTAAAACTATGGTTTCAGAGTCTAGATATTAGGGAAAGGTAAAACCGTGTGGCACCTGTAGCATTCGCCTGAAGGTCATTCGCTACGCCTATCCTATAAGGCGGGGGCGGATAAAAGTTAAACTAGGAAGAGGTTGTTGAAAACACAACTACTACCAGACTTTCCCCTTCCTCAGGGCTCCCTTAGTGACTCCCCGTGTGGCTTGCTGTCGGGGGCGACCCATTCACATTGTGTCATTTCCTCAGGCAGCAACCTGAGGCTGCAAGAGTCGTAAATCTGGGGTGGTTTCATGAGCTTCTGTATAGTGTCCTGTCTTCCTTTCTGCACGTTCAAATGGGCCACAGGAACATCGAGAAAGAAAGAAACATCCCCCGGTTGCAATCGTTGGCTTTGAGAACTCACGGAGAGTGTGTAAAGACACAGCTTGTGAGCCGGCAGGTGCAGTCATTCACACGAGAGGTCGCTCCCTACATAGATCGCAATGTCAACAGTGCCCCCTGGAGTTGTGCACCAGGGCCGCCTTAAGGTAAGACTTCTACCTTTTCAGCGGCCCTTCTGTGCCCATGGCCGTCTCTAGAGGTGGAGGTTCTAATGAGGACAGGGCTTGGGGTTGCTCGGGACCTGAATGTATGCGTCACAGACCTGCTAGCTCTCGCCCAGATTGACAGAGGCTTCCATCCTGATGAGTACACCAGGTCAAAGCCCAGTGCCATTTCACATGCCAAAACAGGGGCTGACCAGTGAGACCTCAGCCCAGAATACTGCGATATTTTAACACTTAAAAACTCTGATGTCAGCGGTAGAGGTCATAAGAATCAGCCAGAATCCTGTGCTGGTTCTTTAAATATATATATGTATAGAAAGAGACAGAGAGAGATGTAGAGAGGGAATTCAGGTGCCATACAATTCACCATTTAAAGGGCACAATTCAGTGGATTTTAGTATATTCACACCAACCAACCTGGATCTAATTTTAGAAGAGTTTCATCACCCCCAGCGGAAACCCTGTACCTTAGGATTCACCCCCCACGTCACCTCCATCCCCAGCCCCACGCTGAACACTAATTTACGTTCTCTTCTGGGCGCCTGGGTGGCGCAGTCGGTTAAGCGTCCGACTTCAGCCAGGTCACGATCTCACGGTCCGTGAGTTCGAGCCCCGCGTCGGGCTCTGGGCTGATGGCTCAGAGCCTGGAGCCTGTTTCCGATTCTGTGTCTCCCTCTCTCTCTGCCCCTCCCCCGTTCATGCTCTGTCTCTCTCTGTCCCCAAAATAAATAAACGTTGAAAAAAAAAATTTAATTTACGTTCTCTCAAAGACCTGCCTTCTGGGCATTTGAGATAAAGGGCATCATACAGTATGTGCTGTTTGGTCACTGTTTCTTTCATCTAACATGTTTTCGAAGCCCCTCCATATGGCAGCATGTGTCAGTAATTCGTTCTCTGTTACCGCTGAAAAAGATCCTACTGCATGGATATAGCACATAATTTCATCAGTAAAGATGGACACTTGGGTTGCGTCCCACTTTTGAGCTTTTATCCCAATGCTGCCTGCGCACTGACGTACAAGGTTGTGTGTCTTCGTTTCTGTTGGGTGTGTACCTAGGAGCAGAATTTCCAGGCTAGATGATCACTCTGTGTTTAGCGTCTCGAGTAACTGCCAAAGTGCTTTCCAACGTGGTCAGTCCATTCCGTGTGTGTGCCATCACCGCTGGAGGGTCCCGTTTGCTTCACGTCCTCGCCCACACTTTGCGTCTTCTGTCTTAGTGATGGCAGCCATTGTGGGTGGGAGGGCGGGGGAGGGAGTGGTTGCTTCTCATGGTTTTGATCACATTCCCCTAATGGTAAGGATGTGAGGCATCGTTTCCTGTGCTTTTTGGCTCTTTGCATGTGTTCTCCAGAGAAATATCTGTTCAGATCCTTTGCCCGCATTTTTCCAAGTTGGGGTATTTTTTAAAAATCAGGGGCACCTGGGTGGCGCAGTCGGTTAAGCGTCCGACTTCAGCCAGGTCACGATCTCGCGGTCCGTGAGTTCGAGCCCCGCGTCAAGCTCTGGGCTGATGGCTCAGAGCCTGGAGCCTGTTTCCGATTCTGTGTCTCCCTCTCTCTCTGCCCCTCCCCCGTTCATGCTCTGTCTCTGTCTGTCCCAAAAATAAATAAAAATGTTGAAAAAAAATTTAAAAAAAAAAATCAATTATCACTGAGCTGTTAAAGAGGTTTTACGTTCCTTATCAGATACGAGTCTGCAAACGTTTCGTCCCAGTCCGTGGGTTGTCTTCTCCCTTTCTTGATGTTTTCCTTTAAAGCACAAAAGGGGCGCCTGGGTGGCTGGCTCAGTTGGTGAAGCATCAGACTTCAACTCAGGTCATGATCTCACAGTTCGTGAGTTTGAGCCCCGTATCAGGCTCTGTGCTGACAGCTCAGAGCCTGGAGCCTGCTTTGGATTCTGTGTCTCCCTCTCTCTCTGCCCCTCCCCTGCTTGAGCTCTGTCTCTCTCAAAAATAAACATGAAAAAAAAATCTTTTAATTGAAAACACAAAAGTTTGTAATTTTGATAAAGTCAGATTTCTCTCTTTTTTTCTTTTATTATTTGTGCTTTTGATGTCATATCCAAGGAGCCCTTGGCTAACCCAAGGCCATGAAGATTTGCTCCTGTGTTTTCTTCTAATTTTGTAGTGTTAGCTTAGCCCTTAGGTTTACAGTCCATTTGAATTAATACCTGCGTATCATGCGAGAAGGGGCCCACTTTGTTCCTCTGCGTGTGGCTATTTACTTATTCGAGCACCATATCCTGAAAAGACTATTGTTTCCCGCTGAATTGTCTTGGCAGCCTTTTCTAAATCAATCGACCATAAATATAAGCATTTATTTCTGGACTCTCAATTCCATTCCCTTGATCCAAATGTCAATCCTTATGCCAGTGCAATATTATCTTGATTACCGTAGCTTTGTAGCAAGCTTTCAAATGAGGAAATGTTAGTACTCATTTTTATTCTTCTTTTTCAAGACTTTTTTTTGGCTATTCTGGGTCCTTCACATTTCCATATGGATTTTAGGATTAGTGTGTGAATTTCAACAGCAACAACAAAAAAAGGTAGCTGGGATTTTGATAGGGATTGCATTGAATATGTAGACCAATGTGGGGAGCGTCGCCATCATAGAAATGAGTCTTCTAATCCATGAATATGGGATGTCTTTCCATTTCTTTAGATCTTTTGAACTTTTTTTCAACAGTGCTTCCTAGTTTAATGTGTACAAGTTTTGAACTTCCTTTTTTAAATTTCTTCCTAATTATTTTATTCTTCTGATGCTATTATAAAAGGAATTGTTTTCTTCATTTTATTTTAGAATTGTTCACTGCTAGTGTAGAGAAATACAAGTGATTTCTGTATGTCAGTCTTTCATCCTGAAACCTTGCTAACCTCGGCCTTTGTCCTAATAGGGTTTTTTTTTGTGTGTGTATATTCTGAAATTTTCTAAATATAAGATCACATCTCTGCAAATAGAGAGAGCTTTACTTCTTCCTTTCAAACCTGGATGCTTTTATATCTTTTTGTTCCTTAACTACACTGACTGAAACTTCCAGTGCAACGTGGAACAAAAGTGGTAAAAGCAGGCATAATGGTCTTGTTACTGATCCTGGTGGGAAATCTTTCAGTTTTTCACCATTAACTGTGATAAGTACAGGTTTTTCATAGATGCTATGTGTCAGGTGGAGGAAGTTCCCTTCTATTCCTCGTTTGTTGAATGTATTACAAAAGAGTATTGGATTTTGTCAAATGCTTTTTTTGTGTCCATTGAGACAATCAGATGGTTTGTGTCCTTTATTCTATCAATATTTTTACTATATTGATTTATTTTCATGTCTTAAACCAGCCTCCCTTTCCAGGGTACAATCCGGTTGGTCATAGTATATGATCTTTTTCATATATTGCTGGACTTCATCTACTAATATTTTGTTAAGGATTCTTTTTATCACTGTCCATAAGGGATATTGATGGGTAGTGTTGGGGTGTTTTTGTTTTTGTGATATCTTTGTCTGGTTTTGGTATCAGGGTAATTCTGGCCTCAGAATTAGTTCATAAATGTTCTTCCTCTTCTTCTTTTTTGGAAGAGTTCGTTAGGCACTAATGTTAATTCTTCTTTAAATGTTTGACAGAACTGACCCATGAAGCCATTTGGTTATGGGCTTTTCTTCATGGGAAGTTGTTCTTCTTCTTCTTCTTCTTCTTATTATTATTATTATTATTATTGCTAATTCAATCTCTTTACTTGTTATAGATCCATTCAGATTTTCTACTTTTTCCTGAGACACTCTTGGTGGTTTGTGAATTTCTAGGTATTTGTCTCTCTCCTCTGTTATCACAGTTATCTCTGTAATTGATCATAGAATTCTCTTATAATCTCTTTTATTTTTGTCAAGTCACTAAGCATGCCGTCTCTTTCCGTCTTGATTTTAGTATTTTGACTCTTCTGGTTTTTTCTCTTGGTCAGTTTGTCAATTTTGTTGGTCTTTTCAAGAACCCATTTTTGTTCTGTTGATATTATTCTACACTGATTTTCTAGTCTCTATTTTATCATATTCCTGCTGTAATCTTTAAGACTTCCTTCTTTCTACTTGCTTTGGGTTTTGCTTGCTTTTCTTTTTCTTGTTTCTTAAGGTGGAAAGGCTGGTGATTGGTTTGAACCATCCCTCCCTCTTTGTGTTTTGTTTTGTTTTGTTTAACTCCTATAAATTTCCCTTAAGCAGTCTTTGCCTGCATTCTGTAAATCTTGGTATGTTGCATTTTTTTTTTTCGTTCACGCTAAAATACTTTTTAATTGTGTGATTTCTTCTTTCACCCATGGGTTACTTAGGAGTGTGTTTTTTGGTTCTGTGTCTCTCTGAGTTTCCCAAATTGTCTCCCACCATTAATCCCTCATGTAATTCAACTGTTGTTGGGAAGTGTATTTAGGATCATTTCAACCTTAAGTGTACAACTTCTCCACATCTCTGAGGCTCCCCTTCATGGTCCTCTGGCCAAGGATCACTGCCCCGGTCACTGCGGTCTGCTGGCCACCTGTGCGATCAGGACTGCACCTGGGCCCACGTGGAGGGAGGACAGGGAGAGAAAAGTCCCCAGGGTTGGCGCCCTTTTGAGGGTCCCAGCTCCACTGAACATAGAAGGAAGCGCCCCTCTCTGAGTTTGGGCTCCTATTGGCCCCTTCACCAGCCACTGTCTCTGGGACCGTCCGAGGGCTGGGAGATGAGACAATGGGGGAATCGAGAGGGAAGGAAGAAAAGGAAGCCCAGGGCACTGCTGTGCTTTCTGGGTACTAGGGTTCCCTTTTTCCAACTTTGAGCCAGGGCTAGAAGCTTCCCCTGAGCACTCCCTGCCTGTGCCCCACAGCTCACATCTGGGTTTCCAGCTGCATTAAACCCAGGCTGGAGGGAAAACATGGCAGCCGCTGGCATCGCCACTGGTAATGCTTTAAATCAGGGTCATTGGATACAGGGGAAAACACAGGTTCTTACCCAGAACCGGGACCTGAGTGGGGTCTTAGAAACCAAAAGGAGAAGAGAAACGCGGATTAATATGAATCCACTCTTTTTACTGGAAAGAGAAGTTTGAAGAGAGAAGTGAGTCCTGAGGGAAATGTGGAGGCAGAGAGTTTCTCTTAGATAAAAAAGGAGTATCTCCTGGGTGTGTGGAGCACAGGCCACAGGACAGACAGGGACCTCTGCCAAACTGTGCCCAGACCTCAGAGACAGCCGTCCCCAGGGATGTGGATTCAGTCTGAACTCCCGGCTTCACCAGAGATTCCAGGACCCCAGACCTAGCTCTGAGGCAGCAGTAAAGCTTCAGATTCGCAGGTCCGTGGGAGCTGGCGATGGGGTCCCCGCGCTCACCCATCTATGACCCCAAGCACCCTCTCAGCCGCCTCTGCCCTGCCTGGAACTCCAAAGGCGAGGCTCAGTCTATAGAAGAAGCTTCAGAGGGAGGGCGTCGTAAAAATGCCTCTTGTATTCCCACCGGCCAAGCAGAGATAAAATTATGCAGATTTAAAGACACGGAAGACGTTAACCATTGCTGGCACACCCAAGTTGTGGACCAAGTTTCCCGTCCGTCCCCCCACCCCACCCCCCACCAGCCACACACGCACAGTAAGTAATAAATAGTAAACAGAGACCTAACCTTTGTGGAAAGGAGAATTTTTAGCAAATACAGGAGGCTGCCAAAGCCAGGGACTCTTACTCAGGCAAATGATTACGGCTTGGATTTTATTTCTAAGCATCTTCTCAGCATTATGTTGTCACCCATAATAAGTGGCCTTCTTGCACACGGGGTGGAAGATCCTAATTGGCCCTGGCGAAGGAATCTTTCATACGTTTCAGGAGGGAAAGGATGGGCCGCATATGCAGTAACACTAATGGTCCCATTTTTTAAGACACTGAGTATTGTTTATGTGCCGTTCTTATTTCATTGCGTGCAGATTACCAATCGTTCATCCCGAGTAGAGGGCTGCGTTGCCGGGGGGGGGGGGGGGGGGGAGGGGCAGCGTGCATTTCATTTACTGGCAGCTAGGAGCCTCCTTGATTGCTTTTTCTCTCCCCTGCTGAGGTCAGTAACCAGCTCCGATATGATTTCTGCTGAATCAGTTTGCTGTGATTTGTCTTGTCCGCCTGCCCAACGTTAATTATATCTCCCGATGGGCGCTGGGCTAAAATATAGAGCATATCTCAATAGAGGAAAAATGTATTTCTCCTTATTTGATGGCCCTTCATTTTGACTTTCAGCTCCCTCTCCGCCTTTCCAAGGTCTGTAATCAATAGTCACGTGGCTCTGGGTCCTTTATCCAGGAGAAATGGGGAGACCCTGGCGGTACTTTCTTTTCAGACTTCAGAATCCAGAGTTAATGTAGGGATAAAAGGACTTTATTCTCCTTCCCTTTCCAGTGAAATGCACTCTCAACCCCTTATTTTAAAATAGTCCTCCCTTCTAGAAATCTGCTAAATTTCTCTCGTCTACCTTCTGGGAAATTTCTATGGTTCATCTGATGGAAAGAGAGCTCTGCCCCCAGGTGATCAAAAGTAAAACCAAAGTTCAAGCTAAGAACTAAAAAAAATAAAATAAAACCAAGAAAACCTTTTCTCAAAGAGAAACGAATTTGTTCTCCAATTTACTTTTTTTTTTTTTTTTAATGTTTGTTTTCGAGAGGGAGTGAGAGACAGAGCACGAGCAGGGGAGGGGCAGAGAGCAAGGGAGACACAGAATCTGCAGCAGGTTCCAGGCTCCGAGCTGTCAGCACAGAGCCCGACGCGGGGCTCAAAACCCACAAACTGCTAGATCGTGACCTGACCTGAAGTCAGATGCTTAACCAACTAAGCCTCCCAGGTACCCCTGTTGTCCACTTTAGAATGTGAATAGATGCCAGTGCCCCCACCTTACTAGAACTGAAGGTGTCAATTCCACAAACCCACCATGTGGCCCTTGGGCTCGTGGCCACGTGCACATGAAGACATTCTAGCCTCTAGCCTGGCACAAACCGTATTCTCTCCTAACGCTCATTGATACAAAATTAAGGCCAACGGGCACCTGGGTGACTCAGTCGGTTGAGCGTCTCACTTTGGCTCAGGTCATGATCTCACAGTTTGTGGGTTCAAGCCCCATGTCGGGCTCTGTGCTGACTGCTCGGGGCCTGGAGCCCGTTTCGGATTCTGTGTCTCCCTCTCTCTCCCCCTCCCTCACTTGTCCCCTCCCCCTAAAAATTGAATAAACGTTAAAAAAAAAACTTTTTTAAATATGAAGGCCGGTAGGTGACTCAAAAATGCTGATATCGGGACCAACCCATGTGGAAAGAACACTCAGTTATCATCTCTGCTGACGGAAACAGCGGAAACGGATGGGTGGATGACGTCCGCACGTGAACACAAAGCACCTCGCTCACGCACGAGCAGCCAAGATACGTCCCTTCCGTAAAGTGTTCTATGAAGCCGCTGCTAAAGCTGAATCTCCAGTGCAGAACCATCGCTCCCGGGGGAAATACACTCTTCCCGAGGGAGCCTCTGGTCACAGGTTTTCGTGAACAGATCAATATATAACTTTGCGTACGTGTGTTTCTGCTTAAGGTCAGCCTACCTCACCTGTGTATATCGTGGAATCATCACTGCTGGACTCGTGGACTCCTGGCTTCAGCTTGGGGACGTTTTAAACAGTGGAGTCACCAGCCAAAAGCACGAAAGTCAAAGGTATGAGCTGAAACAAGAAGGCAGAGAGTGGCCTGTCTCCATCGTAGCTGGGAACATGCCCACTGGGTGACTCAGATCTGTCACCACCGTGCACAGGTCTGTGAATGACCACGAAAGCGCCATGGGTGTTCATCTCAGGGTCACAAATAAATTTAAAGGAGCTGGCAAACTTGTAAATGTGGAATCCCTGGATGAAGGGACAGTCCTCATACTCTAAACCTCTGTTCACCTTCCTATCAACACATCTCCATCCTGTGTCCCCGTATCAGTGTGCTGGGGTCCCCACAAAAAAAACCACGTACACTGGGGGGCTTGAACAACACAAATTTATGTTCTTACACTTCCAGAGGCTGGAGGTCCAAGATCAAGGCTCCAAAGGGCTGGTTCCTTCTGAGGCCAATCTCCTTGGCGTGTAGATGACCATCTTCTCCCCGTGGCTTCACGTGGTTGTCCCTCTGTGCGCGTCTGTGTCCTGATCTCCTCTTCTTAGAAGGACCCCAGTCAGACTGGATTAGGGCCCACCCTCAGGACCTCATTTGGCCCTAATTACCCCTTCCTTTTCCAAGGTACCACTTACAGACGCAAGCCCTTCTTAGATACCGGCCGTCAGGACTGTAAAATGTGACTTAATGTGCAGTTCAGCCCATATGAGTCCCATCCCTCAAGCGCCTGCTAAGCCCCATGGATTTACTATCTCAACTCAAGACGTCGGGATCTTAAATATTTCCTTTCTCAGAGTTACTGTGTTGAATTTTAAGTATAAGCAGAAAGAGCTTCTAATCAGACCTGGGATCAGGCTACCAGGTCTGGGCCCATGATAACGACAAAGATAAAGAGCATATCAGACAAAGCAGACCTGCCAGCAAGGTGTCTGTCACCCTGTCCCACGAAAGTCATGGGACGGGAGAGAACGGAGCGGCCTCGCCACAGCGGGGCCAAAACGAGGCTCACGCTGGTAAGAAGCCTGGACCCTGAGTCCTGGGGGGCCTGCTCGGCCTGGCCCTGGTGACCTTCACGAGCCTGATTTCTTCACAGGAGCCTCACAGCCGCGGGCCAGGGGTAGGCCGCCGGTGGGGACACGGTCAGCCCAGCACAGGGACTCTGCCTGCCTCTGGCCTCTGACCACTGGAGAATAGAGAACAAAGCTCAGGAAATGAGGTCAGACTTCTGCCTTGCACCCTCGCTCCCCAACTCATCTACCCACACAACACCGATTTTGTGGGTTGAATTGTGCCGCCTAGCCCCCAAAAGATGCTGAAGCCCTGACCCCCGGTACTTGTGATGTGACCTGATTTGGAAATAGGGTCTTTGCAGGCGATCAGCTAAAGATGAGGTCATCAGGACGGGATCGAATCCAATACAACCGGCATCCTCGTAAAAAAGAGAACTTTGGACCCAGACATCACACGAGCAAAGGCCACATCAAGATGAAGGCAGAGATGGGGACGATGCCCCTACAAGCCAAGGAGTGCCACACGCTGCTGGAGCCCCGTCAGAAGCAGAGCGGGAGAGGCCTGCAGCGGACCCTCCCTCTCA
Source organism: Puma concolor (assembly GCF_028749965.1). NCBI lineage: Eukaryota > Metazoa > Chordata > Mammalia > Carnivora > Felidae > Puma > Puma concolor. The sequence goes on from NC_141682.1 coordinate 3,919,763, forward strand.
GCCTCAGAAGGAACCCACCACACAGGCGCCTTGACCTCGGACGTGTGGTCTCCAGAATGGTGAGACAACCCATTTCTGTTATTCAGGCCACATCATTTGTGGTGTTCTGTTATGGTGGCCCCAGCAAACTATCAGACGCGGAGAGATTGTTTTTAAATTGGACCCTTTCTCCACTCTGCTTAAAATTCGCCATCACGCTTAGGATAAAATCCACCCTCCTTACCAAGGCAGACAAGCCCTGCGTAGCCCAGTCTTTGATGACACCTACCCTGCTTTATGCCTCCTGCCGAAATGCAGTGCCCTCCAAGCTCACCGGACCCCCTTCTCATCCACAGACCTTCCAGATCTTCTGCTACCTCAGGGCCTTTACACTGGCTGTTCTTTGCCCAAGTCTTTTTATCATTTTTTTTTTTAATGTTTATTTTTGAGAGAGAGAGAGAGACAGAGCCTGGGCAGGGGAGGGGCAGAGAGAGAGAGGGAGACACAGAATCCGAAGCAGGCTCCAGGCTCCGAGCTGCCAGCACAGAGCCCGAAGTGGGGCTCGAACTCACGAACCGTGAGATCGTGACCTGAGCCAAAATCAAGACTCAGATGCTTAAGTGACTGAGCCACCGAGTCGCCCCTCATTTTGGTCTCAGTGGAAACCCCCTTTGAGAGGCCTCCCTGACAACATCGAAGGCAGCGACTCCCCAGTCCCCAGGCCTGTTCCAGTCACCATCCCGTTTCATTGCCTGCATAGAACTACATGTGATCTGAGATCATCCTGGGGACGACAGTGCTGAAAGGAAACTTGTCAGAACGTCACCAGTGGTTCAAATTCTGATGAGATTACGTGCGGCATGAAACTTTCTGCTTTCCAGAGCTTCCACAATTAACACATATGATTTTCTATCAGAAAGAGGCAATGGATGCTCAAAAAAAAAAAAAAAAGTCCACATCAATAAAAAATTAAAAATTTTTTAAGTTAAAAATAAGTTGAAAAAATTTTTAAAAATAACAGAACAATTATAAAAATGGCCTACAGTGTAGGGACATCTCTGCCTTCAGTACCGTTGTCTTGGCTAACAGCGCATTTCCCTTCTAGATGGTTCTCCAGCAGAAAGAATTTCCTTCCAGATGATTGTGTTTGGTTTTAAAAACTCATCCACAGAATTCTTTGCTGCTGTGTCCCTCCTGCCACAGCAAAGCTGACCTCAGTGAGTTGCTCGTGATCCAGCAGGGTGAATTGAAAAGTGATGCTGTATGACTTCCAAGGTCAGGTCAGAAAAAGCCCTCTCTCTTTGGATGCTTGCTCCGGAGGCATCTGGAGGAAACCAGACACAATGTTAGGAATACAGCAGCTTTGAGGGGCGCCTGGGTGGCTCAGTCGGTTAAGCATCCGACTTTGGCTCAGGTCATGATCTCACGGTTCATGTTGTCCGAGCTCTGCTTCAGGCTGTGTGCTGACAGCTCGGAGCCTGGAGCCTGCAGCCTGTTTCGGATTCTTTGTCTCCGTCTCTCTCTGCCCTCCCCCGCTAGCACTCCATCCCTCTCTCTCAAAAATAAATAAACATTAAAAAATTTTTTAAATAAAAGAAATATAGCAGCTTTGAGACTACCTTGTTGGAGAGGCCACGCCACAGGCGCTCCACCACCAGCCGCATTAACCGCCAGCCTGAGGAGGGAGGCCACCGGACGTGCCATCCCGGATGCCCGTCCCGCCAGGTCCTCATACAGCTGAATGTCAACCACCATCTGGCGGTCGCAGCATGAGTGGCCCAACTGAGAACTGCCTGAAACCCTCCTCACCTTCTTGTCCCCGAAATCATGAAAAAAATGAACAGTATCGTTGCATGCCCCTAAGTTTTAGGGTAATTTGTTTTGCAAAAAACGGAAACTGTATTTCTCCATAGAAAAACACCAATTTGCCAGTCGCTTCAAAGGATCCGGGAAGGGCCGGTGCTGCGTTAACAGCAGGCTGGCCTACCCAGGGCTGCCTGGGGTGGAGACTCCAAACGCTCCTCTAGGACGAGACCCGCCACCGATTCCCTGCCTCAGTGCCTTTGGTCCTCAGCCGGCAAAGCTACCTGCCCCGCCCTCACACACGCTTCAGACCTCGAGTGTGGGTGGGCTCCGCTTAGGGCTGAGTGAGGCCTTGGGCAGAAAGGACCGGGGTGACTGGCATCCAGCAAGGTGAGACTCAGCCTCGTGACTCCTTCAGCCTGACCTTGCGGCGTGACATTTTTGCCAGACTCGCTGGGAGTCTGAGAACCTACTTATGCGTCTTTGGCCAAGCAGCCTCCACGGTAGAATGGAAACCACAGGACTTTAGGCTCAGACAGCTCTGAAGACATTCTAATTTTGCATTTGGCTACAATCAAGAGACAGCTTGAACAACGTGGGTTTTTAAAAGAGGCTTGAGACACCTGCATGGCTCAGTGGGTTGAGCATCCAGCTCCAGCTCAGGTCATGATCTCGTGGTTGGTGAGTTCAAGCCCCACGGCAAGCTCTGCACTGACAGTGCAGAGCCTCCTTGGGATTCTCTCTCTCCTTCTCTCTCTGCCCCTCCCCTTATCACTCATTCTGTCTCTCTCTCTTTCTCTCTCTAAATAAATAAATAAAGACACTTTAAATAAATAAAAGAGAGGCTTATTTTTCTCATAGAAATCTGGAGGTAGGCAGCTGCTGGCATTGCTTTACCTGTTTTAATAATACCATAAGGGACCCAGGCCATGTTAAGCCTGAGACTCAGGATTTTCCTTCTTTCTCTTTCTTTCTTTTTTTTTCCCCCACTCATGGTCACAAGATGGCTGCAGCAGCACCAGATATCACATCTGCTAACAAGGCAGTGAGAGGAAGGAAGTGTGAAAAGTCATGTGAGCCACATCTTTTTTTTTCTTTCTTTCTTTCTTTCTTTCTTTCTTTCTTTCTTTCTTTCTTACCAAAAAGCTTTTCAGAGCCACACATAACAGTGTTTTCCTTAGGTTTCATGGGCCAAAACTGGATCACATGGCTCCCCCTAGCTGCAGAAGGGACTGAGGAACTGGGAAACAGCTTTGTCATGATTGTCTGCATCATAAGTCATCATCTGGGGCTAGGTGCATTGCAGCCTTCCACTCGGGTTCCTGTTAGCAAGGAAGAAAGGCATGAGGATTTTTACAGACAAGTTAGTGGTATCCACCCAAGCCACCTGACCACTTGCATATCCTAGTGACTTTGAGCAAGACACGCGAGGCCTCTGAGCTTCAGTTACTTACCTGTAAAGTGGAACACCACGTCCCCAGCATCCCGCAGGGCACCTGGCTTCCCGAGGATGTCCTGAACGGAGACGTTCTGGGAAGAAAGCCATGCTGCTTTTATCTACCCAAATCCATCGCAAAATGTCTAGAGTTAACCTGGTGGTGGTTTTCATTATGATAACAGAAGTGTTCATGGTTCTGGCTCTGAGAGCAGCACTCTGCTTCAGAAGGAAAATCTGGATGCTGTGGAGAAAATGTGCTGCAAGGCACAGTCACGTGGCGCCGGAATGGGTCGGGGACACAGGACGTAGTCAGTGTGGCCCGCACAGCACATTTCCCTGACCTCTGCTCTCGGTAACTCTACAAGCTGGTTCCTGCCCCCAACGCAGGATGCCGGGGCCCACGGACATCTCTCTGCATTTACTCAGTGGCATTTACACATTCTCTTCCTGTAGTTTCTTACTTTTTTTGTGGGATCATTACCTATGATCCTACCCGAGGCACATCTGGACCAATTTCCGAGCTGGAAAAGCAGCTCACATCTTGCCCAGAGCAATGTTATCAAGGTTGTTCCGCTTTCCACCCTAACTCAGATGCATTCTCCCCTCCTTGTCTGATCTTGTCGTGGTTAATCAAGCCGATTTTCTGTCGCCAGCCTAAATTGCTACTTGCCGCAGTCTCTTCGCCCCACAGAGAAATCCCTTTTAACACCGTCTCCAGAGAGGCTAAGTCCTTGACTCCTAACCAGAATAAAGTGACTCGTTAAACTAGTCCATTGCCTTTCGGAATGAACGTGGCCACATAAGACCATTTTTCTACGTCTCCTCCTGGAAATCATGCATAAAGAACAAGGAGGACTTAAAAACCCCATAAACTCCATTTTCGGGAAAACCAGAAAATAGATACAGCCCACAGACTTCAAAGTACGTGTACGGACTGACAACCGGGCAGGAGGGAGCAGAACCGTGCGGGATGGGGAGTGGAGGAATGCGGGAAGGCCGCTGGCAGCCGAGGAGCGCATCGGGTAACCTGCACGTCCCGGGATGAGGGGTTCGCCCCCGAAACCCGGCAGCCGCACCTGCCGCCTCCTCATCTGGTCCAGAGATGCAGGGGAGGCCGGGCTGTAAAAAACGGAGCTGTGTTTATAGCCTAACCCTGGCAGGGGAGAAGGAAAACCCACCCAGGTTGACGAATTAATTCTGCCATCCCTCAAGGACTTAGGGCTGAGCGTGTTCCCAATTCTCCCTCTCCTTTTCCATGTTAATGGAGTTTTCAGCCAGGCACAGGGCCGCCAACCTGGAGACTACATCTCCCAGCCTCCCTTTCAGCTTCATGTGGCCATGTGACTACTAGAGGCCAATTAGAGGGTTGCCAGCAGAAGGGTAGCTCCCAGCCTCCCCCCCCCCCCGCCGCAGCACATGTGGTCATGTGACTATTAGGGGCCAATGGGAGGTAAGCAGAAGGACTCTCCCAGCCTCCTTTTCAGCCCCTTGTTGTCATGTGACTATTAGGGGCCAATGGGGTGTGAGAAGAGAAGTGAGGAGCGTCAGGCGTAAGCGCGAGCGGCTTGTTTCAGACGTCTGCCCTTTTCCGTTCTGTTCGGAGGCTGGAAAGCAGACGCGGGAGCAATGCCGCTTCCACTGTGTTCCGTGTGGACAGGAGTCTAGGGGGTGAGAGAGCGCAGTAGGGAAGGGACCTGGGTCTCGGGTGACTTCGTGTGGTGTGGAGCCCCACCCACCCCACGGCCAGGACGCAGGACCGCAGGGACAGGCCGCGTGGGACAGGTCGGCCTCTGTTCTGTGTCCTTAACCCATAGGCTCTGTTTTGTGCCCTTATGTAAATTGGCACCTAGAAGCGAGATGTGGCCAACACAGAAAGCTGTAGTGAGTTAGTGGCCTGGGAGGGGCTCCGAGGGCATCTTCGCCCCAACCCTCTGGGTGTAAATCAGCCTCTCCGGGGGCCAGGGAAGCCCGGCGTCCCAGGACTGCGCCCCGCCTCCTCCCGCAGCATTCGGCGAATCTCTCCGGAATTCTCTCCCCCTGCAGTTAACTCCCCAAGTTGGTCCTCATCCAGGATCCCGTTTCAGGAGCGTGTGCCCAAAAAGCTGCACCTGTGCAGAAATACAAAAATGTGTCACCAACAGCCCTATGGTGAGCATATGGCACATGTCACCCCCTCTCCTCTTTTCCTTCTATTTCAGAGCTCAGCCACGGCCTGTCAGGGGCCTAGGCTTTCTGCGAGGCCTGCGCTCTCTGAACGGGACCGAGTGTAGCTCACGGTGGAAACGCAGCAAGGGCTCCTGACAAGTGTTGTGGCTCCTCTCGCCAGTGAGGCTGTGGCCCACTGCAGGTACAGTCTAGAGGTTTCTGGAATCTTCCACGGAGTCATGCACGTGCTTTGCCCACACCGGGCAGCCAAATATCTGTTCACTGACTTTCTAAAACTCTCAACCTCACTCGACTGAAAGTGGTTTCTATCTGGAGGTGCGCTCAGTTCTCAGAACAGATGCCGGTGAGCTCACCTAGGTTACCAGCCCATGCTCCCCCAGATGACGTTTAGACAAGAAACTTCTTTTCATCCCCGAACGAAAACTCACCTAAAAGCGTCAGTGTCTAAGGAGACACGAGAGGGCCTGCCTGTGGTGCTTGGGAAAGGTGGTTCTGAACCCACCCGACCCCCTTTCCTCCTCTCTCAGCTGGTCTCAGGGATCGGAACCATCCTCATTCAAATGAAAACGGCAGAGGTCACAGCTTCTCTGCGATCTGCCATGGGCCACTACATCCTGTCACACTGGGCAGAAACCCTAGGCTAACTGCTCACGCACACAGTGGCCTGAATGATGCTTACAAGCATCTTGATAAGAGAAAGAAGCTGGACACGATAAAAGGATGTACTGTTTTATTCCATGGACGTGGAATTCTAGAACACACAAATCTGTAGTGACAGAAAGCAAATCAGTAGTTGTTTCCAGGGATTGACCAGGGAGGGGGCACGAGAGAATGAGCCAGGTGATAGAAAAGTCTAGATCTTGATAGAGGTCTGGCTTTCACAGGTGTGTGTACTTGTCAGCACCCATCAAATCATATCACTTCAGACAAGTGCGTTTTGCCATATGCACATTTTACCTAAAAAAAAAAAAAAAAAAAAAGAAAGAAACCCAGTGGGTGAGGTGGGGCGAGTAAGTGGCCTGTGGTAGGCAAGCGGAGACAGGGTGGGGGCTGTGCTGAGAGCTAGCCTGGTCAGACAGCCTGGAGCTGACCGCCGAGCCCTGACCAGGTGACCGGACTGTTTGGCCACTAGATAGGATGCGCTGAAAGTTGACGTGACCCAAACTGCATTTTAGGAAGGTAGGATTATTTTGTTACTGTCTCAAGTGGGCACACCCCAGCTTCTTGCTGTGAACATTGCTGTTAACTGTGGCCGTCGTGCCCGTGGGCCCCTTCTGTGTTTGGGGACTCCGAAATCTGCCCCTAGACCTCCCGCCAGACAGGCCGGAAGTGCCGGCTTCTCACCCTCACGCCTCCCAACCAGCCAGACGGGGGCTCGTGGCTCTAGCTTGGATTCAGAGCCAGTAGGCAAAGGAGCAGAGACCTCACGGGACCGGTCCGCCAGGAGTGGCCGCGGCAGAGCCCCTGTGTCCAGTGTCCAGAGCCCCAGTGTTAGGGACTGGAGAGGCCAGTGGGGTGGACAGATCTGTCAGTGCCCCAGGGTGGGGGCCGCAGCGTCTTCCAGCCAGCGTGAACTGGGGCACTGCTCACAGCAAAGCGGCCTCCACGCCCGACTCTGAGACCTCCTGGAGGCCTGTGAGCGCCCTGATCCTTTTAATAAATTCCTTTTCGGCTTTAATTAACTAGTTTCCGTTTCTGTTGCTAGTCACAAAAACCCCTAACCCGAGATGCTGCTGCGCTCTGAGCATCAGTTCCTCGGGTCTGCAGGTAGCCAGGGCAAAGATGTCACGCAGACCACGGGAGTTGGGATCCAAAAGCCAGCCTTCTCATCAGGGCCCTGGAGAAGTGCGGTGAGATTGTTAACCGTTGCCTGTGGGGCTCCCCACCTAAAATGCAAGAGTTACAGCAAATGACCTGAAGACCTCACCCAGCCCTGAAGACATGATGACATGGTAGCTAACCACGTGATGGGACTTGATGTCTCCGCTTGGACGACGGCTCTGGGTGGACAGGTGGTGCCGTCGTCCCCTGCCACAGGGCCCGTGCCCCCGGGGGACGCGCGGGGCCCATGGAGAAGCAGCATTGACCCAGGGCTCCGGCAGTGGACCCAGCAGAGGCTCTCTGTGGTCCGCTTTCTCCTTTGCCCGTAACATGCATCCGCTCCAAGCGTCTGGGCCAGAGGAGGGAGGGAGGTCAGGATATTCATCTTGTCCCTTTGAGCTCCGAGTCCAGCTTTCCTAAGCATCAGCTTAATTACCGGAGCTGAGAACTGGGCCTTCTCGCTCAGGCACCTACAGCTGTAAAGCAGTAAAGGACTTTATTCTTTGCTTCAGGAACGTCTTCAGTCTGTCTGAACCGTAGAGTTCCCAAAAACAAGCCTTCTGGGACTCGAGATTGTTCCACTGGTCAAAGCATTGCCTTGGCAGACAACTGTGTACTTTTCAAATCTCCTTCTAGATCCTTGCCTTATTGTGCCCACCAAACCTAAACCATTATGTCGAGAGCTTTGCACAATCCCCATATAGTCTCCCCACGGAAAGACCCTCCCTCAACCACTGAAGACACATGGGGGGTGCTGAATGGGGGCCCCTAAAGATATGTCCACATCCTAATCTCTCAAATCTGTGACTGTGACCTTATTTAGAAAAAAAAAAAAGGTGGGTTGGGGGGAGGGGTCTTTGTTGATGTAACTGAGGGACTTTGTGATGAGAGCAGCCTGAATTATCTCAACGGGCCCTAAATCCAATGACAAGCACCCTTATGAAAGATACACAGACGGAGAGGAAGCAGCGTAACCATAGAGGTGGAGTTCGGTGTGGTACCGGAAGCCCAGAAATACCGATCACCCCAAAGCTGGAAGAGGCCAGGAACAGAGTCTCCCCTGGAGCCCCCTGTGGGATTTTGGCCTAGTGCCCTGAACTGTGAGAGAAGAAATCTCCGTTGTTTTAGACCGCCTAGCTCACGGGAGTTTGCACAGGGATCCGACAGTGATTAATAGTCGTCTCATGGTTGACGTGCCAGAAACCGAGCTCTGGGTTCCTCCCCGGGCCACTGTACTCAGGATCTTGCCCGAGTCGGTTGTACCCTTCCTGCCAGCTGCTCGGGCTAAAACCTGGGAGACAGTCTTGATTTCTCGCTCTTGCACATTTCACAGCTAAACTGTCAAGAAATCTTGTAGCCTCCACCTTGAAAGCATGAACCCAGAATCTGAGCTCCCCTCCGTCCCCTCCCCTGCTTCCATATGATGGGTTATTGCAGGGTCCTCCAACTGCTCTCTCTCTACCCTTTTTTGTTTCTCACTCACCCATTATCATTCATTCCATTCCAGCCTCCTCATTGTTCCTCTAATACCCCAGTGCCTTTGCACAGACTGCTTCAGCTCCCTAGAGCTCCCTTCCCCTGACAGCTGTATGGCTCGGCATCTCTCCACCTTCAGATGTTTGCTTGAAGGTCACTTTCTCAATAAGTTCTCTCTTGTCCATTCATTTAAAATATCGTCACCTCCCCCAGCATTCCCGATCTTTCTTATCCTGCTCTATTTTTACTCCACAGCCCTTAACGCCTTGTGTCATGCTGTGCCCTTTATTTATGTACTATGTGTGTTTACTGTCCATGTCTCCCCACCAGAGTGTAAACTCTAGGCCAGCAGGCATTTTTACTTCCTTTATTCCCTGATATATCACCCAGCAAAGTGCCAGACTCAGAGTAGGCGCTCAATAAATATTTGTTGAATAAATAAGTGAAATGAAGAAAGTGGCGGTTATTTCTTTCATAATAGAGTGCATTTGTTGAGATCACAAAGGAAATGAAATTGTGTGGTCATCAAAACGTATTGTCTGCAGCATAGCATTTTGAAATACGAAGATATTCTGCTTTACGAAAATGGCTGTCATTTTTTTCATCTTATCAGCTGCATTTAGAAGCCTCGCCACTTTGTAATGCAGTCGATGGCTCACCGCTGGGAACAGTGGCATTTTTCTCCCTAGTCTGGACCAAGATAATAATTGTCACAGGGCACGCCTAGGACATCCGTAACACTCAGATAGGCTAGGTGACACCGTGCAACAAACTGCCCCTGGATTTCAGTGCCTTGGAACAGAAATGGTCTGTGTCTTGCTCACTTGAAGTCCTGGCGGAACTGAGCGATGTCTCTGCAGCTGCTCTCCGTGCAGGGGTTCATTTCTGTTTCCTGGGAGTGAACGCGCTCCCAGGACCACTTGGGCAGGAGGGAGGGGAGAGGGAGGGGAGTGCCAGACCCTCTTCCACAGGCATTTAAATGCTTCCACCTACGACTAACACGTTTCCCTTCTGCTCCATGCCATTGGCCGGAGCCAGTCACATGACCTCAAAGGCACATGGGCCGGAAAAGAGGGGGAACCAGAAATCCTGACAAGCGCCATCATGGATCCCCCCACAAGTGAAGCGAAAAGACATAGATCTTTTGTAGATTTGGGGCCCCGTGTTCATGTCTTTTGTCAGTTTTTGCAATAAACTGGTGGGGTTTTTTTTTCTTGTTAATTTGAAGAAAGTCTTCGGTGCTTTGCCTCTGATCAAAATTGCCAACAGTGTTGCAATTTGTCTTTTGACTTGGTATTTTTATGGTGGTTTATGCTGTGCAGAGCTGAGCGCTTTTAGAACCTTTTTATTGTAAAATAAAATTTCTGTACAGGAAAGCACATAAGAGAGATGTCTAGCTTAATGAGTGGTCTTAAGGCAGACACCCTTGTAAACTACGCCTGGGACGGGAACAGCCTCAGAGACCATCGCCATCTTTCCCGTCGCAACTTCCCCTCTCTGCACAAAGTGACCACTCTCCTGAGCTATGTGGCCATCGCCTCTTGTCATTCCTGAATAGGTCACCCAGTGCGTATCCCTAGGACACCACGGTTCAGTCTTGCCCACTTTAAAAAATCGTGCTATGTCTCTTAAGTTGCGTTCAATTTCGCCATTTCCCTTACATCCTTTTTTTTCTTGCAATTTACCTGTGGAAAGTTCTGGGGTATCTGGGGCTGATTGCAACCCCACAGCACAGTTCAGCGTGACCCTCGCTTAATTGGCAACTGAATCCAAAGGCTTGATGCGGCCCGTGTATCATCCTTTTGGTGAGACTCTAGGTGGTGTCTCTTGTGTCCTCGCATAGGCTAGAACCACCCCCCCCCCCCGCCCCGTGCAACATTAAATAATAATAAAGCATCGTCTTCATGTTGCTGATTCTAGTGAAAACACCTCTAGGGGATTGCCATTAGGAATGACGCTGGGTTTTGAGCTAGGATAAATGTTTTATTATGTATCCATGGTGGATAAGCTAGTATGAATCTACCCCTGTTTCTCTGAGTACTTTTTTTTTTTAATTGGAATGGATATTGAAATTTTTCAGATGCCCCCTTAGCATAAAATGAAGATGATCTTTCCATTTCCCTTGAATTATATTATTTCATTAGATTCCCTCAAATTGAATTGTTCCTATACTCCTCACGTAACATACTTGGTCATGATGGATTCGAAAATGTTACTGGGTTAGTTCATTCAATACATTTTCATTGAAGTATAATTAACATTACTCGGCCATAAAAAAAAGAATGAAATCTTGCCATTAATATATTTTATTTAGAGTTTTTACATCTGCATTCGTGAGTGAGAGTTTTTTTTATTGTTGCCATCGCTGTGTCTGCTCCCACCGCAATCTGGTGGGTATTAATGTCAAGGTTATGTTCTTTTCATAAAAAGAATTTGAAACATTTCCTCCTTTTTCTGGGCACGCACTGCGTGGCTGGAGTGGATCCTCTGGTAATTGCCCCAAGAAGGCCTCATAGAATGGTGTTTTCTTAGTCTTTAACGTGAGAGGTATTTTGTGGGTAGCCTTCACACTCTATGTAGAGTTTGGATGGATGTAAAATTGTGGCTCACAACCTCTTTCCGTGAGAATGTTGTAAGGATTTCTCTGCTTGCTTGCTTGCTTTCTTTCTTTCTCTTTCCTTTTTTTTTTTTGGGGGGGGGGGCTTTAAATGTTGCTATAAAAACATCTGAGACCTGCTTGGGTTTTTCTTCAGCTTGTCAGCCTTTTCTTGCATGGCTGCCCAAAGGAAGTTTCTCTTTATCCTTGAAGCGTAGTGACCAGCTAGTTCCAGCATCAGCCGCTCCGCGTACCCTGACGTGCTCCTTCACTCCGCAGGCTCAGGCTTCTTTTCTTTCAAAGACGTTTTCTTGGACCATGTCTTCAAATATTTCTTCTCTCCCATTCTGGTTTCCTCCCTCCGGGACTCCAGTTACGACATCTGTGGTTTCTTCTCCCACAGCTTTTGTGTCATCCGCTCTGCACTCCATTTTATTTTATTTTTTTTTAATTTTTTTTAACATTTATTTATTTTTGAGACAGAGAGAGAGAGCATGAACAGGGGAGGTTCAGAGAAAGAGGGAGACACAGAATCTGAAACAGGCTCCAGGCTCTGAGCTGTCAGCACAGAGCCCGACGCAGGGCTCAAACCCATGGACCGCGAGATCATGACCTGAGCCGAAGTCTGACGCTTAACCGACTGAGCCACCCAGGCGCCCCTGCACTCCGTTTTAAAACTGTGTCTCTTTTCGGGTTTTTTTTTTTTTTTCTTTTCCTTTCTCTCCTCTAATGAGAGGCAGGCTACTGCTTTGTTGTTTTGTATGAGTTTTGGCCTCAGTGGCATCCCTTTTGCTCCCTCCGACTCTCTCTGCATTGCTGAGATGGTTTTCTTTCTTTCTCTCTCTCTCTCTCTCTCTCTCTCTCTCTTTCTCTCTTTCTCTCTTTCTCTCTTTCTTTCTTCTTTTTCCTGAGTTCTGTCAACTTTTGTTTTATCCCCCTTCTCTCTCACCTGATATTTTGGCCATTGTATCTGTGGTCTCCTTTATTTGAGATCATTTCCTTAAGGTTTTAAAAATTCCTTTATTTGAGATCAATTCCTTAAGGTTGAGATGGTTGTTTGCCGTTTTCCTCTCTATTCTGTGGAGCCCTAGGCAGGATAGTGTCACCCGCAAGGACAATATCCACGTGCTAGGTCATGGACCCTGTGAATACACTGTGTTATGTCGCAAAGGGGAATAAATGTTGCAAATGGAATTAAGGTTGCTAATCAGATTACCTTAATATAGGGATATTTCCCTGGATTATCTGGGTGGGTGTAATGTAATCACAAGCACCCTGGAGTGTGGAAGGGGAGGGCCAGAGTGGTGAAATAGAACCAAAACTCAACTGGCCATTGCTGGCTTTGCAGCTGGAGGAAGAGGCCGTGGGCCCAGAAATGCAGGCGCCTCCAGAAGCTGGAAAAGACAAGAAAACAGTCGTCCCCCGGGCCTCCAGAAGGAACACGGCCCAGCGACTCCAGTCTCAGCAGACGTCCAAAACTGTAAGATAATAAATTTGTGTTGTTTAAAGCCACTAATGTAGTGGCAGTTTTTGTGCAGTGGCAATAGGAAACTAATACCTTTGCAAAATATCTGAGTATTCTTTATAAATATTTGCTGCTGTTTTTTTTTTTAGTACATCATGTAGATATATGTGTATATGTATTCATAGAGACAGACATATGTAGACGTAAATGTAGTAACATAAGTAAGAAGACATATTCGTATGTCTCTCTATATATGTTACTTACTACTGCATGAGTCAGGGCGCGGAGGGCCCGGTTGTAGCCTGCATGATGCCAGCTCTTACTTGTGAGTCACAACCAGAACAGACAGCTTCCTGTATGGCCCGTCTTCGTGATTCTTGACATCTCTAAACCCGCGTGGTTCCAGTGGGGGCATTTGTCGATCCTTTTTTTCTCCCCACCCCGCCCACAATGGAACAGCAAATGAAAGCTGTGCCCGTCAGGATGTGTCTCTGGCCCTACAGAACTGTGTTTTTGCTGATGTTTTCTGAGCTTTGTGGCATCTGGACTGTCACCCCTTAGGTCTGTCCTCAGCGTGTCTCCGTTTCCTTGCACCAGCTCTCATCACAACGCAGATGCTTTCGGGAGCATCTCCCTTTCTGTGGAGTTTACTTTCATTGCCAAAAACAAAGCTTGCTTCTTTTATTAGTCTTTTCTTTTTTTTTTTTTTTTTTTTTTTGGAGCGTAGAGGAAATGGGAGTTTCACAGATATGTTCATAAGGGAATTCTAATCTAAATTTTTAACAAGTGTCCCAGTTGACCAAAAGAAATCTTTGGGCCACACTTTTGGAAACATCTAGACATTTTTTTTTTTTAATTTTTTTTTTTCAACGTTTATTTATTTTTGGGACAGAGAGAGACAGAGCATGAACGGGGGAGGGGCAGAGAGAGAGGGAGACACAGAATCAGAAGCAGGCTCCAGGCTCCGAGCCGTCAGCCCAGAGCCCGACGCGGGGCTCGAACTCACGGACCGCGAGATCGTGACCTGGCCGAAGTCGGACGCTTAACCGACTGCGCCACCCAGGCGCCCCTATCTAGACATTTTTTTACTGTTGAATGGAGAGACTCGACCCCAAGGCAGAGACAAGCTCGCGGGTCCACCCAGGCAAGCACCCTACTTCATGCTTGGCAAATACTAATGGCTCCACAAGCATTATGAGCAGAACAAATGGGGTTTTTTTTTCCCTAGGTCTTCTGCTAAGGAAAACCCTAAAGGCAAAATATTTTTTGTTTATGAAATCAAAAACCAGCAAAGATGTCAAGTATAGGAAAGCTTAGCCCCAGCCCCTCGTCAGATGATGCGCCATCAGGGACCCTTGGTGAGAAAAGACCCAAGGAAGAGCCACGGGTTCCGTTTGCCTAAAAATACCTCTTATCCAACCTGCGCAGCTTGAACACTTTCCCCAGGCAGTGGATAGAAAAATAAAGGGAGAGGGATTGTCTCCAGAGGTGTGTGAAGATGCCCAGAGAGGAGAGGACCGTACCCGGCCCTGCCATCGGATGAGAAACGGGCTTTGTTTACAGTAGCACGGGCCACCCGCTGATGAAAATGTCTTTGATTAATTCTTTAAACATTTACTCCCCATCTGTGTCGTACCCAGTGACTGCGTTGTCAGATTTGCTGACATTGTGGGGGCTGCTCTCCAAATTCATTTAGATGATAAGTAAACATGTCAGGCTGATAAAAAGTGTGTGTTCTATGAGTCATGGTGGGCTTTCTCTCCTTTTGATCCAAATATCACTCAAAGAATATCTAATTCCGGCATTGCTCCTCGGGACAGGGTTGTATGTGCTTGTGTCCTCTCTGACCTTGTCCGTTGTTATTCACGTAGATGGGCTGAATTGCGCCCTGCCCCAAGTTCACATGTTGGAGTCCTAACCTGCAAGGCCTCAGAATGTGCCTGCATCGGGAGACAGCGTCTCCTACTCAAGAGGTAATTAGGTTACAATTAGGTTATTAGTGTGGGTCCTCCTCCAGGAGGACTGAAGTTCTTACGAGAAGAGATCAGGACACAGACACACACACAGGGACGACCACGTGAGGACATGGGGAGACAGTGGTTGTCTCCGTGCCAAGGAGAGAGGCCTCAGGGGAGACCAGACCTGTTGACACCTTGGTGTTGCACTTTACGACCCCAGAGGTGTGAGAAAACCAAAGTCTGTAGTTAAGGTCGCCCAGCCTGTGGCGCCTTGTTAGGCGGCCCGCTCAGACCGATAACGGGCTGCTGGTTGGACAGGAGGCTGGGGCCCGTCAGAGAAGATCTTCACTAAGTGTTGTGCGACTTTATCCTTGGAAAATCTGTTGCCCTGACATCAGTCCCCCATTCTCATGCTTCTCTGTGACCTTCTTATAACAGGCTCTCGGGAAACAATAAAGATCTTGAAACCTAAGACTGACGTGAGTGAATGAGTCTGCCAAGTTCACGTCAAGATCCCGGCAGAGGCCTGCCTTTCACAGGGAAATGAAGGGGACTCCGGGGTTCCAGCTTGGGTTTCTGTGCGAGTCCCCACTTAACCACACACCCTTCCCTCCCCACCACCGGGAGCCTGCAGACGACAAGGTTAGCTCGGTTGTGGGCTGGTTAGCCTAAAACGGTCGATGACCGTGTCTCCTCCAAACTTCCTTCCAGCTCAAAAGATGGGCAATAGTGAGAAATTTATTCTCGGCTAACAAGGACGAGAGCGATTGTGATGATTTTTGCACGCATTTGGAGAGTATTGATACAGCCTCCCAGGTGTGTGAAAGCCAATCAGCGTTTCCATTAACGTTAGTAAACGTGGTTAGCGTGTACTGAGCACATCTTCGCCAGGCGGGCGCGGTGCTTGGTGCTGCAGAAGTAAGGGGGGGGCGGGGCGTGACTCCACTGGACCTTAGGATCTCGTGAGAGAACCAGGAGCCAGTGAGGCCAGAACGGAGACGCTTCACAGACCGCGACAGGCGCAACACAGGAAAAGACGCAGGACCGCAAGGGCGTGGGGCGGCGGGGCCAGGTGAGCAGGGACCCAGGACCGGGCAGCGCCCGAGAAGCAGCATACGCGGGCCAGACTCAGCCTGGCCGCGGCTGCAGAGACCCCCAGCCTGATAGCAGAAGCAACCGGGGCCTTCCGGTGTTTCCTTTTTTTTTTAATTTTTTAAACTTTTATTCATTTTTGAGAGAGACAGAGCGTGAGCAGGGGAGGGGCAGAGAGAGAGGGAGACACAGAATGGGAAGCAGGCTCCGGGCTCCCGTCTATCAGCACAGAGCCCGACGTGGGGCTCAAACTCCCCAAGTGTGAAATCATGACCTGAGCTGAAGTTGGATGCTTAACTGACTGAGCCACCCAGGTGCCCCTTTTGTGCCACACCATGTGAGATGTAAACCATAGGGAGACTGTGGAGGAGGGGCTCTAGGGCCCAGGGGAGGGCCGGGCCCTAACTTGGGGTAACACCTCCTCCCCCCGCTGCCCCCCCCCCCGCCATAGCAGGTGGAAGGAAGGGAGACCTATAGACACAGACTGGGAAGTCAAGAGGCGTTTCAAGCTGGTGACCTCCGTTTTCTCCGTGGGGAAGGACACAGAGTCATCTTCTTAAAATGAGGGCAGGAGTAGTTGGGACGTGGACATGGGTTTGAAAAGAGCTGAAATTCTCACGGGATAGCGGACAAAGGAGCAGATGACTGGAACCTAACGGACGTGCCAGAGTCCGGACGGCCTTCGCCTCATGCTAGAGGCCCGCCTGCAGGTAAACCTCGTCTCCTGCCATCTCAAATGGGTGCTCTGTGTGCCCTTGGAGGTACCTTCAGGCTCTCCCCTGCCGGCCCTCTCCCCCCAGCAAGACTGAGGACCTCCCTCAGGAGTTTTCCTCCTCTTCCAAGCTTCCCAGGGAGTTCGGAATTTCCTTCTTTGTGTTTCCCCTAAACGAGAAACATCCTTTTGGCACTCAGTCTATCACATAATTGTTTTCGTGACTGTTTCTACTTGCCGAGGCCTTGAGGACCAGGTCAACGCCTCCTCCATGTTTTTCAACGAAGTGTTTGGCAAAGTTGAGTTACTACCTTGGTGTTTTGCCAGGAATCCAAGTATTTGCCTTCTGTCAATTAACAGGGTGAAAATTTCCGCATCCCCGACAGCAGACATGAATCTGTAAAGGGTTCGCTCTTGGCTCTGGTATTATGGAAGAGTTGCTTAGCCTGTTTTCTTCCCTAGTTCTCAGAATAAGTGGTGCCTACTTTTAAAAAAAAAAATTACTTTTACCAATGACTGATGATGAGGTTCACTCCCACCCCCTGGCGGTCACCAGCCAGCGTTCTACCTCTACAGATCCGCCTACTCTGAACATTCCACATAAATGGAATCCCACGGTATATGGCCTTTAGTGTCTGCCTCCTTTCACTCAGCATCATGTTTTCAAGGTTAATCTAGGTTGTAGCAGGTGTCAGGATTTCTTTCTTTCTGCGGCTGAATAAGAGCCATTGGATGGATTCCATTTTGTTGATTGATTCGTCCACTGGTGGACACTTGGGTTGTTTCCTCCAAGATCTCGGCTGTTGTGAATGATGCTGCTGTGAACACGCGCTTATGATGCCCTCTGCACAAATGCTGGTCTGCGTTGTCTCCCCTGATGCCTCCCCCGATGCCTCCCCCTAGTCTCTCTCCCCAGAGCCCCCCCCCACCTCAGCTTCTTCGATGTCTGCACTGCTCTGAAAGGCAGACTCTCAACTCCTTCTCCTTCTCCAACTCATCCTCCCTGTCCTTCTCCTTCCAAGCTCCCAGCATAGTTGCCACCAAGCCCTCACCAATCCCTAAGGAAAAGGAGATGGGGGTCATAGTGGCCCTGCCACTCCCAGTGTTTCTACATCTTTTTTTTACGTATTCCTATTTGCGTACAGAAACGTGCACCTAAAGAAAATGCGGTGTTTGTGTGCATGACAGAGAGCAGCATGGGTGAAATTATTCAGTACCTTTCATTTGGTAACTTTGCTTTTTATTTCTTAATGCTGTGTCTCGATGTTCTGTCGATCTCCATGTCAGTACAGACAGATGTACCTAATTATTTTTAGCTGCTGTGAAATAGTCCGTAGCACCAGTCACAATGACTTAATTAGCTACTTATCTGTGGACGGACGTAGGCTTCCCATTTTTCCCTATAGCAAGTAATTTTGCAGTGAACGCTGCTTCAGTGCTTCCTTATCTAAAAGTGTCGCTATTTCTCCTGGTTGATACTGGAAAGAAGTCTCTGTCATTGGATATGTGCATTTTTTATTTAAATCGAAACTACCAATGCCCGCCCCCTAAATGCTTGTTCTAACATTCCTGCCAGGAACAACCTGTTCCCTGTCCTTTTGCCAACATTCTACATTATCCAGCTCGATATGGTTGCAAACCTAGTGGGGGAAATAGTATTTAATTCCTGTTTTGGTTTGCATGTCCCTGATTACCAACCACATAATTGTTTTGAGATTGGATGAGAGCAGTGGTTCTCAACCAGAGGCGAGCCTGCCTGCACCCCCCGCCCCCGCCCGAGGAACAATTTGCAAATGTCTGGGGACATTTTTTGGTTGTCCCCCTGGGGGAGCAGAGCTCCTGACATCAGGTGGACAGAGACCAGGGATGCTGCTACTACACGTTCCGTGGTGCAGCACACGGCCGCACAAAGAAGGTCAACGTTGCCCAAGCTAAGACGCCCACACAGATGAGGTGTTTTGTAAAACTCATCATTGCCGCGGTACCATGGCAGTGAGACATCGCCCCAAAACAGTTCATGTGCTTCTGTAGAAAATGATGATAATGAAACATTTCCCAGCAGAACCTCCTCCCCTCCGCGAGTCTGGAGTCTTGCCCTCTCGAAGGAGGTACACAGGCAGGCTGGCGGGCAGGACGCCCCAGTGCCAGTAATGAACGATAGGACAGTGTCGGCATTGCTCTCCTCTCCAGCTTCAAGTGATGGGAACCGGATCAGTAGGCTGGAGTCCTTCACTGGTTCGATCCCTTGTGTCGCTCCCGTCCCTCTCCCACCCTCGGTGCCGCCGGCCGATCTCCCCGTCTGAACAGCTCCAAACATCCCTTCCCTTAATGTGCCTTCCTTTACTTCGTGGGCAGGTGTTTGAAAATGCCGACTGAACTATTCAGCATTTTCTGCTACAGAATGAAAATTTATTCCCTTCAACTTTCCAAAATCATTTTAGGAGTAAGAATTAACTTTTTAGGAAATAAATATTTATGCATATTATTCCTGACCTCTGCCTCGCTGCAAATTGTGATGGAAAATTCAGCACCAACATGACAAAAGCGAACCTGAAAAACAAATTTCACTGTATAAAAATCCCTCAGGTTAACATCAGTGGGCCAGAAGCAGGAAAGGGCCCATCTCCCTCGGTTTTCTTTAATAGAATTCCACAAATAATCCAAAGAACAAACATTAAGAAAAGAACAATAAAGAGCCAAAATATTTGCTCTTTTGTAAGCTTTGTTAATAATGCCATGCATACCCCAAAACTCGTCTTACCATGATGAGCTAATAAATAAGACGGTCTTCAAAAATTTAACATGGTTTCCTGTTGATGCATGAGGGAATGTTCACAGAGAAAAAGGTAGGGCTGAACGTAGGGTTACCCAGATGGCGCTGTGTGGTGTGGCTTCACGATGCGGCTGGACAACCCCAGTCAAAGGGCTCTTGTCAGCTTATGACACTGAGCCCTGGGGTGCTGCCCCCAGGTTGATTTGAGGCAGCCGTTGCTGCTTTAGAAATGGATGGGGTGGGGAGGCACCTGGGTGGCTCAGTCCATTGAGTGTATGACTTCGGCTCAGGTCATGATCTCGCGGTCCGTGGGTTCGAGCCCCGCATCAGGCTCTGTGCTGACAGCTGGGAGGCTGGAGCCTGCTTCAGATTCTGTGTCTCCCTCTCTCTCTGCCACTGCCCCACTCACGTTCTGCCTCTCTCTCCCTGAAAAATAAATAAACCTTAAATTTTTAATTAAATAAATTAAAAAAGAGAAATGGATGGAGTGGTGCTGGGGACAGGTGAGAAGAAGCTTAGTCTCGCACGTGGGTAAATTAGCAGTTGCTAAATTCTATACAACCATGAGGAATCTTCCTGGATGTCCTGAACATTCCATATTTGTGGACGCAACACATATTTAAGTGCGCTGGGGTAGACTGAATCACTGGCGTGAATTCTTTGCTCTCTTGTAGTTAGAACGTATATCCACGTCCTTGCCGTGGCTTCATGGCAGGCAGAGGATTCCCCCACGACTGGACACAGGGCTTGGCCGTACATCACGTTTTGGCCAGTGGGGTGAGATCCAAAGGGTCAAAATACGCTCATCCAGTTGGGCTCGCCCCCTTGCACGTAGGCCGTCCCCGCGTGAAGAACGTGCCTCGGGTGCCCCTGAATGAGATCCTAGAAGAGTAAGAGACACACAGAGCAGACCTGAGCTGAGCCCACACTGGAGCCAAGCAGTGCCAACCCCGGCCTCGGGCAAATCCCAGCCGACCAGCCGACGTGTGAGCCGGAAATAAACACAGACTTGTGCCCCACGCACAAAACAGATGTATGAGCCGGGGCCACAGAGACCCAGAGACGTGGTGGAGGGCTCCGCTCGCCCGGGTGACCAGAGAACCTTCCCAAGATGGCAGCTCAGACTGAGAGTCCACAGGCGGCTCAGGGAAGGGAAAGGCTTACGTGGAAAGGAAGTGTGTGCAATGTCCGTGGATCTGGCTGGAGCGTGGAATGCTAGGAGAAGGAATACTAGGAATGGGGTTACAACGGGGGGCTTGCACCACCCTGCACGCCGTTATGACGAGAGTGTGACATCGACCGCCCCAAAATCCCTGCAGGAAAACCTGCCATGAAAACCTGAAAATGATTAAAGGGGGACTTTGAAGTAGTGGAAGAAAAACTTGACCTGAAATCCGTACAACAATAAATGAAATCACAACCTTGGAAAATGCTGGAACCTCCAGATGAGACCTGCTCGTTAGGCGCTGCCTGCCGTAGACAGACCAAGGGTCTCAGAAACAGACAGTATCATCCAGACGGACAGGCTCTGCAAGCCCACAAAGGACTGGAAAGAAAAAAGAAGAAAACAGAAGGATAACAATCTTATAAGTGGGCTGAGATCTTGCAGGCAGGAAAAAAAAAAAAAAAAACCACCGAAGCGTCATTTGACCAAAATGTAAGCTTCCACACTCAGGGCAGGATGTCCCCTGCTCACCCTGTCTCGTGCACGACAGTAACAGCTCCTGGAGAGTGGGCAGGTCAAGTGGCAGGCCTGAGAGTCAAGAGCTTTCCAGCCTATTCTGAATCACGGGAACCACCTGGGGAATTTTAGCCATCTCACAAATTTTTTTCTCAGTGTATCTGTTAGGGTTCAGCCAGCCGAGCAGAGCCACCCCAAGTGTGACAGGATGGGGGGTGCATTACAGGCGTTGGACACTTACACGTGGGGTAGGCTGGAGAGATGAACACTTAGAGGGCGGAACTGGGAGATCCCGGAGAAGTCACTCAGCGTCCCCCTGAAGCACAGGGCGAGTGGCTCCTGGGGGGACGTCAGGAAGCCCAGTACGAGCCACAACCTCAGTGGGCTGCGCCCGGGAAGGCTGGGGACAGGACCACGAATCCTGTGTGGCTGCCATCCCTCCGGACAGGCAGCCGAGGGTGTGCAGGTGGTGAGTGTGGAGGGTCCGTAACATGGAGCCCCGGGCAGAGCGGAGGCAAGGAGGGCAGTGGGACCCCGGAGCCCCTCGGCTCTGTCCATCCCCCTCCCACCTGACCTGCTGTTCCTCTGGGAACAGCGGCTGTCACTGCTTCCTCATCTGGTCTCCACCACCAAGTCTAGCCAGAAGCGTGAGGGGCTGGGGTCCCCAGGAAAGTCAGTCCTCGGCCCCAGCCGAGATGAGCAGATAATTCTGCACACACCGTGTATGACGAAGAAGGAATTGTAAGACGAAATGCTTCATTTTAGGCACTGTGATTTCACAAGTCTACCTAAACACAAGTTATTTTGCAACCATATTTATTTCATGAAATCTAGAGAAACGGGTATTTTCCAAAAAACTCTGTACAAAAGGCTTGATTTGTTTGCAAAAAATTAAAAGTAAACGAGTATGGAAATATAAATTGAAATTCAACTATTCATTACATCCTAAAAATGGACATAAATTGGCTTGATGTTTGAAATTCCTGAACCTTTACTTTCAAAACAAATGACTGTGTTTTTTTTTAATGTTTATTTATTTTTGAGAGGGAGAGAGAGAGAAACAGAGCATGGGTGGGGGGAGGGGCAGAGAGAGAGAGAGACACAGAACCCGAAGCAGGCTCCAGGCTCCCAGCTGTCAGCACAAAGCCCTATGTGGGGCTCGAACCCACGAGCCATGAGATCATGACCTGAGCCGAAGTCCGACGCTTAACTGACCGAGCCACCCAGGTGCCCCTCAAATGATTGTTTTTAAATCAGTGTCGTGTTTTACTTTTAAGCGAAAAGATTAGAGAGAGAGTTTCAGGCCGCCAGGGGTTTGTCACAAGTTGCACATGGCAGGGCAGAGGCCGACGGAATACAGACCGTGTTCCCCACGGACGGCACGCACGTCCGGGCAGCTGACTCCAGGGTTGCACCGTCTTTTCGTGATGCCAGTGGTTAACATACAAAGGAAGCTCATTGTGCCATTTTCTATACAACGTAGCTCGCGGACCTAGTAAAGGGCTGTTGGGCTTCAACCTGAGTCAAATGTAAAGACTCCTTTTTCTTTTCTATTCTATTTAGCTTATATTTAAAATTCGGGGTTCCATATGTGTGTCTCCTTTGGACAGTGATCTATTCCGTGTCTGCCTGAAGCAACGGCCAAAGATTAAATGGCTAAAGACAACCATTTCAAATTGTGTGATCGAAAGCCATTTTAAACTCTGCAATGGTCCAACCCACCTCGGTGGCCTGAGTCATTCATTCCATGAGTGACAGGACAGGTGGAGGAGAGTTGTTGAGATGGCCACGATCCTCCTCGCTCCACTGGCCGGGATTGGGGGGGCGGGGGAGGGCTCGCTCAATACGTACCCGAGGGGCCGGTTTCTATCTTGCCCCGCATGGAGCTGGCATAGTCGGACACCAGAAGGACCAAGAGATTGTGGGCTCCTGGGGAGGGGAGCCGGAAAGATTGGACATCTGGGGCGGCCAGGAACGACCCAGAACGTCAGGCCACGTTGATGTGAAGGTCTGTCCCAGTCAAAGCCAGTCCATTAAACCTGGGAGAGGGCTGCTGCTTTAAATACACAGACACCAATGCCAAGCTACAAGGAACGTGAAGAATTAGGGAAACGTGACACATTCCAAAGAACAAGATAGATCTCCGCTATCTGACGATGGAAATCCCCAGGCCAGGACACGTGCCCGTCACGAAAGGACACCCAGCAAATGGCAGCCGCACGGATGAACAGAGGGTCGTTCCTGAGTCACTGGGGAAGCTTTTGGTGCAGGGGCCGGATGGCTTCTCACCAAACAGCATTACCGGCTCGTGTAACTAAAACCTCCAAGGTCGACCTCACCCCAGCCCAGGTGCAACAATGTCCTCAGGCCCAGCCCAGCCCCGCCCCATCGCTGAGGTCTGCTGTCACCATGCTGTCTTCTCTATTGGTTGGGACTGTCTTGGTGAAGAACAGGAAATGTGACCAACTGTGGCTGCACATCTCAGAAAGAGTCCTTATAAAGGTCACTTCTGGCAAAGGAGGGCCTTGGCCTGTCCGCAACCACAGAAGCTGGATGCCAGCCCTGGAGACACAATCCCCTGGGAGTGAAGGGTGAATGTTGAGAATCAGCAGTGGAAGTGGGGTGAAATTGGGTCACAAGTGGAGGGGAGATTTGTGCTTTATGTAAAACCACAGGAAGAAAGAGAGGAAGGGAAGGGAAGGGAAGGAGGGAAGGAAGGAAGGAAGGAAGGAAGGAAGGAAGGAAGGAAGGAAGGAAGGAAGGAAGGAAGGAAAAAGGGGAGGGTGAGAAGGAAGGAGGAGGGAGGGAAGGAAGGAAGGAGGGAAAGAGGGAAGGAAGGGAAGGGAGAGGGAGGGAGGGAGAGAGGGAGGAAGAAAGAAAGAACAAGGGAGAGAAAGGAAAGAAAGAAAAGAAAAGATGGGTACCAAGGAGGGCACTTTTCAGGATGAGCACCGGGTGTCATGTGAGAAATAAATCACTGAGTTCTACTCCTGAAGCCCAGACTACAGTGTATGTTAACTAACTTCAATTTAAACTTTAAAAAAAGAAGAGAGGAAGGGAGGAAGGGAGGAAGGGGGACATTAATATATAAAAAATGATTGAACAGGGGCACCTAGGTGGCTCAATCATTTGAGTGTCCAACTTCAGCTCAGGTCATGATCTCGCAGTTGGTGGATTCAAGCCCCACGTCGGGCTCTGTGCTGACGGCTCAGAGCCTGGAGCCTGCTTCAAATTCTGTGTGTGTGTCTCTCTGTCCCTCCCCTGTTCCTTCCCCTGTCCCTCTCTGTCTCTCAAAAATAAATACAGGTTAAAAAAAAATACTGAACATATAAAACAACAGCTAATTCGAATGCGTGACCAAAAATCACTCTCTAAAAAAGTAGTAACAGTGACAAGAATGTGGAGCGTAGCTTTGCTGGACCTCAGCTGGGAGCGTGGAAGTGGAGAGACTCGGATTTTCCCTATTCCGAGGAGCGTCTACACCGTGAGCATTGATGTGCGGGGTGCAAACAGATTTTAGGAAGCAGGCGAATCCCCAAATTCAGAACCTAGGAATGAGAGTGGTCGAGCAAACAAGAAATGGAGCAGCGAATGTGCTAGACTCCGAGCGCACGTGTGTGTGTGCACATGTGTGCACACACACAAATGTGCTCACACGCACACACCTATTTAGCCACCTGCGCGTAACAAGAGTGTGGAAACATACAGATACACGAGGACCCGTACACGAGGACCCGTAAGATCGGTTTCCTCTTTAGGGAGGAAGTAGGTAGCAGGACACAGGGGCGGAAGGAAGATTTTCCTCACGGATCGTGTTGTATCTTCCGAACTTGGAACCACGCAAATGTATTTTCTATCTGGAAGATTGCTAATTGATCAACTCTGAAAAGGAAAAAAAATCTAATTTTAGGATATACAGAGTTTTGTCGTCTCCATGATTTAAAAATAATTATTGTACATCCACACATTTCATTAAACAAGGTCCTCGCTAAGGCGCTGAGAGCTTCTCTGAAACGCGCAGGAGTCCGTGAAGCATGGCGCCGTTTGGTCAAAACGCGGAGTAAGGTGTGTGCCTGGGGAATAAAGGGAGAGGCTCTTCGCCGCAGCTGGGCACGTGACGGCCACTTGTTGCTAAGGAGGGCCTCCACCTGGGCCGTAGCCTTGCTGCTGCAGCAGGTGCCGAGGGGGCCAGTGTCACAGGGTCAGTATTTGGGGGGAATCATGAGAAGTACTGCTCACCCCTTGCAGTCACCCTTTAAGTCCCAGCCAGCGATCTGAGGGGTTTCGGGCTAAAAGGGCAGATGTGTCAGTGCAAATCCCTGATGACTGCTGGGAAGGAGCCGAGAGGTGTATCCATGTGGCCGTGGGATGCGCTGTCCCGGTGGTCGGCACTTGGTACCCAGCTCTCGGTGGTCATTGCTCCGTACCCAGCGCTCAGTGGTCAGCGCTCGGTGGTCAGAGCTCGGTAGTCAGTGTTCAGTACCCAGCGCTCAGTGGTCAGTGCTCGGTGGTCAGAGCTCGGCAGTCAGCAATCAGTACCCAGTGCTCAGTGGTCAGCACTCGGTGGTCAGTGCTCGGTGGTCAGTGTTCCATACCCAGCGCTCAGTGGTCAGTGCTCGGTGGTCAGAGCTCAGTGGTCAGTGCTCAGTACCCAGTGCTTGGCGGTTAGCGCTCAGTACCCAGTGCTCAATGGTCAGTGCTCGGTGGTCAGAGCTCGGCAGTCAGTGCTCAGTACCCAGCTCTCGGTGGTCAGTGCTCAGTGGTCAGTGGTCAGTGCTCAGTACCCAGCTTTTGGTGGTCAGTGCTCAGTGGTTACAGCTCAGTACCCAGCGCTCAGTGGTCAGTGCTCGGAGGTCAGAGCTCGGTGGTCAGTGCTCAGTACCCAGTGCTCAGTGGTCAGCACTCGGTGGTCAGTGCTCGGTGGTCAGTGTTCCATACCCAGCGCTCAGTGGTCAGTGCTCGGTGGTCAGAGCTCAGTGGTCAGTGCTCAGTGGTCAGCACTCAGTACCCAGTGCTCAGTGGTCAGCGCTCAGTGCCCAGCTGTGGCTGCCCAGGGTCCATGGCCAGGCACCCGTCCACATGGTGTCGGTGCGCGGGAAAAGCCCGCAGGCCCCTCGGGTTTGGGGTGTCCCCCGCCTCGGGCTCTGGCCCCTAAACGATGTTCAGCACTTAAAACGAAGTGAACGACGTTTGTGGAGGGAACACCAAGTGTAACTGTGCTGGGGAACCACAGACCCCAGAGAGTGCTGAGCCGGGCTCTTGGTGAGAAATTCTCCCCGACGGCCCCGTTTTACCCACTCATGTGGGACTCCAAGGTCCCAGCCTGTTGTCTCCGGGGGGCTGTGGCGCCATCAGAGTCGATGGTGGCTGCACAGAGACCCCGGGTGCCGGCCTGTGCGGTGGTCCAGCTGACCCCCTGCCGTGCGTGCACCCGGCACTCAGGGGTCCGCGTCCCCGCTGAGATTGATTCAAAACCGCCCTCGGTGCTCACGGCGCCTCCGTGCTCGCCTGGGAACACGTGCAGGCCCCCCAGCACAGGGGTCCCCGTTGGTCCGCCGGGGCCTCGCCCGGCCTTTCCTGTGCGGCCAGGGGCCGCTGGGGTCCCTCTGTGCGTCCCGGGCTCCTCCTGGGACCCCGGTCAGATTGGGCGGGGGCCCACCCCATGGCCTCACATTAACCGAACCGCCTCTTTAGACGCCTGAGTCCCAACAGTCAGATCCTGCCGCGCTGGGGTCACCCCTTCACTTCCGGGCGCGGACCTGCGGAGGGGCCACCGTCCCGCCCCTCACGCTTCGGGCCGAGGCTGGCCGAGGCCACCGCTCTGCCTGCCACGGCCGCTCCCGCGCTGCCGACAAGTGTCCCCTTCACGGGCCGTGGAGCACACGCGCTCCACCTCTATGTGCTTTCTGTTGGGCGTTTTGCCGTCACAGTGGCCCTCGGGCCCGGCGCGGAGGTGCCGGCTGGTGTCCCCAAGCTCAGGTTGCCGCGAGCTGCGCGGCCGAGGCACGGAGAGCTGAGCGCCGTTCAGCCCGGGGTCGTGGTGCTGTCCGTCCTGGGCTCAGCTCCCGCGTCCTCAGCGTATACTGGCCAAGACGCACCAGCCAGACACAGACGGCACAAAGTCACGTTCTGGCCTGACCGACCGACCCAAGTGTGACCGGGGGCCGGCCGGAACGTAGCCCTGCGTTTCCCCGCGGAAGTCGCTCCGGAACCCGCCAGTTGGGTGTTCAGTCACTTCATAGGACAGAGCTACAAATAACGAGAACCCCCGAAGCTTGGCTCAGCCCATTCAGTATGAAGGAGACGCCTTGAGCTGCCTTTCAGGTTGTTTAGTTTGTTCATTGCCCGCCCACCCCCCACCCCGGTCCCAGATAATTCTCACCGCTCGTACCCTGAGTGTCCAGATGTTTGCACAACCTCTTTTATGGAGTTTGCAAAGACTTTCCTAAAATCACTAGGGTACACGGGGGCCTGGGCGGCTCTGTCGGTTAAACGTCTGACTTCAGGTCAGGTTATGATCTCACGGTTTGTGGGTTTGAGCCCCACGTCCGGCTCTGTGCTGATGGCTCAGAGCCTGGAGCCTGCTTCGGATTCTGTGTCTTCCTCTCCCTCTGCCCCTCCCCTGCTTGTACTCTGTGTGTGTCTCTCTCTCAGAAATAAAATAAACATTAAAAACAAATTTAAAAACTCACTACAGTACGGTTTGTTTCTTTAGAAGAGGGACCACCAAGGAAAGAAAGAATTTAATTACACGTATTTTAGAAACTGTTCCTTGAGTTCATTCTGTTCATGCATCAACTCGTCATTCAAATTTGAGCCTTCTATGCTTAGGTATTGTTTCTTACATGTAAAAGAAATAAAAAGCACGTAATGTAATTGAGAGGAAGAAAGGAAGGGAGAGAGGAAGGAAGGAAGGGAGGGAGGAAGGAAGGGAGGTGAGGAGGGACGGGGGAGGGAAGGAGGAAGGAGGGAAGGAAGGAAGGAAGGGAGGGAGGGAGGGGAGATGGAGGGACAGGAGAGGGAGGAAGGAAGGAAGGAAGTTAGGAAGGAGGGAAGAAAGAAGGGAGGGGAGATGGAGGGATGGGGGAGGAAGGGAGGGAGGGAGGGAAGGAAAGGAGAAAGGAGGGAGAGGAAGGGACTCGATACACAGGAAGTCACCCACGACTAAGCCGCACCATGACTGCAGCACTCTGAACAAGGTGTCTCAGGGGCAGCACACCATTGCCCCCAAGCGCTCCAGGCCAGGCTCCTTGAAAGGAGGAGAACTACCCATCACCCACGACACCTCAGTTGATCAGGACGCCTTAGTTCGGGTTGTCCACAAAGCAACGCCTGAGACAAGGATTTGGGAACAAGTGTTTCATCTGAGAGCGACCCCGGGGAGCACAGCCAGGGAGCGGGCCAGCGAGACAGACAAGGAGGACGGAGAGCCGGTGTGTGAATGTGACGAATGTCCCCTGAGGCCCTCCGAAAAGCTGTGCATGGCATCCGGAAGTGCCCTCCCGCCAGGAGCTAGGGAGCTGGGGTGCCCACCCGCCACCCCGTCTGCGCTGGCGGAGGGCCTCTCCCAGGGCGTTAGTGTGCGTGGGCCAGGGACGCGCCTGTGGCACAAGAATGGACTTGGGCAGGGGACACGGGGAGCTGCTAGTGAGTGTAAGACCCAGCCGTGGGGACCCCCCGGTAGGGCCAAGGGGATATGGGTGGGGCACTGATGTCTCCATTCTATGGATGAAAAACGGGAAGCCACGTGCTCAAGGTTACCCAACAATTACTGGGAGAGATGGTGCAGTAGTTACGTTTGCTGTGTGACAAATTATCCCACACTCTAGAAGATACAAGCAGCAACACTGATGATCCCCCGTGGTTTCTAAGGATCAGGAATTCAGGAATGGCTTGGCTGGGTGGTCCTGGCTTGGGGTTTCCCGGGAAACTGCAGCCATGTTGTCAGCCAGGGCTGACGTTATCTGAAGGCTCGATTGGGTTGGAGGATGGGCCATTGGCAGGAGGCCTCAGCTCCTCATCGGATGGGCAGTGTCTTCAATAACCCAATGTAGAGAGAAACAAGCCGTCACCTCTGCCGTGTCCTACAGGTCACGCGGACCAGCCCAGCACAACACAAGCTGTGAATACCAGGACAGTATCCATCAGGGGCCTGCTCGGACGCTGGCCACCGTAGATGGGGTTCGAACTCCCCTTTTCCTGTCTTCAGTGACCATATTCCTTTTGTTACACGCGGCCATATTTTCGTTTTGCAGGACGGGGGAGTATCTTGTAAAGGCAATACTGAAACTCAAATCTGCGTGCTCTGGGAGGCTTTGGTAAGCCGTGATGTCGTGCCTTCCTCCTTATCCAGCTCCCGGGAAGAAATGAGCTCACGCTTGTCAAGCTGGGGGTGGTGGGAGCAGGAGTGAGGATACAAGGCAAAGTTGTGAGACCCGCCTGGGATGGGCTGTGGAGTCCCCTCCCCAGCCCCCATCCCCCACCACGCTCAGGGCTGGGTCGAGCTGGGCTCCCGTTGAGGGGCTGCTGATTTGGGTTCCCTTATGGGCTGGGCCCCAAGCCGGAGATGGGCTCTAGAGGACCCTGGGGTGCTGGGACGTCACGCTGCCCTCAGACCACTCATGGGCCGGACTCTCTACGCTCCTCTTCCGATAAATTCCGGAAGGACCACCGGGGCTGCGCTCCCCCCACCTCTTCAGCAGAGCTCCAGGCAGGCGAGCGTGAGGCCCTCGAGCCTGGATCACACCCAGCCTTGTGCACACAGCACTGGGGGGCCCTCGGGACCCTGCTAGCTGCCGAGGGACGCAGGCAGCGTGGGTATAAACTTCCAGGGCTCGAAACCACCATGCAAACAATAAAATACAAGTTTATTTAAAGTGAGCTTTTCTTCAACTTCCATTCCCTCCAGTGAGAGGTTTACTCACAGTGTTGGGCGTCCTCGGTGGTTTCAGCCTTGGTTTTAGGTTTCGATTGCGACGTTAACAAGTCACCCAAAAACTCAAAAGCTTAAAACAAAAACATCTATTTCTTACTTTTTGCAGTTCTCGTGGGTCACAAAGTCACGAGGGGTCTGGCTGGGCGTTTCTGGCCACAGGTCTCTCCCACACGGCATGTGGGCCAGGAACAGCAGGATGGGGCAGGGCCCACTCCACACAGTCTCACGGCCTCTCCATGTGGCCTCCTCACCACATGGTGACCTCAGGACAATCAGACTTCCCTGCATGGCTCTGAAGATCGAGCGTTCCAGCATGCATGGTGGAAGCTGTCCCTTCTTCTGTCAGAGCCCACCCAGATGCAAGAGAGGAGACAGACTCTGCCTCTTCCTGGGCGTTACAAGCTTCCAGAAGGTTCCAGAGGGTTCCAGATGGCTCCAAAGGGTGCTCGGAAGTCCCTGGGAGCCCCGTGTTCCCACCGGGTCTCTGAGCTCACAGACCTCTGCTGCCTTCTCCACACAGCCTACTGCAAAGGAAACCTCGCTGCTGCCCCTCCTACTCAGGGGCCACAGAAAGCACAGTGAGGCTGCCTCAGACCATTGTGTCCAGCCACCTGCTTAGCCTCTGTCCTGCTGTCCCCACACCTCAGTGGTGAAGAGGACCCCTCCCAGGTTGGAAGGAAGGCAAGCATCCCCTCTATGCTCAGATCCAGAACTTTCCAGAAGATTCTACCCTTCTTGTCCACCCGGTGGAGGACGTGGGGTGCAGAAGCCTCTTTCCAACTGGCTTCTCACCCCAGATTCGGAAATATATTTCCCCTGTTGTGACACCAGTTTGGAGATGCTGACTCCACGGTACTTACACCAAATTTCGCCGCCTTCTCTCCGGGCTTTAATTCTTTAAAACCTGAAATCCCATGATTTGATTTGATGTTCCTATCCCCCTGGGCCAAGGGCCACAAGGGGCGGGGGTGGGTGGGTGGAGTCCTCAGGCTATAAGTGACAACGTTCAGGGACAAACAGAGAAGAGGAGGAACCGGGTGAATTCTCCACAAAGTCATCCCTACACATGAGTGATCTCATTTATTCCGTACCAGTTACCAACCTTCCTTTACCGAGGAGGAAACAGATTCAGGGAGAGCCGAAGCGACTGGCCCGAGGTCACAGGTCATGTAGTACCAGAGTCCGAGATCTGTGACTTTCCACTTGGTGTCGCTCGGATATTTCTTGAATAGACGAACAGATCGTTCCCAGGGTTGGCTGGGCTTCTCCCTGTAACCCAGTGCTCACATGACAACACAGGATCTGACCGAAGGACGATGATTTGAAAGCAAGACTGTTACGGACGATCTGGGCATGTGGGTGCCATGCTGATCTGTATCGACACCGACACAATGGCACGTCTTTAAGCAGCCACGTTGAGTGGTACTAAATGTGCGATTCCTTCCCTTTCTGGGTATTTTCAAGCATGCTGTAATTCTCCTGTTGTGCGCAGTGACCGCTGTTAGCAGGAAGTGGCCCCGTCCTGGGCGAAGCATCAATACTCATACAATATAGCCCATTGAGCATCCATAATGCACCTTTTAGATGTGTGTTTTCTTCCCACTCAATCTACTTTATTTAAGCATTCTCCACTCTGCACGCCATTAACTATTTTTCTGTTCTAACCCTAGTTTCCCAAGGTCCCTGGTAAAATGTCATATAAACGAACACACAAACCCAGTAAATGTGTGACCGGTACAACAAATGAATCACTTTACCGGTGTTCTGGATCGAGATGCCCTGGGACAGATGCAACATATTCCAAAGCGAGAATCGTCGCGTGAAGCGACGCCCCCTCCATGTGCCTTTCTCTCTCTTTCACGCGTGTCTTTACACCAGTATCGCTGGTCCTCTTTGTAGAGCCTCCGGAGCCCCGAGACACAGCGTGCAGGACGAGGGAAGAGAGTGATCGGCCGTCGGCCCCCCAGAGGCCCGCGTGTAACTGCCGAGCCAGCAGAGCCGCGCGTCGGACCCCCAGAACCGAGGTACGTCGACCCTTCGTCAGCAGTAGGCGCGCTTCGGACACGGGGTCCGGGCCCACGTGGGTGGGGTCTCTCCGCGGCGAGAGGCTTGTATCCGTTTCCTGTGGCTGCTGTAGTAAACCGCCACACACCGGGTGGCTTTAAAGGAAAATGGAGATTGCTTCTGCCACGGTTCCGGAGGCCGGAGGTGCAAAACTAAGTGCTGGTAGGACCACACTCCCCTCCAAGGCTCTAGGGGACAATCCGGTCTTTGTCCCCCGGCTGCTCGTGGCTGCTGGCACTCCAGTGTCTGCTTCCGTGGCCACAGTGCTTCTTCCTCTGCCGCCCCCGTGTTCCTTGTGAGGGCACTTGTCACCGAAGTCAGGCACCGTCGACATAACCCGGCAGAATCTCCTCATCTCGAGACCCCTCTTTCCATCTGCAAACACCCTTGGTCCAAATAAGGCCACATTCACAGATTGTAGGGATGAGGCTGTGGACGTTTGTTTGGGGGCCACCGTTCAGCCCACTACGCATCTTCACTGGTTTAGGGTGGGGCTTTGGACAGGGAGACCGTACCGGTGATGGGGTTTGGGGGTGGTGGGGGCGGGTCTGGAGCTGACCGCCAGGAAAGAATTCTTGAGACGTCTTCGGTGCAGAAGGACTTTGATGTCATCAGAGCACAGGGTCAGGACCCCTGGGCAAAAAGAGCTGTGCTGGGGTTGTGAGGAGTGACCTGGGAGCTGGGGGAGGTAAGGAAGAAGGGAGGTTTGCAAAAGGACTTTCATATGCTACAGAGATACTACAAATGTGTCTGTTTACTACAAGATACTGGAGGCCTTGTTATTGTCGGGCTAAGGTTGTTTTCCCTCTAGTAAAGCATTAACATTGAGACAAGACAGTCGGGAGTTAATTGGAGGAATGTTATACTCTGACTATCTCAAATGTTTGTCAGTGGGCTGCAGGTTATAAAGAAATTTTATTTTATTTTATTTTCGTCTTACCTTTGTCCCCTACATCACTGTGGAGGGGAGGATGATGTGGGGGCTCCAGGAAATTGAGTCTGTGGGTTTCTGGAGGTTCGGCTCTTGGTAAGATTGCCTTTTTCTTGTGATGTACTAAGACCTTTGTAAACTGACGGAAGCTCATGTCCTGGGTGACTGATCTCTGACAGTTAGCCATTGGTTTTTCCCTTCCTTTGTCCTCGGACAGCTGCGAGTATCTGAGGAATGTCACACATACCCCACCTGGCAGGGGCGGCGGAGGGGGGGGGAGGTTGCTAGCTTGCGCTTTGCCCCCACCTCGCCTTTGGCCCCCTCATCTCTGG
The DNA here is from genome assembly GCF_028749965.1 of Puma concolor. NCBI lineage: Eukaryota > Metazoa > Chordata > Mammalia > Carnivora > Felidae > Puma > Puma concolor. Next base: position 3,952,985 of record NC_141682.1, read on the forward strand.
GATTGTGCAAAGTTCTCGACGTAATAGTTTAGGTTTGGTGGGCACAGTAAGGCAAGGATCTAGAAGGAGTTTTGGTGAATACAGTTGTTTGATAAGCAAATGTCTTACCAGTCGAGCAACCTCATATCTTAGAATAAGTCCGTTTGGGAAATCTGTGGTTCAGATAACTTGGTTTTGGAGGAGTTCCTAAAGCAAACGATACCAAAGCGAGACAACTGTTGGCATCGGGCATGAGATGGGGTCTCAGCACCAACCCCAACAAGGAGCGTCCCCGCTGAGAAGGGCACTGGCCAGGCTGTGATTATCCTAGCTGGGAGTCACCTGCGGATGCCCACCGAATCCTGGGATCTGGACAAGGACCACTGCTCAGTGGACGCCAGCCAGAAAACGCACATAGGGAGAGGCAGCGCCTCCTACTGGAGCCCGGCAGGAGTGAGGCCAGGGCGCTCCCTGACCCAGTGCCCTGGGTGGGGACGCCTCTGTACCCACAGATGCCTCCTTGAGGGGAAGATGGAGACATGGTGGAAGATGCACAGTGAAAATGGTGTTGAGAAGTGCCCAGACTAGGAAGCTCCGGGCTCGCCAGAAGGCACCCTAGAGCATCACCTCCCTGCTCCACCAGCAGCGGCCATGGCTCCCTGGAGCAGGTAACTCAAGTTCCGCAGTGTTCTGGAAAACACCTGGGCCGTCCCTCCGCCCCGAGTCCGCCCTCTCTCTACTTTCCCCAGAGAGTCTCTGTCCTTGTCCTCTTGGACAATACACATCCAGCCCAAGACACCCTTGGTCTTGGGAGCATTAGAGCTTGTCTGGCCTTTACAAGTCCACTGTCTCTGGCTCATCAGCCACAGGGATTTCTTTCTGGAAAGGCAGAACGGTGTCACCACTGCCCACTTAGCTTTATCTTGAGAAATGGGTCACGGTGTCGCCCTGAGTGCTACTGGAGCCCAGAGGGCAAAAGGGCAGGGTCGGTGACCTCCCTTTATGCCGTGTCCGAAGCTGGAGTGGCCTACAGATCTAATAAGACTGTGCTTGGAGATGAGGCCACTGGCCTGCATACTTTGTGTCTCCCCCAAAACTAGCGTCCCGAAGGGAAAGGATTAGAATCTGCCGGGCCTCTCCCTTGCGTTGCTAAGAAATGCAAAATGAGGGGCGCCTGGGTGGCGCAGTCGGTTAAGCGTCCGACTTCAGCCAGGTCACGATCTCGCGGTCCATGAGTTCGAGCCCCGCGTCGGGCTCTGGGCTGATGGCTCAGAGCCCGGAGCCTGTTTCCGATTCTGTGTCTCCCTCTCTCTCTGCCCCTCCCCCGTTCATGCTCTGTCTCTCTCTGTCCCAAAAATAAATAAACGTTGAAAAAAAAAATTAAAAAAAAAAAAAAAGAAATGCAAAATGATTACAGTCACCAAAGCACTACTTACGGGATGGCACTCGTAAGATCCCTGGTGGAGGGATCGGAGTGGAGTAGGCAGTTTCCGGGGCCCCAGAGTTTCCAGATCCCGCCACAACCTCACGTGTCATCTCTGGTTGCTCCGATCTGTAACCACGGGCGGCTCCTCACCAGGTGTGCTGACAGGTGTACCGAATCACGTCTCCCCGAGCCCCTCACTCCTACAGGCGGGCCTCCCCTTCTGACAGGTGCGGGGCCGGGCGGAGCCTTCCAGCATCGCTTGGACTCTGTATCCCCAGACATCCTAACACCCAAGAGAGAACTCGAGGACCGACACGCCCCGTGCCGTCATTCGAGGCTACCGTGAGTTTCCACTTAGAGTCACATTCCTGGTGTTACCAACCTCTCGACAGCGATTACTTTCCACCACGTGGCTTTGCTCACAGTAGAGAATTTTCCCCACGTGCAGAGGACACCGAAAGAGCAGTGCCGCGATCTCTCAGCATCAGATTTGGTCAAGACTTAAAGAATAGTTCTCTCGTCCGTCAGTAGCTGGGTGGTCTGTAATGTAAATGTCTATGTTTTTTTTTAATGTTTAAAATATTTTTTTTGAGAGAGAGGGTTGGGGAGAGAGGGAGAGGGAGAAGGAGAGAAAGAGGGGGTGGAGAGAGAGAATGAGAGAGAGAGAGAGAGAGAGAGAGAGAGAATCTCAAGCAGGCTCCATGGTCACCGCAGATCCTGGCATGGGGCTTGATCCCACAAACCATGAAATCAGGACCTGAGCCGAAATCAAGAATTGAACACTTCACCGACCGAGCCACCCAGGCCCCCCTAAACTTATGTTTTAAATGTACCACTTGCTCTGGAGCCTACATGTTCTCAGCAGCACTGTTCCCAGTAGAAAACGTAGAAACAACCCAGGTGCCCGGGGACAGAGGAATGGATGAACTGAATGTGGTATATGTGTTTTATATATGCTGTTTTATAAATAGTATGTTCCATTTAAACATATATTTATACATAAATGGAAGATTACTCAGCCTTCAAAAGCGGTGAAATTCTGACACCTGATACCACCACATGGATGAACCTTGAAAACATGCTAAGTGAAATAAGCCAGGCCCAAAAGGTGAATCCTGCACGATTGTGCTTCTGTGAGTTCCAGGAGACATTGATTCACGGACAGAAGGTTGGTGGTGGAACCAGGGGCTGAGGGGGGGTGGGGTAACGTGTGATCGGGACAGGGTCTCAGTGTGGAAACACAAAAGGGTTCTGGAGACGGATGGTGGTGACGGACAGACAGTGTGAACGTGCTTAATGCCACAGAACCCTGCACTGAAATATGGTTATGATGGTAAAATTTATGTTAGTGTCTCTTGCCATAGTAACATTACGGGTGGTTATCTGTGCGAAGCGGGACTTAGGCGTAAGGAGGACTGGTTTTGAGGGTAAGCCTTGTGATACTGCGTATTTGACTTTTTAACCACATGTCCATAATACTTGGATAAATATTTCAATTAAAAAATCAAGCACAGGGGCACCTGGGTGGCTCAGTCGGTTGAGCGTCCGACTTCACCCCAGGTCGTGATCTCACGGTTTGTGAGTTCGAGCCCCACATCGGGCTCTGTGCTGACGGCTTGGAGCTGGGAGCCTGCTTCAGATTCTGTGTCTCCCTCTCTCTCTGCCCCGCCCCGGCTCATGCTCTGTCTCTCGCTGTCTCAAAAATAAATAAAACATTAAAAAAAAAAACAAGCACAGTAAGTGATCTCTTTTAGTTGGAAGAAGAGGAAACACACCTAAGAATGTGGAAAAACAGCCATCTCTACCCCATGTCTCCCATCTCGCCAGCATGAGAAATCCCTTCTTTTTCTCCCCTCACGGAACTGGCAGAGTTGTGGAGACAGTCTGGAATGACCGAGCTCTTACATCCTTTTCTTAGGAAAAGAGAATGATTTTAGTTCACGTTTTTCAGTGCACGCTCATAAACATTGTCCGATTCGATGTCATACCTTCATGTTATGAGCAGGAAGTGTGTCTTCTCTTCAGTTACAAAATAAGGAAACCAAAAAGGACGGAATTTAGTTATAAATTCCTAGCATAGACTAGGAATTCCTCAGCGCACAGTGAAACCACCCATATCACAAAAGAGCAAAGTTTGCCAAATATCAGCGACCAACTCGCGCACAGTTGACTGTAGACGTCATTGACCGTTAGCAAACCTGTCTGTCTGTCGTGCGTTTACCTGTCATCTGTCCTGTCTCCGTGCCATCTGTCACCTGTGTATCGACCTGCCAGCTACCCTGCCTTCACCTCTGTCATCCGTCTGTCTGTCTCTTCATCTGTCATCACGAGGGTGGCCACACTTCCCGATGTGCCACAAACAGTACCCGTTTACGTCCTCTGTCCCAGGTTGGCGTTCATCTCGGATTCCCCACCTGGAGCAACACCTGCTGCGATGGCCGCGTGCGGAGGGCACGCTCTATGTGCGCAAAACCCGGGCCACCCGGCGGTCCGGCCGAGCGCCAGACAGGCGTGCAGCGCCCCTGGTGATGACCCGTCCCTTGCTTCTCACGTATTTCCGGCACAAACAGTCGCCTCTCTTCCTAGTGAGGGTCTCGCTGGTGAAACAAAGCAGGCTTGCTGATGAAAGGGGGGGAACTCGGACAGGAGAGACCAGACACAGCTAACTCCGTCCAGCATGGGGGTGGGAGAAAGAACTCAGCTTGGCTGGCTGTGGTTTGGCTGCAGAAGGTTTTAACTGCTTGGCGCCCATTTGGCAAGGCCAGTGAGAAAGGCAGACAAGCGTGCGAAACTCACGTGGGAAATGCAGCCCAGGCAGCCCGGCCAGCGGGTGTGTTAGAATATCCCGTATGTTCCTGCTGCATCAGCTCGGACGTTGATTGCACGGAGTAAGTCAGCAAATAGTTGTGTAGCGCGTGGTTCAGTGATGCTTTTGTTATTTAGCAGCAAACTCTTAAAATAGTAATAAACTGAAGATAAAAAGGCGAAGTGCGTATTTAGCACAAACTAACAACTGGCTTTTGTGATAGCCCCGCCCCCCGCCGCCCCGTGTGCAAATGGGAAAAAGGCAGAGAAGCTTGGCATCCACTGCAAAAGTTCACTGCCGTTGAACTTTGCTCAAAGACGACCACGTGACCGCGTGTGCAGGTGTGATGTTCACATAGTAATCTTCCAAGCATGGCTTTCTCCTTGGATCAAACGATCGCTCTTTTAAGTTGGCGTCGCTCATCTTTACTCCTGAGTTTCATCGCTTTTGCACAGAAGTGCAGGAGTAGCTGCCATTGCACTCACTTCATTAGCGGACGAATTTCACAAGCAGCCACGTGATGCCACTTTTGTATCAGAGTCGTGAGATGTTTCTTTCCGTTTTTTAATGTTTATGTATTTTGAGAGAGAGAGAGAATGCACACGTGCAACTTGGGGAGGGGCAGAGAGAATAGGAGAGAGGGAGTCCCAAGCAGGCTCCGCACTGCCCGCACAGAGCCCGACACGGGGCCTGAACTTCTGAACTGTGAGATCGTGACCTGAGCCTAAATCAAGAGCCGAAACTCAACCAGCTGAGCCGCCCAGGCACCCTGAAATCTTTATAATAGAAAATCAGTTCATTCCAAGTAGAGTTTGATTTTTTTCTCGCATCCCATTCCTATGATCAAAATAAAGCCTTTGAAAATGCATCATATTGTTGAAGGTAAAAAGCCTAAAATTATTATGAATGCCTTTGAAACTTCAGTTAAAAAGTTCAGCGTTAGAGTTAAAAAGTGGGGGCCGGTAGTCGTACAGTACACATTTGATGGAGAACAACATTGAGATAAAAACAGTATTCACGGGGCGCCTGGGTGGCTCAGTCAGTTGGGCATCCGACTTCGGCTCAGGTCATGATCTCGCGATCCGTGAGTTCGAGCCCCGTGTCGGGCTCTGTGCTGGCAGCTCAGAGCCTGGAGCCTGTTTCAGATTCTGTGTCTCCCTCTGTCTCTGACATTCCCCCATTCATGCTCTGTCGCTCTCTGTCTCAAAAAAGTGAATAAACGTTAAAAAAAATTTTTTTTTAAAAAACCAGCATTTGCACTAAATTTTAAGATCTGCGGGACAAAAACATGCCCATATAAGGTACACACACAGTTACTTCCAAATATGCAGCAATATTCTGCCCATAGAAACAGAAACCCTGCCTGTCACAGTTTACGATATTCTACTTAGGCATAGAGGAACCTGACTACAAAAATCCTGAAATGAAACCAGTGACAAACTTTTTTAAAACTTGGCACTTTCTCTCCTGCTTTCCCGTGGTTGCATTTCAGAAATGTCTGAAGCTTTAGAGAAAACTGTTGAAGTATCCTACAGTGGTAAGTGACTTCTTAAAAAATACATGAATCCTCCAAATTTTGCGTGCACTTAAAAAAAAATCAGTTGGAAATATTTAATTAAAGTAATCACAGAGTTCCAAAAGATCTTCAGCACTTGAAGATGTTCGCAAAATGCAATTATTGAAAATAAAGTCTGCAATCAGGAAGGTATTGAATGTGTTCCCGCAGAAGCAAGCATGGAGGTAAACACGTTACATGATATGAGTTCAACCCACGACAAGATTTAATTTTAAAATTCTAAAAGTGTGTCTGGGAGTACTGAGACTTACAGGAAGACTCTTTTGACGAAGCTTCCATTTTTTTATTGGATACATTGATACTTAGTACATACAACTTCCCAGCATCCTTGGTCAGCGAGACACCCAAAAGAATCATAAATAGAGTAAACATAGTTCACGAATTTTGATTCATAAAAATATTTGTCAGCAGAAGGTATTCCGGATGGAAGCAAAAAGGACCTGTAAAAATTTGGACTGAAATGTTAACACATTTTAACACAAAATTACTAGGGTTGACAATAGTCTCTGTTCACTGGAATTGTCCTGAGCTTACAGGTACCTCAGCACCTGCACGGGGAAGCCTTCTGGAAGCCTTCTTGCAATCTAATATATTATGAGGGGCGCCTGGGTGGCTCAGTCGGTTGAGCATCCGACCCGGGCTCAGGTCATGATCCCACCGTTTGTGAGTCTGAGCCCCACGTCAGGCTCAATGCTGTCAGCACAGAGCCTGCTTCGGATTCTGTGTCCCCCCTCTCTGTCTGCCCCTCCTCCACTTGTGCGCTCTCAAAAATAAATAATAAAAATTTTAAATAATATGAAAAACGGAAAAAAAAAACTGATGGAAGGTATCGAGGATTTCAAATTCATGGACCATAAAAAAAACACTTTGAAGAAGTCTGCAGGCAATTTGATGAAAAATAAACTAGAACACGTTAAAAAACTTTGTTTTTCAGAAGAACATCAGTGATGTTATAGTAGAAGAAGATGTGGGTAAAAACAAATATGTCCAGAGAAGAGCTGTCAGGGATCATTATCCTTCCCACGTGATCATCCAGTGTTCAGATGAACAGCATCTTAAGTATGTTATGGTATAGATATGTTCTTAAATAGAAAGAATTTTAAATTGTTTTTCCTTTAATGCACATAGATTTTGGAGGTTTTTAAAAAATATATATGTTTTGAAAACAGTTTTTGAAAAGCACTGTAGGTCCACCAAGATAATGAAACGAATTTGTCAGCCAAAAAATAAGTATTTTTCACATTATCTCCATTTTAGCATTGATTTTTCATTTCAGAATTTTCCCACTTGGGGCCAAAAACAATTATGTGGTCAGCCCGTTGTATAACCCTTCTTGTTCCAGCAGAGATTGAGGCCACATGAAAGACCTGGGCCACCCCGGCTTTCAGCCTCACTAACTCAGCTTTGGGGGCCCAGAGCCCTCTCCAGTCTTCGTCCTGCGTTTCATTAAAATGACTAGTTTCAAGCTAGGATGACGTGGACTTGATGAGTTGTTACTGTAAATAAAATTAGGATCACTGAGTAGTTTTTCTTTTAAACATTTTTTTTTTTTTAAACAGAGTAGTTTTTCTTTTATTTCATCCTTAATCATTTATCAGACTTGTCTTTACTACCGAGAGGACACAATCTTCAGGTGCTTCCGTCCATGTTCCGTTTGAAGATCAGTCAGTCCAGCAGGAACACTCCTCCCCAGTCTGCGGGGTAGCCAGCGTCCAGAATATGAGGACAAGGGGACACAGTGAGCAGCAGGGTCCTTTATGAAAACATTCGGATAGAACCGCGTGCTTTTGTTTGGACACAAGTCAGTCTGTTCTCGGGTGTCTGAACGTCTGAGAGCAGAAGAGAGATTTTTGCACTGAGAGCTGCGGAGATTTCCTGGAGGAATTTTATGGAGATAAACCTCTCTGGGGAGTGTGGTTAGCAAGTTCCGAGCTGGTGCTCCCGTCCAGAAACAACACAGGGCATGGTCAGGGGCCAGAGCCTCCCTCTCCTGCCCGAGGTTGGAGGGGGGGCAGCTACAGAGAAGAGGGTACGGGGAGTCAGCAGAGGGAAATGAGGGAGGTAGAGACGATTAGTGCTTCTTGCTCGCAGTGGAGCCGGCAGGACATCTGCAGAGGATTTCTGGAATGTTCCCAGAGACAGCTTGTTGCCAGCCGCGTCTCAGGCTGCCCTTCCCCAAAGGCCGACCCTAAGACGGGGATTGGGGGCCAGGTCGTTTATTTGGAGGGAAATGAAAATAGAAGTAATAAATGACAATTCTTAAAATAACAATCCGCACCCCTGCCTGTTGGGATCACTCCAGACAAACAAGGGAAAGGAAAGCCTGGCTCAGGCTTGGAGCATGGGGCTCTACCCTGCGGGGGCTCCGAGAGACACAGGACAGTCCCGTGAGCTCAGTAGCCACCACCCTCCAGCAGCCGACGTCGGGGACAGCTCTTGGAGGCTGCTGACACCCCGCACTTCCGGTCCCGCCGCATGAGTGCTGATTGGGCTCCGTCACGGGACCCTGCGACTGGACGCAGGGGCCATACCCACGGGCACCGTCGTGTGCCCCAGTCTCCTGGTGACAGACACTTGTGTTCTTCCCGTGGTTTTGCCTTCGTGACGCTGCTGTGCTGCATGTTCCCAAACAAGTCCCTGCAAACGTGGGCCGGATTTCCTCCAGGCTCCGCCCCGGGTGCTGGAGTGGCTCTCAGGCAGGTGTGGGCGCCCCTCCAGCCCTGGGTATTGGCAGATGGCCTGCAAGGTCATCGCATCGATTGCCGCGGTCTCTGGCGGGTTCATGAATATTCCTCCAGATTCACGTCCTCACCAGCCTTTGCTACAGTCCGTGTCTCTAAGTGTTGCCAGTGATAAGTAAGCCTGTCATTTGCATTTCCATCGCCTTTAATGAGGACGTGCCTGTTGTCCACTGAATGCTTTGCGGCAAAAGTCTGGTATTGAGTGCTTGATTCCTTAACCCATGTGTGCGGCATGGGGAGGGTTGTGTGTGTGTGTGTGTGTGTGTGTGTGTGTCTGTGTGTGTCTGTGGATTCTCTGTTCACCTTGAGGATTTTTTCAAGCAAAAAAAAAGTCATCTACGGAAAATACTTAAAAGTGCCTTTCATGGGGAGATCATAGTAGTGATGTGAACCACTGGAACACTAACGTATAAACAATAACATCCTGATAAAAAGAGAGCCCTACTCCCCACCCCCCCCCCCAAAAAAAACACATCACGATTCCTTCACATCCACTACGCTTTCCCTCGAACCACTAGCCTACATTTGTGTTCGTTAAACCGCCCGAGGCCCCAGGGAGTCTAAACACTGCCAGCTCTCTGCCTGGGCCCGTGAGATTCTGAATAGCCCCCTCATGTTTTGACCACAGTCCGAGCTTTCCCGGCTCTGTGTAGCTGGCATTCCTTTTTTATCCAACCATTCTTTGGTTACCGACACATCAGGAAGAACCTCACCACCTGCCATAAAAAATAAAAAAATAAAAAAAATTTAAGTCCTTTCTTAGTTTCTTAATTAGACTCAAGGGCGAGAGCTGGGCGGGAGGGAATTCCTGACAGCTCACTCATCATCTGTCATCTCGGCCCCCAGACAAACTCCAAGTCAAGGGCAGGGACGGCACTGGAGAAGCCTAAACCACAGTGCGCGTGGATAAGGTGGCCACTCGTGAGAGGGGGCCTGTGCCTGTAAAGGATTAAGCAGCAGCTCTGGGTTGTCCAAAGGCTGCACATGAAAGGTTTTTCCTTGACTGCTAAAGCTCTTAGGATATCCTGCCTGACACAAGTGTCTTTGTCTACCTGGGGCCCCGGGCCAGGCCACACAGTCAACACTGCCGACGTGATTTATGGTGGCGTCCCTGGGCCACACAGTATCAGCTTGGCCTCCGGAGGGCCCGGAGACTAAGTTCAGCCACGTGGGTGGTCAGCCACGCCTACGAAACGGACCCCAACGAGCACTGTAGACACAGAGGTGTGAGTGAACGTCCCCGGTGGGCGGCACTCCGCACGTATGGTCACGGGTCGTTGCTGGGAGAAACGGGTGCTGTCTGCCAATTTTAGCCAGTATCCTTCTGCTGCAATAAACCCTCCCTGTGAGTGTAGCATCTTCTCTCGTTCATGAGCCCTTCCGGTGAATCGCTGGGCCTGGGGGTGGTCTGGGAGGCGCCCCGACGGCAACAGCACACAGCGCACCTTACGGCTGCCCTAACAGGACTACCCTACCCTGGACGCCTGAACAACAAACATTTATTTGTCGCTGCTCTGGCGGCTGAGAGTCCGATCGGGGTGCCTGCGTACGCGGGTTCTTGGTGAGGGTCCTCTGCCTGGTTTGCACATAGATGCCTTCCCGCTGCACCCTCCCGGGGCAGAGACGGAGACAAGCCATCTCCTTCGAGTTCCTCCACTCGGCACTCATCCCTCAGGACGGCTCCACCTTCCTGGCCCCTGCTGAAACCATCACTTCCAGGACTTCAGCACAGGAGTTTGGAGGAGACCCAGAGTCCATAGCAACCACTACCAGGGAGGACCTTCACCCTCACCCCGAAATGCTAGGGCCTTAACCCCCGGGAGCCAGCCAAAATTCCCTAAATGTTTACAAAGAGATCCCAGAGAGAACATTTACTACGAACAGACCACCCTCTTGCTTCCATTGACGAAATTCAGTACTCCCGGTTCGCATCCAAAAGAGTTGTTTTGGAATTGGCCCAGCCCCACAGACAGCATCCTTTAGAGATGCGTATCGTCAGTTCCTTTTCTTGCTGAACCTATTTAAGTCCTCCCGTTAATAACATCTTTTCAGGTAATATATTTGTATCCTGCGACCCAAGAGACCATATCTTTAAAGTTTTCAACCGGCAAATAAGCATAAAAAGCATCGATTATTCATCCTGTTTTCCTCAACTCAGGTTAGAAAGTTCTTTTGAATTCGAAGAACACTGCATGGGAAGTAGCATATATTTTCAAGCGAGAGAGACAGATCACAGCATCACATACCCACGTAGCGTAACCCGGAGTTTGTAAACGCTGCACACACATTTGCATGGAGATAAGTCGAGGCATAAGACCTTGGCGAGGGGCTCCGGGGGTGGGTGGACAGAGTTCTGGGCAACTTTCCTCTTGTATCTTTTGGTTGAGTTCATTGTCTGACTTTTCTACAACAGACAACAATTCTGGAGAAAGAAAGGAAGAAATCTTGGTAAACGAGTGCCTGATCTCCACCATCCTGGTTTGTTTTCCCACTCGGCCTTCTCTGCGGAGAAGACAGCAGTCGCGACAGTGACTGTTAGGCCAGTGAGAGCCCGCGGCTCTGTGTTGCAAGAGCGTGGGGCCCACACCAGAGGGAGCGAGGCCTGCAGGCCACTGTCCAGAGACACCCCCTTCCACGCCTCCGCACCTTACATCTGGGAGGGATCTTACAGAGAAAAATCGCTACCGAAGACATGGTTTTAATAGATCTGAACTTTGTCTCCTACACCTTAAATGTTACTCCAAACCAACAGCTTTTTTTACTCTTGTTACTGATTTTTACTCCAAATGACAGATTTTCTGACAGCCAGGTAGAGAAAAAAGCGTTCAAACACATTCATTCTTATTCCCCAAGGAACACCTTGGTCATAGCCACTGCTTTCCTATTTATAAAATATATGTGATTTTTATTACACCCAAGGTGAAATTTATATATATATATATATATTTTTTATTATTATTATCACTTTCCAAAAGTCACGATAAAAGGAATCACCGGTAACCTTGGTGGACGGCAAAAAGGGAATAAAATGGAGGTGAAGCGAAGCAATTTGTCCACGGGATGCCGCCTCTTAGGCGACCCAGCCTCTCATGATTCACGGCGAGGCTCCAAGGCCACTGCCAAAACAAGGCCAGGATGCAAACCTTCCGGGTAACCTGCACCCAACAACAGGAGGTTCCACACGGGAGCCGCGTGACTCTGGTCCCTTCCAGCTCCTACACTGACATGCAGGGTGGCCGGGATGGGCTTCAGGTCCAGACGCACTGCCCATGCACACCCAGCTGTGCTAATCCCAGCATGCCCTTCCCCGGGGTCCCAGCAGGCCACCCAAGACTTAGAGGCAGGAAGCGACCACCTTCTTATGCTCCCGGGTTCTGTGGATCCAGACTCGGGTCACTGGGGGCGGCTTGTCGCCTACGTCTCCTCCTCCAGGTCTGAGGCCTCCGCTGGGCAAACTCGAAAGCTGGGGTGACACAGTATCATGCGGCCTTTGAGCATTTTTGAAACAGGGCCGGTGCAGCCAAGGAACTGAATTTTAAACTTCATGTAATTTCAATTAGTTTACCTTTAAGTGGCCTCACGTGGCTGATGGCTACCATGTGGACAGCCCACACACAAAGTCAGTTTCACTCCTGCGTCGGCATCTGGTGCCAGCTGGCCACCGGGACCCACGCTGGGCTGGTGGCCGGGATCCCCACCTGTGACCTCGCTGCGGTCCCTGGGCAGGGGCTAGTTGGGCTCCCTCATCGCATGGCAGCTGGTTCCAGGAGTGAGCCCCCCCCCTCCCCCAGAGAGCCGGGGGGGAGTAAGCCATCACCTCGGAAACAGCCCCTCCACAGGTGTCACAGACCACGCACACCCAACCCACTACGTGTGCACTGGCTTCATCCATTACCTCCAATGGCTGGAAAGTACGGGGGAAATTGGAATTGACTGGAATGCAGGTTTGAGGCCAATTTCTGGTGACCCGGTTCCCCACTGTGTACGGCTAAACACGTTAGTAAACTCCTGTGCCCCAGTGCCCTCAGTCAAAAAATGTAATAACACCTATTTCGAAAATATTCTAAGAATTAAATAGAATATAGTTGGGTTTTTTAACGCATTTTTAAAATTTATTGTCAAGTGAGCTAACATGTGCTCTTGGTTTTGGGGTAGATTCCCGTCATTCGTCGCTTACATACAACACCCAGTGTTCATCCCAACAAGTGCCCTCCTCAATGGCCATCACCCATTTGCCCCTCTCCTCCCCATCCACCCTCAGTGTGTTCTCTGTATTTAAGAGTCTCTTATGGTTTGCCTCCCTCTCTATTTTTTCCCCTTCCCCTCCCCCATCGTCCTCCGTTAAGTTTCTCAAGTTCCACATATAAGTGAAAACGTGTGATATCTGTCTTTCTCAGACTGACTTATTTCACTTAGCATAATATCCTCCAGTTCCATCCACGTGGTTGCAAATGGCAGGATTTTGTTCTTTCTCGTTGCCGAGTAGAATATAGCCGTTAAAGATAGCTCATCAACATTCCACTCAATGATAGCGCCACTCCTTATGTATGCTTTTATTATAAGTAACTTGATATCCCAATTATTTTACGATTCTGTCTTCTCCCTCCTCTGTGCTCTCATGCCCACCCCATCTCAAGGGCAGAGGCTGTCCTTTATCCACATGTGTATTTCTGGTGTTTCTGATGCAGGAGGAGCGGAGTTGAATTTATATCTGCATTTACATGTTAAGTTGTTGTCAGTAATCTGAAGCAAGAAACACTCAGAGGAGGAAGGTCCAAACCTCCATCAGGGATCCACCTGAAATCTTAACCCTGTATAAAGTGACACCACGGGGGCACCTGGGTGGCTCAGTCGCCAGGTGAGGTCATGAGCTCAGGTCAGGTCATGAGCTTGCAGTTTGTGGGTTCGGGCCCCGCGTCGGGCTCTGTGCTGACAGCTCAGAGCCTGGAGCTGCTTCCGATTCCGTGTCTCCCTCTTTCTCTGCCCCTCCCCATCTTGTGCTCGCTCGCTCTCTCTCTCTCTCTCTCTCTCTCTCAAAAATAAACATTTAAAAAAATTTTTAAAGTGACAACACAAAGCCTCAGAGATGCCTACAGCAGACCCATTGGTGCAGGCAGAGGATCTCTCCATCATTCTGTAGAAGTCGGTCACCAATGGCCAGGCATCCACGTGGTCCTAGACATAGGGAACTCAAGACTCAACCAAGAACCTGACTCATTAGCATCCTGGGAACTGACTAGAAAGCCCAGCGTTGACCTTACAGATGCCATCCATGTGCCAGCTGTCATATCACATAAAATGCGCTTAGCTGCAAGTAACAGAAAATTCAACTAACAGAGCCTTACTCGCTTGGCAAGGAGACATGTGGTGGCTGCCCTTAGCTTAAAAGAGTCGTCAAAGATCCAAGATCACTGCATTCTTCTGCTCCTTCATCTCTAAGATGTGAGTTTTTGATCTCATGCTTGTTGCCTCATGGTCACAAGGTGGCTGCTGCAGCTCCGGGCGTCATGACCTCAAAAGCAGGAAACAATAGGGGCAGTGGCCAAAGGTTATTTCCTGTAATTGTTCTCTCTTATAAACACCAGAGGAAGAGCTTTTGTTGAAGCCCATCAGTGCGTCCCCTTAGGATTGTGACATGTGACAATCCCTTGTGGCAAAAAAAGAAAAACCAAGATAGACTGGAAAGCCAACATCTGGCCATTTTCCATTCTCAAAGTGGAAGGTAAACAATAGAGAAGGGAGCTGGGAATGGTTGCTGTCTGACAGCGAACATCTCTTTTAATTAGGGCCCATCCCAGAGCTTCACCTACTCCCAACCCTGGGGAAGTAGGCTGGTGCCATCGCCTCGACCACCTAGAATCAAATTTAGTAAACAGATTCACAGTGAGCGTCCATTAGATGCCAAGCCATCTACAAGACAGAGACGGTTTTTGAGGTTCCTCGTGGAACTCACATTTTAGGGAGGATACATCGGCAGGAGACACGTAATCATTTTCAACTGTGACAGACCCTCGCAGAAAATAAAAGGGCACGATGGGGTCGTGATGCCAGAGACGTGAATCATTCGGGCCAAAACATAGAGTAACGTTTGTGAAAAGCCACACTGAGCACCACGCACCTTTTTCAAAACTCCAGCCGCCTTCTTACTGAAAGTGACGGCGTGACTTTGCTTCCCTGCCCAGCCGGCCCCTCCGCGGCTCCTGGAAACCTTCCTTTCAGGGAAACAACGCTCCCGGCCTGTGAACACCCCATGCAGCGCCATCTTGGAGAGACTTTTCGTTCTCATCTTTAATTTGGGAATGCTTGTTCCCTCTCTGCCGGGAGGCCCTGCTTACTGTGCAAGTTCCTTTTGGACGATTTTCTTTCAGTCTTGCTTATTGATCCGACGAAGGATCCTCGTCCTCTTTGGGGACTTGGATCATTCAGCAGCTTAAGAAGAGGAGCTGGGAATATAGATACAAGCGTAAAAAAGAGAAGAACGCGGGGCGGAAACAGAGGCTTCCCGCGAGAGCGTCTGTCTGCCTTAATGCTGCCACCGGGTCGAGATGTTCTCACTCCCGCGGACCGTGTGGCCACCGCAGGTGACTTTCACGGAGCCCACGACAGAGTGAACGACAGAGCCTTAGAGCTGCAGGTGGCCTTCCAGATCATCTCACGCCACCTTCCACGTGCTGCAGACATCCTTGCCACGATGTTCCTGATGAATGTGCGCGTGGGTTTCGGGCGGACCCGGTCCGGTACAGGGGCTCCTGTTGATAAGTGTCCGCCGTGGGCCACCCTAGCGGTCATACGCTCTTTGTTCCAGACCCCGCCCCGCGCGGGTCCTGATGCTGCTCCTGGAACCACGGCCGGCTCGCCTTCTCCCGTCTCCCCGGCTCACTGCGGCCTCTGTGGACTCACCAGAAAGGCACCCTGAGCAGTGCCCTGTTTGCAGCCCGTGTCTCGCTGCTCCCAGGAGCAACACGTGACATCACCGGTCCCCTCCCCGCCTCCCGCTCTTCTTGTCCGGCTGCTTTCTCTGGCTCCCAGGACAAGGACACCAGCCCCCTGGGCTTCCCTGCCGGCTCTCGGCTCTCGGTGGGGGGAGGGGAGAGGCTCCTTCCCGGACCCCTCTGCCACTTCCCACCGTCCTCCCCTCCCTGTCACGTCGGGCAGGCACAGGCTCTGGTCCCTCTGCCAGTAAGCTCTGTGCCTGGGTGGCCGCCTCACCCGCGCTGGGGACTCTCGGTTCCATCTCCACGCTGGTGGGGCCCCAGCCGAGTCCCCCCCACCCCTGAGACTCAGATTCCCACTCCCTTCCCTCCTATTCCAACAGGCCTCCTCGCTGCCACCGGCCCGGGCCCTCTCCGTGCTCCTGGCTCAGCTAATACGGCCCCGTCCTTGCAATGCTCAGGCCCAGGGAGTGAGGGCTGATCAGGACCCGCCGTCCCTCTGCCCGCAAGGCCCCTTCAGAATTGGACGCTTCCTTGCCACTGGCCTGGACCCAGCCCGCAGCCCCTTTCTGCTGTCTGGGCTGCCATTCAGGCCTCCACGCTGACCTCAGCGCTGACGGCACCCTCCAAGGTCCCAGCTTAGGAGGTAGCTCAGTGTTCCACAGGGAGTTCCTCGACCCAGTCCCCATCCCCCCCTCCCACCGCTCGTGCCTCGGGGCCTTTGCTCCAGCTGTCCCTCTGCCTGGCGTGCTGGTCCTACATCAGCCACGTGGCACCCGGGCTCCCCTCTCGGGGGCCATTCTCTAGAGTCTTCCCTGACCCTTTGGTTTAAAATTGCAACCTCACCCCACGCTCCCAAGGCCCTATCCACCTCCCTCCGACCCACCATCCTGGTTAGTTTGTTGTAGTACGTGTCCCCTTACCTGCCCTGCCCCCCAGATGCCGGCTCCCTGACGGTGGGTACCGTATCCATTTGGTTCTTGCTACATGCTGGCGTCTAGAGCAGAGGAGAGCGCACCCTAAGCGTCTCCTCGCAGCTGTTGAACGAACCCTCCTCTACCAAATCACCGCCTGCAGGCGCCTCAGCCTTTAGCAACAAGTATCTCCAGTCCTTCCGTCCCCTTCTCTCGCGACGTGCTTTCCAGACTCACCCCTCCCGACATCACAATTCTCTTTAACTGGCTGGTGTCTCTTTTTTTTCAATATTTATTTATTTTGAAAGAGACAGAGCACGAACAGGGAAGGGGCAGAGGGAGAGAGAGAGAGAATCTGAAGCGGGCTCTGTGCTGACAGACTTGGGGCTTGATCTCGCGAACGATGAGATTCTGACCTGAGAAATCAAGTCAGACGCACCCACCCAACCAAGCCCCCCAGGCACCCCCGTCAGCGTCTCCCTTGACCTGCGAAGGAGAAATCGAACCCAATGCCCAAATGTGTTCTGGAAAACGGACATTTTACTGGTGGTGGCAGTTCCTATGATTGGGAACCGATCTATCCATCTGTTTACAGGAACATTGCTGCTTTGGCTCCAAGTAAGCCTGCGGTTAACTGGAACTCACAGATCTTTTCCACAAAAAATATTGCCAAGTGACATCTCTGTCTCCCACACCTGCAGAGCTGGGTGCCTTTAAAGTTCTTGAAAGGGAACGACATCAAACGTGGGCCTTCCCTAGCTTCCCGGGAGAGCCTGCGCTTCTCCAACCTCTAGGTTCGCAGAGGGCTCAGGGCTCAGCCAGAATGAGGGCGCCGGGAAGCTGGATGTGAGCAGGGCTGGTTTCCCCTAAATCAGAGGTATTGGTAATACGGTCAAGGATGCGGAAGTCCTCAGTGAGGTGCCTGCCATGTGGCCCCGGACCCACCGCCTCGGAAAGAGTGGTCTCTCTCCTTCTCTGCAACAGCAAGGCAGCGACATAGTCTCACTTCTAAGAGCGACTTTCTAAGAATGATAACTAATATACAAATGAGTTTTCCATCCAATGCTTGGGTTACTCAAGGGATCAGTATTTGCCCCCACGCCCCCACCGGTCACATGCTGCTCATTATGTCTGTGGGCGCCACAGGCTCTGGTGACGGTGAATCAAAACCGCAGAGTTCGCTTCCTTTGGAGCCTCCGGACATCTCCCCCTCCCAGACCCGGCATCCTGATCTAAATTCATGACCAAGGCGGGGATGGAGTGAAGGATTACGATTCTCTGTGCGGTACGTCGGATCAGATCTCAGAATTGTGAGTTCATCTCAGCCATGTTGGTCAATGGTTCCTCATCTCCATACCAGCGACAGTTGCATGAAATTTATGGCCCTGGAACTTACTTAATAGGGAAAACGAAAGCAGTTCTGTGTCTCCTACAACTGGGCTAGGACTCTTGAAATGCCACGGATGATGTGCATGATGTACGGCTTACTCAGGTACAACCTGATATATTCTAGCTCTTTTGCATATACTCCTCCTTACGTTTGTCCTACAGGGGGTTCTCACACCAGCACTTTGCGGGGCGAGACTTCTGGGCACGGGGCACCCGTTGCCGGTCGCCAGGCGTGGACATCCAAGCTCTTTCGCCCACTGCACCTTGGCATCGGGGTTGCCAAGGAAAACACAACACAGTCCACCGTTGGATGGAACGCTTTGCTCACACAGACAAGAGGCTTAGCGGGAGCAGCCTCAGCAATGGGCGTCTGTCCCCACGGTCCACGGGTCCCTCCCGGCAGCCGATGCAGGGCAGTGGCCCACCCACGCCCCTCTCGTGCTGAGACAGGAGGGCCTTGTCCCCTCACCCCAAGATGACAGATACAGAAGTGGGGTTAGCCAAGTGCAGCGTGAGACACGTGCTCCAGCAGAGGAGTCCACGCTGAGTCTGACGGGGGCGAGACTTCCCCACGAGGCCGTGAGCCGGCGCAGGCGGGCGCTCCGTCCTGGGGAGGACACGCCAGGCGGAGCAGGTTGGTGCTCGAAGGAGCCACGGATGCCCCTTCTGCGCACCTTGCTTGGCGTTCTCTGGATTCTTCCGATTGTTCTCTGGCGCTTTAGAAATTGCGGTGGAGACGCTCTGGAAACTGGAATGGTGCATCTCTCGTGGGAAAGGTACCAAGTTGAACATCAAACGTGACGCTCTTTAAATTTTTTTTTTTTTTTCAGCATTTATTTATTTTTGGGACAGAGAGAGACAGAGCATGAACGGGGGAGGGGCAGAGAGAGAGGGAGACACAGAATCGGAAACAGGCTCCAGGCTCTGAGCCATCAGCCCAGAGCCCGACGCGGGGCTCGAACTCACGGACGGCGAGATCGTGACCTGGCTGAAGTCGGACGCTTAACCGACTGCGCCACCCAGGCGCCCCAAACGTGATGCTCTTTAAAAGCCTGGGCGCCTTCTCAAGTAGCGTTCCAGAGCACATGCGAGATGAGCCGCCTGTGGCCATGAGCCTAAGCTATCCGGATGGCAGGGACAGGTGCCCGCCCGATGCTCTGAGCAAGGAAGGCAAATGCGGGAAGGGAGACCATCTTTCTGGAGGGCTTGGTTTCGACGATCCTGAACGACAGGCAACATCCCCGTGGGGGATACTGGGCTGTGCCCACGGGACCCCCAGCTTGGGGAGCCTCCCCTGCAGAGGCCATCGCTTCCTGGGGGCGCTACGTCTGCTGAAGGAGCTCCAGGGCAGCCTCTGGGGCCACCGCAGCCTGGGGACAGGGTGCTGCTCATCCCAGGGCCCCTGGGCTCGTACGGCGGCCACCTGACTGTTCCTGCTTCCTCCGGTTCCCTTTGCAGGTGCTGGGGGCTGCCGTGACCATCCTGCCCCACACTTCATCACTGTGTCTGCTTCTGGAGACCCCAGGCCGTTCCCCCTGGCCACGGGGGTGGGACTTTTGTCCCTTCTGGCTCAAATGGCTCCTGGCACCAAAAGAGCTACCGTTTTTAGGTCAGAGACCTTTGTCAAGTGACAAAAATGAAGCAGTTGTGTAGTGAGGGTGACATCCTTCATTCCAGGGAAAGCAATCATGGGGTGGGGGAGTGCAGTGTCCCACAAACTGTAAAACATGGCCCCTCCCCAGGGGTTTTGGGCAAGAGCGAGGTTTATGGGGCATTAGAAGCACAGTGAGGAAACAGCCTGATTGGCCAGAAGGCCGGGGATTTCTTTGCAGGTCAGTCGAGGGAATGAGGAGTGTGCGTGTGTCCTTAGCCGACTGGAGGGGTTGCAAATCCGCCCTTATTTAGAACGAGGAAACCATGGAGGCTGGGGACTGGCTGCCTTGGTAGTGCGTGTCTGGGCAAGCGCAGCATTTGCAGGGACGCGGGCGCTCCCCAGCGTTTGGGTTTGCGGACGTGGCATCCCAGGCAGGAGCAGCTCCATCTCGGACCTAGAAACTTCAACACCCTTTTGCGAAAATGATGAAGGCTACGTTCTCCCCCCACAAAAATGTACATTAGCGTGTACGGTCTCTGCCCACGGTCCTATGGAGTCTGGAGAACCTCTGAAGCCCACCCGTGTGCCCCTGAGAGATACGGCCCCAGTGCTAAACCCCTGCCCTCACCCAAGCTTGAGGACGCCTCTCGTAAGCCCCTCGGACTCAGGGCACTGTTGGCTGTATGTGCCAGTACATTTTGCCTCTTAGGGTGGATGTTTGAGGAGCCACCATAAGCCGTGAATCCCCACATACGGCCTGGAAGGGACGGGCTGTCTTGAATCAGGACAATGAATCCCTCATTTGGCTTATGCCTTTCTCTCCTTCCTGGAGAAGCCCACAGAAGATTCTGATCCATGGAGCTGGCCTCAGAGGAGCAGACAGAAGCACCTTCCTTCTTTCCTGCTACTGGCTCTTGGAACTCCGTTTCTTCTCACCCCTTCGTGAAATCTCAGGCAGATCACAAAGCGGTTTGGGTCACTTCCAGAAACTATCAACAAATAGCATTTGTTTTTCAGAGATAAAGCATAAAAGTTTTCTAATTTCATTAACTCTGAAACGTCTTTCCTCCATCAGCTGGGCTGGCTGCCTTTAGGAACAAACAAAAGACAAAAACGAAAAACAAAAAAAAGCAAAAACAGAAACAACCTCTGTGTGAAGAAGAAGGGCCCCATGTTTCCTGTTTCTTGCTCGGTGTCCATCCACACTCACCAGCTGTCACCATCGGTCCCCCAGGGTCAGGCTCCATCGGGGGAAGGGGAGGAACGAGAAGGAGGCTGTCGCTTGGCTGGTATGGTTGTGATCTAGGTCGGAGCGTCCAGGATACGGCAGATGCTCTGAAGGGTGTTTGTGGGGTCCCCTTAGGGACTCCCTGCTGGAAATCTCACTCCACTTCCCCGACCCAAGCAGGGCCTCCTCCATCTGACTGCTTCCAACAACCCCAGGCTTTTTGCAGTCCACCCATCTGCTGAGTCGCCAAGCCCACCAGGCAGTCTTCATAGGATGGGGGTCACTTTCGAGCGGCTCAGTGCTTGAGTCCACATTGGGTCACCGTCCGCTCACCACCACCAGCAAGTGCATTCGGTCCCATCGCCACTGACGGGGTGTAGCCTGTTCCTGAGGAGCCCTCATTCTCTGCCCTGCCACCAGGGGGCTCTCCACACCGCCGTCGCCTTGCATTTCTCAGGAGGGACCCTGGTACCCACTCCACACGGTTCGCGTCAGGTTACCCCAAGGGTTCTCGCAAAGGCACCCCAACCCGCTCCTGCTCCAAAGGGCTCCTCCTCTCCCCATCTTCTCAAGCCCCATGTAAATTCTCTGCCTTCTCTCCAAGCAGGCTAGTGCTGATGGAACCACCAGACATCTGCCTGTCCCGGCCCAACTTGGAGACAGGAGATTTCCGTGCCCTCGTCCTGTGACAGCTCTGTGATTTACTCTTCAGAATAAAGTCCGTCTCTGCCCTTGCTCTTCCTCTGAATTGTGAGCTATGTAGGAAGTGGGGCAATGGTTCCCCTGTATCAGAAACTCTAGCATCTAGAATTGCATAACTATGAGCACCAGTTAAACATTTTTGGTCGATTAGGAATACTCTGAAATGCTAAAGCAATTTTCCCATCTGTGCCAAGACCCTGGACAGAATGTGCATTAAGGAAGTACCCATTCCAAGGGCAGAACTCCCCAGAGCAGCGTGACTACTATTTCTCTGAGATGAGCTCTGCATCCTGAAGACGGCCGCCTGGGATTCTGGCAGGCAGAGGCCATGAGACTATTTTTGGAAAACCTAAAAGCACAGAACTTCGAACTTTCAGAGGAAGGCTGTGAATTACCTCCCGCAGATGTTTCAGGGAAAGGCGGGGAAACGTCCTGCCCTAACTGTTGATGCCCCATCTTGGTTCAGACTGTGTCACAGGAACACACGCCGGGAGACCCATCCTTGGGGGAAAGGGTCGCGTCACGGACAACTCCCAAACGCGGGTGCCGTAAATGCCAAAACTGACCGCTGTCTCCGCCTGAACCTGAAGCCCAGTGAGCATGGAAGGTAATTGGAAGATAAAGTTTCGACTTCCACGGAACACACAACTGCTAAATGATGCCGCGTAAACAGCCAGCTGGGCTGGTTAGAAGGAAAGCTGGGCTCAGAGGCAATGAAAAGTTTCATTTTGAGATGTTCAGGAAAGAAGGCGGTTTTATTAACCTGATACACATTTAAAAATCAACCGTTGAGGGGCGCCTGGATGGCTCAGTCGGTTGAGTGGCTGACTCTTGATTTTGGCTCGGGTCGTGATCTCAATGGTCTTGAAATCAATCACTGCATCGGGCTCCGTGCTGAGTGTGGAGCCTGCTTGGGATTTTCTCTGTCTCCTTCTGTCGCTCTCCCATGTGAGCTCCCTCTCTCTCTCTCTCTCTCCCTCTTTCTCAAAAAAAAACTTGAAAACTAGATGTCCTACTGAACTTGTATTTGTGTTTCTATTGAAATCCATACTTAGAGACAGAGAGAGAGTATATATATATATATTTTTTTTTTTTTCCTCAAGTGTACTCATTTTTTTTCTGGTGTGATTCTTACCTTTCATTTACTTGACAATTAAATGTTCACGGCATGATTGTAACCTCTATTGTATCTTTGGAACAAAACCAGGTTTCTGTCTGTCGCACTCCAGCTTGCGTTTCCGACGGCGAGATGCTGGTTAGCACCTCCACACCCCTGGGCAGCTGGGTTTGGTGAAAACACCCTGTGCTTTGCCGGCTGTGTGGTCTCGATCTGACTGCCCACGCTGCCGTGTGGCCAAAAGCAGCCACAAGGTGTTACCTAAACCGGTGGGCACGGCTGTGTTCCAACAAAACCTTATTTACGGACATTGAAATTTGAATTTCACATAGTTTTCACGTGTCACAAAATAGTATTCTTCTGGGTTTTTGTTTTGTTTCGTTTTCGCAACCATTGAAAAATGTACAGGGGCGCGTGGGTGGCTCGGTCGGTTGAGCGTCCAACTTCAGCTCAGGTCACGATCTCACGGCTCGTGTCAGCTGTGCTGACAGCTCAAAGCCTGCAGCCGGCTTCGGATTCTGTGTCTCCCCCTCTCTCCGCTCCTCCCCCGCTCTCGCTCAAAAATAAATAAACATTACAAAATTAGAAGAAGAAAATGTATAAACCATTCTCAGCTCACAGCCCATACAAAGTGTCAGGTCAGATTACACTACATGAGGGCCCAAAAAAAATGGTGAGGTGAGTGACAGCGAAGTTGCCCCTGCATCAATGAGGAAACTGAGGCATAGATTTTGAGTGACTCCGGAAGGTCAGACAGTCACGAGTGGCGTGGCAGCGATCGGGTCTGCCCCTGGAGCCCAACTTCCAACACCGCATGAGACTGGCCTCTGGCTACTCTGTGTATTGTTATTGTGTATTTATCGATCGCTTTGCCACCTCGAGCATGATGTCATTAATTTATATGAAATTCTTCTCCAAATGTTATGTTTTATTCCTGACGCTTCCAAAGCTCTCCATTACTGAACTTATTAACAACAAAGCAGCAGTCTGTGGTCAGTCGAGCAAATAGCCCGAAACCGTTGATGGTTTATTTTCTCCGACCCCAGGCTCAGAAGACACCATCATTGTAATTACTTACGTATTTATTCCCATCCTACGACACCTCTACAAGAGTTTTAGGTAACTTACAGCATTGTAACCTCGTAAATTAATGAAGATGTTATAAATGGGTGATGTTAAATCTTTAAACATAAACCGTAAGGCCCGGACGCGCTCTTTTAGGGGTTATTAATTTACTTCTTTCTCTTGCCAACACGGGAACAAGAAAAATAATTCACCCGCAGGCAAAGCCAAAGGTGGGATTGTCAGCCTTTGAAGACACACACCTCGAGTTTCTGGGGAGGTGCTGACAACTTCCTTCCATGAAGATTTCCTCACTCCCAGTCTGTTCTTTTTCTTTTCTTTTCTTTTCTTTTCTTTTCTTTCTTTCTTTTTTTTTTTTTTTTCTAGCAAATTATTTGAGAAATTCCAAAAAATTACTGGACACAGCCCTGCGGCAATCTGCCTCAGGACCTTTGTAGGTCCTGTTCAAAACAATCTTTCCTTTGCAAAGCAGATGCCTTCTCCTCCAGGTCTTGGCTTGGGAAAGCCTCCCTAAGCTCAGTTTCCATCTGCTTCTCTCTTCCACTGCCTTTCCTCCTTTGTGGCCATTCAGAATCTGTAATTCCATGACTTATTCATGGTTTACGAAGGCTTCCTCTGTCTCCTCCTCTACACTGGAGGCCTTGAGGGGACCGTGTCTGCTTTTCAGCACTGTTTTCCTGACCCCTCACGTGGTGGCATCTTCTTGGAAACACTGGAGGAGAGAGACACTGGAAAGGTTAGCAAAGGCACCCACGTTGCAGACTGAGCCACCAAGAATGTCCACAGAGGCCACCAAGGAAGGCGATGTTTGCAGGAGGTGACAGGCTGAGTAGAGAGTGACTTTCACGAGGCAGGAACTTCCTTTCCTCTTTCTTCTCTCAGCTGTGATACCTTCTTGGATTCTTCCCTCCTTTGTTCCCATAGCAGAAGCCTCCCATCTGGGGTGCTGTTGGGGTACGTTTCCTAACTCCCCCCACTTCACATGGGCACCCACGTGCCCCTATCTAGTGTCAGTTTGTCCTAAATTCCCTGCGTTCAAACTGAGCTAAGACACAAAAGTGAGAAGGAAAAAAAATAAATAAAACCAGTTAATGTGTCGGGGAATATATTTATTCCTGTGCTATCCTAGAGATGGGCTGAGAGGTCATTTCAAATAATTATCACCCTGATAATTGAGCAGATGGCAATCACCAAATCAGGCAGTTCCCCACCGGTCGGCGTCTCTAGCTAATTCACCTTCATGCCTGGGCAATTTGTTCTAATGAGATTATATTTCATGATAGCAACTTGCATTCGGTGCTTTGTAGGGTGCCCCAGAAACTGACTTTCCAAGGGGTTTGGTGTCACACAAGGAGCTGCTGGCACAGAGGCTGGGAAAACAGACGTGGGGCCGGAGACCCGGCGTCGGCTGCCTGAGGCGTCACAGTTATACCCCATCACGCCTCTTTTCACGGCTGCCTTTGTGTCTGTGCTGGAGCTGTGTCTCCTCCTGGACCGTCCTCCTCAACGATGCCACCGACTCCCCCTGACAATTCCTGCAGGGATGTGCTCGCAGGACAAGCGCTGTCTCTCCCCGCGTTTTAATGAATCGACTCCAAGGGGAGAAGCAACTTGATCATGGCCACCGTGCTTCTCAATTTGTCATCCTGGTGCCCAACCGTTCCCCTGACCTTTTTCTGCCTTTCTAGTTTGGTCTTTTTTATCAGAATTCTGAGGGAGTTTCCTACCTGTGCAAATTCACCTCTCCCCGGGAAGGCAGTCACGCACACTGGCAGGTGCTCCCTCTGTGAATGGGTCATTACTTTTAGGCAGGGATGCGAATAGTCCATTTACTTGGAGGAAATTAGAGGCGAGGATCGAGGCAACAACGTATAATCACTTAATTTGGAGGAGATCCAGGACTGAATATAAGCACCTTTGATTTAAAGGAAAAAAAGCAATTAAAGCCAGTTGGCAGAAAGTTCTTTTCAAGTCAATGAAGTCATTCAATCAGTCCCTAAAAAATGGCTAGCTTTTGAAAGCATAATTTGATCCCAAGTGAGAAGGGGGGAAAATGCAAAGACGGGCGTGGACAAGAAGAGAAAACCAGTACCGAAGGATAGCGGACAACCTCATTGGTTTTCTGCTTCCGTCTTGCTCTCCTGTCATCCCCCTTCTCCGACACACTCCAGCCCTGCCGTTCATCCTGCCAGCCAGCATCTCGGCCCCGAACATTCGACGAGGCCCTGCTTCTCAGTGGTGGGGGAAGGGCTGAGGACGAGTGCTGGGCGCTCACTCTCCGCGACCACCTGCAGCTCAGGCTCAGCCCCAGACGCGCTGCCCGCACCGACTCCTGCACCAGTGACGTCAGGAGCCAGGGAGGGGGGCTCCCTATCATTTCAGGGGCACACAGTCCTGGCAGAGCCCGTTCAGAAGCGTGATGGGGGGGGGGGGGGGGCAGGGCTTCTCCAGCTCAAGACCACTAGGTGTCCGGGAGAGGGAGCATGGACAGCACAGCAGGGCAACACAAACATCACGACTTCGCCTGGAGGTGGATGAGTCCCAGGAACAGTCAGAAAGTTCTTCTGGCACAACTGCCCCATCTTCCCTCTGTCTCGCCCCAACTGCCCTGAGTGCCTCAGGTGCGCTCACGGCCAGGGTTCAGCTGCCAGGTACCCACCTAGTTCCTCAAGGCCCCAAAACCCCAACTGCGCGCACCTGGCCTCCAGCTCAAAGCTGAGCACTGATTACAACTGACTTAGAACTCCATCGTGTCATGTTGCCGTGAGAGGCCCACGTGCCTTATCTGAAACCCCCGGGCCAGATGTGTTTGGGAATTCAGAACTTTGCAGCTTCCGAAAGATAATGCATGCATGTGCTCTGTATTACATTAAAAATCCCGAAGGCTCCAGGGGGATAGCACCCTGTAATCAAACCCATTAATATTTCTGTAGGAAAACACATGAATATTCAGACTAAGCGGGGAAAATAATGATTATAAGTAGTGTCTCATCAGTTCAGGTCAGGTTTTGCAACCAAAAGAGTTTCAAAACTCTTTCCATTTGCAGAGCTTCCGGATTTCGGAGTTACATGTGAGGATCGTGGACCTTTAAGATATTTGCATATCTTGGGGCACTTGCGTAGCTCAGTCGGGTATACGTCCGACTTCAACTCAGGTCATGATCTCACGGTTCGTGGGTTCGAGCCCCGCATCGGGCTCTGTGCCGACAGCTCAGAGCCTGGAGCCCGCATCGAGGTCTGTGTCTCCCTGTCTCTCTCCTCCTCCCGCCACCCCTTGCATTCTGTCTCTGTCAAAAAATGAATAAACATGAAAAAAAATTAATAAAATAAAATATAAAAGACATTTACATATCTTTCCACCCCACCAGCCTGAACACCAGCAAAGACATGTTGGCTCCCTGGCCGTCCATAAAATCTGAGGCCTCGGTACAACGTGTGACTAAACCAATGACAAATAAAGTAAAAGGAAGTGTTGAGGAATCGAAACAGGTGCCCCATCCCTTCTCCGAGGGATGCCTGGCAGATAATCCGAGGCCAGGTAAACTTCTGCGAAAGGCCAGAGAATAAATAGCCTTCAGGTTTGGGAGCCAGGCAGTCTTATTTGTAACTACTTAACTCCGCCGTTTAGTGCAAAAGCAGCCTTAGACAACAGGGAAATAAACGGGTGTGTCTGTATCCCAATAAAACTTTATTTATAATGACAGACCAAGGCCACATTTGCTGACTCCTGAACAAACCCGTGCTAATGTCTTGCTTAACGAACAGGATTCACTCAGCAGATAAGGCTTCTATCATCCGACGAGCCCCGTTCTCAGTACTAGAAAGTCAGCAGTGACTAAAACATCAGTTTTCCCCCTCATTCAGCTTGGAGTCTGGCTGAGTCCAGGAACTCCGTAAAATTCTCCACATCATCTCAGCTCTGTGCTTTGCCTCGACGAAAGTGGACCTTGGCCAAATTGGGCGTCATCAGGGAAACGCACGTTAAAGCAACAGAGGTTCTGTTGCACGTCCATGGCAACGACCAAAACCCTGAACACTGACCGCCGATCGCTGTCAAGATGTGAACAGCAGGCGCTCTCGAATTCGGGGCTGGTGGGACGGCCGCTGGGGAAGACGGTGTGGTGGTTTCTTACAAACCCATGCACACCCTTACCGTAGGACCCAGCAGTGCCGCTCCTTGGCAGTTTACCCAGACCGACGGGAAAGGTCCGTCCACACAAACGCTTGCTCATAGATGTTTACGGCAGCTTCATTCACCACGGCCAAACTTGGAAGCAACCGAGATGCCCGTCAGTAGGTGCCGGATAAATACACTGCGGTCCATCCAGACAGCAGGATATTATTCAGTGCTGAAAAGAAATGAGCCGTCAAGCCGCGAAAAGAGATAGAGGAAACTCAAATGCATATTTGAAGTGAAAGAAGCAGTCTGAAAAGGCTTCGTACTGTGTGATTCCAACCATATGACATTCTGGAAAAGGCAAAACTACGGAGACAGTAGAAAGATCAGTGGTTTCTTGGGTGGGGGAGGGCGGAGAGAGAAATACTCGGAGCACAGAGGGTTTTCAGGGCACCAAACATCCCGTGTCATTATAATGACGGATGAGTGTCACTATCCATTTGTCCAAGCCCACGGGCCGTACCACACCAAGGACGAACTTGAAGGTGAACCATGAACTTTGGGTGATGATGCGTCTGTGCGGTCCATCCTCTGTAAAAGATGTGCCATCCTGGTGAGTGATGTTGACAGTGGGGACGCTGTGTTGGGGGTGGGGGGCACTCGGGAAACCTCTGTACCTCCCTCTCAATTTCGTTATGAACCTCAAACTGCTCTAAAAAAAAAGTGTTGGCACATAGAGTTGATTCTCCTTATTTACAGATTCCAAATTTCTGACTTTGCGTACACACTAAAACCTATTTGTAACCTCAAGGTAAACACCTGCAGAGTTTGGGGGGTCATCCACAGACATGGGGGGAGCAGTGAAGGATTGGATTCGCACAATCCACACGTTCTTAGCTACGGTCGAGGGAGGCAGCCCTTGGCCTCTAGTTTGGTTCTTGCTATGCAAACAAGTGTCCTTTCTGCATCTATTTGGTGCCATGGTTTTTGCATTTTTGTGCTTTTTTGCTATTTAAAAGGCCTCCAAAGCACAGTGCTAGCATGCTTTCTAGGATTCGTAAGTGCCAGGAGGCTGTTTGCAGAGAAAATACGCGACTTAGTTAAGCTTGATTCAGGCGTGAGTTATAGCGCTGTTGGCTGTGGGTTCAATGTTAATGAATCAACAATATATATTCAATAAGGTGTCTTTAAACAGAAATGCACATAAAACAAGGTGATGTATTGATCGGCTGATGAAAATGTCGTGACCAGAGAGGCTGGCAGTGACACAACCCGACTTCAGCCCGGGAGCCACAGTTCAGCATTCACTAACTCAGAGTTCGTGGTGACTTTATAAAACACAGACACCGGGGACGCCTGGGTGGCTCAGTCGGTGGTTAAGCGTCCAACTTCAGCTCAGGTCATGATCTCACGGTTCATGAGTTTGAGCCCCACATCGGGCTCTGTGCTGACAGCTCGGAGCCTGGAGCCTGCTTTGGATTCTGTGTCTCCCTGTCACTCTGTTCCTCCCCTGCTCACACATTCTCTCTCACTCTCTCTCTCTGAAAAATAAATAAAGGTTAAGGAAATTTTAAAACACAGTTGCTGGGGGGCGCCTGGGGGGCTCAGTCGGTTAAGCGTCAGACTTCGGCTCAGGTCATGATCTCACGGTCCGTGAGTTCGAGCCCCGCGTCGGGCTCTGTGCTGACGGCTCAGAGCCTGGAGCCTGTTTCAGATTCTGTGTCTCCCTCTCTCTGACCCTCCCCCGTTCATGTTCTGTCTCTCTCTGTCTCAAAAATAAATAAACGTTGAAAAAAAAAATTTTTAAATACAGTTGCTGGAAGAACTAAAATCAACGGTGTCTGTTAATAGTATTCTTCTTTTTTAAATCTCCACTTCATCCATAATTATAATTCTTCATATAAAACATGATTTATCTGGGCCTTGATCAGTGTCTCCAGAAACTTGTCTGCAATCCTTAGTTTGGGTTTTTTTTCCCCCGAAGATAATCAACTTTTTGGCTCTTTTTATTCTTCCATCCAGAATTCTTTTCTAACCCCCAAGTTATCCAGCCACATATGTTATTAAATTCCCAACCAGTGTGCATTTTTTTTAGTTTATTTATTTTGAGAGAGAGAAAAAGAACTTGAGCAGGGGAGGGGCGGGGGGGCGGAGAGAGAGGAAGAATCCCAAGCAGGCTCCACACCATCAGTGCAGAGCCCCACGTGGGGCTCAAACCCACACACTTTGAGCTCATGACCTGAGCCAAACCCAAGAGTTGGATGCTTAACCAACTGAGCCACCCAGGCACCCCCCCCCCCCCGGTGTGCATTTTTTAATTTGTCTTTCTGTGTTAGCTTCTGAGTTGACAGCGATGCCATCGGACGACATGGGCTGTCTGAAAGCCATCCCGTCAGACAGGTAGGGGCCACCCAACGGCCCCTACTCCGCTCACCACCCGTGGGCGCCAGGCTGGTCTACAGCCCTCAGGCTGAATCCGGGCCCATTAGGCCAATGCTCAGCTCCGAGCAGATTTCCCATAGCCTTGCTTATTTGCTGTCTGATTACTTCCGATAATTGGAATAATTGTAAAGGTGGATTTATCCATTTCCCCTGCAGCTCTGTCCATTCTTGGCTTCCTCCGTATGGGGCTGTCTTGTTAGATACTCCACATCTGGGATGGCCGTCCCTTCTCACTGAACAGAGCCCGTGCTGTTGCACAGAGACCGGCTTCATGCTTTCCCACGCGTTTTGGCTTGAACTCTTTCTGCCTACTGTTTACCCGAGTACAGTGTCTTTTGGGTGGTGTATTACTGATAGGCCTTTTCGTCCATCCCCTTTATTTTCAACCTCTGTGGGCCTTATGCTTTAGACGTGCCTCTTAAAGACAAGAGACAGGTGGAAAAGGGTGGGAAACAGGAGAGCCGACGCCCATGTACCCACAGAAACAAGGCGGGAGCGAAGGTGGGTGAACCCAGCAGCCTTAACCATCGCGGACCAGTGGGGACGTGTGAGTCTACAGGCTGCGCGTTTTCAACACCCACAGTTTCCCAGCTCAAAAAGAGGTGTGTGGCGATGGGAGATCAGCACTGGTTTGCTGAAAACAAGCGTTATCGTGGGTCAGTGGGCTGGGAGGGGAAGCATAAAGTGTGCAGAGCAAGTTAGAGCCGAAGTCGGCAGAGATGAGTTGCAGCTGGGTCCCTCCCGCAGGTGCGCGTGCACGACAGTCCCTCCATGGATGCGCGTGCATGGCCGTCCCTACCTCGGGCCGGACCTTACCACAGGGAAGAGAAGGACTAACAAACGTTAGTTGAAAGGAACAACCCTCAAAGTTTTTGACGGAGTCACGAGGGCATCAGGCTTTCGGAACCAACTTATAAACTTGAAAAGAACAGCCTTGGACCTCAAGAGAGAGACTCAGACCCATGACATGTTTGGATTGTGACATAATCATCTAATCATGATGACTAACTTTGTTGAGAGAAGACATTTGCAATTGAGCCCTTGCAAGTCAGGGTACCCAAATATATCCAATGCTTGATACAAAAAAGCTTACATTTGACCTAAGAATTCTAGGCATCACAACTTGTCTTAAGGTCATAAGGGGAGGGGCGCCCGGGTGGCTCAGTCGGTTAAGCGTCCGACTTCGGCTCAGGTCACAATCTCACGGTCTGTGAGTTCGAGCCCCGCGTCGGGCTCTGGGCTGATGGCCCAGAGCCTAGAGCCTGCTTCCGATTCTGTGTCTCCCTCTCTCTCTGCTCCTCCCCCGTTCGTACTCTGTCTCTCTCTGTCTCAAAAATAAATAAACGTTAAAAAAAAAAAATTTTTTTTTAAATAAATTTAAAAAAAAGGTCATAAGGGGACCATTGCACATACCCAAAGGTAGGAGGGTGTTAACTGCATTGCTCTTTATAACCAGAAAATCAGAAAACACTCTAAATTGATGGAAAATTGATGAAGCGAATTGTGGCATATCTGTGCAAAGGATTACTTTGCAGCCATTAAAATTATGCTACAGATCGATGGTCACTGATACGCAAAGATGGCCATGCCTTGTTAAGTGAAAAGAACAATACAATACTTAAAAAAAAAAAAAAAGAAAGGAAATGCGTGTACAAAATTACTGTGTTCATGCCTTGAAAAAAATGCCTGGGAAGTTATTCATCAAAACGTTAACAGTTATTTGAGTGTTAGGATTACTGGCAATCTGTATTTTCTTTGTGCCTTTTTATGTTTGGTAAGTTATTTAAAATAAACACAAATCATTATGATGGTTTAGAAAAAGAAGGTGCCTAAAGAGCCCATTGTGAAAGCTCTTTTAGCATTTTATTTATTTTTTTTCTTTTAGCATTTTAAATGAATAATTGATCTCTTTGGCAGCTCAGGTTTATTCTAAGTTGTAAGTTCCCGAAGAGTGGGGAGGATTTTCACTTCTGTTCCTCCCCCCACCCCCCGACTGCACACACAGCCCTGCCCATGATAAGAGCTCCCTGATGGCCACTGACTGACTGAGTATCTGGGTGTCAGGTACAGAAGAGATATTAGTGAAAATAGCTGAGGACCAGATTGCATAGCTGAGCCTTTGGCACTAGAACTTTCCGTAATTGAAAACTAAAACCTTTGAGTCGTTTCATTTTATTACAGACGAACCCACCCCTCAACTCTCCTTCGGTTTTGAAATCTCGCCAAAGTGTTGGTTACGATCCCATCACTCGGCTAATGTGAAAGTTCTAAAAGCTGTTTAATGACATCATTATCCCGCAAATCATAACGAGGGAGGCAAGAAGAGTTCGGTGTTTGAACAACCCACGCGTGGGCCTGTGGTCTCTGATACGGGAGCAGGGCCCCTGCAGAAGACAGTTTCGCCTCTCAACTCCTTCCCGGGGCCTTTGCCCCCTGTACCGGTCAGCTGTTGCTGCCTGACAAGCAGCCACAAAAATCTCAGTGGCAGAGAAAGATGACCTGCATTTATTGGCCTGTGCTGGGCCCAGTCGGGGGGTCCCAGCTTCCTCAAGCTGCGAGTCTGTCTGGCCTCTCCCCGTCCTCCTCTGGGATTCCGTGTATTCACTTGGGGTCCAGGTTAAAGGACAGAAGCGACTTAGGGGACGCTCTTCTTCTGTCAGGGTAGAAGGCCAAGGCCAAGAGTGTATGCTCAGTCACACAAGCACGCTTCAACTTCCTGCTCACGTCACGTCCGCCAACCCCCGGGCCAGGGTCAGTGCCGACGGCAGCAGGCTGGGGAAGCCCACAGAAGGGGGCACTCGAGGGGAGCAATGATAGCTGCTTGTGCAGGTGTCTGTCACCACTTACGCTCTTCCTGAGTCCACCGCTGTTCCCACACAGCCCTATCTAGCCACCCATTCTGCCTGGAGGAAAAAAGCCAGCCTTGCCTCAATGGTAAGCTCGGTGTCCTTTTTGGGCAAATAAAACGCCGATTTGATGTTTGGTTGACCGAGTTCTTACCCTGTTTCAAGGCTCTTTGGAGAGGGAGGGCCCTCCCCCTCCCCACCATTAGCGTGAGCTTTTCGTCTCTTAGTCCTGGCAGCCGGAGTCGGGGGAGAGCCCTGGGACTTGGACAGAGGGACTCGCCAGCCACGCGTGTGGCCAGAGTCCTACGGGCTGAGCAAGAACGGAGCCCCTGTCCCTCAGCCTGAGAAGACCCGTGGCAGGGGCCTGTGGCCGGCAGCAGGCAGGGGGCTGGCGGGCGAGCTGTCACACACAGCACCAGCCCCGGAGCGGTGCCCGCGCTTCCCTCTGGCTGATGAACAGCCGGCGCTCCCGCTGATAACTCCTCGCTTTAAACCTCTCGGCAAAGCAGGAGCGGTTCTGCCTCCTAACGTCGTAAATTAGGCCGGGTTCTCGGGAACCGCGCCGCGGCACGTCGGGCCGTGTACAAACGTGAACAGTGGCGGGATGTGGAGAGGAAAGAGGTCGTGGGTAAACGGGTCCCTCTCCTGACACACAGGCCACAGAGGAGCTCTCAGCTTTCTCCTCCCAGATCTGGACCCCAGTTGGCAGTTGGTGCGCCTACGGTGCCCGAGCGAGACGGAGGCCCTCCGCTCCCAGGCCTGGCTGCAGCCGCGATGAGAGGAGGCGACGGTCCGGGCAGTGCCGCGAGGAGCGAGTGCTAAGGTTTCGAGCTGAGCACCCCAAACGAGGGAGGCTTGAGGACGGGACGGCTCAGGCCGGCTTCCCGAGACTCGGGCCTCCAAGGCACTTGTCCTAGCTGCCCCCTGGCCCCCGGGGATTCCGGGTGGACAGTCAGCACGTGGTGAGCGTCCCTCACGGGCCGCTTGAAGGAGCAGGGCAGCGCGCAGAGGGGAGAAGGAAGGGCAGCCCGGGGTGGTCACGGGGGTGGGCGCGGAGCGGAGGACAGTGCCGGGAGAGTGTGGTGGGTCCCGCGCTGCCCCAGGTGCTGGTCTCCTGAGCCCGCCGAAACAGAGGCCACGGAGCCTGTGGCTTACCCCGCGGCACCTACCGTCTCCCGGTCTGGAGGCCGGGTGTCTGAGGGCAGGGTGGCAGGGTTGGGTCCTGCGAGGCTGCGAGGGGCGTCTGCTCCGTCCTCTCTCCTGGCCGCCGGTGGTTTGCCATCAACCCTGGGCCTTCTTGGGCTGTGGAGGGATTTCCCGCCCCCTCCCTCCCATCTCCACCTTCTCCCTGTGTGCCCTCCGGTCCCTGTGCCCAAACTTTCCTTTCCATGAGGACACCAGTCATCAGGCCACCCTCGAGACCTCGTCTTGACTAAATACATCTGCAAAGACTCTATTTCCATATAAGGTCACATTCACAGTTACTAAGGGTTAGGGCTTCGACATCTCTTTGGGGACACAATTCAATCACAGTCGCTGACAATTGTGATTTTTTTTTTTTAAGATTTTATTTTTAAGTTATCCCTGTGCCCGACGTGGGGCTCGAACTCATAACCCTGAGATCAAGAGTCACACGTTCTGGGGCGCCTGGGTGTCTCAGTCGGTTAAGCATCTGACTTCTGCTCAGGTCATGATCTCGAGGTTCGTGAGTTCGAGCCCCATGTCGGGCTCTCTGCTGTCAGCACAGGATCCTCTGTCCTCCTCTCTCTGCCTCTCACCCACTTGGCTCTCTTTCTCTCTCTCTCAAAAATAAATAGATAAACATAAAAGAAGGAAGGGAAGGGAGGGGAGGGAAGGGGAGGGAAGGGAAGGGAAGGAAAGGAAGAAGAGGAAAGAAAGAAGGAGAGTCACATGTTCTACTGACTGAGCCAGCCAGGCACCCCGCTGACAGTTGTGATTTGTATAGTCATGGGCACATGTGACCCAACAGGAGCCAATCAGATGCAACAACACACCGCTAAGATTCTGGGTCAGAGCTTGGAGCTTGGAGGACGTGAGGTCCGATGTGGCCAGCTGTTTGGGGCCTGTCACAGAAGGATAGGAGCCCACGCTCGTGTGGACACAAGGGAGCCAGCCCCTTCCTGGTGCCACGTGGACCCAGGAGAATGTGGGGAAACACTGGGTCCAGGTGACACCACTTAAATGCTTCAAGCCAGGCCTGTTCCCAGACACTCCAGATGCAGGAACCCATGCCTCCTTTTCATCAAAATCACCTTGGATTGTGGTTTTCTGTCCCTTGAAATCCAAAGAATTTGACGATACAGATGGTTCCGCTGGTTCTTGGCCTGGTGTAACGCATAGAGAAACAGAACAGCTGGAGTAAAGTGGGGGCTGCTCTTGGCTCAAGAGGGTCTGCCTGGCTGCAGAGAGAGATCTCAACCCGCAGGACCCACACCAGGCACACGGCGTCTCCAGGCTGGCCACGGAGACGCACAAGTCCCTGCTGCTCAGCATGTGGTCCACGGGCCAGCATATCCGGCCCCCCGGGAGCCGGTCAGACACACAGGTTCTCAGGGCCTGCCCCAGACGCTCTGAACCAGACTGCGCATCTTAAACAGGATCACCATCGATTTATGTGCTCATTAGAGCTCAAGAAGCACACATCTAGCCTAATTAGCGAGCAAAGTTTGGGTGGATTAAATCCCAGCTATTTAACAATCAAATTGGATTTCTGCTCTTTCTATCTGATTTAAAGCTCTTCCTCCAAGGATTGAGATGCCCAAACAACCAAGTAATCCTATGAATATCATATTGTGTCGTATTATATTATGTTGTGCCATGTTGTGTCACGTTATATCATATCATCAAGTTATAAACATAACGCATCAAAATTAAGTAACATCAGAGTGCAGCATAGTATATACATTCCACTTAGAAGTACAAGGCATCAGACAGTATTTTCCATGTCGTACCTTATTGAAGAGCACAGTATAATACTGGAGACCACGAGGACACCGTCTGTGCCCCAAGTGATACTACGTTCAGGGCTGTCTTCAGCGTCGTGAGCAAACGTTGTCGAATCATGGCTCAGCTCTTGGCTCCGTGCGTTTCCACTCACCGGGCATCCGGAGTAGCCTCGCGGAGGCTCCGTCAGCACCAGAATGACGTGCCTCCGAAGCCCAGGCAGCTGGAAGCCCAGCGCAAACCTCTAGCGGTTCACCTGCTCTTATGGAAAGTAAATTCTCTCCGGTTTCCTGAGTGTCGTGGAGACATTTGTCTGGCCTTCCACTGTCTGAGAGACCTGCTTGGAAAGCCTTTGGGGAGTTAGTTTCTGTTGGTGGTCATCTTTGATGGCACGGCCGCCAGGGTGGGAGCCCGCCGGGGCACCACATTTCAGCAGGGATCGGCAGCCGATCACTCAGAGGCCACAGACAACAAAGACATCGAAATTAAGCTAATCTTCCGTGCAAGGCTTTGCAGATGAATAAAAATTACTTCTGACCCTTTCACATCTTTGACTCTTTGTGTCTTTATTTTATTTAGATCGGCATGGATACCGTCAAAAATGAAAACAAAGACTAATCAGAGCTTAAATAAAATGCACAAAGTCAAGTCTGTTCAAAAGGCAGAGGAGTGTGTGCCCATGAGGAAAAGCCCTGAGCGGAAAGGCAAGGTTTAAATCCCAGACAGGGGGTTGCTGATGAACAATTGACAACTTCTGCCGTGGACAGAACGGAATGATCCCCTCGGTGTGTGCACCATTGGTTAAAACAAGCCCTGTTGTGGGGCACCTGTGGGGCCCAGGTGGTTAAGCATCGATCTTGATTTCGGCTCAGGTCATGATCTCATGGTTCGTGAGGTCGAGTCCCACGTCGGGCTCTGTGCTGCCAGAGTGGAGCCTACTTGGGATTCTCTCTCTCCCTGTTTCTCTGCCCCTCCCCTGCGTACATGCTCTCGCTCACTCTCGCTCTCTCTAAATAAATAAATAAACATTAAAAAAAAAAAAAAAAAGCCCTATGGCTCCCTGGTCTGGCAACTGTTGTCAGCTTGGTCCAGGAAGGGTCTGGGGTCCATCCAAATCCATGGTCCTCCATCCACGGCCTCCGGCTGGGGCCACTTATGTGGACTCTCCCGGACGTGTACTGCTCTAAGTGCGTATGGCACCACATTAGAGAAGACTGCGCCCCCTACCCCCTTGCACTCCCCGCCCCCTCGACCGCGTCTACTTCTCTTCCTAGCTCCCGCCACTGCCTGACCTCCGTTCCGCTAGCGTGCGTTGTGCTGCTGACTTGACCCACTCCCAGCTGGAGCTCCGAGGGAGAGGGGCTTTGTTTTGCTTCCGGCTGCATTTTCACATCTAGGACAGCACCCGGCGGAGAGTAGGTGCTCGGGAAGTGTTTCCGAGTGGAAAACAACATATCAGGTGCTAGGCGGCACTAGAGCTTTTCAAATGAAAACACTGTTATGAAACATAAGCCAGACACTCTCCGTTTTAGGAAAATATATTTTAAGCCATAGACTAAAAAGCACAAGGAAAAACAGCACATTTTATCCTGCTTTGGAAAGTAATTTATCAGCGTCTCCCAAGGTTTTCAATTCTCACACCCTGCAACCCCAGAGCTCTGTCTCTTTGGATGCACACCTCCCCTCATGCACAGATGTCATGCCCTTGGATGTTCACACGGCCTTGTTTGTGAAATATTGAAGCCAAGTCTCAAGCCCCGTCCACCACGTGCTTCCCGTGGGTCTCCTCGGAGAACACAGCGAGTGCCCGGTGAACACAGACCTTACCATCCATGGCAGGAATCCTGTCCCGCCCTGTCCCACCTCCAGGAGGGACCCAGCCAGCTCACTCAGCAATCGTGATCTGTTTCCACAGTTCATGACCTGAAATCGGGGTGTCCTTGACCTGCCCTGGTCTGAGAGTCTGAGCTCCCCTCACTGGTGGAACAGACCTGTCCGTGCTCAGCCTGCACGGCCCATGCTGAGGCCGTGTTCCCCTGTGAGACACTGGCGGGTGTCAGCTTAGCCAAGCGCAGGTGTTTGGGGGAAATTTTGTGAATGAAGGACCCTAAAACAGCCAGCGACTCCTTTGCTAAAGGCAGCGGAGTGGGAGACCGGCGGCCACGTTCTCATCCAAGACCGTCTGCTGTCTTCAGGGCTCCTCACTCCCCCCAAAATAGGAATGTCGGGCAGAGAATCCCAGACATCTAGAGGTCAGGCGTTCAGTTTCAGAAAAAGGTCAGTAGCAAGGTATTAATAGCTGCTTTTCAAAAGTCATGTATCTAGTAGGCAAGCCAAAGCCACAAGTCCAAAACCCCACAGGTCCTCCTGGGGAAGCCTGCCTCCCTTTGGAGCCCAGGGACTGCAGTTAGCAATGTCTTCATGCTTGGTCTGTCCCCTACAGCTAAAGGCATTCCCGCAAGATGCCGATCCATCGATGGCAGCGAACGGCAGGGGCTTAACGCACTTTGGTTCTGCACATACAGCTTTCCCACATTTGGAGGGCGGCCCGCCTACTCAGCGTTCACCACTTTCAATGTGAATCTCATCCAAAACCAGCCTCCTAGGTGACGCATGAAATAAACCGTCACAGTACCTTCTCTCCCCCACCACGCCCAGTGCCCCTTCCCCCGCAGGACCAGGTACGGCGGTGACCCAGGTACCCATGGCCAACAGAGAAAGAGAAGTTGAGATGCTCTCCTCACAGAATGTCCAGGCTTCCAGTCCTCCTTTGGCACGAGGAGACCTCGGCCCCACCCTGAACCCCGAAAGCCACCGAGGGGCAGAGGGCGACACGGAGAATGAGTCTCTGGCATTCAGGCTTCAACAGCACGACCACCGCTTGTGGCTCAACCGACCGGTCTTCCAATGTCCACAATCCACCCAAAGCCCTCTCCAGCCCTGGGACGCACAACCCTTTCCCTCTACCTGCAGGAGAGGGCAACACCCAAAACCCCATGTGGGCTACTTGCTTCCACCCCACGGCCACCTCCAAACCATCCTATCTGCGGGCAATAAACCAGAGGACACCGTGTCACCTGCCTGACCATACAGGATGGTCACTGTGTCAAGTACCAGTTCTCCTGAACTTCCCTCAGGTCCCCCCAGTTGGTCTTCAGGGCCCTCATCTGCCTCGTCCAGGGGCCCAGTAGCCCAGCCTCATTGCCAAAAGTGTTAAGTCCGAATCTGGGAAGGGCCTGGGATTTTACCGAACTTGCGTCCCAAGTGCTTGGTTTGCCATAATTTTATATCCATATCCTAGCAGAAGGACACAAGACCCCTGGGTCAGAGACAGGGAGGGGTTACTACTCACAGCAAGAACGATAAACAGAGCAGCATCATGTGTGCTACCCTAAACCCCACAGGGCCAGGCACCGAGGGCCAGGTTATCCGTACGTGCAGTGGGGTGCAGGCGCCACAGGACCCTAAACTCGAAAGCCTCTGAACTTTCGTGAAGCTGCTGGCGTATCTGCTTGTCCTCCTCTCTGAAGAGAAACATTATTCGTTCCCCCGGAATGTAAGCAAATATTTCAAGAAGGGGAAGGAGATTTTATCTTTCCTATCTGGAGACATCACCAGGGAGGTATTTCTCTACATTTCTCTGGTGGGAGCGTCTCTCGCTTCCAGCACGGGCCTTGCTATTCCAGCGTGTTCTTTGTGCAGGTGGCCTGGACCATGCAGGAATACAAGAAACCCATGAGGAGCTGTCTTCCAACAGTATCACCTTTTGTGAATTGTCTTTTCAAATATTTGGCAATTCATCTTCTTATCATCGAGCTGTAACAAGATCTGTATCACCAGAGCCCTTTGTAAAATCTACATATTACAAATGTGGCAAACAAATGAAAAACCCCTCCAATGATCCCTGTTGTTTACTTAATGGTTTTGTAACAGGAAGTTTTAAATGTCTTCTAAAGTCCAATTTATCAATGTCTTTAAGTTTCATAATTTGCTTTTGTATCATTTTTGTGCCCTCTGCGCTGACAGCACAGTCTCTCTCTCCGCCCCTCCCCCACTCCTATTTTTTCCTTCTCTCTCTCTCAAAATAAATAAATAAACATTTTTTTCAAAGGCTAAAAAAATCAGTCGTATGCATATGGATCGATTTCTGGGTTCTCTATTTCAGCCCTAATATAAATACAACGCAAGATGTAAACGTAAGCTACATATGTGATTTTACATTTTTCTAGTAGCCACATTTTCAAAAGTGGACCGCTATGGAACCGCCATCTTAATCACCCACAGTTTAGTCCCATGAACATTTACCCACTGACGCTGTGTTTGTTTGTTTGTTTGTTTGTTTGTTTGTTTTTTAAGGAATGGGTCCCGGGCTGGCCAATACAGGGGGTGGTTCATCGTGAAATACGTGTCAAGTAAAACCAAACTTGATACGGCGAGATTAAATTGCTCCGTAAGCTGGAGCCTCGGCTAAAAGCAGAGCCCACGCATTGTGACTTTCGGTGTGATGTCACATAATCAGTGCTGAACATTTCCTCCTACCCAGGCTGTGTGGAACAAAGAGCCAGAATCTAGATCCATAATCAATACCATGAGCAATAGGACGTTCATTTAACTCAAAGAGGCGAGAAATTATAAGGCTGAAATAAATCTTAAAGTTGAGTTACAAAGAGCATATACTATCCTATGCCTGGCTTCACGGGTTAAGTTTCTAGAAACAACTGAATGAGGCTTTATGGTTTAAAAGAAACAAAGATTTATGGGAGAAATGCCATTCGAAGAACACAGACTGCGATTAGTCTATGAAAAATAAACAATGGAGACATAACAAAATGACATACTGAAGTGTCACTGTCCTCTGATTCCAAATCCCATAAAATGGCAGAAAATATAATTTAAAGAAAATAAACACATAATAGTACTACAGCAGAACTTTAGAAGGTTTTTCGAAGTATAGAAAGTTCACAGGATATGGGACGCCTGGGTGGCTCAGTTGGTTGAGCATCCGGCTGTTGATTTTGGCTCAGGTCATATTCCCAGAGTCGTGGGATCGAGCCTCAAGTTGGGCTCGGCACTGACCATGGAGCCTGTTTAAGAGTCTCTCTCTCTCTACCCCTCTCCCCTCGCACTCTCTCTCCCAAAAATAAAAAAATCAATAAAAAATAAAATAAAAAATAGGAAGTACACTATAGGGGAAAAGACAACAACAAATAGCCCAAAGACAACACAAAAGCTAAAGCCATTCAGGGACGCTCCAAGCCCAGAGCAGAACCCAGAATTCCCGGCTGTCCACTGACTTCTCTATCACATTCCGTACCTCTGGTAAATATTCTCCTAAATGATTTAATACTTTAAAAGTAAGCTCAGGTTACAAAACTTCGGCGTTAAAAAGCAAACAAGGGGCTCCTGGCTGGCTGTTGGAGGGGCATGTCACTCTTGATCTCAGGGTTGTGAGTTTGAGCCTCACAGTGGATGTGGAGATTGCTTAAAAATAAAATCTTTCGGGGTGCCTGGGTGGCTCGGTTGGGCGTCCGGCTTCAGCTCAGGTCACGATCTCGCGGTCCGTGAGTTCAAGCCCCGCATCGGGCTCTGTGCTGATGACTCAGAGCCTGGAGACTGCTTGGGATTCTGTGTCTCCGTGTCTCTCTGCCCCTCCCTCATTCATGCTGTTTCTCTCTCTCTCTCTCTCTCAAAAATAAACATTAAAATAAATAAAAAATAAAATCTTTTAAAATGAATAAAATAAAATAAAAATAAAAAGATTCCCTCTTAGGAAAGCATCCCAGTTCATTGCCTTTTCTTTTATATTTTATATTTCTTTTGTATTTCCCTACTTTCAAGTGTATTTTACATATGCATAATGATACATTTTTATGTATAATTTGTAGACGTATATAATTTTATGTCCCGTTTTTCACTTAACCTTATATAAGTGTTTTTCATCTTGCCACTGACTCCTCATAGCTCTCATTTTTGATGTCTGCATAATGTACTTTGATTGAATGTAGCATGATCTATTTTCTCCTTTCCTTCTTTTTGACCATTTGGGTTGTTTCCAATGTGTGCTATTATAAATAATGCCGTAATTAACATCTCTATTTCCTCAGCTAAATTTAAATCTGTTTTATGAATTAAAAGCAGCTGAACTGACTTGTGTGTCATTCCTTTTTGAACGAAAACAGAATGTCCTGGTTTTGTAACAAGGAACGCTTCTAAAATTAGGCTTACGGATAGGGCTGTGTGACAAGTCGGAATAGCAATGGCAGAGTTCCTGAATCTTTTTAGACAATGTCTGCTTAGCTTACTTGTCCCTCTTTGGGGAATAGAGTAAGTCCCATGCTGCTTCAGCTTAAAATGAATCTCAAGATCGGTAACGTCAGCCTTGACAGGAGTAATTTTCTTTCAGACAGCAGCCCTTCTGGCTGCGTTACTTCCTTCAGATCTTCCCGCACTTGACCAGGGTGAAGGTCAACTGCGGATGCATAATTTTCAAGCTATTTGAAATACTTGGTAACACTGAAAAGGTTTCTGTTTTCTCATAAAGTTTTTTGTTGCCCCAGATGCAGAACACCTTGTGAGAGTAAAGCAGAAATGTGCATAGAAGTGGAGGTGGAAGGGGAATGAGTTTTACAAAAGGACCAATTACAAGTCGAAGAAACTTATTTTTTTTAATGTTTATTTATTTTGAGAGAGAGAGAGAGAGAGAGAGTGCACGTAAGCAGGGGAGGGGCAGAGATAGAGGGAGACACAGAATCCGAAGCAGGCTCCAGGCTCTGAGCTGTCAGCACAGAGCCCGACGTGGGGCTCAATCCCACGAATCAGGAGATGGTGACCTGAGCCGAAGCCAAGAATCAGACGCTTAACACAAGTCAAAGAAGTTTAAAATACGATATTAAAACCTCAAAACTCAACAGATCAGGTGACCAGTACACTGATACAGCTAAAAACGAATTCCTTCCTGGATAATCAAACCATTCCAAGAGCCACCTAATATGAATTTCATGTGCAGAGAATTGTGGGAATGAAGGGGAGAAAAAATTAATAATAAAATTATCCACAGTTAAATAAACACACGAGTATCGGGGTTGAGTGAGTTCACTGGAAGTTGATCAGAATGCATGAAACACATAAGCACCTACAGAGCACCGCTGGGAAATTTCAAAACGTCAAGGATAAAAGGGAAGTCCTAAAAAGCAGACAAAAATAAAAGGAAACAGATTGCCTACAATCTGTCCATTGCCTACAATCTTGTCAATTTGACAAAAGTCAAATTGGGTTCTATCTTCTCATTGGCAGCACTGGTGCTAGAAGACAACGGACCAACAACCCGGAAAGTACGAATATACATTACGAAATGATTCCCACGACCAG
Source organism: Puma concolor (assembly GCF_028749965.1). Classification (NCBI taxonomy): domain Eukaryota; kingdom Metazoa; phylum Chordata; class Mammalia; order Carnivora; family Felidae; genus Puma; species Puma concolor. Next base: position 3,996,209 of record NC_141682.1, read on the forward strand.
GTTAGTTACTGTATCCATCACATCACATAATTACGATGGTGTTTGGGGGGGACGGTGAGAACATTCAAGATCTACTCTCTTAGCAACTTTCAAGTATATAACATGATGTTGTTAACTACAGTCACCATGTTCAACGCAAGATCCCCAGAACGTAGCCATGCCATCATTGGAAGTTTGTGCCCTTTGACCAATGGGTCTGCCCATTTCCCCCACCCCCAGCCCTGACCACCACCATTCTACTCTCCGTTTCTATGAGTTTGACTCTTCTTTTTTATTCCACATGTGAGTGAGATCGTATCATATTTGTCTTTCTCTGTCTGACTTATTTCACTTAGCACAATGCCCTCAAAGTGTTCATCCGTGTTGTCACAAATGGCATTGTGCCTTATCATTTTAAGGCTGAATGATATTCCATTTTATATATATATATAAACCACACATATCTCACACACACACACACACACACACACACACACACCCCACATTTTCTTTGTCTATTTATCCATTGATGGACACTTACGTTGTTTCTGTGTCTTGGCTATTGTGAATAATGCTAAAACAAGCATGGAGGTGCAGACACGTCTTGGGGATAGTGCTTTCCTTTCCTTCGGATATATACCCAGAGGTGGGATTGATGGATCATGTGGTAGTTCTGTTGTTAATTTTTTGAGGAACCACCATACCGCCTCTGTAGTGGCTACACCAATTCATATTCCCACCAGCAGTACACAAGGGCTCCCTGTTCCCCACATCCCCGTGGACACCCATTGGAACAGGTGTGAGGTGACCTCACTGTGGTTTTGACTTGCATTCCCCTGATGGTGGGTGATGTTGAGCACCTTTTTATGTACATCTTGGTCATTTGTACGCCTTCTTTGGGAAAAATGTCTGTTCATGTCCTCTGTCCACATTTTATTTAATCAGATTATTCTCGATTATTGTTATTAACTTGCTGCTGAGTTGTGTGAGTTCTTTATGTATTTTGGAATTCACCCTTTATCAGATAAATGATTTGCAAGTATTTTCTCCCATTCTGTAGGTTGCCTCTTCTCTTTGTTGATCGTTTCTTTTGCTGTGCAGAAGCTTATTTTATTTTACTTTATTGTAATTTTATTTTAGAGACAGAGAGAAAGAGCACGCACAAGTTGGGGAGGGGCAGAAGGGGAGAGAGAGAGAGAGAGAGAGAGAGAGAGAGAGAGAGAGAGAGAATTTCAAGCAGGCCTCCCCCCCTCAGCACAGAGCCTGATGTGGGGCTGAATCTCACGACCCTGGGGTCATGACCTGAGCCAAAATCGAGTCAGATGCTTAACCAACTGAGCTACCCAGGTGCCCCTGTGCAGAAGCTTTTTAGTTTTATGGAAGCCCGTGTGTTTATTTTCCTTTTTTTATTTTTTGCTTATGCTTTTGGTGTCATATCCAAAACATCATCACATTATTGCCAAGTCCAATATCAAGGGGATTTTTCCCCCTTTTCTTCTTCTAGACCAGTTCCAGGTCTTACATCCAAATCTCCAACCATTTTGAGTTCATTCTCGGGAGTGGTGTGAGATGGGGTCCAGTTTCAGTCTTTTACAGGTGAACACCCAGTTCTCCCAACGCTCCTGAAAATACTGTCTTTTCCTCACTGAGTATTCTTGGCTTCCCTGTCAAATATTAGCTGACCATATGCGCATGGGTTTGTTTCTGGGTTCTCGACTCTGTTCCATCAGTCTACGTGTCTGTTTTTACCAGTGCCGCGCCCTCGGTGCCGATGACAGGGCCCAGCCCAGTGGGGCGTGGCAGAGTTCTTGGGGGCACAGAGCTCTTTCTGGGGCTGTGGCAAGGACTGCATTTGGCAAACCAGCTGCCTGGGTTCAGACCCCTCCTTCCCAAAATCCTCACCTTGGTCTCGGGCTGTGCCGAGGCTCCAGTCTCCGACGTGGATTCCAGGGCTCCCACAAAGACGTGTTTGTCCGTGAATGTTGGGGGCGGGGAGTACATGTGAGGAACGTCTTATTCGACCACCTTGCTGGCATCACCCCAGGACTTTTTATTTCACACATTGGTTTCTGGACGCCTTCATCATCCCGGATCCCCTTATCCGATTACACTCCAAGTTTGTCTGGGATGTGTTTCCTCTTAAAACCAAACCGTCATGTAGGATTATCCTGAAAGTGAGTTTTTGAAAATCACTCTGAGACTTGACACTGCTTCCCAGCTTTTCGGAGGGACTTAAGTCACCAGGAGACGGGGACGAGGACCACATCCAGGCCCCAGGAAGGACACACACACCACGACACATCAAAATCAGACATTCGCCAAACCCATTCAGTGCTGTTCACAACTTCCCCAAGGAGATTGCCGGTCGGTTTCAAGCTTGCCATCCTCACGAAGGTCCTTGGCTCACCTCAGACTTGCCGTTCAATCCCCTAGAGCGAGCCAGGCAGGAGGGGAAAGGACCCTTGTTAGCAGGTAGAAATGCGGTCCTGACGTGGCCCTGTCTTCTCATTTTTCCCAACATGTCGGAAACCCAGATTTTTGCTTTTTGGCCGGGGACTCTCCTGACTTCTGTAATTTGCCAACAAAACAAAAAGATTCTTAAACATTCTACGAGCCAGCCAAAACAAATACATGCGCCCGATTCAGAACAGACTCGAAACCTCCGATTTAAGTGAAGTCTAATGGGTAATAATGCACAAAGGCGATTAAATTTCCAGGGCCGGAACTTTGGATCCAGCAGACAAAGGGAGGCGGGGCCGGGGCGAGGAGAGTCACAGCCATCCCTTTGCCATGGAAACCCCAAGGGATGAGACTTCTATTTTTTTCTGTATTAAGAGATCAATGGGAGATTAATAATAATCCCGTACATTGATGTAGCACTTCAAACCTGAGTGCTTGCTCATCTACAATCTCATTTGATCCTTATAACAGCCCCGTGAGCTTGTCAAGAACATCCAACACTCTCTCATCCGATTAAAGGGAGCCAAGGACTCACACAATTTCACTTAGAGAAAAAAAAAGAGGAGAGACCAAAAGGTAACCTTTTCCAGGTTTCAGTGGCAATGCTCAGAAATAAGTCCTTGTTTCCCTGACTTTCACCTGCTCTCTCTCCTCCCTGTGTTCGGTACGCTGCCCTGTTCCCTTGTTCCAGAAGGAGCAGCTCATGTTCACAGAGCACAGGGCTCGGCAGCAGCAGGGGTCAGTCAGAGCTCCGGCCGGTGAACTAGAACCTGTCTGGCAAGGTTTGCAATGAAAATACCACCTGGTGGTTGACGGTCCAGAAATGACCCTCACTGACTTGTTGATATGCAAAGAACCAAGCTTTGACTGACTTCACTCAAGTCCTTGGTCATAAATTTTTTTTTTTTAATTCATTAACTGTAGCTAATCTTTACAATCCAGTGGCTCAGAGATAAATGAGTCTCTTGTCAAAAGTGGGGTGAACATACCTGTTACGATGGCTTCCACCCAAAGAAAAATAAACACAGAAAACCATAAGTGTTGGCCAGGATGTGAAGAAATTGGAACCCTCGCTCCAGGCGGGCATGTGAAATTGGTACTGTGGTTGTGGGAAAAGTATGATGGTTCTGCAAAATATTAAAAAGAGAATGACCATATGGTCCTGCAGTTCTCCTTCTGGGTATTCACCCTAAAGAGTAGAAACGACAGCCTCGAAGGGGTATTTTCACACCCATGTTCATGGCAGTGTTACTTGGTGATGCTGTTACAGGAGAAAGCCACCCAGTACCTGTTGACGGATGAACAGATAAGCAAAATATGGCCTATACATACGTGCAAAAGAATAGTACTCAGCCCTAAAAAGGAAGGAAATTCTGACACCCACTCCAATGCGGATAAACCTTAAGCACATTGTGCTGAGTGAAACGTTCATCCCGAAAAGACAAATACTGTGTGATTCTATCATGGAGTGCCCCTCGATTCAGAGTAGTCAAGTTCAGGGAAACAGAAGATGAAAGGGTGGGTCCTCAGGGCTGGGGAGGCGGGTGGGGAGTCCATATTTAATGGGGGCAGAGTTCCAGTTTTGCAAGATGAAGAGTTCTAGTGATGGATGGTGTGATGGCCGCACGACAGTGCGAATGCTCTCAGCACCACGGAGTCTTCCTCATAAGAACGGCTAAGCTGTTATATGTATTTTATCACAGTCTATAACATCTTTTTAAGTGGGGTGAAGTCACACAACTACCGCAATCCCTCAGCCGAACCTGGGGCTTCACGATCCCACCGATTCCTGACTCCCTGGTGACACTCTGCTGGTGTACGCCAGAGTAGGGTAAACCATTCTCTTTCCTATCCCCGGGGTTATCTTCCTTTCCTTATCGTAGTTATTAACCAAACCCAGTTCGCACGTCAACTTTCCAAAGGCTCTCCCATCTGACCACCTACAGCGTGCTGGGAGAGTTTACCAGTCTCTCTGGGAGCCACCCCTTTGCCCTGTCTGTATTTCTGTGGTTGTCCTTTCATATCTTGAGAGAGAGGGCGGCAGAGAGAGAGAGAGAGAGAATCCCAAGCAGCCCCCCCCCCCACGCTGTCAGTGCAGAGCTGGATGGGGGCTCGAACTCATGAGCTCATGAGATCATGACCTGAGCCAAAACCAAGAGCTGGACACTCAACTAACTGAGCCAGTCAGATGCCCCATCCTTTCAAGTACTATTATGGCGACTTGTTTGCTGGTCCACACGTGTCTCCCCGGTAGGCCAGGGCTGTGGTGGGGAGAGTGCATGAAGGAATGATGGTAATCGGGCAGTTTCTCAGCCATCCAAGGCAGAGAGCAAAGACCCAAATATTTGGAGATGGAATGTAATTCCAGTGGGCATATAATGACCATAAACATGCACGCTTCATGACTTTGTGGTGTGTATAGCAGAGGGTCCTAGGCTTTAGGCATCTCTAGGGTCTTAGGAAGACTCCAAGGAAAGGCAAACCGGAGGAGATGGGTGGTTCCTGGCCCAGCTGAGTACTGTGTCCCATGGGGCAGGGGCCCACCGGGACTGGGAATGGTGGGCTGAGTAATGAAAATGCTTTCAAAAGACAGCCTTAGACACCTGTGAACACCTCGTCAGACCCAAACCTTAAGGGTACCCAGGCCAGATTCCCAAGAAGAAGAGGCCCTACAGTGAACAGTAAAAAAAGACCAATTCAAAGAAAAAGAAAGTGATCCCGTCCAAAGAATATTTAAAAGCCTATTGAAAGGAGAGAGATATACAGAAACAAGAAATGAATTCAGACACAGACCCACCTATGGGTAGCCCGTTGATTTATCACCAAGACTCCAAGGCAACCCAAAGGGAAAGAATCACCTTTTCAATAAACAGTGATGGCACAGGTCGATATCCTTACCTCACACTGTGTACAACAGCAAACTCAAAATGGATCCTAGGCCTAAATGTAAGAATTAAATTCCTAAACGTCTAGAAGGAAAAAAGCATTGAAGAAAAAAGCCCTGTGACTTTGGGTTAGGCCAAATTGTCTTACGTGTGACAACAAAATCACAATCCTTTTTAAAAAGGATAAATGAGACTTTATCAAAATTAAAAACTGTTGCTTTCCAAAAGACACCATTAAGAAAACAAAAAGACAAACCACAAGAAAGTTTGTTGTTGTTTTTTTTTTAGAGAGAGAGAACATGTAAGCAGAGGGGAGGGGCAGAGGGGAGAGAGAGAGGGAGACAGAATCCCAAACAGGGTCCACACTCAGCACAGAGCCTGATGCAGGGCTCGATCCCACGACCCCGGGATCATGACCTGAGCCAAAATCAAGAGCCGGACGTTCAACCAACTGAGCCACCCAGATGCCCCAAGAAGGTATTTTCAAATCATGTATCTGACAAAGAACCTGCATGATATGTAAGTCCCCTCTAGGAAGCCCATAATAAGAAGACAACCCAATTAGAAATGAGTGAAAGGTTTGAAGAGACATTTCACCAAAAAATAGTTAATAAGCACAAGCAAAAATGCTTGGTATTATTAGTCATCAAGGGGACGCGTGTTAAAACTACTGTGGAACCCCATCACACCTCCTGAGGGAGCTGTAATCGAGAGGACTGTCAGTTGGCAAGGACTTGGAGGGGCTTCAATTCACACACTGTCAGTAGGAATGTAAAACCGGAAAACACTTGGAAGTTGCTTTAAATGTTAAGCGTACACTCATAAGCCAGCAATTCCATTCGTACGTCTCTACCCGAGAGAAATGAAGACATATGTCCACATAAAGACTTGTGCACGAATGTTCGTGGTATTATGACTCATAATAGACAACCCATAGGTCCATCAGCTGGTGAATAGATAAGCAAAAAGTGATACATCCACACATTGGGCTCTGACTCCCTAATAGAAAGGAAGAAATTGCTAATATATTAAACAGCACAATTGCAACTCAAAAGCATTATGCTCAACACGAAAGTCTACATGTTGTATAATTTCACTTATATGAAATTTCTAGAAAGGATAGCGCTTCAGAGATGGCAGGCAGACCAATAATTGCCTGACTTTGAGGTTAGGAACAGACGCAAGAAAATTTGCGGGGGTGACAGAATTGTTCTAAAACAGGGTAACGGGTGGGTGCAGAAGATACTAATTTAATAAAAACCATTGAGCCTGCCCTTACAACAGTTGGGTTTTATGGTATATAAATTATACTTCAATAAAGCTGTTTAAAAACAAACAAACAAACGTGTTCTATACGTTACCCAGAAACTCTGCACCCAAGAATCGATCCTTAATACACTTAGCAAAAATGCAAAATGGCCATGCGTTAATCTATTTACTGTAGCATTTTTTGTATACGCAAAAGACTGGAAACAACCCAAATGTCCACGAGTAGGGGACTGAGTCCTACTGTGGTAGACCCCTAAAATGGAGCATTTGGATGCTGTAAAAAGGCACGAAGCGATTATAACATAATCTGTACAACAAATTCCCAAAAATATTGTTAACTGAGAAAAATAAAGCTGCAAAAGAGTTCGATAGTAGAGGAGTCTAAGAACAGGGGATAGTAACGTATTTAAATATGTGTTTGCCTAGCCTTTCGGTAAAGAGACCTGTGCAGTCTGTATGTATTTTAAAATTTGCTTACAGGAGAGTCTCTCGCTGGCGCCCCTTCAGTCTGGAACAGCAGGGTGGCCGCCACCTTGTTAAATTCTGTGACAGTGACAGCTGTCACAGCTACCCTGTGTGAGACTTACGGCCACCAAAAAGAGGAGTCTCCTCAACCTCGTCACCTGGGGGTCAAGGAGACAGGGTTCGGGGAGGAAAGCGGACCTCGGCGCTGTGCTGGTCAGTGCTTCTCGCCTGGCCCCCCAAGAGGAAAACCCTGACTGGCGGTGTTGGCCGGCTTCCGTGGTGCCGGTGCTCCCATCAGAGCCGACTCCACGCTAACATCGTGACATCCCCGAGCCCGGCCACGATCGGCTGTCCTGGGATCCAGACCAGCTCCAGCACATGGCTGGCGACGAGCTACCGTCTCGCACCTCTAACTGGCAAATCAAAAAGCCTGACGACACCGGGGCCTTAATAGAAAGATGCATTAAAACGTGCAAGCTCTGTAAATTGGTCCCGCGGCTTTGGAGAGCGCTGTGGCTTGATCTGGTACGGCACACGCACACACTGCGGTCCAAAACTGCAGCCTTCCACCAGGAGATGTACAGGCATCTTTGCAACACTGTTGGTAAGAGCAGAAAAGTGGACGGGGGCCTGGGTGGCTCAGTCGGTTCAGCGTCCGACTTCGGCTCAGGTCACGATCTCACGGTCTGTGAGTTCGAGCCCCGCGTCGGGCTCTGTGCTGACAGCTCAGAGCCTAGAGCCTGTTTCAGATTCTGTGTCTCCCTCACTCTCTCTCCGCCCTCCCCCACTTGTGCTCTGTCTCTCTCTCTCTCTCTCTCTCAAAAATAAATAGACATTAATTAAAAAAAAAAGTGGAAACAACCTAAATGTCCATCAGTAGGGAAAAAATTATAAATAAATCATAGAATAGTCATTCGACAGAAAGAAGAATGCCGTCCAGCATTTACAATTAGTAAGCTAATATATGTGTCAAGATGTCTGTGGCTTGGAAAACACAACATTGAATGAGAAATCAAGCTCTAGGATGTTATGCATAACAAATAACGTGTAAAAGTTGAAAATGCATGAAATGATAGTCTGCAATATGGTATAGAAATACATATTCATTGAAACGTGATGAAATCATTTTAAATAGAGTAGGCAAACACATAACAAATTTATGATGATACTGCCTCCGGGGAGCGAAAAAGAGAGATTGAAACTGGGGAAGGGTACAGAGGGTACTTTGTCTCTATCGCATTATCCTGAGGCCCTTAAATATTAGAAAATATTGATCTGAAATCAAAACAACACATTAATGGTTTAAGTTCTGGGTTCTGAGCAGTAGGGTGTGGTGCTGGCCCCCTTTGCCTTTGTTTTTCAATATTTCAAAACCTCCTTCCAAACACTGAGGCACCTCTTTTGTTTTTAAAAAAAAAATGTTAAGGTTTATCTTTGAGAGAGAGAGGCAGAGTGTGAGCGGGGGAGGAGCAGAGAAGGACACAGAATCAGAAGCAGCTCCAGGCTCCGAGCCGTCAGCGCAGAGCCCGACGTGGGGCTCGAACCCACGAACCGTGAGATCGTGACCTGAGCCGAAGTCGGACGCTGAACCGACTGAGCTACCCAGGCGTCCCAAGGCACCTTTTTTATGACCGAGATTGTCGATCCTGTCACCGTTCACTGGCAGGTCCCACGGGCCAGACATCCAGCCGGAGAAATGCCAGTAGAACACCCTCACCGGGACACCTCCCGCACAGGTGGCATGGGACCACGGGGGGCACGGCTTCGTGCCCCCTCTCCTGACTTCCTCCTCCCAAAACCTGGCGGCCTCTCATGAAAGTGCCTATGGGGACATCTGTCACACTGTATATACACTAAAGACGTTGCATTAATAATAATAACGAGACCCCGAGTAGGAATACACTTGGCTCAGTTCTGCATTCCTGGGCCCTGGGTGCACCGCCGCGGGCACGCTGATTTTGAACGAATCGTGAATGAAGGAATCATCTGTTCTGCGTGGCCACCTTCTAATTCAGTGGTCTGGAGGCTCGTGTGCCCTCCCCCAGATTCACAGGTTGAAAGCCTACCCCCCACAGTGGTGGTACTAAGCGGAGGGCCGTGAGGGTGCAGCCCTGAGGACTGGGGTTCACGCCCTTAGAAAAGACGCCCCTGCCAGCTCCCTTCTGCTCCCGCCACGTGAGGTGCCAGGGGATGAGCCAGCAAGCGGCCTTGCCAGACACCGAACCCGCCGAAGTCGTGATCCTCGACGTCTGGCCCCCGGAACGGAAGAGATGCACGCCTGCTGTTCATACGCCGGCCCGTCCGTGCCATTTTGTTGCAGCGGCCAGGGTGCGCGGAGGCAGGTGCGGGTGCAGGGGCCGCACACTCTGCAAACAGGCCAGTTGAATGATCGTCAGTTCCAGGTCTCGCGGCATGACACAGAGGCTCGTGGGCTTGGTGACGTAAGCTTCTTGAAAGCCACCGGGATCAGGAGGGTCGAGCTTTGGCCAGTGTGGCCGCGGCCATGACAACGTGGTCTGGCTCGAAGCCCAACGTTTCCTTCTCGTTCTTAACTCAGGATAAGTCTGTTCGCCAAAACTGCAAGACATGAGGCCCAGAAACTTCCATCACTCTTGCCTCGATGTCAGAGACAGAGACATCCCTCCACAAAAATAGAACAGTAGCGTGGACTTAAGGTGTGCCCACAGAATGGGGGCCGAGGGGGGCCCAAGAAAGGACAATGCAAGGGACGGGCAGGTGTCACGGCAGGACATACGTCCTGATGCGGATTAGTAAAGTGTGTTCCAGGAAAACCGTCTTCTTCACGTCACAGAGTCAGGCGTGGGGGAAGAACTGAACCTCAGAAAGTATCTTCAGGAATCCAGGGACTGAGTCACTCAGCAGGCTGGCTCTTCAGCAAATAGATGTGTGCTAGGGGTGCCTGGGTGGCTCAGTCGGTCGAGCGTCCGACTTCGGCTCAGGTCACGATCTCGCGGACCGTGCCTTCGAGCCCCGCGTCGGGCCCCGTGCTGACGGCTCGGAGCCTGGAGCCTGTTTCGGATTCTGTGTCTCCCTGTCTCTCTGCCCCTCCCCCGCTTATGCTCTGTCTCTGTCTCAAAAATAAATAAACGCTTAAAAAAACTTTAAAAAAAAATAGATCTGTGCCAAACCAGGCAATTTGCATCGCTTCTGCAGCCGACGAGAGCCTGCGCAGCAAGCACGAACCTCAGTGACCTTGGCCAGCACTCTAGATGGCTCGGTGGTGTCTCCTATCACAGGAGAGCATCAACTGCATTAACATCCTCAACCTCACAGAAACCCCACTATAGGTGCCATTATCATCCCTGTATCACAGATGGGGAAACTGAGGCTCCCCAGCATTGAATACATCCCCCAGCTTTCAGGTGGCCGAGCTGGCTAATGAATCCAGGGAGACGCTGCCCCTCAACCCGCACAGCCCACTGGCGCCAGGAACCTCGATGTCCCAACACAACTGCTGGGATCCTGCCCTTTAATGTGTGTGCACACATCCCGTACATATTCACACACACACACACACACACACACACACACACTTATACACAAACATACCCATGATGCACATACACCCTTTTACACACACACACACCTGTAAACAAACACTCACCTGGATGGACACACACACACACACACACACACACACACACACACATACCACAACCACCACCACCATGGAATTTTGTGAGCTGGATGCCAAACCAGCTTGAAATGGACCACAATGGGAGTATTTGTGTCACAGAAATACACGATAAATCTGGTCTTTTCTGAGAGAGCGACAACGTTGCTTTACCTCACTAGATATGGGTAGATAGAGAAATATTTATATTATTCTATTATTTATATTTCTATTTATTATTTATATCAGTTCTGTGTGAATATATTCAACTTTCCTCTCTTTGGCCACTGAGAGAAGATGAAGAGGGGTGGAGGGAGGGGCACCCCCACTGGCTGTGAGCAGCCCGGCCCCACGCTCCACCCCTCCCTCTGCCTCACCAAACCCCAGCGCACCAGTAACCACCGTGATCTAGAAATATCCTACATGCCTCCAAGTCCATAGACTGGAGTACAGAAATATTCATGTATACTTTTTTTTAATAAATATTTTTTAAGTTCGTTTATTTATTTTGAGAGAGAGAGCCGAGCAGGTGAGGGGCAGAGAGAGAGAGAGAGGGAATCCCAAGCAGGTTCCATGCTGTCAGCACAGAGCCTGATGTGGGTTCGAACTCACAGATCATGAGATCGTGACCTGAGCCCAAATCAAGAGATGGACACTTAATGGACTGAGCCACCTAGGCGCCCCAATCTTCTGCATATTTTTAAATTTTTTTTAATGTTTATTTATTTTTGAGAGAGACAGAGACAGAACACAAGCAGGGATGGGGCAGAGAGAGAGGGAGACACAGAATCCGAAGCAGGCTCCAGGCTCTGAGCTGTCAGCAGAGCCCGACACAGGAATTGAACTCATGAGCCGTGAGATCATGTCCTGAGCCGAAGTCGGTCGCTCAACCAACTGAGCCAGCCAGGCGCCCCTCTTCTGTATTTTTTTATTGAAAGAAAAATCTTGGCTTAATGTTAAAACATAAAACAAACAAACCCCACACTTGCAGAGAAAGCAAGAAAAGTTGAACAGAAATGGCTTCCCCACCGATGGCCCCATAGTCCACTTTTCAAAATGACATATTTAATCCAAAATTTCAATAAGGGATTTGGGGCTTTTAATGAAAAGTGAATCACGTGGGAAAGAGGTAATGACATGCATTGATGGGCAAACATTACAAGGGCTTGAAATAATGCATTTTATGCAGTTAAAGGGGACGTAAGGAGGGGAAATGGAGAAGAAGGGTAATCACGAGACAGAAAGCCATGCTGGGGGTCCCTGGACACCAATGGCCGCAGATCAGTGATGCCCTGCAGGTCTCCCGGCCCGACTCACATTCGACCTGGTGACTCATGGGATCCAGGAAGGGAAAGCTCCAGAGGCTTTCGCTAGAGGGCTTCATCCCAAGGGGCTCTCGACAGAGACCGTCCACACCACAGGGGCCTCGTCCTAGCAAGCCTGTCAGCTGGAAGTTTCCAGAACTCACCCCCACATTGCTTTATAAAACATTTTGCATCAAAATCACAAAATCCCTGGGAGAAGAAAGAAAACATATTGCTAATCTAAATGTAACGAGCCCTGCCCCTAATGAGGACAGAACTGACCCGGAGCAGATGAAATGTGACTTACTACCTGTCACCGCAGGGGTTAGTGACGTCTTACGGAAAAGGAGAGAGGACAGAGGAAATAACTGAAAAGGAGAATTTCAAGTCTCTCTCGAACTGTCGGCGAGTACTGTAGAGTCCGAACATCTTAGCCTGTCTGTGAAGACCACATAACCCCGTTCTTTCTGACGTGTTTGGTGGGACGTGGGTTGTCTCTAAATCTCATAACCGTCTGAATTCTTACCTCCAGGGCCACGTGGGAAAACGGATGCTGAGGGAAAGCCAGCGTGGCCTGCACGCTCTGAACCCCCAGTTACCACCCTGTTCACTGATCTCAGGAGCCCTGCTAGATTTCCAGGGGATTTAGGAAATTAAGACACCAGTGACCTCTTTCAATCTAGCAGATTTCCATAAGTCTGAGACGTGTTTGTTGATTGAGAAAGTGATGGACGGATGAATGAATGAATGAATGGCAAGGGAGACTTGCCCTCCAGTCGTCCACCGCAAACGGACAAGAGGGGACAGTGTCACTTCTCCAAAAAAGATGGAGCTAATATTAAAACACATGCTCTGGGGCGCCTGGGTGGCTCAGTCGGTTAAGCGTCCGACTCTTGGTTTCCACTCAGGTCATGATCTCACAGTTCGTGAGTTCCAGCCCCCGTCTGGCTCTGTGCTGACAGCATGAAGCCTGGTTAGAATTCTCTCTCTCTCTCTCTCTCTCTCTCTCTCTCTCTCTCTCTCTCCCCACCCCTCCCCCCCCCCACTGTTTCTGTCTCTCTCAAAATAAACTTAAAAAAAGAATACAGTTATTTTAAAAATAAATAAAACACTTGCTCCGAGTGTTCACTTCTGTCACTTAAATAAATAACAACAAAACTACCCGTCGCTGAGTTCCGGCTGTGATTTTGATGTTTTCACTGTGCAAAACAGGGCCCCAGAATTGTGAGTGTGGGGGTGCGTCCACGAAGGAGTTGATCTGGGAAAAGTGGAAAGGAAATTATTGTTGTTGTGTTTTTTTTGTTTTGTTTTTTGGTTTTTTTTAGGAGGAAGGAAGTCCAGGAAGTTCTTAGGCGGTAATTGGGCACTGAGGGCCTGAGCGGGAGAAGCGGGATTTCAGAAAGAAGGCTCAGGTCAGGTCTGCAGGAAAGGAAATCCAAAGCGGAGAGCCTCCTATAGTAGAGACCCTGGCTGCTGGCCTTCTGGTCGTGAGCGCCTAACCTTCCGCGCAGGGGCCCGGCCTAGGGCGAAGGATCACAGCTGGAAAAGCCTCAACAGCCCCACCAGCATTCCGTCTGTGTGTCCGCGAGTCTATTGCATTCAGTTACATTAACTTCCTAATGATTTTGCCAAAGCATCTCTTTTCTAGCGTATCAGTGATTCTCCCTTTGTGTAAACACACACACACACACACACACACACACACACACACACCCCTCATCTGGAGGTTGAAACTTGAAATCAATAGACAAGCACCATTTCACCTCAGTTACACTCCCTCCCTGCTCAAGTCAGCCCCAGGGCGCCTCCTGAGAAGGTGCCCGAAGTAAAGCAGAGAGCCCTGGTTCAACCTCTCAACACCCAAAAGACGTCACAGGTGCCAGAGGGTGAGTTAGAGCCGTGGAAATAACGGGGGGGGGGGGGGGGGTTGCCAATGCTTGAGAGATTGCAAGTGTGTGCAAACTCCCCAAAGGTGAATCTCGGGCTGCCCGGGAAACTGAAGTTCCAGAACCATCCAGGGAAACAACAAGGCTCCTTAAGAGTCTGTGCCAAGAACAGAACAGCCTGACTCTAGCACACCGAGCTTAACGAGCCTCTACCAGGGTCCCCCTGGACACGCTTCTCCCAATACCAAGTACGATTGTGCCTCCCTGGGAATCTGCACCTGCCAGGAAAGAAAAAAGCCTCTCGAGGATGCTTACAAGTTGGAAGAGGAAGTCCTGGGCTGAATCAGCCAGAGGGCCGGGCTGCCAGCTGAGGGGACACCTGAGACTCCTCACAGCCGACAGGAGAGCCCTGGGCTACACCTGGCCACTGCTGGGTGGGGCCTCCGGCACCATTTCTGGAAAGTCTGAAACCCCAGAACTTCCCCCCGCGAAAAGGAGCATTTTTACTAAGGAACTAAGCTGGGATTTGCAACCATACGCAGCAAAAGAGGGGGTTCAGACAGCACTCACCCAGCAGTAATAGCCCAGGGGGAGTTCTCTTCTAGGCAAAAAGGGGGGAAATGTCTTTTTGTTCCTGTGATGGTTAATTTTATGGGTCCCCTTGGCCAAGCCGCTGCCCAGTTTTTGGTCAGCTGGCCAGATGAGCACCCCCACCCCCACACCGTGGCGACTGATGAGCTTTACGCCAAGCCTACGGACCTTCCTACGATTGTATGCTTAAACTAGCCCCCAAGCAGAATCACATTCAGGTGTGCAAGCTCTTAAAGGAAAAAAAAAAAAAAAAAGTACCATGATGCATCTCTTCTCAGAAAGCTCCAGACGTGAGGCAAAGGGTGAGTTAAGCAACCTTCCCGTGAGAAGCGCTTCGCCGTGTATGCACGTAGCTGGGCGGCCGCATTGTGCACCTGACGCCTTCACAGTGTCCTTTGTAAGTTACATCTCAGTAAGCCTGGGAATAAATAAAAATAAGAAGGTGCCCTCTACCAACACGAGGGAAGAAACCAAGAAAGGGAAAGCCTCAAGGTCGAGGGACAGGTAAACCAAGGTGAGGCTGAGGTTTGCTGATTGGTCGCGGACGTCACATCATCATTTTTGAGGCCTTCCCTTGGGCCAGGTAATGATTTTTGGCCAGCGGTGAAGCCAGGGTTGTGGAAAAACCCGCTTGCTGCCCGCTTTCCCGGGTAAAATTAATGAGCTTGTCTTCTCGTCAGAGACCCAGAGTGGCTCCAGGGAGCAGTCGGCCCGGAGCCCACCCCACGCCCCTCGCGGCACCAACAGGGAGCAGAGGGTAGTTGGAGAGCAGAGTCTATGCCGGAGCTCGGCTGGTGCTGCCCCACAAGGAACGGGCGCCTCTGTCCCCTGTGCTCGGGTGGTCGGCCCGTTCAGTCCCATGGCGGGGGGCACTGTAGTTCAGGCACACAGCAGTGTCCCCAAGGAGGGGATGTCTCGGGTCCCGGGGGGTGGGCAGGAAGCTTTCAGGTCAAGATCGTCTCTATCTTGCATTTTGTGTTACTCAGCGTCGTCCCTTGTATGACATCCACCGAGAAAGTCCTTTTATAGTTTAAAACCAGAAAATGACAAACGAGCCAGCTTTATTCCCCACTAAATAACGTGACTCGGGCAGTGCTATTTCCCTCACTGCCCAGACCACTAGGCTTTCCGGTGCAAGTTGTAAAATGTAATCACAGTAGCTTAGTCCTTGAGGAGTCTTACTTGTTCCTTTTCATGGCTTTGATTCGTTTTTCTTTTCCCATAATCTTATTGGACCTGTCTCTTATTCTAAGCGGTCTTACTATCTCCCCGGGAGTCTCCAAGCCGGGCCCACGAACACCTCACGACGGACGGTTTTGGGAGCCAGTTAGTAAAATTTGCACGAAAGAGAGCCATCAAGGCATGTCTGGAGAAACGGCTTCGGGAGCCTCATTTACGGGGAACCGGGAGAAGAAGGAGAGTCAGATGCTCAGAGCATCGTGGCCACGACGGGGCCCGTGAGACATTCAAGAGGAGAACCAACGTGATCAAGGCCACACTACGAGAAACACGAAGGTAGGAGGGGGAGAGTGGGAAACACAACGTGAGGTCCATGTGGGTGGTCCTGGGAAATAAGGGCGTCTCAGGAAAGTGGGAACAAAGGGGTGCAGATAGGAAGCTAATTATAAACACGAATGATGTTTTGATGCAAGGGACATAGTATTTTCATACTACGCCTAGTGTTAGGTTTACAACCTGAAAAATATTCTGAGTCTGAGGGTTCGATAAAGCCTTGTGAAAGCAGATGACGGGCCTGCCCGAGGCCGCTGTCCTTGAATATGGAGAAGGGATGTCCGCATCTGATTTTTGATAAGGAATTTGCCAAAGTCTTCTGCAGGGCCCGAGGGGTGAGAGCGGGGATTTGCAGCCTTCGTTCTCTGTTGCTGCATCTGACAGTAAATCCAAACCGAAAAAGGCAGAAGCGTGTAGCTTCTGACCTATCTCGGCCTTCCAAATCCCAAATGAAATGCGAAGGCGGATAAATTACAAGGCAGGTGGCGGCCATCCCTACATGTCCAAATTAGGCCTTCCGTAATGGATGATGTTATCATAAAGAATCAAAACTTTCGCTGAGATTTAAATAGGAGAGTCCGCCCAATTTAGAAGCAGGTGAGGGAGGGAGGGGAGCTCCGGCTTTCCAACGACCTTTTAGCCAAAAGAAGGGAATGTATACATCTCTCTCCTTGCAACATCTGTCCCCCGGGCTCCCTCTCATTCCTGGATACCTACCTGCCAGATGGTAATTCACGTGTGGATGACAGGAATCCCAAACCTCCCGGTGCGTTGTGTTTTTCATATCATTTTAATAGCCGTCGCTAAGAATTTAGTACCTGTCTACTGCATACGGGGCCTCCTTCAGTTCCAGGCGCTGGACGCAACCCAACTGTCCCTTCCCGTTCCCCCCAACCAGGATAGCGGCCAGTCGATCGGACCTCCAACCCCCGGATCTGCAGCTGGGAGCCTAGAGCTAACGCTTGAGAAGTTTCTCTGTAAAGGTGTGTGTAAGTTCAAAAATAGGACGACCAAGGTTAGGAGGAAAACACATTAGCAGACGGAAGTTACCGGCATAATCCTAAGTGGGAATAGTTGACCTCCTTCTCCAGGCTACGTGACCCCGCTGTCTGCCAGGCACTGAGAGAGGAATCCGTTCAAGCGCTTTCCTCGTCCTTGGCGGCCACAGTGTCGCTCATGAAGATTCGCCCCAGCCCGCACTGCAGGCCCCCGCGAATGTGACCTTACTCGGAGACCGTTGTCCTTGAGGCCGTGATGAAGAATCTTGAGATGAGCTCATCCTGCGTCTGGGTCTCGTACCCGATGGCCAGCGTCCTTGTAAGAGAAGGAAGCGAGATTGGAGACAAGGGGCGCCACACGGATGAAGGTTGTGTGAAGATGGAGGGCAGAGATCGGAGCGACGCGGCCACAAGCTAAGGAGGCCCAGGAGCCCCCGGAAGCTGGAGGAGGCAGGAAAGGATCTCCCCTGGAGCCCTCAGGGGAACGTGGGCTTGTGGACGCCTGGATTTTGAAACTGCGGGAGAACACGTTTCTGTTTGAAGCCCCCCAGCTCCCAGCTTTAGCAGTAGGTCATTTGTAAGAGTATTATTTTGAAAGACGAAGGCAAAATGCAGTCAAGCGTTCAGGTAACTGGGCAGACAAGACTTGCTCATCAGAACGTGAGGGTGGCGTGGGGCTCCCCGTGGTGACCTGGCCGGGTCCTGGCACACAGGAGGTTGAAGCATCCTTTTACTGGGGGACAGATGGGTCACCATAAAGGAGGAGGACATGGCGCCTGGGTGGCTCACTCGTTGAGCATCTGACCCGGGCTCAGGTCATGATCTCACTGTCTGAGTTCAAGTCCCACATTGGGTGAGCTTGAGCCCTGCTTCGGGTGAACCCTGCTTCTCTCTCTCTCTCTCTCCCCCTGTGCCCCTCTTGGGATTCTCTCTCTCCCTCTCTCCCTCTCAGAAAACAGAGGAGGGCCATCAGGGCCACCAGTGAGTCGTGCACCAAAGTGGGGTTCTGCAAAAGCCAGAGTCACTTACGGAAATGGCAGGAGAAGCCGGAGGTAGAGCATTGTCAACAAGCAGAAAGTGACAGCCTGTGTCCACCACCCTGGCCGCTTCCCCGTGCCGGTCCTGCTGGATCGCCGGCTTTGTCTTCTCGGGAGCTTCTCTGGCCTCAGACGCTCACAGCCACGGTCTGCTGCAGCCTCAGCCACGCACACTGGTCCACGCCAACCCCTCAGAGCTCTGCGGTCCCAGGGGGCCCCCGGACAGCAATCACTGCCCACCCCGAGGCCGGCCCTCCCATCCTGGCAGGATTCCACGTGTAAGGAGTGACTCCCGCTGCAAGGATGAGCCGTCCATGGAAAAGAGACACACAGGCCGTGTCTTCAGCTCAGCCAGCCCTGCTGGTGGGTCCACGACACGGGAGCCGGTCGGAACTGCGTGGTTCCCCCAGCTGCCGGGGACAAAGCTGGCCGGTGCCACCAGCTGACACTCCCCGGACTCACCCAGAGCATCAGGGGCTCTACGCACCAGGCTCAACTCCCAAGGGATACTTCTCTCCAACCACAAAGTAACGCTCATCAAAATCTCTGTATGCAAAGAGCCGTGAGAGTGTCCATCGTTGGGGCACCTGGTTGGCTCAGTGGGTTAAGCGTCCGACTTCGGCTCAGATCGTGATCTCATGGGTTCGTGAGTTCGGGCCCCACATCGGGCTCTGTGCCGACAGCTCGGAGCCTGGAGCCTGCTTTGGATCCTGTGTCTCCCTCTCTCTCTGCCCCTTCCCTGCTCATGCTCTGTCTCTGTCTCTCAAAAATGAATAAACTTTAAAAAAAAAAAAAAAGTGTCCGTCGTGATGCGACCATTCATTCAACGAACGTGTTCTTAGAGCCTCCTGGGCGCCCTGCTGGGCACCACGAGGAGGTCACAAAGAATTCGAGAACTGGCATAGCAGACGGAAGTGTTCAGTCTCCAACCTCAGAGATAAAAGCGTAGACTTTGGGGGATTTTAACATTAACATAATTCATCCACTTACTCACTGAACTATCTATCAAGTGCTGGGCACTCTATTGAAAGCGGAGTTTCCAGTTATAGAAAACAAGCAGGTTTCCTGCCCTCACGGAGCTCGCTCAAAACCGACAGACGAATTAATAGTAATAATCGTCACAACAATAGCAGCAAAGCTCCCCTCTGCCGAGACGGGTGCCAAACCCCCTTGTCCCTGCCCCGAGACAGGGTGGGTTATCACTTCCCGATTCACTGATAAAGAGACAGAAGCACAAACAATTTCAGGATCTGTGACTCCCAGAAGCGTTCTTCGTCGGCCGGTGGTTCATTTTTTTAACGTTTGGAACCATGCGGGGGACGTTATGACTTCTGATTACCCTCTTCCTTCTTGGATGTTTCGTGGCTGGACTCGCCATTTCTTCGGGTGAAAGTTCATCAGACGTTACAAGTTAAACACAGGCTGTGGGAGAATAGTCAGGCATTTCCTCTCGGGCCGTTGATAATAATTGAACAATTTTGTTTTAATCAAAAATCTTGCCAAGGTCACAGAACTCGTAAGTGGCAGAGCCGAGCCTCGACCCCATTCAGCCTGCCCCACAGCTTGTCCTCTTGACCATGACATTTGCTGAATTAATCACATAAAGTCGCTTTGCTACAGCCAGAAGCTTCAGCTCACCGCAATTAACAAGGATAGATTTAAAGGTGCAGGGTTCACCCCTCCACCTGGCTCAGAGAATATGCCGTAATGCGATGCGATACCGTCTTTGAATTATTAACGAATGCCTTTCTTTTTCTTATTGGGCTGAAATTCACATACATAACACGAACTTTTTTAGAGGGTGAAGTCTGGTGGAATTTGGCACATTCACAATGGGATCGAGCCATCACCTCCGCCTGATTTCAAAACCTCACTGGTTACTTTCTCATGCCTGATAGTTCTTTCGACCTTGCCGGTCGTGCTTCAGTAAATAAATGGCAAAGCAGAAATGCGGAAAGAAAGTAAGTCATAGCTACCCTCTGAGAGACTGGCCCCCCAAAATTCGTGTGTTCAAGTCCTAACCCCCAAAGGTGATGGTGTTAGGAAGTTGGGCGTTTGGGAGGTGCTCGGGTTGTGAAGGTGGAGGGTTCTTATAACACGGGATTCACGTCAAGAGGCCCCACAGAGCTCCCCGCCCCTCCCCCCCCCACCATAAGGACACGGCGGGACGGGCCGCCATCTATGAACCAGGAAGGCCTTCACCAGAACATGACCGTGCAGGTGGCTTGAATCTGGACGTCCAGCCTGCAGGACAGTGAGAAAAGCTACCCCACCCCCTCCCTGTTGTGGTATCTGAACAGACTGAGACGGTCATTTCTTGGCTTTTTGAGTTTCAAAAGCCTGGGCCCCGAGAACTAGAATGTTCTCTCACACATAGATGAGATTGGAGAAACAAGATGAATAGGGTACTCCCGGCTGAGAGGAGGTGGAGAGAAGAGGAGGGCATTAAGGGCGAGGGGACAGGACCTGGAGGAGCCACATGGACCAGAAAATGTCCACCCCCAGGGCCGCCAGTGTGTACCGTTCAGGAGGCTTCTAAGGGACAGTTCACTAGCTGTCCTTCCTTTGGAAAGCAGCGAAGCACCCTGCCGCCACCCCTATTTTTAAAAACCTTTTACCGAGGCGTCACCTACGTGCAGATGTGCACAGAAGACAAGCGTGAAGCTCAGTGTATTTTCCCAAACCCCATCCGGCCGTGGACCCAGATCCAGGAGGAGAACGTGACGGGAACCCCAGAAGCCTCCTGGGCCCCCTTCCGGTCAACTGTGCCCCCAAATGCTACCCTCTCTCTCGATTTCCCACAGCACAGATGAGCTGAGGCTGGTTTTGTGTTTTGCAGAAATGCAATCACACGGATGACACTTCCTCTGTCTGCCTTCGTTCACCCCCTGAACATTACGTTTGTGACATTCATCCACGTGTGGCGGTAACTCCTTCATTTTCACCACCAGGCAGCATTCCAAGGTGTGACCGTGCACAACGCACTCAACCGTCCCCCTACCGGCGGCCACGCAGTTTCCGGCTTGGGGCCTCCCTGAGCTGTGCCGCTGAACAGGAACGTGCCGGTACGTGTCTTTTGGTGAACCTGCGCTTGCGTTTCATTCGAGGGCGTGGCCCCGAGTGGGACTTCCGGGCTGTGGGGTGCAAACAGGTTCAGCTCCGGGAGGTCCTGCCAAACGGTCTTCTAGGGGAGTTTCACCAAAATTCACAGGGAAATGCAGAAGGCTGGACACGGACAGGGCGATGGTGGAGAAGGGGAAAGACTCAGGAGGAGGAGAAAGTCGGAGGGTTTGTGCTACCGAGTAAGACCCACGATGGGGCCCATCATACAGCGACTGTAACTGAGGTAGTGTGGAAATGATCAGGACAGGCAGAGGTGGGGGAACCTTTAAAAGAAAACCAAAAGCTGGGGCACCTGGGTGGTTCAGTCAGTTAAGTGTCTGATTCTTGGTTTCCGCTCGGGTCATGATCTCATGATTCATGGGTTCAAGCCCTGCATCAGGCTCTGTGCTGACAGCATGGAGCCTGCTTGGAATTCTGTCTCCTTCTCCCTCTGCCCCTGCCTTGATTCCATTCTCTGGAGCTCGCTCGCTCTCGCTCTCTCTCTCTCTCTCAGAATAAATAAATAAACTTAAAAAAAAAAAAAGCTCGGACTCTGAGCTAAAACCTGGATTTAGATCCCGGGTCCCCCATGAACTTGCTGGGAGCCAAGCCAGTCACCTCTGGGCCCAAAGTCCTTCCTCGTCCAATGGCTTGTAACAGTCAGCTCCGTGGAGGCGTTTGTTTTGTTGATGTGTCCATCATTTATGGAGGTGAGATTCACATCACATAAAGTGAACCGTTTTAAGTTGACCCATTCAGGGGCACTGAGTGCCCTTCCAGGGGTGAGTCCCCCACCCCCAGCACCTTCCCCGGCATGGAGTCGCTCTGACAGCAGAACGAGCTCACGCATGTGATGGGTCGGGAGCACGGGGGCCTGCAGACGTAGGAGCGGCGCTCCTTATCAGGACCTTTTCCAACTGCATCGGGGCAAGGGTCACTTCCGGGGCCTTGTCTGGGCCGGCTTTGCCTCCATCTAACAGATGGGCTGGTTGTCAGGCTCCGAGAAGCAGCAGCGGGGACCTCATGCACACGGTGGTGCGGTGGCACATTCCAGAACCGAGGCCCCCTTGACGTGGAGGAAAGCAGCAGGGGCCCTGACTGGAAGTGGCCGCATCCCCCACAGGAGCCACTCGGTGGGCAGAGCAGCCTCCAGCCCTCCGTCTAAGGCTTGGGTTCCACCTCCTTTCTGCTCTCAGTACACGGCTTTTCAGATCAATTGCCTTACGTTTTTAATTAATTTGAAGCTTAATTAGTTTGAGTTTTAGAGGGTGTGCAACGGTCCCAAAGACCCTCTCGGGATAAAAACACGGGAAGGCTCAGCCTAACCAAAGCAGGCCGTTCCCGGCAGCCACCCGCACGGGCTCCCTGGCCCAAGGGAGGCCTCCACCCAGGAGGTGAAGCTGTGCGTCAGAGGCCGAGAGGTCAGGGGCATCCCAGGAGACGCCGCCCCCTCAAGACCCGAGAGCCCAGATGGCGCCGTTCTGTGCGTGGATTCTGTGAGTCTGGAATTGGGCCGGGCGCAGCGGGGACAGAAGGGTCTGCTGCCCTCCCACCTGGGGGCCTCGGCTGGAGGCCAGGGGCTGGCATCGCGGCAGGAGGGAGAGGTGACTTGGGAGGGGAGGTCTTTGCTCAAACGTCTGGCACTTGGCCCATAGGCCCCAACCTCACCAGTGCGCCCGGACACCTACACTTGGCATCCCCGCGTGGTCTCTGTGGGGTGCTTGGGCCTCCTTGCAGCGCGGTGGCCGTATCCGAGAGCGAGTGTCACACAAGAACCAGGTAGGAGTGCACATGTTTCTTTGCCCTGGTTCCAGACTCACACAGCAGCCTCTCTGCCCGATGCTGTTGGTTGAGGCTGTGTCCCTTGATCGGGGTAACCAGACCCAACCCGAGACCTGCCAGTGTCACCTCCCAAAGACCTCCAGACTCCATCCACGTCCCTCTGCCTCCCCAGCCGTGCCTGAGCCTGAGCTGTCCGCCTCCTCCTCCTCTCCCTCCTGGCCCCCTGCGCCCTCTGCACTGCTCTCTGCACGCACTTTCTGTTCCCACTGCGTCCTTCTGGCTGTCCTCTTACTACCGCCGGTGGCTTCCATTTCTCTTAAGACAAAGTCCAAAATCCTAACCGTGGCTACCAAGCCCCACCCCTCTGAGCAGCACCACCCCCTCCAGCTTCACCCCTGTCTCCCCGTCCCCAGCCCCCACGGAGGTTCCCTGGTGACATTTGCCACTTCTCCTGCGCTCATGAGCCACGTGTGGCCAATGGCCGCTAGAGTGGATGCCCCTGTCCCCATGTTGCCCTCTCTGCTCTTTCTTCCCTCCCGGGGCAGCCCTTCACCAGGGCCACACTCTACTCTGCTGTCCCCTGAGGCGGATTTTAATCTACGTGTGTTTTCCTATTTTTAACACACATTCTTCTTCTAAGCCACCTAAAATCGTACGTGGGCCAAATTCTCTGCTTCATTCCTTTGAATAGCAGAGCCTGGCTGTACGGCTAGACCACAGGATCACGCCTTTGCAATCATCTCATTATAGAATCTGAGGTCTTCAATTCTGTCATAAACTCACAGAGAACATCTTAGTCTGTTATATTTGATTTATTAGCAGCAAAATACTTCTCTCAAAATGACCGTCCCTGCACATACAGTCAGAGACCCCGCCCCGCCCCAGTACAAACAGTCACAGGCAATCAGAGCTGGGATGGTCCAAGCCCACATGGGCAGAGGACACTCCCACTTGCCCCCTTCACCCTGTGCTCTGTGCTGTGATGGCCCCAGGGCACCCCAGCTCCAAGGAACAAAGTTTGAGAACCAGTGATTTAAGTCATAACAACACATCAAGCTTCTTTATGAATTCCAGCATCGTTTGCATATAAAATGTACATTAAAGTCTGGAGAGATTGCTTAGGCTCTTCAAAGTTATTAAAAGATCATTTTAGAAGTGAAAATCGCCTTAGAGATAACTTCTGGAGAATTTTAATTTGTCTCTGAGTTAAAGGCAGCTGAGATACAGTGAAAGAGGCTGCTGGTTAAAGAGAACCTGGTGAGGAATTCTAACTCCAGGTACAAACAAGAAACAAAAAACCATACAGCTTCTCTGAGCCTCCGTTGGCCTAGTTTCCCGCAAAACGGCCCAAAGACTTCCCTTCCAGTGGCCTGGAGAGCTAAATGAGATGGAAACTGGGAACGTGCCCCAGGATCGAAAGTATGCACAAGAAACTTCTCCTTTAAAAATCATTGGAGTAGCCGGGTGGCTCAGTCGGTTAAGCATCTGACTTCGGCTCAGGTCATGATCTCGCGGTTCGTGGGTTCGAGCCCCACGTCGGGCTCTGTGCTGACAGCTCGGAGCCTGGAGCTGCTTCGGATTCCGTGTCTCTCTGCCCCTCCCCTGCTCGTGCTCTGTCTCTTTCTCTCAAAAATAAATAAACATGAAAAAAATAATAATTAACTGGGCAATTAATACCATAGGGCTATAGAAATGGATCCTGAGGAAAGAATACTTACAATGCAAAAAGAAATTCATAACCCCTTGCAGAAGGGAAAAGGGAGACATTCAGATGTGCTGCCGACGATGCAATTAGCTTCGGAAACACGCGTGCTCGTGCTTTTACACAAATATAGAACTTCATCATCCATAGATCACGGACAGCCTGTAAGTCTGTGTGAGGTATGTGTGTATGTGCGGGTGTAGGCATGTATTTAAAAGCCACAGTGGAAATAAAAACTAGTGGAATAGAAGTAGCAGTTATCTCCGGGTGGCAGGATGCATGAAAGATCCTTAATCTTTGGTTTTTTTCTGTGGGCTGGTCTAGGGGTTTTGTTTGGCCGGGTTTTGTTTTGTTTTGTTTTGTTTTTTCAAGTGCTTTGCATTGGGGTGTGAACTGTTTGCAGTCAGAAGGCGAGGTCACCCTCCGTGAGATTCAAGGGCCGTTGGTACAGCATTCCTGAGTCTGTGGAAACTACTTTTGAGTTTCGTATTCTGAATTCTAAAGAAACTGAGCGATCTGTTTTAAACCGAACAAGAAAATGTTCTAGATTAAGTCATTTGGCCGTGACAATGGCTGAACGAAACAGACATCCTTAGAGACGTGCACAGGCCAGTTGCCACAGAGTCTGAATTACAGGAAGTGGCTTTGTTTGGTTCGTCACTTTGGCTCTGTTTGGCCTGACCTGGTTTGGATGAGGCCCAGAGAGCCAGCTCTGTCTTGACCTTGGATCTGTGACCCCACCAGCCCCTGGACACTTGGTGAACTCTCTCTGCTCAGGTGGCCGGGAGGGCGCCCGATAGCTGAGGAAGGTGCCGATGTCAACAAAGATCTGCCTGAAGGGGACAGTGTTCCTGGAGAGGGGCCTGTGCCCAGGTGGGGGGTGGACAGGTGTGACAGCGACACGGAGGGGAGCCAGGGCACAGTGGGAGCAGAGTACCAGGCAGACTCTCAGAGGATGGTCCCAGGAGCTGCGTGGGACAGAGCTCCAGCTGGACATCTGCTCTGAGTGCAGCCAAGGTCACCAAGGAAGTGAGAGCATGTCAGGAAGAAACGAGGACTGAGCCCTGAGAAGTGTCCTCTTTGAATCTTGAGGACATCAGGGCAGAAGGCTGGCTTCTGCCACTCAGTCTCGCCATCTGAGCTGTCCTGGAGTGCAAGGTCACACTCAGCCTTGGAGACAGGAAATACTAGAAGGCTTCTAGTCCGAGCTGGCTGCCCACATCCACCCCATCCTACAGTGGCAGGAGACAGGTGCGGAGGGAATCTAACTGGACCGTCTGCTCAAGTTCATCTTGAAACGAAAGAGGTTGTAGCCAGGTGTTTCGGAAGTCCTGTCCCTGAAGCTCCTTGCTGCACTTAGAAAGTCCCCGATGACAAGGAACTGGTGGGCGAGGCTGACACAGAGCCGCGTCTTCGTCACCTGTCCCCTGCCTCTGTCCCAACACCCAGCCCTGCCTCGCTCCTTCCCTTCACCTTCCCGTCCCCTTGATGACAAGGAAGCGGGACATTCTTCATTCCTCCTCTTCCTCCAGATCTTCCCGGCTTTCCCTGCCCCCCTCACACCTTATCCAGTGTCCCAACCTCAACACTCTGATGGGGCAGTCTGGCCTCTCCCTTCAAGAGGATTAAGACCCTGTGGTCTCAGTTCCTCCATGTCTCCTCTACTCCCCCCACACACCCGTGCCTCCATTCTGTGCACACCCTCGTCCCGGCCCCACTCAGCTGAATGAACGTCTGAACCATCTCAAAGATGTCTGCTGGATTCAGTCATCAAGAAGTCCTTCCTGGCTTGGAGCAGGACATCTCCGGGGATGTGATATGTCTGCTGGATTAGGTCATCAACAAGTCCTAACTGACTTGGAGCAGGACATCTCCAGGGATGAGATGGTGGCATAAGGCAGACTGTGGGAGACTGAGTGGGGCGATGGAATATTCTAGATCTTCATTGCAGGGGAACGTCCATGACAATATCTTTGTCAAAATTCATGGAACCACACACTGAAAAGGGACATTTCACTAGGTGTAAATTATACCTCAATGAAACTGACGTCAGCGTAAAAATATAAAATAAATCGTTCTTAACAAATGACCACTTTCCTCTTTAAACGACTCCTTTCGATTCTACACATCACATCTCAGATGACGCTAACAGAAAAGGCAATGCACGTAAATATTTCTCTCCTGCTTATTTTCTATTTCTCCATTCACCAATTTTCTTCCCGTTTTCCCCTCAGCGCAGACCTTCCTCTGTTCCCTTAATAGTCCCCGCTCTATAATTAGTAGCTCTGATAATTCTTTTACCATGTGTGTTTTATTTCTAAAATATTCACTACCGCAGCTCTCCCATAATGCCTTAATTCAACTCCCTGATCACCATTTTTACCATCGTGAGGTATTAATAATATCTTCTATTTCGGTAGTGCCTTTTTTTTTCTTTTTGTCTGACGAACAAAAAAGTGCTTTGCAGGCACTTTGTATCCCTGTGAGGGAGTTAGGGAAGGAAGACAGACTGCGGATGGAAAAAGGCAGGCACAAGACGTGTGTGGGGTGTGCTGCTCACACAAGATGGCGCTGAGCGTTGGCCAAAGTTCACTGCAGAGCTTTGTCTCCCAAGAGAGGGGCAGGGGTCCCCACCCCACTGCCTGGGGGAATCTACAGTCAGCCAAGCCCAGCCTCTGGGTGGAGGCCAAGTCTGGACACCTCCCTTTAGAAGGCGGGACACAAAATCTGCCCTCTCCTGACCCTGACCCCGACCCTGACCCAGAGACTCTTACTGGAGGTTGGGATGGGAAGACAATAAAAAAATGACAACCAGAGCACTGCGATGCCCACCTGGAGAGATCGTGGAATCTCTCTGAGTCCAGAGGCCGCCCCCGCTAAATCCCCCGACTCCGATTTTGTAAGCACACAGCCCACCCGGGGCAGGTCCCCAGCCAAGACGCAACCCACTAGGCTGCCCTCCAGCATCGTTCCCCAGGCTCCCTGGGTCCATGCCATTCTCTCGACAAACACCGGACCTCTGTGTCGTTGGACTCCCCAGATGTTCCTCCTCTGGCGGTACTCCTCCCCCACGCAGAATCCGCCCTGTCCCAACACACAAAGTCAGGGCCAGATCGTGTCAGTCTTCATAACGATGTAGGGCATGTCACACACAGCCCATACGCCCAGTGACTAAGAGGGCAAAGGGCCTTGCAGCAGATCCGACCCGCCGTAACCGGTGGCGGTGACGCTAACAGGCATCCCAGCCACCGCTCATCACATGTGCCAGCTCTTACAGGTGCAGGGAGGTGCAGGTCAAAGGTCACTCTGGGAATACGTGGATGGGCCGAGTTTGGACCACAGACCACGCTCCGTCTACCCCATTTCCTTTATCTAAACCGGGAACATGGATCCTCGGCGGGACCGGCGGAAGGTTCTTGCAAATCTTTTGGTTCCCTTGTGCCACTGTCTCCCTCTAGTCTTAAGGCAGGTTGTGTTTTCCAAAAGGGACCACAGACATCATCTCCCATCCCACCTGCTCTAGCTTGACACCCCTCCCGTGGAGGGATGGGACCTGTGTCCCCTCCCCTTGAACTTGGGCAGTTTGGGAAGACTAGACTTCACTGACTCATTCGTTATTTTATAGGTATGTATTGAGCACCGCCCATGGGCCCAGATCCTCGCTCAGACTGTAAATACTTAAGGCTCCACCTTTGCCTTCTAGGAGAGAAATTCCTCTCTCGACAGCTGCTCCCTGGTTTGCTTTGAGGAAGCCGCCTATGAACACCCAGTGGGGTGCCTCGCAAGGTGCCAGGTGGACCCAGCACTGAATTCATGCCCCGTCCTTGCCCCCTTCCCTGTGAATCTGTGCTGTGTCGATGCTGCAGCAGGAAGGAAACATCCCACGTTAGACTCCCCATAGGGTTATAGGAGATCCGATGTCACTCTCAGAACCATACACGGAGCCTGGGGCAATCAGAGTGACCAGCCATTCTACTCCCTTGTTTGTTTGTTTGTTTGTTTGCTTGTATTTAATGCACGCCTGTCCCCTTCCTCTGTAGCATCGGCTCCCTCTTAAATCATCTCCCAACACAGTAATGCGTCAGGCCGATGGGGAGCTTGGGAAATGCACGGCTTTGATTAATTGCATTTCTGGTTGACAGAGTCGAGCCGAAGCCATGTTGCTCTGACTGTTGCTGTTGTACAGCTTTCTACTCTGCAGACTCCGTTAGTATCCGCTTGGATCCCACGTTGATGACAAGCCTCTGTGGACCCCTGGGAGCCTCTGTTTCCATGTGAGGTAGGACTTTGTTGGCTTCTTTGGGTTACCACCAAAACCAGATGGGAGTTTCAGACTAGGGATGTAAGAATGTGAGTGTCGGCTCCAGAATGGACCACAGCCAGGAACCAGAGTACCTGAGGGAACCCAGGCATCCGTTCTGCCTTCTTGGCATCCCTGGCCAACCGGGGAGAAGATGGTCTTTGCAAAAGGCACTCAGGGTTTCTCTACCTGGGTTCGAGAGAGTTCCAGCCAACCTGGAGTCTCTTAGCACCAGGAAAGTCTCTGCCTGGATCAGCTGTGGTGAAGCCGCCTCCAGAGCAAGGGACTTTGTCAACAGCAGATGCCGAACAAACATGGCGGTTCCCACTGCGACCATCAGACGGCTGTTGGAGGGGCGGGCTGAGTGAGAAGGGGCAGTTTCCACGGAAGCCTGAGTAGATAAGATCAGACATCCACACATTTCAAGGTCTATGGTGGACGTACAGCCCCAGACCTGGAAACGCAATTTTAACTAAAGCCCCAATGTCAAGGGTTTTCTTATCACCATTTTCTATGTAATTGGCGATCATAGCTGGCTGTCTTCATCTGGGTCCTCCCAGAGGCAGGGCTGAGATGTAGATTTGAGTACAAGCGGTTTATCCAGAGCGTGTGTGGTGCGGTGTGTAAGATCACTTTGGCACGTTCAGAGTTTTGTCTGGAGACGGAACGCAACCACTGACCAGGAAATCACATATTTTATGCAAATAGGAGAGACAATTCGGTGTATGTCAGCATGCCCAAAGCCCAAATAATCTATTTTCAAGTTTTAGGGCAGTAAATCATTGGCTGTTACCTTCTTTGAAAAACACAAAACTTGTAGATTAGAGGCAGTACTGGAATTCATTTTCCACGGTGTCTGTGTGTGTGTGTTTGTGCTTCGTTTTTACCTCAAGCTTAGTTTCAGTCGCTCTTGGTGCCCAGGGTGAATCAGCGCCCCCTAGTGGTGAGTATGTTGCTGCGTGCTTGCATGTTCATGGCTACCCTGCAGGCACCCCAAGGAAGGAGTCCCTCTCGTGGGTCACTTCCGCTCCTCTCCTCCTGCCCTTTCCTCTCCAGACACCTGATGTATCAGACTCGGGCTAGCTGCTGTAACCAACCCCAGATGTGCTGGGGCTTAAAGCAGCAAGAATGCCCTTCTCATCCCTGGACCAGACCCGGGCAGGGCTGTTCCTGATGGGCTGGGGGCTCTGCTCCACCCAGACATTCCAGGATCCAGCCTCCCCGGGAGCTTAGCTGCCGTGGATGGGTCTGGATCTCAACAGGCACACCTCCCCGGCCGTCCGCATGGGACATAGTGGGAGAGGGGACCCAGGGCCACAGGTCTGCTGTGCCTCTGAGCACACTGTGTCACTCTGGCGACAGGCAGGCAGACAAAGTCCTCCGACGGTGCTTTTCCTTCCTAGAGACAGCCCCCGTCCCGTGGAAATATGAGGCAAGGAGTGATAACAGCCCCCCACCACAGTATCAGAGGGTCTCCACAGCCTGATTTGGGCTTCCCCCCCCTCTACAAGCGCCTCATGCTCCAGCCACCCCAGGTGATCCCTTATGCTCAAAACCTCCCTGCCCCTTCCAGCCACAGGGCCTTTGCTCATGCCATTCCTCCACCGTAAATGCCTTTCCCTTCTTTGTCTAATTGGGAAAATCTTATGCATCCTTTAAGATGCTAACGTCACCTCATTTCCAGAAGATCCCCTGACACCCACCTCCCCAGCAGCATTGACGCTGCCCGCCTCGGTGCCCTCCTAAGTCACTCGTGTGGGTATCCATTTCTACCTGCACTTTGGGCCCCGAGGGCTGGGTCCATACAGAAGGCGAGGCATGCATGCCAGTAAATTATTTTTTAATGAGGAAATACGTGAATGAACACGTCCCACCCGTTTTGGCTTTTGCCCGCTAAGGAAGGACCCCGCACACGTCACGGCCCCCTACCCATCCCCCGCACCCCTCCCTACAAAGGCAAAGACCCCGCTCCGTGAGTCGTGGAATTGACAGGATTCCGGCATCGCCTCCTGAATTTCTCGAAGGGAAATTTCTCCTTCCCTGGATGGCTCCTCCTAAACAATGCAAAACAATCACCTCTTCGTGGCCTCAAAGAAGCTTTGCTCCAATCTCACTGGCAGGTGTCTCCAAAGGAAGGCTCCAGTGCCGAGCCACAGCGTCAGAGAGCTCCGGCGCTCCCTCGATTGCCGGCACAGAACCTGGCGAGCCCTGCGCTGTCAGAGGGAAGGGAGGGGAGCCCTGGGCTCTGGGCCCGACTCCAGAAGAGGACACAGCACCCGCCCATCTGCCTCCTCCTCCGGCCCGCTCCCCCACCCACTGCAATCCTAACGCTCTGCCTTTGCCCAACATCGCATGATTCTTCCAAACACTTGCGTGCCCGCATCTCATGGGAGCCTTCCCCCACCCCTGCAAGGGCACAACGCGGGCCCGGTTGCCCCCACACTGTCCCTCGCAGCCAGGGTACGACCCATCTTACTGGAGCCGGGAGGGGCTGCCCGTGTGCCGCGGCTGGAATCAAAGTTGAGCTGAGGTCCCCGAGCAGGACCACCGCTTGGAAAAAGCCACGCACGGATCAAGGCTGCTGACAGATGTCAGTTTGAAAAAGGCCTCTCCGGGAGAGGGGGCAGCCCGCGGCCTGCCGGTGAAGAATGTAAATTGGCTCATCTTTCTAAAGAGCAGCGTGCTCTGATGCCTGCCGGATTTGGAAACTCAGACTGCACGTCGGGTGGAGAAAAATCAGTGAGTCAGGACCCGGGCTCCCGGTTCCGGTTGTGGCACAGACGGGACGTGTGACCTTGTGCAAAGCGTCAGGTCACTCTGGGAGGCCCTGCAAGAGAAAGATAAGGTAGGACATCAGTGGTTTTCAGCCTGTGGGCGCTCAGAGTTCGTGACATCGAAAATCAAAAGGACTCACATCTCCCAGAGAGCAGCAAAACCAGACCAACACATCTGTGATTATTACAAAGTTCTGTCTTCCCACCTAGATTCCACCTGGTGCCACAAGTTAAGAGGTTCTGCTTCTAAATCAGACACTCTCTGAGCAGAAGAGAAAAGGCGTCTGAAGCTGGAGCCCCGCAATCAGGAAGGTCTGGGTTCAAACCTGCCCTCCCGCCACCCCTGAGTGTGATCTGGGCCTCAGGCTTCGGTTTGTCTACAAAACAGGGCTTATCAGAGGACACACAGTAGGGCAGACAGCATCGTTGTGAAGGCTACCTGACGTGACGCAGTTCCTGGAACATAGTAAGTGCCCAATAATGGGGCACCCGGGTGGCTCAGTCGGTTCAGCATCTGACTTCGGCTCAGGTCACGATCTCACAGCTCATGAGTTCGAGCACCGCGTCAGGCTCTGGGCTGACGGCTCAGAGCCTGGAGCCTGCTTCGGATTCTGTGTCTCCCTCTCTCTCTGCCCCTCCCCCACACTATCTCTCTCTTTCTCTCTCTCTCCCTCAAAATTGTCAACTCTGTCTCAGCCCCATAACTGTCAGGCTGCTACGCTGTCCCAGCCCCGATCCCTGGGACACCGGATTCCCTCCGAGCAAGTTCTAGATGCAGCCCCCTCACCCTCACCTGCTCACCCAGCCCTCCCGCCACATTCCCCCACCTCCCCCCTTCCTGGGCCACCAGCTGGTGAAGCACCAACCCCTTGGGGCAGGGGTTGGGGCCGGCAAACTCCAGCCCTTCGACCCTGTGATTCCACCGAAACCTTGTCCGATGGGATTTTCACTAGAGCACAAAGAATATAGGGGTTACTTGATC
Organism: Puma concolor; assembly: GCF_028749965.1. NCBI lineage: Eukaryota > Metazoa > Chordata > Mammalia > Carnivora > Felidae > Puma > Puma concolor. Next base: position 4,028,871 of record NC_141682.1, read on the forward strand.
TTACGATCTAAGGATCAGCTTGGGGTGGGGTTTTTTTCATCAGTGTCAAGACCAGTGGTCACAAATTTACAGGCCTCCAGCAGCAGTGAAGACTGCTGATACATAAGGGAAGACACTTGGGGAAAGCATCTGACGCTGCATTAGCATAGTTTCATTTCGCTACAGCCATTGACTAAGGCTTGAGGGACAATCGGGCATGGCGGAGACGAAGGCTAACTGGAGACACATGGAGAGCAGCCTCTGGGTTATAATTTGGGATTGAGGGCCCAGTTTCTCTACTTTCTCTGATTTCTCAGATTTTTCCAGATCATTAGACACAATCTGCCAAATTTTAAAATATTAGCTCCATTTTTTTTTCCCCCTCTGCGGGTCGAATAAAAACAGCAGACCAGGTTCAGTCCCCGGGCCATCATTCTGTGAGCTTTCATTGGGCCGCCTCTGCCCAGTGCTGACCGTCACCTCCAGTGTGTGTGAACAAGAGTGAAGAGTGGCAGGGTCACCATGTGTGGTTGTCCAGGGTGTGCACTGCCCAAGGCTACCACACCTAAGAGGCTGCCATTTCCATCGCCGGGATCCAAGCTCTGTACTATGAATTTCAACAGTCTTCCAGCAGAGGGCAGTCACATGCCATGCTCTGACAAGACCAGCTTTCATCACATTTTCATCCGGCGGAAGGGTCTTAAGGCAGGAGGGTCCTTTTCCGATTCCCACAAAGATGTTATAAAAACCAGCCGCAGTCGTGAGGGTGGAGAATATCGAAGTGTATCATTCCCTGCATTATGATTGGGTGGCGAGGTGGTGCAGGCCCCAGAACGGCTGCACTTTTCCGAGCGTGTAAATCAGTGCACTTTGCAAACAGGCTGCACCTCATCAAGCTGAACATGCAAATACCGGACAGCCAGGCATTCCCCTGGGTATGCGCCCAACAGTATGCACACATCCGCACACCCAGAAACACGTTCTAGAACACTCACAGGCACACCGTTTCCAACGGCCCCAACGGGAGCGAGCTCCGATGCCCGTCAGCGATGGGAAGGATCCAGAAGTTGCGGCACAGTAGACGACGATGGAAAAAGAGCAAACCGCCGTTGCAAACCGTCATGCAGACGAACCTCACAAAGGTGGGGCTGTGTGAACGAATCCGGCCGCGAAAGAGCACACCCCGCGTGATGTCACTCGTGTAGAATGTCCGTGGCGGGCAGAACTAGCCTCTGGGGTCGGACATCGGGATGGCACCTTCCCTGGGAAGGAGGGGGCGGAGGGATGGGAGCGAAAGGGCGCCCGGGGGATCTCCCGACGTCCTGAGGGGCTCCTGGGAGGGGGTCACATGGATGAGTTCACGCTGGGAAAATCCACCCGTCTGTACACACTCACGCGTTTGCACTTTTCCATCAGCATGCTGAGTTTCGATCAACAGTGTCACGGTAGATGATCCCACGCGTCACCGGGCAGGGAAAGGCTTCGGAGGAGACGGGGAGAGAAAACCGCCGTCCCAGCCTCTGGGAGTAACGTTCTTTCCCGGGCTGCCGGGAATCACAGACGGTGTGTGGTTGCAGAAGGAGGCCAGCTTCCTTGGATCGGCTGTGTCAACAGGCTGACCTCCCTGATTGGTGAGCAGGAATCCTTGCCTCTGGCTGCGGCTCACATTGTTTCTGGCATTTGCCATTGGCAAGTATCACTGGCCTCTTGTTTTCTGGAAGCAACGAAAATGTTACAAGGTATCGGCACCTCACTGAACAACTTATCACACGGTTGGAGCCCGATGAGATTGATTGGTGTGAGTCCAGCAAGACGGGCGGCCCCCAGTGTGCTCTGGGAGCTCCCCTGAAGCCTTGTGATTCTTTCCGGCCTCCTTGGTCTTTGGGGTGCTTTGCTTCGCACGGCGTGCACCTGCAGTTACTTCGCGTGCACACGCGGATGCTGAGAGCTGCCCGGGGCTTCTGTCCCCAGGTGAACCCTTGGTCACTGACACGCAGGTACTTGGATATGAAGGCCCAGCTCCTCCGCCCGAGCCTGGACAAACCCTCGGGGAGACTTTGCCGAAGAAAACCCCGTCCCCCCTTGGCTTCTTGGTCTCCTCCCCCACCTTGCAGACCACCCTGGGACCGTGACCTCAGAGGACAGCTTGCACACCAATCTCCGTCTCCAGGTTTGCTCCAGGGCAGCCTGACCAAGACGGGAGGGGAAAACGGATTCTAGCGTCGTGGAGATTGCGAAACCTGAGGCTCCTTGGCGGGGACTCCCGCCTCCCGCCTCCCCTACACACATGCCTGCGTCTCAGGTTTCTGCAAAGGCCAGCAAGTGGCTGGCAACAAGCTTGGAAGCGGCCGTCATCATTTCCAGGACTCGCTATTACTCAAGTCGTGATGTTTTCGTTGGGTACACAGACAGGCTCCCACGGGCCATGCACCAGGCCTCCTTCTGGCGTCCGGGCTTGGAACTCAGAACATGCTTTCCCGTAAAAATAACAGCAGGGGCTAACGCGGGGGAGAGCAAAGCCTGTTCCCCAAAGAGCCTTCTTAACCCGTGTGTTGCCGGGCTCCAGTGATTCACGTGCTGATCTGAAGAAAATAAATAAAGGGCTGATCTGAGTTCTGCCCGCCTTCCTCCAGTTCGAGAGGGAGAAGAGCTCGTTCCTGTCCTAGGACAAGGCTTCTCTGCAGTTCAGCGGGTAGGAGCTCACGCCCTGTCATCCGAGTTTATCCGGGATCCACCATGTACCAGCTGTTCGTCTTCAGGCAAGCCACCGGCCCCTTCTGCCCTCCAAATGTCCCCATCCGTCCAACGACACAAGAATGCCAACCTCTCAGGATTATAGTGAGTGCTGTTCAAACATAGCATTGAGTGAGAAGTTGGAATATGAAAAGACTTCCCACATTATTTTTTTTAATCTTTATTTATATTTTGAGAGAGAGTGAGAGAGAGAGAGAGCGAGCATGAGCGGAGAAGGGGCAGAGAGAGAGGGAGACACAGAATCCGAAACAGGCTCCAGGCTCTGAGCTGTCAGCACAGAGCCCAACACGGGGCTCGAACCCACGGACCACGAGACCATGACCTGAGCCGAAGTCGGACGATTAACCCACTGAGCCACCCAGGCACCCCTAAAATATTTTTTTAATATTTATTTATTTTGAGAGCGAGAGAGAGACAGGGAGCATAAGTGGGGAGGGGCACAGAGAGAGAGAGAGAGAGAGCGGGAGACAGAATCCGAAGCAGGTTCCAGACTCTGAGCTGTCAGCATAGAGCCCGACGCAGGGCTTGAACTCAGAAAACCGTGAGATCATGATCTGAGCCGAAGTCGGATGCTCAACCGACTGAGCCACCCAGGCATCCCTAAAATGTTTTTTTAATATTTATTTATTTTGAGAGCGAGAGAGAGAGAGGGAACATAAGTGGGGAGGGGCACAGAGAGAGAGAGAGAGAGAGAGAGAGAGGGAGACAGAATCCGAAGCAGGCTCCAGGTTCCAAGCTGTCAGCACACAGCCCGACGCGGGGCTCGAACTCACAGGCGATCATGACCTGAGCCGAAGTCGGATGCTTACCCGATGGAGCCCCCCAGGTGCCCCAGGAGTTGTTGCACATTATTACCCATCGAAGCAATGCAACGAAAAACGGCACCTCCATAAGAGGCTGGGCAAAAGCAAAGTCTCCCCCTTTACACGGGAGCACCCCATGGTACGCCTACCTCGGAAATACATCTGCCAGCACCTGCTAGAGCTACGTACGTGCCCCATGACGTCCCCCAAGACAAACAAGAGCCCAGACGCACCCGAAGACACGTTCCAGAATGTCCCCTGCGGCCTTATCTGTGACAGGCAAAAGCTGGACACCACCCGGATGTCCCCCGACAGTGAGTGGGTGGTCGCTTGTGGTCTGTTCTGGTGACGGAACCTGGTACAGCAGTGAGAAGAAACAAGTCCCGTCTCCGGCAACATAGTATCTGGGAGTCTGGGAGACGCTATGCTGAGCACGGGAGCCCAGTTATGTTCTAAAATGGGGCAAAACTGTCTCAGTCTGTTCCAGCTGCTGCAACAAAGTTCCACAGCCTGGGTGGCTTATAAACAACAGAACCCTCGGGGCGCCTGGGGGGCTCAGTCGGTTAAGCGTCCGGCTTCGGCTCAGGTCACGATCTCGCGGTCTGTGAGTTCGAGCCCCGCGTCGGGCTCTTTGCTGACAGCTGGGAGCCTGGAGCCTGCTTCGGATTCTGTGCCTCACTCTCTCTCTCTACGCCTCCCCTACTCGTGCTCTGTCTCTCTCTCTCAAAGGTACCACTCCTCCACAGAAGGAACGAAGTACTGCCACAGGCCAGAACGTGGCTGAACTGGAAGGTGGAAGTGAAGGAAGCCACACACGAGAGGACGAGACACGAGAGGACGCATATGGTCTAACTCCGTTTAGATGAGATACTAGGGATGGCAAATCCATAGGGACAGAAAGCCGCGTAGTGATTTTCAGGGGCTGGGGGAGGGGGGAGGGGGATTGGTTACAGGGTTTCAGTTTGTGGGGGGAAAGTTCTGGACCTAGAGCATGGTGATGGTTGCACAATTTGCAGATTCCGTAGTGCCCCTGAATCCTACACTTTAAAATGGTTAAAATGATAGATTTCATGTTACGTGTATTTTTCACACACACACACACACACACACACACACACACAGAGAGAGAAAATTAAATACAGAGTAACCATATGACTCAGCAGTTCCCCTCCGAAGTACGGAGCCAAGAGAATTGAAAGCAAATATCCACACAGAAACCTGTCCAGGACCGTTCACAGCGGCATGATTCACAACAGCCAATGGGTGGAGACGATCCAAATGGCCCTAATGAGTGGATGCGTGAGTTTCCTCCGGCTGCCGAAAGGCACGGCCACAAACCAGGTGATTTCAAACCACAGAAATGTACGGTCTCCCAGCTCTGGAGACCAGACGACTGAAACCAAGGTGTCGGAGGCGCCTCGCCCCTCCGGGAGCTGGAGGGGGCTCCTCTCTTGCCAAGCTCGGCATTTCCTAGGCTGTGACTGTGTCACTTCAATTTCTGCCTCTGTTGTCACGTGGCCGTCTTCTGTGTATCTTATTAGGACACGAGTCATCAAGGGCTTGATCCTCAGTATGACTGTATTTTATTAGTTACATGGGCAACCACCCTGTATCCAAATAAGGTCAGGTTCTGAGGTACGGAGGGCTGGGATTTCAACATTTCCTTTTTGGAGGACACAATCCAGCTCCGAACAATGGACCGACGCCATGCGGTCTGTCCGTACAAGGGAATACTGTCCAGCCATAAAAGGAACGGAAAGCCTGCAAAACGTAAGGCCTGAAAACATGCTGCTGAGAGAAAGAAGCCGGACCCACAAGATCCCGTGTGGTGTGATTCCACTTGTGCAAAACACTCAGAGCAGGCGAATCCGGAGACAAAGTGGATGTGAAAGCTGGAGGGAGGGAAAGAATGAGGACGGGCTGCCTAATGGGTCTGGAGTTTATTTCTGGAGTGATGGAAATGCTCAGGAATTTTATAGTGATTAACTGTTGTACAAAATTATGCACACACTAAACACTAGTGGACCGTGCGCTTTAAAAGCATGAAATTACAGTGTGTCATTTATATCTCAATAGGGAAAAAAAAAAAAAGACTCTGTTAATGGGATGAAAAACAAGTTACAGACGGAGAGAAAATATTTGCAAACCACTTTTTTTTTTTTTTTTTTTTTTTTTTTTGGAGAGAGAGACTCTCAAGCAGACTCCAGGCCCAGCACAGAGCCCGATGCTGGGCTTGATCTCATGACCTCGAAATCACAACGTGAGCCGAAATCCAGAGTCAGACATCTAACGACTGAGCCACCCAGGCACCTCTACAAACCACTTATTTTGCAAAGGATTTATATTTAGAATACATACGTATTAAAAAGAACGTTCAAAAATCCATAACAGAAATAAAATCGAGTTGGAAAATGGGGAAAAGGAACAAAAAGACCTTTCACTGAAAAAGATAGACAGGAATTAAGCACATGAAGAGAGTTCGACAATATTAGCCACAAATTGAAACCACAGTGAACTATCGCTACACGCCTACCACGGTGGCTAAAACAAAAAGAAACAGACAACACCCTGTGCCGGTGAGGACGCGGAGAAACTAGATCCCGCCTACGTTGCTGACAGAAACGTAAAATGACGCAGCCATCTAGAAAATTGGCGAATTCCAGAAATAAAAACTTACGTGCACACAAAAACCTGTGCACGACTGTTCATAGTGGCTTTCTTCATAATGGCCCCAAACTGGAAACAGCCAGTACCCTTCAAGGAAAGCGTTACATCCACACCACGGATACTACTTAGCAATACAAAGGAACAGGCCGTTGATACAGGCCGTTGATACACATAGTAACTTTTAAGAATCTCAAGGGAATCATGCTGAGTGGAGGAAAAAAGCCAATCTGTGGGTGTGACAGAGTAAAGACACAGCCTAAGGGGGCTCCTTGTGTCTGGATTGTGGTACTGGTTAACAGATCTACTCATGAGATAAAATGACACGAAACTGCATGTGCACACACGCACACACACACAACTGGTGAAATCCGAGTAGATTCTACAGAGTATACAAACGTCACTTTCCTGGATATGATATTGTACTATAATTATGCAAGATGTTACCATTGAGGAAAACTGGATATAGTTCAGGGGACCTCCCCGTATATATTTTTTTGCAGCTTCTTGAGAATCTAGAATTTGTTCCAAATAAAGAGTTTTAAAAATAGGTCATTTATTCACAAAAATGTTGAACGGTCAGTACGGCCTGGCACGAGCCGGTCGGAACAGAGCCCAGCCACGAGCAACCAGCGTGGCCAGCCCCATCACGGTGGCCCATCAGCTGCACACAAACCCCAGGGTGAAACCAAAAAAACGAGGTGTTGAGTGTGGCGGGGAAGGCTGCATCTCTTGAAGATTGTGTTTATTTGGGGGGCACCTGGGTGGCTCAGTCGGTTAAGCATCCGACTTCGGCTCAGGTCATGATCTCACAATACGTGGGTTCGAGCCCCGTGTCGAGCTCTGTGTGACAGCTCAGCGCCTGGCGCCTGCTTCGGATTCTGTGTCTGCCTCTCTCTCTACCCCACCCCTGCTTTGCACTCTGTCCCTCTCTATCTCTCAAAAATGAATAAATGTTAAAAAGGAAAAAGAAAAAACACAAGTTAGTAGAATATTTACTGTTATTAATATATTATTGACGATATTTATCCCTGGATAGTAGCATTACAGGTGATTTTTATTTTTTTCTTTCATGTATTTTCCCTTTTCCCCCACGGCAGATCTAGATAAATAAGTTACGGTTTCAGTCTTCTTTGGTTGCAAGGCACAGAAAGTAACTCAAATTAATCTAATCAAAAACAAGTCCTAGGAAGGATGTTGGGGGCTGAGACAAAACAAAGAGTGAGACTTGCCCACCCAACATTCTCTCTCTCTCTCTCGCTCTCTCTCTCTCTCCCTTTTTAAAAGAAGCCTGATCTTTGTCACAGTGGGAACATGTCCATTTAAACCCCACTGCCCAGCTTCCCTTAAAACTCGGTGTGGCTGTGTGACATTATTACAGCAGACAAGATATAAATGGAAGTCCAATGGGTTGGAATCCTGGGAAAGGGTTTTTTTTTTTTTTTTTTGCTTGTTTGTTTGTTTGTTTGTTTGTTTTTAAGTGGCTGACTGTGCTGGCAATGCCCTTTTGACCCTCCTCCTTCCTCATTCCTCCTGTATGGAATATCAACATGATGGCTGGTGCCGCAGCAGCAATGATGACGTTACGTGACCTTAACGATCGAAGCGCCATGCTGAGGATGGTTAGAGCAGAGAGACAAGAATAGTCTGTGACATTAGTGACTCTCTGGAGCCACAGACCGGACCAGCTGCCTGATATTTAAGCCACTCTTTTTCCACTGCCTGCAAACTCATCCCTGAGCCATCCAGGGCTCACAGGACCAACAAGAAACTGGAGAACCTGGCTTAAAAACGGGCAAGAATGGAGGCAGCTGGAGAGTTAAGAAGCAAGAACCACACCCACAAAGTTATGGGTGACCTCCTCACCTGCGTGTGGTAATCCTCCTTCTCGAGAGAGCAGCAGCTGGGTTAGTAAACAGTCACCTGTGTCTGAAAGCAAACCACATCCTTTCCTGGAAGCCAAGCGTTAGGTTGGGAAAAGAAGAAAAACAGAGAAGTCTATCCATTTGCCTTCTAGAAGTCCCTCTTTGGAGATCCTGCTGGTTTATTCTTATCTATTTCCGGGGAGAAACTTACCTTCTCAGTGTCTCAAATAAAACATAAGTCATGAATATCTGTGCCCACATTTCTCCGTCACAAAAGACTTCCCCACCACGGCAAGCTGCAAAGCACGGGGGGCTGCCTGCATCCACCCCTCACGCCAGGTAAGCCCTGCCAGCTCAGAGGTCCAGGAAGTGAGGAGACCTGCCTCCAGCAGAGAGCTGGAAGTACCAGGAAGAAGATTATTGGCAAAACCCCTTGGAGCCCTGAAATTCCCATCTCATTGTAATTGTCAAAAATGTAAGTGTCACCTAAGCCCACAAGGGGCGAGGCCCTAATTGGGGCACATCCCACAAGTTGGGGCGTGGAAAAGAATTCCATTCATTTTGTAGCCCCTTTGTTCTTTTGCCCAGGACTCAGCTCCAGAGGAAGAAGCATCCAGTTGGGTCTAGCTTGGGCCGTGTGATGCCTTGTGTGCTGGGTGGAGGCCAGATTCCCTCCTGATTATAAACCCCACTCACTGCCATTGAACTGTATCCAATGGGAAAGGGACAGGAGATTCCTCAAGCAAAATCAGAGGAAATGGGTAACTGGGAAATACATGTATTTTAACTTTAAATAGAGAAAATCTAAATTCAGTGTTTAAAAGACAAAAATCCAGGGAAGCCTGGGTGGTTCAGTCAGTTAAGTGTCCAACTTTGGCTCAGGTCATGATCTCACAGTTCATGAGTTCAAGCCCTGCATGGGGCGGCCCTGTGCTGATGGCTCATAGCCCGGAGCCTGCTTCGGATTCTGTATCTCCCTCTCTCTCTGCCCACCCCCCTGTTCTATCTCTCTCAAAAATAAATAAACATTAAAAAAAAAATTTGAAAGACAAAAATCCATGTAACACTTTAACTGAAAACTCTTAGAAAACACAAGTGCCAGGGAACTAAGGTGATACTCAGATTGCATATCTGTGCTTTTCAAGTTCCAGTTTCTATGTCCAGATGAATTCTGTGCTGAAATCCACCCGAGCAATACTGTGATTCTCTCGGGTCACACGACGGTGAGTGGAGTGGTCCCTGGTACCTATGAGCTCCTGAGTCCAGAGAGGGAGCAAGAGATTTATGTGACAAACCATGAAATGATGGGTAAGACCTGTTAAAGGCACCCAGCGAAAGCACCATGGGAGAACAGGGAAATGGGGTTGTTAATTTTGGTCCTGAAGATCAGAGGAGACTTCCTGGAGGAGGTGACACTTGAGTAGATGGGAGATGAAGACACAGCTTTGAATGTCATGCTGGATTTTTCGGTGGAAAACGGTGCGTCTCTGACGTTTTTTGAGCAGAGGGATAATATGGTCTTATCCCAGCAGCACTGGAGAGATTAGGTCGCCCCGGCCAGAGAGGTTGGGAGACCAGTAAGAGTGTGGCTGCGATGATTCAGATGAGCAGTGATGAGGGGCTGTTTTAGAGTCCGGGGAAGCTGCGGTAATGATGAGAAGCCGCATTCCGGGGAGCAAGACTGGGCAAGCCTTGATGAATAATTGGATGTTGGGGGTGAAGTGGAAAGTAACGTAAGACTTCTGTCTTGGGCGATCCGGTGAATTGCGATGCTGTGAACCAATCTGGGAACTCGGGAGCAGTGTGAAGGGGAAGACGAGAAGGCCGATTGGGGTCAGGTAGGGTTTGAGACGCGTTAGAGACACCCTGGCAGAAACATTCGGTAGGTGAGTGGATGCCAGAGTCGGAACCGTTGGTACTCGTGACCTTCGAGCCCTAAGCGTGGACTGCCTTTGGTTCGGTCACCTTCAGGATCCCCAGTGGAATACGCCGTGTTTTGAGAAGAGCTGGGAAGTCGGAAGGATCACGGACACGACAGAGCCTATGAGCGAGACTGTCGGACCGGCGTCAGCTCAGCTCGGGGCAGATCGACACAGTTACCGAGGACACACGTCCTCTTTGCCAGGCTCTGGGGGCGCGGCGGGCCAGCGGGACGGTGACCATGACAGATGTAGCCCCCACCCTCACAGAGCCCCGAGCAGTGGGAAGGTGCCAGCAGAGGAGAGATGAACATCTGTGCCTCTTTGCCAAAAAAGGCAGATTCCAGAAGCTTCAGAACTCCACGTCTGGCTGGGCAACAGTCCTGAAGTCTCGTAAACCCCGGGAGCACAAGGCAGGAGCGGAGGGTCCTCTGGGGACCGCCTGGATCCAGAGACCACTCATACGAGAGGAAGCTCTCCCTTCCTGAGAGGGGAGACTCCAGAGACGATGCGTCTGGGATGCAGCCAGACATTTGGCGGAGGTCCTCAGGAGGCTCCCGTGAGCGGGTTCTACAAATACCGGCTGAGGGCAGTGGAGTGAGACAGATTCAGAAGAGGCGAAAAACTAAATGCAAAGCTTTGATTAATGGGCTGCTGTTCAAGCAAGAGAAAGGTCTCGAGACCTCAAGGTTCTCCTCACGGCTCTGTCCTGTGTACCTTTAAAAAAAAAAAAGGGGGGGGGAAATAGATATCAGCTCAGGACGAGGAAGAATGTAAACGATCCAAAAAAAGGTCCAGTAGACCCTTTGTGGCGGGGAGTCCCATCAGCAGGTACGTGGGCGAAGCCCCCAGTGACCGCCTTCCGTGACCGTGAAGACCAGAGTGCAATCTTGGAGGAAGGGCGCAGTGATGTCCCTCCCAAACCGAGCATCCTTCCTGTCCACGAGCAGCCTCTGGACCCCAGAGCGGCACCCCCCGACCCCCGCCGTCTTGGGAAGCTCACCATGTCTACACGCGAGCTCACTGAAGGCGGCTGGGTCTTGTGGGGGGCCCGGGATCTTTACAGCCAGTCAAACCCGGTTCCCGTCCACAGCCACAACTGTCCAAATGTGTGCGTTTGTCACAAGGCACCCCACCCCTGCCTGTTTCGAGGGCTCCGTGTTTCGAGGGCTCAGTGAGGACCCACTGTGTACCTCAGGTGCCTCCATCCACCACCTGCTTGTTCCAAGTGTTCCGTGAGAGGCTGGGAGTCCAGCAGAAGGCCCACACACATACAGACCATTAAAATGAGGAAAGAAGCTGAAGAAGGCATAATTACAAAATGAGGGAGAGAGCTGGAGAAAAGGGTGAGAACACACTTCTCTGAGCCTAAAAATATCATCTGTGCACAGCCTTCTGGGCATGGCACACAGTAGGTATCTAATAAATGATGGCCTCTTTCCCTGCACCAGCTACGCTCCAACTGCCGTCACAAAGTGCCACAGACTGGGCGGCTTAAACCACAGAAATATACTTTCTCCCCGTTCTGGAGGCTGGAAGTCCGAGGTCAAGTCCCACACAGGCCGTTTCTGGTGAGACCTCTCTTCCTGGTTTGCGGACAGCCACCTCCTCGCCGTGACCTTACGTGACTGCACAGCGAGCTCTCTAATAAGGACGCTAATCCTGTGGGAGCAGGGCCCCACCCTCGGGACCTCAGTTAACTTGAATTACTTCCTCAGAGGCCCTGCCTCCAAATGCAGCCACACCCGAGGGCCCAGGTTCAGCGGATGAATTTCAGAGGGACACAAGGATTCATCCAGACCCAACGGGCAGGTGGGCAAAGATTCATCCAGATCCAATTCCCGTATCGATTTCCGGGACATGTGGGCAACCTGCCCCCTTCACCAGGGCCCCTCCCCGGTCTTTCCAGCTGGTGAACTTGGTGGTGTGGTGTGGTTTCTCCAAGAGCCAAAGGCAGCCAGGTCCTCATGCGTCAGACTGTGCCCCCCCACCCCCACCGGCCCCCAAAATCACAACAATTTAACTCGTAGGACCTCGACTGCCCGCCACAGACCTGGACACACTTTTTGAAGTGGGAACCATTCAAGATGCCCGTGACCTGTCAGTGATGCTGGTGACCATAACATCTCCCATTTACTGACTAACGTAGTATCTTACCATCTGACGTTGATCAACTGTTTGCTATGTGCCGTGCTAAGTATTTTATGGGCACTCACTCATTCAGTACTCACCCAAACCTGTGAGGTGGGTCCTGAGATTCCTCCCCTCTCAGGGAGCCCAGGCACCCACCAGAGAAGGGTCTCCCCCACCAGGTCACATGGGGAGGCCATGCCGGGATTTGACCCCAGGCCGTCAGGCCCTGACGCCCCCCGGGGAAGAAGCCTCCTCGCTGGCCCCTGTGTCCTGCTGAGGAGTGGGTCAGAGAAGCAGGGAAGGGCCTGCCTTCCTAAAACCTCAGACTGTCGGGAAGTGTAAAGGAAGAAAATTCAAATCTCGTAGCTAGTAATCCAAAACATTATTTTTATGCTAAACGTGCCTCTGTCACAGAGTCAAATCCAAAATGTATGAGCATTTTGCAAGATAAAGCGGATGCTTCCGGGGAGTTTCAGCAGGACGAGCCCTAGAAGACTCCTTTCTCTTCCTCCGGGTACCGGGTACCGGGCTGGACGAGCCCGGGATAAACGGCTCTGGCTTACAGCATCAGGCTTGGGCCCCCCCGCCCAGCCCGTCCCTCAGAACTCACCCACGCTGGCCTCACCTGCACCCCCCGCCTCTCACCCACCTAGACCGCCCCCGTCCTCCCCCTGCACCCACTTTCTCCCCTCTGAACTCCACGCGACCCCAACACCCTCCGTCACCCATCTGCCATTTCATAAACCACGCTGGCCTCCTGTTTCTTTTGTTTCTTTTTTTTCTTTTTATGTGCGGTTTCCAACCTTTTCAGTAAAACCAGCAGCCCTCTGCAGACAAGAGCCGGGCCGTCGCTTCTCCGCGTGACCGAGGGCCACATCTTGCACACGGCCCCCGCTCTGGGAACACGCGCTCATTATTTTGAGGACAGGTATTTCCGCACCGTTTAGGGCCATTCCTGCCAAAAAGCGCGTGCCCTTTCTGAGTAACAGGATGGCCCGTAAACCCAGCTTTGACTGCCTGGGACCAGTTTGTACCAGTGATCTTTGGAAACTATACGGATGTGCTGATACGCATGCGGTTTCTGCCTCAAAGTCACTACGTGTGCTTCCTGCCGGGCTCCTTGTCTGTCCCTTAGATCTCACCTCCCAGATGAGGTCACCACCCTCCTTATACCCGCCCCGAGCACCAGGCAGCTGTCGCGGCAGCGCTGGCTCGTGGCTTTGGGCAGGCTCCAGCACTGTGGGCTCGCTTTGCCTTCTAGGTCTCCGGCACGTAGCAGGCTGCATGTCACACAGTGGGCAGTCAATGAAATGCTGGTGGAATATCGAATGCTCTCCTGTTGCGGCAGATACACACGAACCCCGCCCACCCCCACCAGGCTCGGGGCGGGGCACCTGCCTCACCACCCCCCCCCCCCCCACCGTGGGGAAACCAGAGCTCAGGGCTGGGACCCCGGGGGAGAACCAGGGCCAGTTCTGGCGATCACAGTGGGAGGGATGATGGCAGCGTCTGGGAGGAGCTGCTGCGGGTTTGCGGCCGCGGCCTTGTTCAGCTGCCGTCCTGCACTGCCATCTCCAGGATGACAAGAGGCGCGGCCAACGTGGCCCGCAAACACGAAATCCTCCTCCTAACCGGGGGCTTTCCATCCAAGAAAGGTCGGGGCACTTGAGAAACAGTCACTTATCACTATTCTCCCTTGGTTGGGGGGAGGTGGGGGGCAGGGAGTTGTTCAGAGCTTTCCAGGGACAGAAGCCGGAAAGCCCAGACACTCCTGGCCCGGCCCCTCCGCTATGAGCTGGTGAGACCACGGGGCCAAGACAGGGAGGACCCTCGACCGGGGCTCATCCCAGGGTTACATGCCTAGCGGGCACCTGGGACCTCGTCAGATGCAGCATCCGCGGCAGCGGGCGGGGGTGGTGCCTGAGAGCCTGCATTTCTAGCAAGCCCCAGCGGCCGCTGCTCTTAGGCCCCGGTCGATCCTTGATGTTCAAAACGTGGTCCAGTGACCAACAGCATCCGCATCAGCAGCACCTGGGAGATTTCTGCAACCCAAAATGTGGTCCTCATTTGACTCCATCCGCAATACCCCAGAGCTCGGCCCCACCCCAGACTTCCTGGATCAGAATCCACATTTGAACCCGTCCCCCAGGTGATTCACAGACAGACACGGTCAAGTCTGAGATGCTCTGTTCTAGAATGCCAGTCTTAAGGTCATCTGCATGTTGAAATAAACCACCTGTGGGGCTGTAAAAAAAATACTGATGTGAGCATTCCTAGAGACCCCAGTTTAATTTCTTTTTAAACTTCCCCTGTTATTCCAACATAAAACCAAGCTTGAGGGCTTTTGCTTTATATTAGAATATTTTCTCAGGGTGCCTGCGTGGCTCAGTCGGTTGAGCGTCCAACTTCGGCTCAGGTCGTGATCTCGCAGGCGGGAGTTCAAGCCCCGCATTGGGCTCTGCGCTGACAGCTGGGAGCCTGGAGCCTGTTTCAGATTCTGTGTCTCCCTCTCGCTCTGCCTCTCCCCCACTGATGTGTGCTCATGCCCTCTCTCTCTCTAAAATAAACAAACATTAAAAAAAAATTTTTAAGAATATTTTCTCAATATTCTGTTTAAAAAAAGATCAAGTTCTGGGTGCTAGATATGCTCACTATTACTGGAGAGTTGTAGATTCTAGGCCCTTCTTTGTGTTGCGTGTTAACCATCATTTGTCTAGGTTCCTGTTATCTTTCGATCTTGCTCATAAAGTTTGCTGAAATACGTGTTGAATTACGTTTGCTGGGGTGTCATTAAAAAACACAGAAAAAATATTTTCTTAAATTTTACTAATATACTTCTTAATATTTACCGGCATTTCTTTCTCCAGGGAAAACACAAATGTCCAGCCAGCACGTGAAAAGATGCTCAACATCATTAATCGCTAGGGAAGTGCAAATGAAAATGCAGTGAGACACCACCTTGCATGGATGGATGTAATGTTTACAACGGAAATTAACAAGGGCAGGTGACGATGTACAGAAATTGGAACCCTCACACGTTGCCGGTGGGGACGCAGAAACGTGCGGCTGCCGTGCGAAACAGGCTGGCGGTGCCTCAAAAAGTAAAACGGAAATCACCACGTGACCCAGCAACTGGCAGTCCCAGCTGTATACTCGAAAGAATTGAAAACAGGGCCTCGATACCTGTAGGTACATGTTCACAGCGGCATCATTCACAAGAGCCGAAAGGAATATATTCATCAACAAGTGCTTGTCAATAGATGCGTGGAGAAACAAAACGTGGTCTGTCCGCACAATGGAATATTATTCGGCTGTAAAAGAGAACGAAAGGCTGACACCTGCTACAATGTGGGCGAGCCTTGAAAACATGATACCCGGTGAAAGGAGCCAGACAAACAGAAAAGAATACCGTGTGATTCCATTTACGTGAAGTATCTAGACGAGGCAGGTTCAAGGAGACAGACGTGGGTTCGTCCGTGCCTTCGAGAAACCATGAAGTTTCCAGAACGACACCGTGGCTTCCTTGGATATGTTCTAGGCCTATGGCAAAGTGAGTGAAGGTCCTTCTTAACCTCAATTTTGTCCAGAAAACCTCTTGCGTCTTCCAGTTCTTAAAGGGAGCAAATCATTCATACAGACATTGCACATTTTTGCTTTATTTCTGGGTGTCTCCATTTATTTTGCACTGGAAAAGGGATCTTTTCTTCCACTGTATTTTCTGAGGAGCTGCTATTTGTACATAGAAATACTATTGATTTTTTTTCATATCCACTCATCTTACAGTAGTTTTCCGGTTGTCTTGTGTTTCTAGATACGGCTCATGCCGTGCACACTTTAGGCGACTTACTGATTCCAGTCCTTCCCAAACCATGTGCAGTAAAGGGCCAGACTGTGGTCTTCTTCTCAATGTGTTTTACAAAATAGATGATGAGTCCATGGGATCCACTCTCGGATGTCATTAAAATGTCAAATTCCTAGGGGCACCTGGGTGGCTCAGTCGGTAAGGGCATCTGACTCTTGATTCTGGCTCAGGTGATGATCTCACGACTTGTGGGATCAAGCCCCGTGTCGGGTTCCGTGCTGACAGCTTGGAGCCTGCTTGGGATTCAGGATTATCTCTCTGTCTCCTTCTCTCTCTCCACCCTTCCCCTGATCGAGTGTGCTTGGTCGCTCTCTTCTGCTCAAAATAAACACTTTTTTTAAAAAAAGAGTCAAATTGCTAAAGAACTATTTTTTTTTTAATTTTTTTGTAATGCTTATTTATTTTTGAGAGAGAGACAGGATCTGAAGCAGGCTCCAGGCTCTGAGCTGTCAGCACAGAGCCCGACACAGGGCTTGAACTCACAGACTGCGAAATCACGACCTGAACCGAAGTGGGACGGCTCAACTGACTGAGTCACCCGAGCGCCCCCTAAAGAACCTTCTAAATGTTTATTTCCAATGTCTGCACTTTCTTGTCACAGACCAGGAAACAGTGGGCAGATCAGGAGTGGTCTGCAGCCTCACTTCAAATATCACTGGTTTAGACCTCTTTTCTAACATTTTTAGATGTGGCAATTCCACACCTCTAGGACCTTCTCTGTGCCCAGTTACCAAATTCTGTTTATTACTGCAAAGTCATCAGCAGTGATTATGGGAAACACAGGAACGTGGCTCAATAAGTTATGTAGCACCTGGTGTGTGTGTGTGTATGCACGCTCATGTGTGTGCATGCCTGTAAAATAGATTTTTTTATGGCTAAAATCAGAAAAAAAGAGATGTCCATACCCCCACCAATACCTGATGGTAACTGCCTGAGACCCCCAAGCGAAAACCGGAATAGCTAAGCCCTAAGTGAACTCTTGACCTAGCACACTGCGGGCCAAACACAATAATTGCTTTTCCCAAGCGAGTGTGAGGGTCCTTCCCTCACGGAAAGTAACAAGAGCACTTACCTGTCTGCCTCCATTTCTTTTTTGTTTTTAAGTTTATTTATTTTGAGAGAGAGAGAGAGAGAGACTGTGCACACAGAAGAGGGGCAGAGAGAGGGGGAGAGAGAGCAGATCCCAAGCAGGTTTCACACCACGAGTGCAGAGCCTGACGCGGGGCTCGAACTCACAAACCCCAAGATCACGACCTGAGCCAAAGTCAAGGACGCTTAACCAACTGAGCCACCCAGGTGCCCCGGGTCTGCCTTCCTTTCTTAAACCTCTCTCTCACTCGCATAGTCCTCCCACCTGGTCTTTTTCTGCTCCCCAAACACACAAAAATGGTTCTGGCCTCTAGGGTTTTTGCGCCAGCTGCCCTCTCTCTCCGAGAAACCCCTCTCTCCCCCTCTCCCAATCTTGCAGGGTCTCAGCTCAGGCCACCAGCTCTCAGTGAGTCGCTCAGGCCTACCCCATCTAGCTTAGATCCCCGGTCCACAGTTGCCTCATGCCGTTTTTTTAACGGTACTTACACCATCTGACATTTTTTCTGCGTTTATACCCTCTGCCAGATTATAAAGTCCATGAGAGGAGAGTCCTAACCTGTTTTGATCACCTGTGCATCACCCGGTCTTGTATAATGCCTGGCAGAAAATAAGCATGTGTATGAAACGGACGAGTCCACGAGAAGGGAACAGCCGTGCGAAGATGAGAGGGAAAAGCATTTCTGTCAGAACAGCAAGGAGCGGCAAAAATGGTGTGTTCTAGGCAAGAAAGGCGACTGGTTGGGGCCGGAGGGGTTCGAGATGAGGTGGGCAGGGATGAGAGAGGTCGGGGCCTTTTAGAACATAGAAGGGATCTTGCCTGGCAGAACTTGATGTGATACTGACTGGGGAGGATGTGGTAAAGCACACACACCGCACACACCCTTTGCCATTTTAACCATTCTCAAGTGCAGGATTCAGGGGCATTAAGCACATTCACATCGCTGTGCAGCCGCTGACACCATCCGTCTCCAGAACTTTTTTTCATCTTCGCAAACTCAGACTGCGTCCCCATCGAAGAATTCCCATCCCGTGGGCACCTCTATTCTCTCTGTCCTTATGAATTTGCCCTCCTGTGAGTGGAATCATGCAGTAGTGGTCCTTCCGTGTCTGGCTTCTGTCACTCAGCCTCAGGTTCGTGGCCCTCGTGGCTTGGGGCAGAGTTGTCTTCCTTGTTCATCGAGACAAGATACAGCTAACACAGTATCTTTCTGGCTTTTTGAGGCTCAGCAGTATCCCACTGTGTGTAAACACCTTATGAGCACCCATTCATCAGCACGGGGGGGGGGGGGGGGGGGAGGCTGGGGGCTGCTGGGTTTAAAGGCTCTCTTGGGTGGGGACTGGCCCCAGAGCCACGTGGGCCAGGGAGGACAGCGCGGGGGGGTGGGGTGGGGAAGGGGGGGCTCAGATCAGGAGCTCATCTGCCCGACCTGCCGCCTGTACCCTACTTCCCACACGGGGCCCGGCCTCAGGACACCGGGCTGCAACCGCGGAAGGCAGCCCGGGAAGGAGCGGGCGGGGCCCAGCCGGGCCGCAACCGCGGAACCCAGCTTGTCCCGGCCGCCGCCCTCCCGCTCCCGACGGGTCCCCGCCCGGCGCAGCGGCGCCCTCCGCCTGCCAAGGCGCTTGCGCAGGAAGAGCCCCGCGGAAGACGCGGGGCGCATGCGCAGGAGGCTCCGTTCCCCGGGAGTCGATCCGCGATCCGGGGTTTGGGCGCCGCCGAGAGCTCTGTTTATAAACACACCGCGCGGCCACCCGCGAGGGGCAACCCGAAAGGTAGTGGGGTCGGAGGTCGGAGGTCAGCAGGGGCGCCAGGGGCAGACCGATCCCTTAGCCTTTGCCGGCTGCTGGCGGTGCGGCGTGGCCGGCCTGGCCGTCCGACCGCGGTCCGGGGCTGCCGGGTGCGCCACGTGGTGCGCACGTGGTCCGGTCCCGGCGCGGACCCTCCCTTCCCCCCACGGCGCCGGCGGCCCGCAGCGCCCCCTGGTGGCGGCCCCGCGCGCCGCACCGCTCGTCGCGCCTGCGCACCAAGCGTCACGACGCGCCTTCCGGTCTGCGCGCTACCGGGCGTGGGTCGGTTGCGTCCTTGCGACAACCGCGCGTCCTCCCGCCCGCCCGGGGTCTCGGCGAGGGGAAGCTGGGGGCGGCCCGCCCAAGGTCACACGCGCGGCGCCGGGGCGGCCCCAAGACCCCGCGCCGTGCGGGGGCGGGGCCTGCGGCGTCCACGTGGCCCCGGTGGCGGAGCGCTCGGCCCCCGCCGCTGCCTGCCCAGCCCGAGTTTGCGCTCGTGCGCGGCGGCCCCGCGGACGCTCTCCGGGTGCCCCGTGCGCGTTTAATGCGAGGGGACCGCGCAAACGAGAGGCGACGCGCCTGGCCTCTTCCGTCACCTGGCTGGGCGCTCGCGGAGCCCCCAGGCTGTGCTGCTGTGAGAGCGGTCGCTTCCCCGCCCGCCTTTGATTTTATGCCCTGTTGCTTCAAAAAAGATTTGAGGAGGCTTGCAGAGGTTAGAAAGCCGACTTCCCCCGACTTACTTTTTTTTTTTGCCATTTTATCGGAAAGGCTCACCATTGCATTGCCGCTGCTGGTTGCTCTGTCAAAAGTAGTTTGCCCACTTGAGCAACATCTATTCGATGCCTACTGTGTGCTGGACGTTGCTGCAGCCTTTAAGGTGCCTGGGTCACGTGTAGGGAAGAGGCAGCTCTAAAGCTGGTTAAGTTATCAGGGAAAGGCAGGAAGTACTTACCCTGAAGATCAGGCTGATGCTACTGTAACAAGTGGTTGGGGCGGGGTGCATGTGCATAAACATGAGTTTATTTCAAATTTAGCTGAAACCAAGCATGGGCAGCGCCCCCTCCACAAAGAATGATAAAACAAACAGTATTCTTTCTTGTAAATCTCTTAGAGCCCACTGATGCTCCGAGAATGCTTTTGTTTATTTTTGCTGAATTCTTTTATTATTGTTTTAGAGAGCGTGAGCGGAGGAGAAGGTCAGAGAGAGAGAGAGAATCTTTCCACACCCATGGAGCTGGACGTGGGGCTCTATTCCGTCACCCTGGAATCATGACCCAAGCTGAAGTCAAGGATCCCATGCTCAACTGACTGAGCCAGGCAGGTGCCCCTCTCTTCCCTGAGTAATTCTTTTTAAAAAAAAAAAAAATTATTTTTGAGAGAGAGAAAACAGGTGAGTGGGGGAGGAGCAGAGAGAGAGGGAGACACAGAATCTGAAGCCGGTCCCGGCTCAGAGCTGTCAGCACAGAGCCGGACATAGGGCTCGAACTCACGAACTCAGAGAACAGGACCTGAGCCCAAGTCAGATGCCCCACCAGCCAAGCTACCCAGGTGCCCCCCCCCCAGTAATTCTCAAACCCAAAGCCAGTCTCTAGTTGAAATTCACCCATGATCTGTCAAACTGAGTTGCTTCCCAATAAACTTGTCATTAAATGTAATTAATATGTGATACGAACTTTGAAGCCAAAAAGAATTTCATCAATGACATGAGCAACTTCTTGGCCAAATTGGATCATGGTTTTCCCATAGGGCACAAATACAGTTTTTCCTCCATGTTTTCTGCCGGTTACAATGTAAAGGATACAGAGTTGACACATTTTTGTCAAAATTTTGGCAACATTTTAAATTAAACTACATTGTTAATTTTCTCCATTACTTTCTGAAGTCTAGACTAGAGGTTGGGAGAGTTTTCCCCGAAGGGTCAAATGGGAAATATTTTAGGCTTTGCCAGACACATGTAGTGTCTGTCACATATTTTTTCTTTTGTTTTGTTTTTTTACCACCCTTTCAAAACATGAAAGCTGTTCTTAGCTCCAGCAAAGGCCAGATTCAACGTTCCAGCTCTGAACTGTAGCATGTTCAGATTTGCACAATATAAATGTTTCTCTGATGGCTGATTTCAAGCGGCCAATGTGGGGTGCCTGAACCAACATGGAGTGTCAGAATGAGGCTTGGGAACCCTCTTTCCAGCATATGGATCCAATAAATGGAAGTAACCCAAGGCACGTAGGTCACGGTAGGGTAATTGAGAAGTAACGTGTTTTGAGACCTTGTTATCAAGAGTACTGATTTCACTGTAAACTTCTATAATTTAATTTTTGATAGTGTCTGTTTAACCGCGAGCCCACAGAATTCCTGAAAATTTAACATTTGATTCTCTTGCCCCAGCTCCGGCTCGCAGGGGTGTCACCTCCAAGTGGAGATGGGGTTGTGTAAGCTAGGCTTCTGGGTTGGTCCTGGATGTTCAGTTTCTTCCCCTGGGTTCCACTTAGGCGCCCCCCAAGGTGACCCCCGGCGAGTCAGTGCCCTGTATCATCCCCTCCCCCTGAGTCTGAGCCCGACCCATCATGTACTTCTGACCAGCAGAGTTTGCTGAGTGGGGTAGGCCCTCATTCCCTTGACTGTGTCCCTTCACATGTGAAGGATGATGGATGTCACACCCATCACGCCCACGATCCCATGATGTCTGGAGACACAGTCTCCTGCCGGCCTTGCAGGAGCCACAGCCATGTGAACAGCCCTTGGAGAAGGCACCGTGGCACGGGACGGTGGGCGGTGTCCAGGACCTGAGGGTGGCCTCCAGCCAATCGCCAGAAAGAAGCTGGGGCCCTCGGTCGTGTGCTCATGAGGACACGCGTGTGCCAGCAGCCTGAATGAGCCGGAAAGAGTGGAGCCTCCAGACGAGAGCAAAGCCCAGCCCCCACCTGGATTACTTGGGAGACCCTGAGCCGGCAGCTCTGCCCACCCCTGACTCCTGCCCTGGGGAACCTGAGGTAACCAACCTGTGCTTTGTCAGTTACTAAATGTGTGCTCCTTTGTTACACTGCATCAGAACGTGACTATGTCATCATTCGCTACATATATGCACCTTTCTGTGTATGTGTGAAATGTTACATTTCCCCATTTTAAAAAGTTGGGGAGAAATGTAAACATTGCACAATGAAAACAGCAGGCAAGAACTGTACCCCGGTGTTGGCCCAGAATGCTCTCAGATGGTGTCACTGTGAGGAAACTCGAGGTGGGTTTCCGTTTGGGATGGGTTCGCCCCCCGCACCCCGCACCCCGCACCCCGCAATGACTCTGTCCTGAGTCCACGAGCTGTGCGGTGGGTGTGAGGTCGGGAGCTAGACTCCTGTGCCTCATTTTCTTTTTAAAAAACCGTTTAATGTTTTTATTTATTTTTGAGAGAGAGAGAGGCAGAATGTGAGCAGGGGAGGGGCAGAGAGACAGAAAGAGACCCAGAATGTGAAGCAGGCTCCAGGCTCCGAGCTGTCAGCACAGAGCCCAACACAGGGCTCGAACCCAGAAACTGCAAGATCATGACCTGAGCCAAAGTCGGACACAGCCGACTGAGCCACCCAGGCGCCCCTCCTGTGCCTCGTTTTCACCTCTGTGCCAGAGCTTCCTGCCTACCTGTGTGTCCCAACAGGCCTCCCTGTCCTCTCCTTTCAAGTGGAGGTGACCACAGTACCTGCCTCATGGCACAGCTGCACGGGACTCGGTGAGGCAGCCATTTTCAGTGGACCGTGTTAAGTGGCCATCATCCCTTGCTGCCCTCACCCGCTGCGGAGCCGTCAGGAGGCGGGGAGGGGGACCGACTCCAGCTGGGTACGGATGGGTCTACACCATGCATAGTGGGGGATTCGGGAACCCAAGTCAGTCACGGTCTGCCATCCCCCAAGCCTTCCGGGAGAGGTCAGGTGTCTGTTTGATAGGAGTTTCCCCAAAAGGGTTCTTACCTCCTAAGCTACAGCCTCCAGAAGAGAAGGCCTTTCCCTCTCCAGACGACACGGGGGAGCGTGAGCTGTGGCGGCCGTGGGGCTTGCCACAGGAGGAGCACAGATAGCATTGTCTGAGGTGGCTGGAACCATGGGGTCGAGCCACCCCAAAATTCCCCCTACATCCGGATCCCGGTCACGTGGACGGACACACTGGGCATCGTTCAGACCATTTTGAGTTGAGCTTTCTGGTAGTTGACGGCTGAGCTCGCATCCTGATTAGGTTGTCACGTAAAAGCTGTTGCATTGACCGGGGGGGGGGGGGGGGGGGGGGGGGGGTTGCGGACACGAGGGACAACGGACAGTGGATGCTGGGTTCTGTGTCTGCAGCTCCCCTGGACTCGGGCAAGGTGGGCGGGGCCCGTTGGCTTCCATTTTGTCATAGCTAAATCCCCGCGAGGCGTTCTGCGTGCTGGCTGCCATCTGCCAGCACCTTGACCTTGGACTCCCAGCCTCCAGAACCGTGAGAAATCAGCGTCTGTTGTCTGTCAGTGGTCCGGGCTGTGGTGTGCTCGTTACGGCAGCTGAGCTGACGAACACACTCCCCACATCTGCCCGCACGCTCCCTGGCCTCTGAGGCCTCGTCGGGAGGCACTTTTGTGCTAAAGAGAAACCGCCCTCGGGCACGCTAGCATCGGCGGCCTGCGCGGGGTGGGGGCCCCACATGCTCAGAGCTGGCAGAGGCTTCTCGAATGCTGAGCGCCTGACTCTGGGATCCGCACGGGATGCTGCCGTCCTGCCCGCCCCTCGGCAGTTGTTAGAACGGAGGCGGGGATTCTGGGCTCTGACAACCCCGTTGCCCCTCACTCCGATGTGACCACAACTACCCGCTCATGACCCCGTTCACGCTCACGGGCAAACGCACACAAGGAAGCATCGAGCCAGCGTGGGACCCGCACCGGCCACGGTTTCCGGGCCTGGGCCTCCCGGCTGTTGCTCCGCTTCCTGCTTTAATTCCGCTGGGCCTCGTCCCCGTCGTCCCACTTCTCCTGCGGTCAGAGGAGGCTGGTGCCCAGTCCCAGGCCCACACGCTTCCCCCAGCCACAGACGCCCGAAGGCCCGGCCACCTTGGCGCCTCCGCCGAGGAGCCCTCCCGCACCCCTGCCCCGCGAGCCTGCAGCATGCCACCATCACCATCACCGCCCTTGTGCCTTTGCCCTTCTCTTGCCTGCAGGACCTCACAAAAGAGAGCAGGGTCTCTGGGCCCCAGCCCATCCTGAGCACTTCGTGAGGCCCAGGTCCCCCCTTTGCCTGCCAGACTTGACCCCCCCCCCCCCAGAGGAGAAAGCTCCTACTAATCACCCCGCCCAGGACGCAGGCAGATGAATCTTCCCAGACCGGCGTGGGGCCTCGAGGTTGGCCTGGCAGGGACAAAACCGAGCAGGCCTGAGGACCGGACTCCCGGCCGACAGCCGTTCTCGGCTTTATCGGCCGCTTTTTCTGCCAGACAAAGGCCCTGCCCGCCCTGGGAGCCCACGCTGCTGCTCTATTGAAATCTCGAGGTGGTTCCCTATTAATCACTCCCTCTGGTGCCTCAGAGGCCAAAAAGACTCAAACAAAACCTCTTTTCTGAGCAGGAAGAGCTTTCCAGAGGCCTGAGCAGAAAGATTCCCCAACTCCTCTCCAGTATGACACTAACAAGATGCTGGGGCCTCTGGGACTCACACAAACAAGAATAGCTGGGCGGGGGGGTGGGGGGGGGTTGCGGATTTGGAATGTGACCAGTCCGTCTGTGTGCTCCATAGACAAGGCAGGGGTGGTGAGTAAGGAGTCTCGCCCGCATATGGCCCCTTCCTTGTTTTATTTACTTTTTTATTATTTAAAAAATTTTTTTAACATGTATTTATTTTTGAAAGACAGAGACAGACGACGAGTGGGGGAGAGGCAGAGAGAGAGAGGGAGACACAGAACCCGAAGCAGGCTCCAGGCTCTGAGCTGTCAGCACAGAGCCCGACGCGGCGCTCGAAGCCACGAACTGTGAGATCATGACCTGAGTGGAAGTCGGATGCTTAACTGACTGAGCCACCCAGGCACCCCTTCCTTGTTTATTTTAAAAAGCAAAAAAGACCCAATTAAATGATTTTTTTTGAAAGCAGACACATACGAAAAAGATGAGAAAGAGAAAAAAAATCCCATTTCACTCCAGCCTCTGACACAACCTTGACTCTTAACTCCTGCGTCTCTCTTTTTTTCTGATGTTGCCACTCTGCATTAACCAATAACTAATCTTGCATTTAAGCATCATTTTGTAAATGTGAGTTTGGCTTGTCTTTTTGAACAGAAACACCAAGCCATCATTCCCCAAGACAAGTCCTCATTTCCTGGGGACCAGGCCTGATATCCGCGGGCCTGCCTTTTGGACTGTCCTGTTGCAGAGAGAAACAGCCTCTTTGTCCCGATATTGTGGCCCCTATCAGGATGGGGAGCGGCCTCTATGCCTCTGAACGGAAGCACATTCTTTTCCATAAAGATTTAATTTAAAAAAAAAGGGAAAAAAAGCTGGCTCGAAGAACATTTGAGGGCCATCCGTTCCCATGAGGGCAGAAGTGTATCAAAACAATCACATCCTCTTAGCTTGGGAAGTCAGATGGATAAAGATGCAATTCATTGTAAAGGCTTCAACATGGGAGGTATACTTCAAAACACAAAATCTGGCATGTTTTGGATACAGCAGTAGTCCCGTGAATCTAAAACAGGTATGGCATGGGGCACCTGGGTGGCTCAGTCGGTTAAGCGTCTGACTTCGGCTCAGGTCATGATCTCACGGTTTGTGAGTTCGAGCCCTGCATCGGGCTCTGTGCTGACAGCTCGGAGCCTGCAGCCTGCTTCGGATTCTGTGTCTTCTCTCTCTCTCTGCCCCTCCCCTGCTTGCTTTCTCTCTCTCTCTCTCTCAAAAAATAAACATTAAAAAAAAAATTTTTTTTAACAGGTATGGCGCAGACAATGGGAAGGATGGGGGACACATAGCATCATCACACTGGGAGATCAATATGACGTCTCAACCCAAGAGGGCAGATGCTCTGCTTGCCAAAATAATAAACCTGAGAAACAGATGATGTGGCTTGATCTGTGACCAACCAGGCCTGCTCACTCCTTGAAGGTTAACAGAATAAAATGACTGGAAATTAGTCTGGCCTAACACACGCTGTCAAATAGCAGGGAAATCCTACGAGGACAGTGAAAAAAACATACTTCTGCAGCCTTGCCATTGTGAGTTTTGTTTTGTTTTTTTTTATTAAAAAATTGACACTCTTAATAGGAGAGATGATTAGGATAATGGTTCTTCAGTGCTTCCTAAGGATCCATCACACCAGTGAAGGGAGGAAATTTAAGGTACAGCTGGGTACCTTACTGTACCTATTAGCTCACTATTATTCCAGGAAGAGCTCAGGCGCTCGATGGCTTACCTTTTTTTTTTTTTTTTTTATTTAAAAAAAAATTTTTTTTTTCAACGTTTATTTATTTTTGGGACAGAGAGAGACAGAGCATGAACGGGGGAGGGGCAGAGAGAGAGGGAGACACAGAATCGGAAACAGGCTCCAGGCTCTGAGCCATCAGCCCAGAGCCCGACGCGGGGCTCGAACTCACGGACCGCGAGATGGTGACCTGGCTGAAGTCGGACGCTTAACCGACTGCGCCACCCAGGCGCCCCTCGATGGCTTATCTTTTTGAAAAATGTCACTAATAATCGGAAAGTTCTGTGTTTTGCTTTATGGTTTACAGCACACATCAACACACAGGGTTCCCCTGTCACACACACACACACACACACACACACACACACACACACACACACACACACATCAGAGACGTTCCTCCCACCCCGTCCTCGACACAGGCTTTCTTTCCCCCAAACTGAAGAAGAGATCAGAAGGAGGCTAAGCCTTTGCCTTAACTTCACAATCCAGCAAGTGGATACGTGAGTAATGCTGGCACTTGGCTTCTCAACTCCCCGTTTCCTCCCCACCGCCCACACCCCTGTGATAGTCATTCCAAAGCACAAAGTGATGGTGTTTTGCAGAGTGATTGATCAGTGTGTGTGCTAGGCAGTTATTTAAAATGATGTCGACTGAGGACTTTTAAGAATGGGGAAATACCATACAAAGTAACGTGACATGAAAAAGGTAAGATACGAGATAGAGTGTGAGCGTGTGTGTGAGTGTGTGTGTGTGTGTGTGTGTGTGTGTGTTCTCAGGGAAATGCCCCAAACTATTGAAAGTAGTCAGTGGTGAGATTAGGCACGCGACCAGTTTCTTTTTTATAAGTATTTCCTGATTTTCTACAATGAACATATATTGCATTTCAAATCAGGGAAAGTGTCATTTTTAAAAATGAAATTTAGCAGAAACTGGATTGGCTCTCCGATGCGCTTTTTCTCGCGTATGCCACCTTTTTCTGCTGATTGATTTCTGTGGCCCTTTTAAGTCCCCTTTATTCCATTCTTGCTGTGCTAGATTGTTGCTTGGTAACCATCATTTTCACTGATTGCCTGTTTCTCACTGGTGCTCTCTAGTGATGCCACATTGCAGAGCGATCCCCTGTGAAGTGACTTCCGTCCAGGGCCACAAAACAAAACCATCTAACCTTAATCATCACACCTTCCACCTTACGAGACGTGAGTACCACTGCCGGCTCCCCAAAACGTTGGGTTTCATAAATGTCCCAGAAAGAATTAACGTGGTGAAGATTCGAGGGGCCTACTTTTTGCTTCCACACGCAGCTGTGAGAATCTCTCCTTTTACCTGTCCTTCCCCGCTGCCGGTCCTCACCGTCGGCCCTGTGCCCTGTTGTGGCAGGTGCATTTTTGCTGCCTACCTAGAAGCCCCCGCCCACCCTTCTCCTCTTCCTGCAGAGAGATCCCAGATTTTGTCCAGATGCACACTTTGTATCTGCTGCAGGAGAAGTGGGGCCCAGCTCTTAAGAGAGGATCATGACTAAGCTAGGAAGGGTGTGGTGGTCCCACATCCCCCATGGCTTAGGCACAGGTGGGGAGTGTAATTTGGGCCGACAAGACACGAAGGGAAGTGGGCTGGAGTCTTTGTCCCTAAAGAGAGACGCATGAAGCAAAAATGGTCTCTGGATCCTGGTTTGGGAAGATGGGGCCCAGGGCCCCTTCAGGCACTCGAAAGTACAAGAATCAATACATCAAGGACACAGGTGCCACATGGTGGAGAGAAATGGAGTCCTTGATGGCACCACGGAGTCACTGAATCAACACATCTTAGGCCTGTCCTTTCTCCTAAGTTCTTACACGTGAGGTCATAAATCCCCTCTGTGTCAGAGCCACACTGGGTTGGCTTCTCTGTTATTTGCAGTTAAGACCTGCTAACTGAGCCAGTGCCAAAGTTAGACGTGTTTGCATGATGTGAACCTCCCCCTCGTCTCCGTAGGGTGGCCCACGTGTTGTGGATTATCCAGAGAACTCACAGTTTACACTGAGCCTGGTACAGTTACTACTGCCCTATTTTACTCTCCAAAATGTCCCAGTTTCAGATGATCAATTATATGGTCATTGTTCTGGGTCAGCCTGTGTCCCTGCAGTAGTCACATGTTGAAACCCTGCCCTTAGTCCCTCCAAATGTGACCTTACTTGAAAATAGGGTCATTGCAGATGTCATTCATTAAAGTGAAACCATACTGGAGTAGGTGGCCACTAATCCAAAGTGACTGGGGTTCTCATAAAAAGGGGGATGGCCCTGCTGATACCTCAATCTCAGACTTCTGGCCTCCAGACTGAGAGACGATGCATTTCTGTGGATTAAGCCACTTGGTTTGTGGTACTTTGTTACAGCAACCCCCGCGTTCTCATGCAGTCATCCTACCCACTGGCTCTGTCTGAAGAGGAAGGAATTACTCTGGCTGCCAGTGATCTGAGGTGTTGGCATTTGAGGGCAGCCTTGCAGGAAACGTGAGATGTCAACAGGCAGGGATGGTGTGTGGAGAGGGGGCATGAAATGTGTGAGCCAGGGCAAAATTACAGACAACTCTTAAGGCATCCTGACCCTAAGGGAACAGTCCGACCCAAGGCACCTAAAGCTTCTCTGAGAGGAGGAATTCTGCTATAGGGCAGCAGGAGAGGAGGTAGGGCATCCTATACTGTGTGGTCTTGATCTAAGTATACACAAATACATAGAGGAGACAACAGAATGCTCAGAAACAGATCTGTGTACATGTGAGCACTCAGTGTGTGACAGAGAGGCCCTGCAGAGCTGTTGGGGGAAAGACATAGTTTTCAACAAATGATACCAAGAAAATTATGTACATACACATCTGTGGAAGAAATGGAACCCCTACCTCACATCGTATGCAAACAGTCAATTCCAGGTGGATCAAAGAATTAAAGGTGAAAGGCAGAGGTACAATCTTTTAGAATACAGTGTAGGAGAATATCTTCATGACTGAGGGATAGGGAATAACTTCTTGAACAAGTCATTGAAAGCACCAATCATAAATGAAAACAGGGGCAAGCCGGAGTAAATTAAAATCAAGAAGCTGTTCTTCAAAGTGTAGCAACAGCTTTGCTCAGAGTGGAAGGAGATAACCTGCACAGGAATAACCAACCAAGACCCATTTTCCAAATATTTAAAGAGCTTCAAACCAATGAGGAAAAAACAAAACAAACAAACAAAACAAAACAAAACAAAAACAGATGACCCAAGAGAGAAATGGGTAAAAAACTGGAACAGGCACTGCTTCGAAGGGCCTATCTGGATGGCCAGTAAAGGTTCAACTTCATCAGAAGTCACACAAAACTATTAAAACTGTGTCACACACCTATTAAAACTATGATGAGGTAGCTTCATACCTTCCAGGCTGATAATTTAAGAGTCTGACCGAGCCAAGTGATGGCAAAAATATGGAGCAAGGGGGGCTGAAATACACTGTAAGCGGAAGTGCAGATTGGGACAAAGGCTTTGGAAAATAGTTTGACATTATCTAGGAGATTTGAAGTTTGCATATCCTGCGACTCCAAGTGTACTTCTAGATATATAACCAAGAACAGAGGTTCTCATGTGTCCAAATCTCCTGGGGGGCTTCTAGGCCCCACTCCCAGAATTTGAGTCTGAAGGTCTGGGTGGACCCCCAGATCTGCATTCTAAGAAATCCACAGGTAATGCTGACACTGCTGATCTAGGGAACCACACTTTGAGAAGCACCTGGAGAGATGTGTGCTCCTATGCTCCGGGATATACACACAGGAAGTGTTCTTAGAGTAATTGCTGAAAATGTCCATCTACAGTTGAATGAACAAAGTATGGCATATTCATACAGGGGAAATGCTAGAAAGCATTGGAAATGAATGGACCACTTGCAAACTATGGACACATGGTCCAAACAATTTGATTGTAAAATGCCAGACACAGAAGAGCTTACACAGGGGGGCCTGAGTGTCTCAGTGGGTTAAGCATCCGACTTGATCGTGACTCAGGTCGTGATCTCGCAGTTCGTGCTGACAGCACAGAGCCTGCTTGGCATTCTCTCCCTCTCTCTCTCTGCATCTTCTCCCCCAACTCAAAATAAACAAGAAGGCCTATGCAGTATCATTCCAATCATAAAAAGCGTAAAAAATAAATGCAACCCATTATTCAAGGTTGCACACATAACGTGATAAAACTCTAAGGGTAAGCGAGTCTGTCATCCTGAGCTCTGTGACCTCTGTTTGAGCACGTTAGCCACAGAACGTTGCGTGGCCACCCCTGGCCTCAAGGCAGGCTGAGACACGCTGTGTTTTAGCTGGGCTCCGTACCCTCCTGGGCAAAACCGGAGTTGTACTAACCAGAGGAAGTGCAGAATGGATACGGAGGAGGCTGCTAGGAGGCTCTGCCCTTTTAACTGCAGACGATAATCATTAACCACCCTGTGACACCGCCTGGGTCACACCCACCAGAAGCCAGGACTCCTGACGGCGGTCACCTGCAGGACAAGCGCCCCCGCCTTCCTCGCTGGAACACAGCTTCACCTCCGGCATCCTACAGAGGAGAATGATCTCCATCTTGTCACGTTTTGAATCTCCGATGGCTAATTACATTCTGTAGGGGAGGGACTGGGTGGTAAATCTGGCCCGCCCGTGGTGGGTAGCTGCTGGGTGACCACCGTCACCAAAGGGAAACACGGAGGTGTTACAGGAACTGCCATTGTCTTTCTGTGCTTAGGGTCAAGCGTGACTGTTTCCAAGTCATGATTCCAAGGGAATCAGGGGTTTTTGGTTTCGAGAGAGGTTCAGGAATCTTGGGGGTCCTGTACTCTTTTTTTTTTTTTTAATTTTTTTTTTCAACGTTTATTTATTTATTTGGGACAGAGAGAGACAGAGCATGAACGGGGGAGGGGCAGAGAGAGAGGGAGACACAGAATCGGAAACAGGCTCCAGGCTCCGAGCCGTCAGCCCAGAGCCTGACGCGGGGCTCGAACTCCCGGACCGTGAGATCGTGACCTGGCTGAAGTCGGACGCTCAACCGACTGCGCCACCCAGGCGCCCCTACTCTGTTTTTTAAAATTTTTTTTTTTTTTCAACGTTTTTTTATTTTATTATTTTTGGGACAGAGAGAGACAGAGCATGAACGGGGGAGGGGCAGAGAGAGAGGGAGACACAGAATCGGAAACAGGCTCCAGGCTCTGAGCCATCAGCCCAGAGCCCGACGCGGGGCTCGAACTCACGGAGCGCGAGATCGTGACCTGGCTGAAGTCGGACGCTTAACCGACTGCGCCACCCAGGCGCCCCTGTTTTTTTAACCTTATATTTATTTGATCCTTTTCTCAGACGTTATTTATTTTCTTATTCTAGGTTGGTTGTAAATCTCCTTCAGGGCCTATATTTGCTGCTGTTGGCACGGTAAGAAAACGCTTGCCAGGGAGGATTTCAAACCTGGAAGCGAATGTGTCAGCTCACTTCAAACCCAACAGCTGGTTGCTCATTCTCTGTGGCATTTTATAGACGTAAAAGGGAGCACCATTATGTCTTACAGATTTCATCTTTTCAGTCACCGTAAACTTCGTCAGACTCTCTCAGCCAGCTTGTTTTTTTCCTTTGAAGCCTTAACAGGATAAACCGTAGAGGGGAAATCCGATCGGCAGGTATTGCACAGCCGAGGGACGCCGGGCCGTGCGCTTTTCACACGCATCTCGTGGCCTCCCCACACCACGTCATCCGCAAGGTACACGCACAACAGAGGCTGCATTCCAGCTGCTTCCAATTACCGGAGCACCAACTGTGTCTAGCGCAGCCATGCTTTTTTGTAAATGGCTGGGAGTTAGGCCAGAAGTTAGACTTCTCGAATTCCATTTCCTTCTCTAAGATACAAACGTCTTCACAGATGTGGGAAGCTGCGTTTGTTTCTCCCTTTTCTCCCGCTTCACAACGGGGACGCGGTGCTGTGCGTGGGGGGAGGATGAGACCAGCAGCCCCCGCCCCCGTGGCGTGGAATTGGTAAAGACCAGTTTCATTTAGCGTCACGGCCTTTGGTTCCGAGTCTTCCCGCGAGCAGACCTCCGGGGATCTCTGGTTGTGCTCCCACACTTGGGCCTGTGTTTTTAAACTTGAGTCCCGGTTATAATTTTAGGTTGAAACAGGAGAAATTAGTGACCGTTGAGCAGATCTGACGATTCTTGAGGGGCAGTAGGGCGAGTCAACCCAATGCTGAATAGCGTGACTGGGATGTTGCTTTTCTGCCGGGCGCTGCCCAGAGCCCTTTACACACATGACCCTCATTTAGTCTGGAGGTTTACAGGAAGTGGGGAAACTGAGGCATGGGGAGCCCCACGGTCACACAGGTAGTTAGTGCTGGAGCCACACTTGAAGCCTAAGGGGGTCTGGTTCCAGTGCCTGTCCCCGCACCCACGGCGCCCGTGTGCCGTCGGCTCTGCTAACCTAGGGGTGGAAGCATATTGTCATCTGTGTGGGTGACAAAGCATTTTGTAGGAAGGACTAAGTGAGAGCTTTTGCTCATGTATTTTATTTTACTTGATTTTTTTTTTTAAGTTTTTATTTTTATTTTTTTTTGAGGTGGGGGGAGGGGCAAAGACAGAGAGGGAGACACAGAATCCGAAGCAGGCTCCAGGCTCTGAGCTGTCAGCACAGAGCCCGACGCGGGGTGGAACTCACCGACTGCGAGATCATGACCTGAGCTGAAGTCGGACGCTTGGCCGACTGAGCCCCCCAGGCGCCCCCAAAGTATCACTGTTTCAAGACATAAAGGCATGATTCTTAAAGTGCACGTGGCAGGATGTTTCCCGATATCTAAATTTGTATCTTGTTCTCTCTGCGTTTATTTCTGGAAGTAGCCGGGCCTCGTGTGCCCCTGTTTTAGGGCAGCTGGGATTGCAGAACTGAAAGCACCAGTTTCCAGTGAGAGCCTCCGAGAAGGACAGAGAGAGAAGAGTTCCCAGGAGGGGTGGCCCAGCCAGCCCCGATACGCCTTCTCCTCTAAAATTTCCTCTTTCTACCCCTTTCCTACGCCTGGAGTCACTCCTCGTGTGGTCCACTGTCTGCTTCTCTCACTGAGCACAAGGTTTGGGGTTCATCTGTATTGTTGCACGTATCTGCTACCCGTCCCTGCTCGTGCGGAGCATACTTGATTGTACGAAAATACCGTTTTCTTTTCAATGAGCCCACTAGATGATAGACATACGGATCGTTTCCAGCCTGGGTTTTATGAATAATTCTGCTCTAGACATTCACGGAGTAGTCCTTGACATGTGTTTTCACTTCTCTCGAGCAGATTCCTAGGGGTGGATGCGTTGCATTGCACACTGAGTGTATGTTTAACTTTTCGCTAGATTGTGAAAAGATTGTGAGGACTTGGCTGCAAGAGCGGTAAAGGAGCACTTTTGGTGACGGAAACGTTCTAAGACATTTGAAAACCGGACAGGACTAAAAGTCATCAGACCATACACTAACTGTGTGAATTTAATATGGAAAACGTCAGGCCTCAATAAAGTTGTTAAAAAAGGAGACGCTAGGGGTACGGCTCAGACAGTAAGTGTCTGACTTCGGCTTAGGTCATGATCTCGGGGTTCGTGGGTTCGAGCCCCACAATGGGCTCTGTGCTGACAGCTCAGAGCCTGGAGCCTGCTTCGGATTCTGCGCCTCCCTCTCTCTCTGCCCTTCCCCGACTCATGCTCTCTCTCTTTCTCAAAAATAAATAAACGTTAAAAAAAAAAATCAGAATCTGAACACTGGCCAGAAATCTGATAATATTAAGACATTGTTGGGAGTCTTTTACCGGTGATAATATCACGGTTATGTTTTCTTTAAAACCAACTCTTGTCTTTTAGAGATACACACGGAGTTACAGGAAATGATATAATGCCTGAGATTTGCTTCGAAATAATACAGGAGGATCTGGGTGGGCTTATAGATGAAACAAGCCTGCCAATAAGTTGATCGTTGCGGAAGCCAGGGGATGGATGGATACACGATTTATTTTATTATTCTGTCCTCTTTGGTACATGCTTCCATATTTTAAAGTTTGAAAAGATGAACTTAAGAGTCTCAAAAGAAAGAAAGAAAAAAAGCTGAATTGGCCACGTCCCGCAGTGGCCACTGACGACACCAGGCAGGAGTGAGGCAGTGAACGTCTATTGTCTCTGCCTGCTCGGCACACCCTCCCCCTTCTACTAACAGTGGCCAGACTTTGCTTTGAGTAAGGGCCAGCCTCTGCTTGCGTCTTCCGTGGTCTGCCCACCTTCGATCCAGGCCCCGGGCCCGGAGCCTCGGGGAGCCAGTCAGCCGCTGTCTCCTGGACATTCTCACTCAGCTCATGTGGGATGGTATGAAAAGGGGAGAAGCCAGAGCTGATCTCCCCCCCCCCCCGAGAGAGCAGCCTTGGGGTGCTGCTGCTATTAATCCCCACAGCAGCTGACTCCCACCCTTTTTGGGAACCCGGATCTCAGCTTTCTTTGGTTCTGTGAGCCGTCCAGCATCGCACCGACAAATTCCCTTCTTGTTTAAGTTGGCCAGTGTTGCTTTCCTTGGCCGAAAACCAAAACACCCCGGGGCAGACACAGCACAGCTTCCCGGACAGTCTGCACGTTCCTTCCGTCTCTGCACCTCCTTCGGGCAGATTCAGCTACAGGCGCAGACCCCCTCGGACGCTACGAGTTGCACAAGGCGACCTGGCAACTAAAACAGAAAGGAAAACACACCACACAGAGGCACCGAATTGGTAGCTAGGAGCCCTCGCTCTGCTCTAACACAAATGGAAAGCATCGTCATGAAGACAGAAACATTGACCGGACCAGAAAAGTTTCACTGGCCTCTAACGCGCCGTGGGGTAGAAATATATGAACCACAGATGAGAGGCACAGATGTAAGTTCTAAATTTTCCAGGAGCTGCATTAAAGTGGTAAAAAGAAATAGGTGAAATTAATTCCAGTAATACATTTTATTTAAGCCAATATATCCCAAATATTATCATTTCATACTGTAACCCCTGTGGAAACTATTACTATATTAATAATATTTTTTAATGTTTATTTATTTTTGAGAGAAAGAGAGAGACATCACCAGCAGGGGAGGGGCAGAGGAAGAGGGGCATTGAGCAGTTAGTGGTGGGAGAGGATGCACGGAGCTTCGCCAAGAAGCAGAAAGAGCTGCTGGGGGACGTACGATTACCTCCTGCGTCCGGTCCCTCGTGCCCAGAGCTTACACGTTGCCCCCCGATCCATGCCACACAGTAGAAGCCGAACGAACACGCTGAAAATCAACAACTCCTAGATCGGCCAGAAAAGGGAGGCCACGGGGCAAACCTCGGTGCCCAAGTGGGGGAGACAGCTTTCCAGAACAGAAGTCCGAGAGCAGGAGGCGCCGGGAGACCCAGCGGGGGCCAGAGCAGCGCCCCCCAGGGTGGACGCGGTGGATGCTGGCCTCGCGACGAGGACAAGCGTGAGAATGAAAACCTCTCAGCCCTAAGGGTCCGCCCCACATTTCCGTGAGCTTTGCCCCCAGAGGCTCCATCAGGTCTTAACAGAGGAGGGAAAAACATCCCCTGGGGTGTCCATCGGGGGAGGGGAAGCAGCCCGTCTTGCAACATGTCCAGGGGGCTCTGCTTTGCAAGGCCTGCCGGGCGGGGGGCGGGCTTTGGGCTAAGAGTCTCGCTTTCCTCATCTCCCAGCCTGTTCTTGTAAAGCGCTCTGCGTTTCCAGAAGCAACGTGAATGAGGTTCCGAGTGTCTTGCAGCCCCATTGACATTATTTCTTTTAAGCCCTCCAACACCCTTCTAAGTCTGCGTTACAGCCGAGGACCCTGAAGCCCGGAGAGGCCAAATAACTCGCCCAAGGTCACGTGACTGGGTAACAGAGGAGCGGGCTCCAGAGCCTGTGTCCCCTCCAGCACACCTTCCTGCCGCTTTGACTTCACTGTGGCAACTCAACGCAGTTCGCTCTGTCCTACGTCTCCAGCCGGCATATCGTCACCAGCATATTGTCTGGCTGCTAAATGGGGGAGGGGCGGAGAGCGAGGGGGACAGAGGATCCGAAGCAGGTTCTGAGCCGTCAGCACGGAGCCCGATGCGGGGCTCAAACTCCCGAACCGTGAGATCATGACCTGAGCCGAAGTCAGACGCTCAACCGACCGAGCCACCCAGGCGCCACCCCCCACTCCTTCCAACTCCGCTGCTGGTGGCCACACTCCTGCAGAGGCCCCTCCCGTGCTGAACTGGGTGACCGCGTAACCACAGGGACACTGTAGAAACGGCAGGGTGGGGCTTCCTCGTGTGCTCTCGCCGGAGCTCGTCACCTGGGAGGTGGATCCTCCAGTCTCAGGTAAACTTCCAGGAGATGCAGCCCCGACCCACACATTGACACAACCTCCTGAGACACCCCATGCAAGAACGACCCAGCTGAGTCGTTCCTTCCCCAATTCCAGGCCCACAGAAACTGAGGTGATACGTGTTCTTGTGTTTTCAGCACGTTGGAGCCATTTACCGCCCAGCAACAGATGAGCAACACAGCCTCTCTCTCTCTCTCTCTCTCTCTGGCTGTCTTCTGCAGCTGTACAAAAGTGCAGTCCTGCTCCACAGTGGTCAGAGTTCCCGTGGCTGCATGACAGGAAGCCCTCAGGACGCCGCGAACAGGCAGGAAGCAGTCCTGGGGCCACAGGAAGCATCCCAGAAGGATAGGGCAGCAGCAGGAAGTAACACTCAGCAGACAGGAAAGGGAAGACGATACAAACACAGAGGTCTGGGTTCTGCAGGCATTTGACAGATATTAAGTGAGTTCCAACCCTTTGAGGATGCAGGTATGGACCAGGAGCTTCCGAACTTTGAGGCTTCTTCTCCTCAGCCCCATCTACCTGCCTTCAGACTCAGCCAGCTCTAACGCTGAGGGTTCCAGAAGCACCCTTTCTTGTTGCTGGGGCTCTGTTGTGCTTTGCACGTACCCACCCCGGCCCGAGGGTGAAAACCCCTCAGGGCCATCGGGGGCCCAAGGCATCGCTTCTTTGCAGGTCTGGTACAGCCACCGTGTGCCTGGCACGATTCCCGACTTTGGCAGGTAAAGACAGGAGAGAGCGGAGGCAGGAGCCCGGCCACGCCCCACCCTCGGAGCGGCTGGGCCGGGAGAACTTTCCGCAATGATGGGCATGTTCTTTATCTGCAGTGATCAGGACGGTAGCCACAGGATACGGACCTCCACATCCAGTACTTGAAACGTGGCTCATGCCACTGAGGAATGGAATGCTTAACGTTACTTCATTTTAATTAGAACATACATGCAAATAGCCAGCTGTGGCTAATGGCTTCTGAATTGGGCGGCATGGCTCTTATCCACGTTCGGGGTCTATAACGCAGGCTCTGTAGAGTTGTATTTTTATTTTTTAATTTGTAAATTAAAGTACTATTTACATAGAGGAAATTTTGCTTTAAACCTTTTTTTTTTTAAGTGTTTATTCACTTTTGAGAGAGAAGAAAGAGCCTGAGTGGGGGAGGGGCAGCAAGCGAGGGAGACAGAATCCGAAGCAGGCTCCAGGCTCCGAGCTGTCAGCACAGAGCCCGACGCGGGGCTCGAACCCACGAACCGTGAGATCAGGACCTGAGCGAAGTCAGACGCTCTACCAACTGAGCCACCCACACGCCCCGAAAATTGGCTTTTTTTAGTGCACAGTTTTGCTCCTTTTGACAGATACACAGAGTCACGCAATCGCCACCACAGTCATCCCCTCCCCTGCCCCCCAAATTCCCACGTGCCATTTTGCGGTCAGCCTCTCCCCAGACCTCCAGCCCCTGGCAACCGCTCACCTGTTTCTGTCTCTATAGTTTTGCGTTTCCCGGAACGTCCTGCAGATGAAAGCCTACCCGGTGCATTTTGGGGTTCACCCGTCTTCTGCAGATTCGCACTTGGCTCTTTTTCATTGCCACGTTGTATTCCACCGCGTGGCTGTACGGCAATTTGTTAATCGGTCCCCAGTTGGGGTGCATTGGGATCGTTGGGGCGTTTCCACTTTTTGGTGGTTATTTGCGTACAGGTTTTTTGTACCAACGCAAGTTTTCATTACACTTGGGTTAAAGCCACGTAATGGGGCTGCCAGCCAGAAGGTAAGTTTGCTGAACTTCATAAGAAACCGCCAAACTGTCTTCTCAAGCGGTGGCATCGTCGTGCACATCCCGCCAGCTAGGTCAGCGAGCGCCCGGCCGCTCCACGTTTGCAACAACAGTTGGTATCGTTATTTTCCTTAAATAACTTCAGTAGGTGTCTACCGATGTCTCGTTGTTTCAACTCACTCCCAACAAGTGGTGATGTCGAGACTCTTTTCCTGTGCTTGTCTGTCATCCATATATATCTTCTTTGATAAATAACCTGTTCATGTTTTGTCTTGTGTTTTCTTTTATTTTTTTTTCTTAAATGGGGTGTTTCTCCGGATAGTTCACTGCCTCTTTTGTCCTTTTTTTAAAAAAATTTAGCGTTTTTTACTCATTTTTGAGAGAGAGAGAAAGAGACAGAGCGTGAGTGGGGGAGGGGCAGAGAAGGGGAGACACAGGATCCAAAGCAGGTTTCAGGTTCTGAGCTGTCAGCACAGAGCCCGACGTGGGGCTCGAACCCACGAACCGTGAGATCATGACCTGAGCCGAAGTCAGCCACTTAACTGACTGAGCCACCCAGGTGCCCCTGTGCACTGCCTCTTTTTAACACGGTCTTGTCACCTCCCAATAAAGCCCACTTTTCTTCTTGATGGTTTAGTGTCTTGGTATTAGTTCTATTTCTTTCTGTTTCTGCAACCAGCTCCAGGAGCTTCTATCAGGGTAAGAGCCTGACGGTCACAGGGTCCGAAAGGTTGACAAGGTTCGCCCTTGCAAGCTGTTTATTGCTCCTTTTCCGAGTGCCCGATTTGTGAAGGAGCTTCTCCATGCCCTCCAGACCTGGACAGAGTGAGAAGAAGTCAGCGTCTTGCATTTTGCTTCTTTAATGCCCTTTTACTGGCCCTTTCCTCGCGCCGTCTGTTGAAGCTGTCAGGATATCCAGTGGCTTGCTGTTGGAGGAAGGAATGCAGTGGGTGTCTGGACTTGGCAGGGTCACCGTGACGCAGCCCACGAGCTGCTGGTGTTACCAACACGCGTGGCCTTGCTCCTTGGGAAAAGACTCGTGGAGCTCTGTGGGTCTGGGCCTGAGCCTTCACATTGGACAGTAAGTTCAGCCGGAGGGGTCTGGATATACACAACGTACCTCTTGTCATCCAACACACCAGGCATCGAAAAGTGAGAAGTCACCTCAGATGACCCAGAAGAAAGAATCTTGGAGGTTGTATGTAAATCTCTCACTCTTAAAAAAAAAAAAAAAAAAAAAATCGTGGTAAAATACACCACGTGAATTTTACCATCTTAAACACCTTCAGCTTGGTAGCACTGAGTTCATCCACCTTACTGTGCGGGCATCCCAACCTTCCGTGTTGAAAACTTCTTTATCTTGCAAAACTGAAACTATGTCCCCATTACCTCTCTCTCCGCCAGCCCCTGGCACGCACCCTTGTACTCTCTGTATCTAAGAACCTGACGACCCTGGGGACCTTATATAAGGGGAATTATACAATACTTGACTTTCTGTGACCAACTGGTTTCTCTTAGCACAGTGTCCTCGAGATTCATCCATGGGGGAGGAGGTGTCAGAATTCCCTTCCTTTTTTTTTAAATAAATGTAAAAAAATTTTTGTTTAATGTTTATTTTTGAGAGAGAGAGAGAAGGAGGGGCACAGAGAAAGGCACAGGATCCGAAGCAGGCTCCAGGCTCTGAGCTGTCAGCACAGACCCCAAATCGGGGCTCGGACGCGCGAACCAGGAGATGGTGACCTGAGTGGAAGTCAGACGCTGATCC
Source organism: Puma concolor (assembly GCF_028749965.1). Classification (NCBI taxonomy): domain Eukaryota; kingdom Metazoa; phylum Chordata; class Mammalia; order Carnivora; family Felidae; genus Puma; species Puma concolor. Next base: position 4,069,020 of record NC_141682.1, read on the forward strand.
CACTGAGCGCCCCCCCGCCCCAGGCGCCCCTCCTTCCTTTTTCAGGCCGAGTGACTGATACCCCATTGGCTGTCTGGCCACACATGTGGGTGGAACTCTGGCTCCCACCTTTTGGTGCTGCTGTGAACATGGATGTACAAACATCTTTTCAAGACCCTGCTTTCAATTCTTTGGGGTTTATACCTAGAAATCGAATTGCCCCAACTTCTGTCCACCTCTCTCCTTCGGCCCCCGCCCTGCCCCCTCGCCTGAGTTACCAGCTTCCTTACTGGCCTCCCACAGTCACTGACCCCTTTCTGACTCGAGCTCCACACAACAGCCAGTGGTTCTATTTCAAATACGTGGGTCAAATACGTGTGTCTTTCTGCCGAAAACCCCTCAGTGGTTTCCATGGCCGGTGGGATAAGACCTAAATCCTTACATGACCCAACATGGCCCGTTAGGCTTTTTTGCCTAATTGGGCCCAGCTGACGCGGTCACTCTCTCTTCCATCCTCAGTGACCTGTCAGTCCCTTGAAGGTGCCACCCTCCCTTAACACATGCTGTTCCTTGGCTAGAATCCCATCCCCCAGACTCCCACCCCCCCACCCCAAATCATCTTTGGACTTCAGGTCAACTGTCATTCCTTAGGGAAGAGATCCCTGACCCTGTTTTCACTGTCCTCTTCCCTCTGCCAAGTATGTTTTCTTGTGACAGCTTTTCATAAAAATGTTTTACAACCCTCCCCCCCCCCCCCCGCCCCTGCCGCACCCCGCCAGCACCACAAACTTCTCTATCTCCATTTGTACCTATGTATTTGCTCAGACGATGATTGGTCAATATGTCCTGCACGTCCAGGCTGGAAAGTGAATAAACAGGCAAACTTCTCACCCTGGGGGGGCCCTTCTCCCCACACACTCTCAGGTCACCACCCAGCAGTGCCTCACAGGATTTTTGATGGTGGTGATTTTGTATTTATTAGCACATGCATTTGACCCACGTCTGCATCTCCCACTGAATTGTTAGCTCCACCAGGGAGGGTCTGTGTTCTGACACTTGACAATCATTTTTTTTTCCTTCCCCACTATCCCAAATTATGCAGTGGAGGTTTCTGCAGTTGGGGAGGTCGCAGGGGTCAGCACATCTGGAGTGCAATGGACCAGCCTCGTCCTGGGAAAACCACCTTCATGATCATGGTATCTCCCCAGCCAGGTAAGTAATCGACAATTATTAAATGATGGAAATGTGGGAACGTTGCCACCTTTTTAGGGGGCCTGGCTGAATTAGGAAGGCATATGGGGGTCCTCTGTAGTACTAGAGGGGTACTAGAGGGGTCTGACCCCCAATGCCCCACTGGCCAGGCATGTTCTTCCCGGATGAGCAGGTAAACAGCTTGAAGGGCAAAGCTGTGTCTGTCTTCCTGAAGCCGGTGCCTAGCCTGGGTCCCGGGATATTTGATCTAGCTGTTAGTTGATTGAATAAATGATTCCAAAAAGGAACACAGACATCAGGGATCGCAAGCATCTTTAGGCAAACTCCATTTACAGTAGAAAACCCTTAATTCAGGTGCTTAAGTGTGATGGCAGTTTAGGCTAGGGGGGTGGAGCGTCTGGGCCCCAGAGACTGCTGAGCTCATTTGTCCCTTTGCCCAGTGACCCAGGAGCAAAACTCTCCAGCTAGACTTTTAGGGGTTCCCCTCCTCGGCCCTCCCACCCCAAGCGAGGACTGGGGGGGGAGGGCAGTGTCCCTTCCCCCCTCCCCAGGACGGTCCCCACCTTCCCGGCCCCCCCACCCCACCCAAGGACAGGAACTGGGGCAGGACAGCCGTCCCCCCTCCCCGGTCTTCTCCCACCCCCACCCCAGGAGTGGGAGGGCATTTGTCCCCTCCTCCCCTGTCCCCGTCCCCCCGCCCCCGCCCCCAGGACGCGAGCGCGGGGAAGGCAGCGCTCCCCCGCCGGGCCCTCCACCCCACCCCACCCCACCCGACCCCACCCGAGGACAGGGGCGGGGGGAGGGCAGCGCGCCGCCGGCGTGGACACCGCCCCGGCCCGCCCCGGGAGCGCGCGCGGCCTCCGGCTCCGCTCCGCCCGCGATCCGGCCCGGGATGCCGCGCCCGCCCGCGCCCCGCGGAGCCCCGCCCCCCGCCGCCGCGCCGCCGCCGGAGGCCGCTCGGAGCTGCGCGAACATGGCCGAAGTCGGCGAGGACAGCGGGGCCCGCGCCCTGCTGGCGCTGCGCTCGGCGCCCTGCAGCCCCGTGCTGTGCGCCGCCGCCGCCGCCGCCGCCGCCTTCCCCGCCGCCGCGGCCCCCGCGGCCCCCGCGCCCGGGCCCGCCGCCCCGTCGCCGCCGCCGCCCGCCCAGCCCCCGCCGCCGCCGCCACCGCCGCCGCCGCCGCCGCCGGGCGCGATCGCGGGGGGCGCGGGCGGCGCGGGGGCCGCGATCGCGGGCGGCGCGGGCGGCGCGACGGGCCCGGGCGCGGGGGCCGCGTCGGGCGAGGCCCTGGTGGCCGCGGCGGCCGCCTCGGTGCGCAGGAGCCCCGGGCCCGCGCTGGCGCGCCTCGAGGGCCGCGAGTTCGAGTTCCTCATGCGGCAGCCCAGCGTCACCATCGGCCGCAACTCGTCGCAGGGCTCCGTGGACCTGAGCATGGGCCTGTCGAGCTTCATCTCGCGGCGCCACCTGCAGCTCAGCTTCCAGGAGCCGCACTTCTACCTGCGCTGCCTCGGCAAGAACGGCGTCTTCGTGGACGGGGCCTTCCAGCGGCGCGGCGCGCCCGCCCTGCAGCTGCCCAAACAGTGAGTTGCCGCGCCCCCGCTCCCCCCCCCCCCCCCCCGCCCGGCCTGGACCCCGGGGTCACCCGGACCCTCGGCCCGACTCCCGACTCGTAGTCACCTTCGGCCTTTGGCCCGGCCCGGACCCAGAGGTCACCCTGACCCGGGGCCCGAGCTTCGTCCCGGGGTCACTCCCGACCACCGCCCCGGATCCGCAGCCTGACTTAGATCCTGGGGTCACCCCAAACCTTGCCCTGACCCCGCCCTGCCCGACACCGGAGACGCCTCCGACCCCGCCCAGCCTGGGCCTCAGGGACGTTTTCCAACCCAGGTCCGATCTGTGCTCAACCGGGACACAAGGTCCACTCCTGACCCTCCCCCCCTCCCCCCCACCCCCCCACCCCCCCCCGCCCTGCTTGGGCCTTGGGCTCCGAGGGTCGCCCCGCCCCCACCGAGCCTGAACCATAAGGGTCGCCCTTGCCTCTGCCAGGCCTGGACCGGAGGACACCCCTGACCCCCGCCCAGCTTGAGTCCGGGGGTCGCCCCTGCACGCACTCCTGAAAAGTATTGCATCGGGAGGTGTTGGTCGGGGAGGTGCGCCCCTCACCCCCTCGCGCTAGGGGCCGAGTCAATGGCAGTGACTTTGGGCGTGTGAGGGACGTTCCCATTCCCAGGGCGGAGGGACAGGGCAGGAAGTGCTCGGTCCTCAGTGCCCCTGAATGCGCTGCTCCTGGGGTGGGGCAGTGGTACCCAGCACTTTGAGCATTTGTAGCACAGCCTGGGATTCCTGAGCCCAAAGGGGAAATAGCAGGGTGGGGGGGGGGCAGGGCAGGGCAGGGAGAAGGCGGTTCCAGGGGTGGCACAGCCACTGTCACAAGCGTGCTTTTAGCGACATTCACTCACTTTCCCTTGTCTTCTGGCTCCCACGTCTACTTTTTCCCCCACGGGCTCTGCTCCTGCGATCCCTGCTTTCTCAAGGTCTGTTGATGAGGAGAAAGCCTATTTACCTGCCCCGCTTCCTCTCCAGGGCACTTTCTGTTTCTGTGTAGTAATTGCCTTTAACTCCTCACGGAGTGTTTATATTTCTCCAACCGGCTTCCTGTTGCACAGTCGTCTCTGATGGGCTAAGTGTTCTTCTTTATGAGAGAGTTCAGGGGATTTTTGCTGGGGTGATCCCCGGCACCCAAAGCTTGTTTCTGTACACTTCTCCCCTCCCCAGGGTCTTGGCATGCTGGCTTGTAAATATTGCACTGAATAGTTTCCCAGTGCAACACCAGCAGTGACTCATTCCTGCTTAGGGTGTGAGAACAGACCTTTATTTTGCAAACTTGAAAGGTACGTATTTGGGTAAAATCAGGGCTTGGCGAGTCACGAAGTTATTCTATCCTGTGTTTGTTACCACTTTGTTCTCTCTCTTCTGGGCCATTCAGTACATTTCAGGGCCTGGGAGAGTGACAGGCAGAACAGCGCCTTCCCCTCCCCGCCCTGGGGCTCTTAGAGGCCTGTTTTCTGCTAATGCACGTCTGTATACTGGAGGCTGATTTTCAGCGTGCCCTGCCCAGCTGTTGAATAGGTACACTAACTAGGGCCTAGCTTACTGAATCTAGAGCCCACGGTATCTTCTGGAATTCGAAGGGACGGAGTGTTAGCCCGCCGAGTCCTCAGATCAGCCTCAGGATGGGCCAGTCCCAGGTCTGTGGCCTGTAACGCGTGGTGGGTGTTCGTGGTGCATCTCAGGTCTGCCCTCGAGGGGCCTGCCTCCTTGGTGGGCGCGTCTGGAGCGCTGTGCTGTGGCTGACCAGGCTCTCTGCCCCGCTGTGCCTGTGTCTGACTCGAGACGAGCTTCTGAGCAATCTCCACGTAGGCAGTGATGTAAAAATCACAAGAACAGAACAAACGGGCAGAAGGAGAAACATTAAGTGGACGTCCGTGTCTCCCCTCCCGTTTGCTTCTGAAAACCGACAAAGCCTGTTGACTGACGTGTTTGGCAGTTTGAGTGGGTTTATGTTTTGTTTTGTGTTTTGTTTTGTTTTTTTCTGTTTTAGAGATCGTAAACTAACTCCGTAATCCCGCATATGAAATGGCTGTTGTCAACTTCTCAGAGCTAGGCTCTCTGGCCTGTCCCACCGAAAGCACTCAGGAAATTTTAATGAATTCAGCGCAAGGAAGTTGAATGTGTACGTTTTTGTCACTCCCAAAATGGGAAATTCGTTATTTTTAAAGAAAGGTAGTAATTAATGTCTGTTTCCTCTCAGGCATTGATACATGGTTCTGCCATTAATATTGAAGCTATGGGGGCACCTGGGTGGCTCCGTCGGTTAAGCGTCTGACTTCCACTCAGGTCATGATCTCACGGTTTGTGAGTTCCAGCCCCGCGTCGGGCTCTGTGCTGACAGCTCAGAGCCTGGAGCCTGCTTCCGATTCTGTATCTCCCTCTTTCTGCCCTTCCCCTGCTCTCTCTCTGTCTCAAAAATAATTAAGCATTAAAACAATGTGGTTTTTTTTTTTTAGTATTTGAAGCTATGAATTTCTTTACCATAAATTTAAAATTCCTATCGTATTGGCATTTCGTTGATTTGGCGATGCTTGGATTTCATGGAGTGCAGGTGCGTGAGCCTTGGGGCCTTGTTTTTGTTGTTGTTGTTGTTGTTGTTGTTTTTGCGCTGTGGTCATAGACACACCCTTTCCCGATGGGGGACGTCACACGCACCTCCCATCCCGGGGACAGGTTCCGCTGCGCATTCCTCACTCTTCTTCCCCACTCAAGAAAGCATGTGGCTAAGAGGAATACCAGAATGTACGTTTTCCCAAAACTTCCATGTTTTTGAATGACTGGTGGGAAAACAGTTCCTTGTGACACACTGAGAGCCGGCCCTGCCTGCGGCTGCGGGGCTCCACCGTGCTGAGTGCGTGGGGACGCGCAGGGAGGGAAGCGCGTCCGTTATGACTTGTGCTAAGTTATACACGCCCGTAAGTTAGCGCGCACCTCGCTGGACTCTGCCGGGCCTCCCGAGCCGCGAGTCCAGCATTTCTCCCCACGACTGGGCCGGGCGCGGTTCTCCCTCCCTGGAGACGCAGCGCAGGAACTGGCGGGCAGTGCGTGCACAGAGCTGAGTTGTGTTTGTTGAATGAACTCATGAGTAACTGGAGGGATTTGCAGCGTCCGTGGGGAAAGCACTGGCACTGATTTCACGCGGTTTTCTGAGGCGGAGAGTCAACTTGCCCCGGGGACGCGTGGACCCCGTTCCCTGGTTTCACGGGTGGATACAGTGTCGTGTGACTAGTTCTTTACGCCCTCAGATTTGGAACTTGACGTCGATGTTATGTGTGAGCCACACAGAGAAAGGCCCGTACGCAGCCCCCCACGTGCTCTTGCCCCCTCTTTTCCAGCCTTCTTTTCTTTAAAAAACAGGTTTGTAATAAACACGGGCTACTTGATTAATTACAGTACAAACAAGACTTCTGTTTGCGATGGCCTCTGGGAGTGGTAAGATCACAGGGCCCTTTTTTCCCTTTTTCCTTTCCCGTGTTTTCCAACCTTTTGGGGATGAGCAGGGGTCTTTTTTTCTTCCCCCGACACTTTCTATGACAGAACATTTCAAACTTGAAAATAGAGTGGTGAACTTCTATGCACCCGTCACCGGCGTCATGGGTAGCCTGCCGTGACCCGGCTTACTTTTCCTTCGTCCCCACTCAGCTTTCCTGCGGCCCCCACTTATCTGGACGGAAATCACAAATGTCATCTCCTTCTGTGTGTCAACGCTTCAGTAAAGATAAAGATCCTTTTAAAAAAATTTTTTTTTAACGTTTATTTATTTTTGAGACAGAGAGAGACAGAGCATGAACGGGGGAGGGTCAGAGAGGGAGACACAGAATCTGAAACAGGCTCCAGGCTCTGAGCTATCAGCACAGAGCCCGACGCAGGGCTCGAACTCACGGACCGTGAGATCATGACCTGAGCCGAAGTCGGCCGCCCAACCGACTGAGCCACCCAGGCGCCCCAAAGATCCTTTTTTAAAAAGCTTCACCACAATGTTATCACACCTTAAAAATTAACGATAATTCCTTCACGGTCATCAAACTTCCGGCCACTGTATGCGTTCCCCTTGCTGTCTCGTGAATTTCTCTTCTTCCACTGTGCTTATTTGGATCAGGAACTAAATCAGGTGCAGACAGCCTGTTTGGCTGGTGTCACTCACATCTCTTGTCACCTGTAGGCTCCATCCGTCTCTGTTTCCCTCGCTGAAGAGATGGGCTCATTTGCCCCATATCGTTTCCACAGCCTGCGTTTGTGGACTGGATTCCCATGGTTCCCCTTACATAGGTTAGTAGTGGGGCTAAGATCTGATCGGACGCGGGTTTGATGCTGCTTTGCCTGAGCTGCCTCTTAGGCGGTAGGGCGTGTGTCTGTCAGGAAGCAGAGATGTCTGTCTGTCTCTCCTCGCGCCTTTGGATGGTCCTTGCCTAGGCCTGTAGACTGGTTACCGCCTGTTCCGTGGCCGGTGATCTTGGTGCCTGGCCGTGCCGGCGTGTGCCCCCCTCTGAAGGACATGCTGTGAGCAGCCCGTGGGAGGGCTCTCAGCTTCCGCACACGGACCGTGATGGAAGGTGACTGACTGTGACCAGCAGAGCATTTTAGCACGTACGAGATCGTTTCCTGTAGCTTCCCAGGGCTGTTCCGCTGTGGTCCCTCGGAAAGTAAGGAATCAGTCACTAACCGTCATAGCAGTAGTTATCAGATTGAAGTCATTTTGAAAGTAGTCGGAAAATGCCCCAGATTTGCTGCAGACAGCAGCATCCCAGGCAGCAGAAACTGCTTTTCTCCCTCACTCTCGACGCCGTGCCTCCCTGTCCGCCGCGGCCGCAGGATCCCCTCGCGACCCGGAGCCTGGGTCGTGGCCGGAACTGTGTGCTGCATGGGGTTCGGGACGGGAGAGGGTGTCAGCTCATCTCCCAGCCGCCGCGAAGGGAGACTGCGCGCCTTGGACTGGAGAGAAGACAGGTGGCCAGAAGGGCCTCTGAGGAAGAAACGTCCCCGTCCGGGGCCTCCCAGGAGGGAAGAGACGGTGTGGGTGTGGAGGCTGCCGGACTCAGACGTGCCCGTGGAAGGAGGAGCCGCTCAGGAGACCAAGCTGTGGGTTCGGCCGCATGGTGTCCGCACGGCGTGGGCCAGAATACAGGATGCGCATTTTCTCTAGATACACCCCTCGCTCTGGTTTTCTTGCCCTGTGGCAGTTGTTGTGGATCACTTGTGGATATTTGTTCAAAGTTACACTGTCATCTTGTTAAACGTCTGCTTGGAAAGGGCTTATTTCTGGCAGCGTAACCCATTGGGAGCCGGTACGCGGAATCCCTGTTAATGAAAACGTGTGCCCCTTTCCAACATTCAGTTCACGCTGACTTTTTTGGGCCTGTCACCCACATAGGAAGACGTATGTAGTATTTTAGCAATGAGCCTGTGAGAAGGATATTACTTATCATGGAGCGTGTGCTGAAATCGAATTTATAATAACTTTACAAAAGCCTTTGTCACTGGGAGAGGGAGAGGGTTGGTGGGCGCCCAAAGGGTATTGTGTAGAGTTTTAATGACGTTCATAGTCAGTGCTGTCGAAAAAGACAGCTATGTTTACAATTATGAGCTGAAATGAAATGAAAGCTTTTGATTTGGAGATACAGTAATTTACTGTTTGCTGTTTTTGCATCTTGTGAATGTCAGGGGATAAACTTGGTAAATTAATGACAACTCAAATTACAGCAATGCCTCATTTCCATAATTACCCTGCATTTAAAGCATTTCATATTAACAGGAGAGGATTATATAAATGCTTTTACTTTGATTTCCTGGAAATGGGCCCTTGCATCGTGACTTGCAAGGAGGTTTCGTGGGCAATGTTCGCCGCCCCTGTCGCTTTTCACAAGTTTCCGGTTTTCTGGGCAAAGGTTCCTGATGGATTTAAAGGAAAGCAGATGGAATCTCTGGCTGTACGTGTATTTCATAAACGTAGAAAGGGAAGCAGTGAGGGTGTGCTGTGCACTGCCCAGGAGTCTTGGACAGAGGCCGTGAGCACAGCGGGTCCCCACCGGCCTCTGCTGACTGGTCCTGCCACCGTGCCCCTGGGGCCTCACCAGACCCCCTGCCAGGAGCCCGATGGCAGGCCGAAGATGTGTTAGTGCGGGTTTTGCTTTCCTCGGACGTAACGGTTCCAGCCTCACCTCATGAGCCGGTTGCAAGCGTGTGGCATCCTCTCTCCTACGAATACTTTCCGGGAGGCACGCAGAGAAGAAATGGCTATTTTTACGTGGTCTGCTTAAGAAGACGCCTTTTCCCCTTCGTCATCTGTCACATGTTCCACCATGCCCAGAAAGGCACACATGTATCTTCTGTTTGTTTCCTCGGCAAGCGGGGCTCTGGTTCTTCTGCACGTGCGCGCAGAGCGGGGCTGTGACTGCGTCACCTTCCTGCTGGAAGCCACAGCGGCCGCCCAGCGCCCTGCCCCTGAGCCCCGGCCCGGCGCTGCTAAAGGGCTTCCCCTGGCCTGCCCCTCTTCCCCAGGGCACCCCCCTCCCCCCACCTCGTCCTCTCCAGCAGGACTCAAGATGTTGCGTCCAAGGGCCCTTCCACACCCTCACACGTCGCTGGGGACCCCGGAGAGCTTTCGTTCACGTGGGGCTGTCCGTCACCCTCAGCGTATTAGCGATTGGAAGTGAGAAGTTCAAACACACGTGTTTATTGACCTGCTCAGAAAGAGCAGTGATAAATGTATCTCAAGAATTGCTGTTCATGACAAAACCACTCTATTTCCCCAAACACAGACATTTAGAGTAGGGTGTTTGGTGTTTGGAAAAGGCTTAAGGTCTGGCTTGATCGAAGATGGCTGGAATGTCCTGGCTGCTGTGCCTCTCGTCTGTGGGGGTAGGTGGCTTTGGTTCAGGCTGGGAAGGAAATTCAGCCTCACGCAGAGAGAGGGCTGGACGAGGGAGGGGTATCCTGGCGCCTTTCAGATGATTGTGGACACTCGACGCCTCCCCAGAACCTGACAGGTGGTAGTTTCTTCAGGGTCACTTGCAGTATGGAGTCTGACACATCATCGGTGGCCGTGTTCTCTCTCCGTTACATTAAAACCTGTTGCTCTGTCTCACATCTAGAATAAATCTCTCATTACCCGGCTTGGTTTTGTGACCTCATGCATTGGTTGATTATTGGGGGAAGTATCGATTGAATTATGCAGATCTTCTGATGTCAGTATGTCTTATCATATAAAGAAAAGCATATTTTGTCTTAAGTTGGGTCGGTAAATTTGAGCCCCCTTGAACCCAGCAGGTCATATTTTTTGGAAAATAGAAATCTTTGAAAGGATCAGACATTTTTATGTAGTTTAATTGTAAAATTTGCTTTAAAAGTTGAGCGACACAGTGTATTTTTATAGAAATAAAAAAAGTCATATAATTTAGTCATTGGCCTTGTTAGCACCTCATGACCTAATTAGGCTTAAATTTAGGTGGCTTTTTTTTTTTTTTCCCCCTTGTGTGGACAGTCAATTCTTGATGATTTCATATGGGGCTCTCCCATCTTGTCAGTTGTTTCTGTTGTCTTCCCATAACCAGGCAGGGCATGGGGGCCCTCGTCCTTCTTCCTGGTTCCGGGGTGGTGGTCCTGCTGCCCCCCCTCAGCTGCGGGAGTGGGGCCACCAGGAGAAGTCAGGGACAAGGGTCTGGACACAGAACTGTGAGAGTCTTCGCGGGGTGTCAGTGACAGAGGAGGTGTGTTTTTATGGAAATAACTCCCCGTTTGGGATTTCTTTCGAAACCCTTCTGAGCACACTTCTAAAAAACTGCCAACTTTCGATAAACACTGGCATTCCCTCCCTCCCTGATTTCGTATTTCCCCCCCTAGATCTCTCTTCCCTCCTCGCAGTAAATCAGTATCCTAGGGCCCAGCACTGACCTTCTGTCTGCTCAGAAGAGACTCTGCTTTCTGGGGTTTGTAGCACAAGAACAAAAGGTACTCACTGTTTTTCCAGACGGACAAGCAGAAACTCCGAGTGCGTTCTGACCCCTCCCGGGCCCTTCCCACAGACTCGCACTGCCCCCTTTCACAGCTATTCTGGGTTTTATAAACTTCATAGTTGCGGAGTTTGAGGTCATGTGGTGGTTGTGCCTTTGACGCCCGAGCCTATCGGTGGCCTAGCGAACTGCTCGGGAAAATGTCCACCAGGACCCCTCCCGCCCGACACTGGTGAGCCACGTGAGTGATTTGGGCTCAGGCACGTGCACGGGCAGTGGCTGGGGCCAGCTGTCCATCAGAAACCTGCCCAGAAAAACTCCCTCCTATCACACGATTTGGTTACAGTTTACCGGTGAAATTAAGGATCCTTCTCTATGCTACCGTGGAGCCGTGGGGGAACACAGGCAGTGAAACACAGCTTGTAAGCCTAGGAACCCTCCGGAGCTGATTCAGAAAGAACTTGACAGTGGAGTCTGATGGTCCTGGTGGCAAAGCAGGCAGCTTGGAGGCTGCAAAGCTCCGTGAACAGAAGTTTGTGTCTGTCTGCCTCCACCCTTGGGGACATAAATATATCCGTTCTGCTTGGCTGGTACACCCCTGAAGCTGGGAACAGTGACTCATCACAGCTTGAGGAAAACATCTTTCCCTCAAGAATAGCCACCTCCCTCTGGTTGGATTCCGTATCAGCTGCGAACATTTATAGCCCTGCCTTGGCTGCTAGCATGCGAGGACACTGCTGAATATTTGGCTTTCTTAGCGGTTGTGTTTTTCTCTGCAGACGGTGGTGTGAGCAGGTTTTCCAGACCTGCTGACCCCTTGGGTTAGCCAACAGGAGGTCTCACGGAGAGTCTAGAACTTTCTGCAGTGATAGAAATGTTTTGTGTCTGCGCCATCCAACATGGCAGCACGAGGCGTGTGTGGCTGGTGAGCGTCTGAAATGTGGCCGAAGTGGAGAACTCAGGTTTCAGTTGTTTGGTCTTTAAGTTCGTTCACGTTTACAAAGCCGCACGTGCCGCTGGCCTGGAGAGGTGGCCGGTCTGTGGGTCCCCGGGGCGGGCGTGGCCGCTGCCTCAGTTTACCCATCATCCCCGAGGCACGCGTATTATTTTCTGCAGGGTGCTCGAGGTGAGAGAGCCCCACAGGTGTGGCCCGGGCCTGGGGCTCAGGCGGACTCCCTGCGGCTCCGGGGGGTGAGGCGAGGCGGCCGCCAGCCGCCGTGGCCTTCCGGAAGGACGTTGAAACGTCTTGTGGCTGCACAGGCCGGCCATCCTCGTCGGCTTCTGCTCCTCGGCACCGCAGACACGTGAGCATGGACGGTGTGCGTTTTCGCCTGTTGCCCGGGTTCTCGAAGCCCGAGGGCCGAGCAGAGAAGCGAGGGACCCAAAGTTGATGCCTGTGGGTAATAGAGAGAAGACACGCGGTTGCTGGTGTGGGAAGCGGCGTTCCTCAAACTCCGTGGCCCTTTCCGGCCCTGGCTTTCCTGTGTCCGTTGGTCGTCGACAGAGTGCTTGTGAGTCCAGTGGCTTGATGTGAACATTATACGCTCACAGATTTTGAAGTTCCTTTGTGAACAAATGAGTGTGCGTGCCGCCTGCACGGACGCCTGCTCACGCCCGTGACCAGTATGGCTGGTCATTCTCTGGTGTGACTGTTGGTCGTGGACCCGTGGACCGCCCCCCCTCCCCCCGGCCCCGCAGGGAGCCGCGAGCCCATGAGGGCAGGGCTGAGCTCCCTGCACTTAGCGTTGCACTTAGCGCTTGGAGGCCACGAAACACGAAACACCTACTTACGCACGTAACCTTCTGTGGCCTGCTGCTTGTCGTACGGGACAAATTCCAACGTCTGGCTCACGGAAAGCCCGGAATCGGTGTTTCTGACTCGTGGTCAGGAGCCCCGTGCTCCACGTGGGAAATCGGGGACCCGCCGTCGTCGGCTCGGCTCTCTGGGCCGTGGCGGTGTCTGCACCCGGCTTTCGGCCAGCGACCAGAGCTCGGCCCAGGGCCGCTCCGCGGGAGGGCCGTGTGTGTGTCCGGGAAGAAGAGGAAACGCCCCGGTGGGCGGTCAGCCGGTCTCAGCGCCTCGGGACCCTGGCAGCAGACCGCAGCCTGTGGGCGAGTCCCGCCAGACGCCTGTCTTTGTAAATGAAGTCTTACGGGAGCACGGCGGTGCCCGTTCCTTGACATGGTTTCTGCGGCTGCTTGCTTGAGGCAGAGGTGGGGTGGCCCGAAAACCTAACAGATTCAGCGTCTGGCCCTTTACAGAAACAGCGCACACACTCGGCAGCCCAGTCCATTCAGTGATACATTTTGCCGAGATCGTTACCGGTTTTCTTTACGTGGAGCCCCTGTGTCTCTTGAGGTGTTATGTTTAATTCTGGGTGTTTTATATATTTGTCTTGGGGATGGTCACTGTCAATAATGGGATCTTTTTTCCCTTATTATTTTCGAAAGGGTTAGTGCTGCCATGTAGGAAAGGAGGGCTGTGTGTGTGTGTGTTTTCTTTTTTTTTTGTATGCACTTTATAGTACTAATTTATTTTTAAATTTTTACATTTTAAAAACAAGCTTCCAGAAAAGTTTTAAGACTAGTTCGAATAACTCCTTTCCTCTGCCCAGATTCAATGTTTAACTTTCTGCCACGTTTGCTTTTAGTATTTTCTCTACACGTGTCTGTGCTGCTGGAGAGAAGGTTACGCATACGACGCCCCCTTTTCCCTTGGAGTAGGGGTATCTTCCGTAGCCGCAGCCTGGTCACCGAGTTGGGGACCTCGTGCCCCGCCCTCTAATCCACGGCCCGTGTGCCCACGCCATCAGGTGCCCCAGTAGCACGCTTTACGGCGTCCCGGGTCCTGTCCAGTGTGGAGCCCCGTGTTTGGGTGCCCTGTCTCTCTGGCCTCCTTGCTCTGCGACAGCTCCTTGGCCTTCTTTGTGTTGACCTTGACATAAAAAAAAAAAAAAAATAGGACAGTCATCTTATCGGATGCCTCTCAAATTAGATTTGACTGGTAAGACCAAGTCCTGATGAGATTCGGGTCAGGCATCTCCACAGCCCGAGCGAGAGCACTCCTCTTCTCCAGGGCCACTCCAGTGCTAGCGTCCCTCCTGGTGGAGGTGACGAGGATCCCTTGGTAAAAGTGTCGACTGCGCTTCTCTGCCCGATAGTTACTGTTTTTCCTTCTGTAGTTAACGAGTAATTTTTGCCCTTCAGCGCTGGAATAAAATGCTTATTTTGTATCTAGTCGCTGTTACCATTCCTTGTAACGGTTCTTAAGTTCCCGTTTTGCGTGCGTTTTCTAGGTCAAATTTTCATCCGCAAATGATGATGATTTTGTGTCTTTCTTCCACTGCCTTTTATCTCCTTTCTTCTTGCATCTTGTCGAGTTTGCTAGAACCTCCAGATAACACAGAACGGGTACCCTGATGGTGGGCTCCGTTCTTGTTTGGAGCCGGACCAGGAAGGCTTTATGGGGCCTTTCAGAGTAAATGTAGCCTTGCTGCTCCGAAGCTGCTTCCCGAAGGCAGTCTTCCTGGTACCTCGCTGAGGTGAGCCCGGGGCTGCGCACCCACGGCACCCCTGGTCTGGCCATCCCGCTGTTACTGTAGGGTCGGTAGTGTGTTTATCTGACATGATCCGGTGGGGGTGGGGGGTGCGCAGGATTGTGCTTTCCTCATTTACTGCTGTCGTCCCAGTACCAACCAGTGACCCCGGGCTGGGCACATAGTTGGCGCTTTGTAAGTTGTTGGCAGAATGAATAAAAAAGCAAACAGGAAAGGTCTCAGTGCAGAAATAACCTGGCAGAAGACGGTGACCAGAGGTGACAGGAGCTTAGCATCTAAAAGGTCTGCATCGTCACCCCCCAGCTCGGTGCCCTTGGGCAGGTGCCCTGACCTCAAGCTCCATCTGTGAGATGGGCACACTCCCCACTTGCTGGGGAATTACGAGAACTAAAAGCGCTGGGCCAAAGTGCTCACCTCAGTGTCTGGTGTATAGGTGCCCTCTCCACGTGCCTAGGCCGTTGCCATCGCTGCTGTCACCGTGACCGTGTAGGAGAGGCTTTGTGGCTCTGTGAGGCGTCCAGGTGTCCGAAGTGAGATCTCCTTTGTGGTGGGAGAGCTGTTGCAGGGCCTGGAGCCCGTCTCGGTGGGGTAGTCTGGCCCCCGCCCTCCAGCAAAGGTGCCAGTCACTGGCAGGGTGTCACAGAGCATGGCATCCGGTCTGTGGTGGCTGGAGACTGGGCTTGGGTGGGCCAGGATCCCTCGCAGCTCCTAAGGCGGTGCAATCAGAGCAAACTAGGGTTTGTTTCTTGTGTTTCTCTGAGCTGCTTGCGCAGAGGGTGGGGATTTGAAAAGACAGACTCGGGTTTTCCCGTGGATCAGTTTGAACCGCCTTCGTGGGGCTCAGAGACCAGCCCGCAACTGGGGAGGGACGCTGAGAGCAAAGCCAGCCTCAGTGCAGCGGTCTGACAGCCCCTGGCTGGGGCACAGGGCACTCGGCAGAGGATCAGCGGGCAGCTGGGGACGGAAGCCCAGATCGATCCAGTAATTGGTCTGCACGTCAAGGCATTTACAAATACGGACAAGTATGGAAGATGACGGAACGTGTGCTTGTGACCCACGAAGAATTGGCACTCGTCCACATCGTGTCATGTGCTTTCAAGGCTTTTTAGAGTTTTGTTTTATTTTTCTTTTCTTTACTTATCTTTGCCCAACGTAGGGCTTGAACTTGTGACCCTGAGAGATCAAGACCTGAGCTGCGATCAAGGGTCTGAGGCTTAACCGACTGAGCCACCCAGGCGCCCCTATTTTTTTTTTTTTTTTTTTTTTTTAGTTTCGTTTATTAAGTAATCTCTCCATCCAGCATGGGGGCTCGAACTCACAACCCCGAGACCAGTGGCCGCTCGTCCAGCTGAGCCGGTCAGGCGCCCCAGGCCTTCTTTTGAATAGAGAAACAACAGCCTGCAGATGACAGCAGGCCCCGAGTCCCCCTTCCTACCACGTTTCTGTCCCTCCTCCAGAGGCAGCCACCCTTCGGATTTTAGCTCCGGATCTGTCTCACTTCCCCTGTTTCAGTTGTTGCAGGGGATGGGGGCAGACGTATAGAAGTGGCCTCACAAATCTGCCCGTTACGCTACGTGTATTTTCCACTTCTCCAGAAGACTGGTTCGTGGGTGACACCGTCAGACACAGAGGCCTCCTGTTTCTTCACAGCCCTGCTGCTCGGGCCCCCGTCCTTCCCGTCCTGCAGCCTGCTGTCCCACCTGTCCCCCATTCTCTCGGCTCTGGCCAGGGTGGCTCCCGTTCAGCACGTCCAGCACGTCCAGCGCTCCCGCGTGCGCCTGGCTACCGGGAGCCCCTCCGTGTCTCGGCTCGAGCACCTGTGCCTGCTCTGCTCGCACCTGCTCCGGGGTGGCTCTGGGCTCCTGCCCCGTCCCCGGGCTCGTCTGCGGCCCTGCGCGGTGGCCCCGGCATCTCCACGTTGAAAGCAGACGGCATTGGGAAGACCGCCCTCAGCCCCCCCGGCCCGCATGCCCCCTGCCAGGTGGTTACTGAGGCCTTCGCTTCTACCCGCGTCCACACGTGGGTGCTCGCGGTGCGGGCCGGGTCAGGAGGGAGACCTCACGATCGTGAAGCGTGAGCGTGTGGTACCATTTTGGTGGGGTGCAGGGTGCAGTGAGGAAGCCAAACAGAGACTGTCAGGTGGGTGGGGAAGTGATATTTTGGCATCTCCGTTACGAGCAGAAGCTGCTGACTGGAAGCATCGAGGGCAGAGACTTCCCAGCGGTGGGACCTGTGGGTGCAGTGGCTGGGGTGGGGGCGGACGGTGCACCCACAGAGGAGGCCAGAGACTGAAGGGCCCAAGGCCCCCGGAAGGTTCCAGGGGGCGGTGACATTCCCAGCAGGGCCACCGTGGCAGCGGTCAGTAGGGTCTGTAGGGCCGAGTGCTGGGCTGGCTCTGAGGGCGTGGGAGCGGTGCGTGCGTGTGCATGTGGACGGGTCCCTAAAGCACCCAGGAGGAGCTACCTGTCCAGGGCCTGGAGTCCTCACCTCCCGCAGGTGTCCCCAGCGCTGCCTGGCCTCATGGTGCGGAAGGAAGGAAGTGTGCGCGAAAGTTCCGGAGCCCGGGGGGCTAGGGTGGATTTTATCCACCCCCGTGCCGGGGACAGAATGTCGTTGAGAACGATGGTTTCCTTCTGTGTGGCAAAACGAAAAGCTTCAGTCATGAAACCACACGACCTGAGGGAAGCCCCAGGCAGGGGCTGGCTCCTCCCTGAGACTCAGAAGGCTGTTTGGACAGCGGGAAGGCCCTTCCGGACTCTGGCCGCGTTTCCAGCTCATCTTGCTGAGTGTGCTGTGACTGCTTCGGGGTGACATTGCAGATGGAGCCACGGCCTGCTGGAAACGCTAGAGGGACCACCCCAGCCGCGCCTTCATCTGGGGAGGTGAGGGTCACGGACGTCACGTCTGTGCGCTAATGCCCGCCCGTCTCTGTGAGCGCAGAACACCTAACGGTGCGGGAGAATGTGTGCGTGCGCCTGTGGTTTCGAGAGTGTGCGTCCGTATGCTTGGAAGGTGGGCTACTGCTCGCTTGATAAAATAGCGTGGGAACAATTACTCGCACAGCTCGAGGTGCCGGCTTGGGACCCTGCCCTCGGAGCCCCGGCGAAAGCACAGATTCCCGAGTACTTTGTGCGTACCCCGTCCCTGATTGGAGACCGAGAAGCCGAGGCACAGGCCACGGTGGAACCGTCCGGGGCCAGCACCTGCCTATCTTCAGCCCACACCCTGGTCCGCATTTTCTTCTGCTCCCCGGGCCTGTGAAAGGCGGAGGAGAGGCCAGAAGAAGCCTTGCTGGGGAGGCCGTGCGTGCTGTTTCCCTGGCCCGGCTCGCGTGCCCCAGGGCCCTGGAGACACAGGGTGGTGGCCTCGGACGAGCTGAACGTCTCCTTGCCGACCCCTCTTGCACCCGGGGGACCTGGGCGCTGGCCCATCGCACCGCTTCCAGATGGAGCCAGAAGAATGCATCGCCAGCTGCTGAGAGCCCTCTGTGTACCCGGGCCGTCCTCAGCCCCGGTCACCGTCTGCTCAGACAGGCGGACAGCCACCGGGACGGGAGGGTGTGTAGGCTAAAGGGGCTTGAAGGCTGGAGTCACACAAAGGGTGGCACCCGTGGGGCCCTCTGAGGGTGACCAGCGGCAAGACCAATGCCACGGGAACAGCAGGTAAGACAGGGCCAGACTAGCGTGTCTGGGGACGGGCCCGGGATGTGGGGAAGGGGGGAAGGGGGGAGGGGCTGTCCCGGCTCCCCCTGCCGCACCCTCAGGTTCTCGGGGGCTCCGTGGGCCCCCCGCAGGTGTGCCCTGTGCGGGGCACCCTGCCCCCTCCTCTTCAAGGCCGAGTGCCCACGGCCGGAGGGGCGCTTCTGCTGACACACGAGGGGTACACTTCACTGAGCAGCCAACGTGCCACACACTGTCCCAGGGAGCCGTCCGGCTTCGTGCCTCGGGGAGGGCAGGGGGCCAGGCGGAGGCGGAACAGCTTGTCTGCGTTACGTGTTGCCCTTTCTTGTAATATTCTCCCTAACACTTATTTCGACTTATGACCCTGTGTCCAGTGAATTGAATTTTTCTAAAGTAGATCGGTTTGGTTTTTTAAGTGCCGGGGAGATTGAGATGGGCCTTCCCGGGCGGGTGTCAAGCAGGAGTGGGAGCCCAGCCTGGGCCGCTGAGTGGGCCCGGGAGGCAGTTGCCCCGTCCCGTGTCCGGCCGGGACAGGCGCCCCTGTCAGCACCCCGGGCCCAGGAGCCACTCGCCGCAGGTCAGCTACTGCCGGAGCCCCTGCCTCCAGCTCATCTTTAAATCGTGGTGACACATACATGAAGTAAAACCCGCCGCTCTCCCCATCTCTGTGTCCGGTTCGGGGGCATCCGGTACGCTCACGCTGCTGTCACCAGCGGCCAGCCGCCGACCCTGTGCGTCTTCCCCAACCGCAGCTCTGTCCCCCCCGGGCGCTCCCCTTCCACTCTGTCTCTGGAGCGGCCTATTCCCGCGCCCCCTTCCGCGTCTGTCATCTTCACTCGGCTGCCAGTCCAAGCACGTGCGCCCCTTACCGTACGTGTTCATGCACGCGTCCCCGCCGCGTCCCCGCCGCCCTCCTGTCCTGCCGGCCTTTCCTCAGCCCCCTCTGTCCCCTGCCTGGAGCACCGTCCACCTTCTTCCGTGCAGGGCACACATTGTTTGCGGTCTGCATTTCTTCAGGGTGTTGGTGTTGTTTACAATTGGGCACATATTTTATAGGACACGTTCCCCTCCGCCCCTCCCCCTGCCTGCCCCGTTAAGCTGGAAGGTCTGGGACAGTGAGGACCATGCACCATGCAGGTGTTTCTGCTGTGGCTCACCAGGTCATAAGGTTCATGTGGGCCTCTTTGCTGGTGAACGTGTGGTGGCGGAGGAGAACCTGAGTAATCACCCCCCCCCCCCGCCTCTGTTGACCCGGAGGTGATGTGGGGAGGCTCTCAGAACTTGGTCAGCCCCACTTTGGATAGTCGTTGCCAGGATGGCTCCTACAGGCGTGCCCTGGTTCTCTCCTCCCTGTGCATGCGTGGCTTAGCGTCTCTGTGCTCTCCGGTTCCGGCACCTTCTATGTGCGACGGCCGTACAGGGAGCTCTAGCGATACGTGCAGCCCATGTTCGGGGATAATTAATTTTTCAAGTTTCTTGCCTTCTAGCCTTTAAGGGATTGAACTGGAATTCTGACGTGTGGGGATTTGCTGCACTTACTCAAATTTACTTCTTCTCATCGTAATTTTGTCATTTTTAAAAAATTATAACTCCACGTAGCCTTCATCTTTTATGGCTTTCAGAATGTTAATTTCATTTTGTTCACTGTCACCTACGAAGCCAGGGAGATAAGATGTATTTTTAACAAGATAACTAAAAAAAAGGGCAAAAATTTTCAAGTCGGTAACTTTTTAAAGGAGCAGATAATTGTCTCTTCAGAGAATTCATCTATCCAAAGTGATTTTTCTCCGGAGGAGTCCAGACTGCTGACATGGTAATAAACAGAAAGCTAAAAATCTTTAATACTAAAGTTTATTTGGGAGTTTTAGAAGCCTGCGTTCTGTCCAGAAAGCCAAAAAAAAGTGCCTTTTTTAGCTTTTATGTTCTGTACCTTTACTATTTCAGACGTTTTGGTATTAAATATGCAATCCATGCTTATAGAAAACTTGGAAAATGTGGAAACGTGGAAAGAAGCCATGAATAGCTCTCCACAGAGACACCGGCTAAGGCCGATTTTCCTTGCTTCCTTTTTAAAGAGCCTTAGCAGGAGCTTTGCTGAAACTGCAGATTTGCAATTTCACTATCGCTGGGGATCCCAATCCCACCGGTCAGACCTTAAGACGCCTTTTTTATGTTAATGTCTGTTTAACCGAGGAGGTTAGGGCCGCTTTGCCCCCCCTAAGCTAGGAGTCCGCCTCTGGCCTCTTCGCCTGTCCCTGTGGCCTGACGCTTGAGAGGGAGGTGGGGGGAGTCCGCCGGCCAGGCTGGCGGGGGCGGCCCCAGAGGAGGCCGTGTCGGGCGGCTCCTGGCTCCTGGTCCTGCTTCCTGCGCTTCCCTCTTATCAGGAAGGGGCCTCCCCACCGTCCTCGTCGGACTGGACCAGATAACGCTTGCGGTAACCCAACGCAAAATGTGATTGCTAGTTTTTTCTGGAAAGTTTTCAGAGTCGGGGGGTGGTGCAGAAGAGGGCCTGGAGCTCTCGGCTGCAGACTTCTCACGAGAGAGCTGTGTTTGGGGGGCGAGTGAGGGGCTGTGTCCTCTGCAGCGAGAGCTGGCCCGGCCGAGTCCCCCTGGAGCCCAGGGCAGGAGGGGCTGCTGGCTCTCCAGGGTCTGCAGAGACTTGCCGTTTTTCCCCAGCACTTTGGATTTGCAGAGCTGACAGATCATTTTATGGAAAACAAACGGATAACGCGACAGCTCACGAGAAGCTCTGCCCTGGAAATGGCTCAGCTGCTTTACACCCTGACTGAACTCCACTGCGGTTTCTTTGTAAAAGTGCAGACTCAAGCCTGTGCGTCTGCTGCCTTCGCGGCAGAGAAAAGAGGCTCCAGCAGCCCAGGCAGGGCCCCACCAGTGGCCGGCCAGCAGGGAAAGAACGATGCCTTTCCCTCCTCCCGTTTCCTGTGATGCTACGTGTGTCCATTCATGTGTCGGGCGCCCGGGCAAGAGGGTGGGGGCAGGTGCCGCACAGACTCTCAAGGAAAGAAACGTCTGGAAGTTAGGACCCGGAGGCAAGCCGTGCTGGGCCGGGAAAGAGGGTCTGCTCAGTTTTTATTTCAGAGAACACTGCCGATGAGTAGACCAGACCGTGGGGATAAATGGACGTGACCGCGGGTATAATTTACATAACAATGAAGCCAGTTCAGTAGACCCTGGGCTGAAACCCGGTCTCGGTCTCTCTCGGAGGGATGATTCCTTATTCCACGGTGCTAATCTGCTTTGTGACCCACTTCCCCAGGCACATCTCTTCTCTTCACGGCACTAAACATGTTCAGAGACACGCGGTCTGCCCTAGCAGGCGGGTGGCGGTAAGAGCGGCCCACGGGACGACCTCCGCGCCCCGCCTGCGCCCCGCCAGCACCCCTGCGTCTGGGAAGGGCCCGTCGTCACTCGTCTTTCCCATCCATACGTCCCCTGGTGCCACACGGTCCTTCTGACTCACGAGTGTGGAAGCTTATTTTGTTAGTGATCCTCAGATTTTCACACGCTCTCCCGGTTCTGAGTAAACACAGGGGCGAAGAAGGGGCTGCCCTGCACAGGCCCCTGGGTCAGGACCGCTTTGCAAGGACAAGGCCGGCTTTTCCGGGCGGTAGGAATGTGCCCTTTGAAGGGCCTGTCAAGGGCCGCCCCGAGCAGAATAAAGGCCTTTTCAGGTTCTGTTTGGTGAGGATACCACTCCCCCATTTTGTTTGGGGCTCTATGCAGGACGGCCGGTGTGGAGGTCTCTAAAACGAGGCTGGTTGCTTTGTAAACATCATCTGCTTGCTGGAGAGGATCCCAGCCTCCTTTCGGAAAACCGGATGTGCTTCCTGACTCTTTGATCAGGCTGCTGGGTTATCAGTGGCTGCTGCCTTGGGTAAATCGGAATTGGATCTGGGCTGCGGAGGTGGGGGGAGGTCGGGGGAACGTTAGGGGTTGGGGGGGGCGGGGGAGACCATTCCCTTAGGAAAGGTTGGAAATGTTGAAATCTAACTCGACCTTATATTACCCAAAGTGATTTTCTCAGTTTAGTACGGGATTTGACATGGCAGAGCGAGGACGAGGGGCCTGGGGTGCAACAAACCTGTGTGATAAAAGTATAGCGATTTGGCCCAAATGATGGAAGCTTCAACTTCTTTTGTGTGCCCTGGGAAGGACTTTGCTCTGAATGTTTCTGCAGCGAAGCCACAGTGTCGCGAACAGTGGGGTGTGGTCTGGCCTCGGCTACCCCGTGGGCTCGAGGGCTGGTGGTCAGGGGTGGCATCAGAGGCCGCCTCCTGAGGAGGCTCGTGGGAAACGTCTCTTGTGAATGTGGCCAGTCGAGCACCGGGTGGCTGTGAACCCAGCAGCCCCATCCCCACGTCCCCTGGTGTCTTCTCCGTGCTGTTCACGGCCTCGAGTGCCATTTCCACCCGTCTCCCGGACAGCCCCCCCGCTTCTGGCCATGCACACCTTGCCTCCCCGTGTTGTGTACCAGGGTGGGGTGCAGCCCTTCACCATGGCTCCTGTCTTTGTCGCTCTAATGCAGCACCTGTCACACGGCTGTTTATTTGCCCCCCTGACTAGGTCACAGGCCCTGCCTCCCAGGAGAAACCGTCATTTATGTTTCTTCTTGGGGCCTGCACAGAGCCGGGTGCTTAACAAACACCTAACGAGTGTTTGTGGGTGAATCACAGCCTGAAGGGGTGCGCCACGGCCTGGGCCATCTCTGGGCGGGCCGTGGTGACTCCCAAGGGGACCTGGTGAGTGCGGCCCTTTCTGCCAACATGGGGCTTTACCCTGGAACTCAGGCTGTCATCCGGGAACACAGACCATGTCTTCCCCACACGTGGGCACGGTTGGTAGTTTCGTGGCAGGCGTGTGTGGTCGGCCGGCAGGGAAAGGTGAAGCTTCATTCACGTAATAAAAAGTCCAAGCTGCATATCGTGCCGTCGGCTTGAACTTCTGAGGCGTGAGCTTCCACACGTAGTGACGGCTCCTGGCTTGAGTGGCCTGGTGCGGCCCTCGCGCCCCGTCACGGCTCGCTGACAGCTTGCGGCCCCTGGTCTGCGTGGTGGCGGGACTGGCGGGACCGTGTCCCTGCAGCGGGGGGCTTGCGTGGGCTCCTGCAGGGAGGTGCGCGGACCGGTGCCCGGTGCCCCCCATGTCACGCTGAAGCTGGAGGAGAGAGAGACCAGCAGGCGAGAGAAAGCGGCCGTGAGATCGAGTTGCCAGGCGCTAGGCTGACTCAGCGGCAGTTCTGGTGGTTTTCGCTGTTGAAATTTTTAACAAAATTCGGTTTCTCCATTTCTGCATCTGAGGAGCTGGAAAGCCAGGGTTTAACTAGAAGCTCTCAGTTGCTGCCTTGGTGACTGGATGGCTTTGGACAAGTGACTTATCCCCCCTAGGCCTCAGTTTCCTCATCTGTAAAGCAGTGCGGATGCCACCTTCCTTCCCAGGACGGTGGAAGCCTTGGAAAGTCCTGGACGACTGAGTTTCCTACCTCAGGATCTTCACACTCGACCGGCTTCGTCGACAGAGACCCGTACACGTTGGCTTCAGGACCAGTGGTGTTGGTCCGTGTTTTAACTGACATCTGAACTGGGGATTTGAACCAGGGGACTGTTTTAGACTTTAATTACCACGTCACGTAGACTCCAGAGAAGCTGTGCCACCAGGTCTGACTCCCGCTAAGCAGGACGTGTGTCCCGTGCTCCAGAGAGAGGGCCACATTCGGGGGCGGGCTGGCCGCCCGGCAGTGTAACACAGGCCTGTCCCCACACTCTGTGCAGGTTGAGACTCTTAATGGAGACTGAGCTCAGATGGAACCCCAGGCTCCTCCGCGTGCAGCTAAGCACTGCACGTCCTGGCTTGTCCTGCTTCGTGGTCGCCACGGTGTTGCTGCTGGTTCTCGTCACTGTGCTTGTCCTCCGTGCTCCTCCCCCTGCTCAGCGTGGTTCTTCCTCAGTACAGACGTGGCCTCCGTCAGTGTGGCCTCTGGCGCACTTGTGAGACTCCGTCCCGGCCGCTAGGTGCTCAGGGAAACCAGACCATGAGTCACAGCCTCGAGAGGGGCTCCGAGCCGGGAAGGGCACTGAGAACCTGGCGTGCAGCGAAGCTGGTACTCGGTCCCGCCTCTCCTGATCCCTGATCGGCACCTGCTTTTGCTCCTGAAACAGACGCTTCTTCAAGGCCCCGGCCCGAGGCAGGGTGCATTCTGGTTCGGCCTCAGAAGCATTGCGCTGATGTTTGTCCCGCTGGGGCCACCAGAAACGCAAGGACGGGAAGCTCCTGTGCCGGGAAGGTTTCCTCCGTAGGGCAGCCCCGGCAAAGCAGGCGCACCAGCCAAGCGCTCATGCGCTCGTGCGTGATGTGTCAGTCAGAGGGGCTGGGGCATAGTAGCGGGCACACCTGATGACAGGTGCGCGGCGACCGAAACAGAGGAAGTAGCAGCAGCCAGCCCCTCCCGGAGGCGGTGAGGACAGCCTCTCCCCGGGGGCCACAGAGGCCGCGCACCCAGCCCGTGGGAGGGGTCGCGGCAGGGAGCGGGCGTACCCCCGTCCTGCACAGTGTCCGCCCAGGAGTGGTGGGCCGGGGGCGCACGTGACCGCACGGGCTGCCGGAAGTGTTGCTTAGCTGCGGCCCCAATGGCAGACGCGGTTTCGGCAAGCAGCCAGCGGTCCGTCCAGCGCGAGAGAGCCCATCTGGATGCGGAGTGCAGAAAGGTGTGGTGCTTTTAGTGGACCTCAGACACGCTGGCAAGTGGAGCGGCTGGGAAGGTGCTGAAAATTCCGTGGCCGCGGGTGCCTGTTGGAGGCTTTTCAAGGAAGCACGTGATGTGGTTCGCAGCACATTTAGGAACCCGAGTCGGCAGCGGGCGCGGGGGGATTGGGGTGAGGTGGCCACGGGCCTGCAGCAGAGCAGACATGACGCCCGTGGCGGGCACGCTGGCCGACCGACAGCTCTCGCCTTAATCTCGTGCGGCAGGTGAGTGCCCCCACGCTTTAGGAAGGAGGGGCCCGGTTTCGAGACGTGGAGTCCCTCCCCAGGGGCACACAGCCCGCCAGGCTGGGTCCCGTGCACGGCCACAGGAAGGGAGCGTTCAGATGTGCAGATGACCTCGGAGGGCCGCAGCCTCCGGGAGAAGCACGCCGGGGATGCCGAGACACGAGCCGGCCTTGAGCGAGGTCAAGTTGGGTTTGAGATGAACCGAGCCTGGGAGCGGGGCAGGGCCTCCTGGGAGCGGGCGACCGATCCCCAGGCCGGGAAAGGAGGTGCGCGTTTGGAGGGAGGCAGGAGGGCTAGACATGCTGGGCGGTGTGCGTCGTGCGCGCCGTGCGCCGTGCGCAGAGGGAGGGTGGCAGGTGATTGGGGCGCCTCAGGAGCCCTTTCCTACCAAGTCCCAAACTAGGCTTGATGTTTAAGGCGGATCGTACGTGCCTGTTATTAGTTCCTGGGTCCTTTGCCCTTTTGCGCAGACTGATGGGGAGAGTGCCGATGAGGTGCGAGCACGGCATCTGAAGTGAGACGCAGCGAGAGCGCCCACTGGGGACCCTCCACTCTGCCGTCGGGTCTGTCCGCAGACCTGCTGAGACGGGCTCTCCAGACAGGAGAGAGCCAAGCGCCGTAAACCGCCGTCTGCCCTGCGGATGGTGTGGAGTGCATGGTCCCCCCCTGAGGACAGCCCGCTCCTCTGACGAGCGGAGGTTACTATTTCCGAATCTTTCCCGGCGCCTTTCACCTTACAGAATGATCTCTGCAGACGGGGGAGGCAGAATGCTGTTGACGGGCACCGCGGAGGAGGAATACGCATTTCTAACAAGCCACTGAGCACCCTGGCGCCTCAGACTTCCTCGGAAGGAGTGCTAAGAGTTGACAAAATCAAGCCACTGCTCTCTGAATTCTGGATTTATTCTTGTAACCTTGAAAATGGCCCTGTCTGTCTGCAGTTTAAACATCCCAGCCATCTGGCTTTCTCTGTACACACGGCTCGGGCTTTCCGTCTTCTTCCTTGCTAATCTGCTACTCCGATAGGTGACATTTAGTTCTGTTTATAGTTGTGAGTGCATTTGGAGCCATTTATGATTAAACACTGCTCAAACAGCCAGGGTGAGATTTATTGACACAGAGCAGGGTTGATGTGGATGGAGTGCTCGGGGAGGGGGAAGGAGAGTCATTTCTC
The DNA here is from genome assembly GCF_028749965.1 of Puma concolor. Taxonomy (NCBI): domain Eukaryota; kingdom Metazoa; phylum Chordata; class Mammalia; order Carnivora; family Felidae; genus Puma; species Puma concolor. The sequence continues at coordinate 4,095,185 of NC_141682.1, forward strand.
TGTTCTGTGTATTTCCAGTTGACAAGACATGACATTTATTTTTAAACGGTGCTCATAGCTCTGTGACTTCTGTAGAACTCCAAACGAGATTTCATTTTAAAATTATGGTAAGAGGGGCGCCTGGGTGGCTCAGTCGGTTGAGCGGCTGACTCTTGACTTCAGCTCTGGTCATCATCTCACAGTTCGTGGTTCGAGCCATGTGCTGCTGGGCTCTGCACTGACAGTGAAGAGCCTGCCTGGGATTCTCTCTCTTTTCCTCTCTCTCTGCCCCTCCCACCCTCTCAGTCTCAAAATAAACTTTAAAAAACATAAAAATGGGGCAGGGGGGGCGCCTGGGTGGCTCAGTCAGTTAAGTGTCTGAATTCGGCTCAAGTCATGATCTCAGAGTTCATGAGTTCGAGCCCTACATCAGGCTCTGTGCTGACAGCTCAGAGCCTGGAGCTGCTTCAGGTTCTGTGTCTCCCTCTCTCTCTGCCTGCTTGTGCGTGCTCTCTCTCTCTTTCTCTCTCAGGAATAATAAATGAATAAACTTTAAAAGAATAAAATATGGTAAAAAAAAAAGGGATAATAGGTACTTCTGAGGGGTGGGCCTCTCCCTGGTCCCCATCGGTTCGTGAACTTTACATCCAGGTTCACAATCAGATAACCTTGGTTTAGGTAATTTATCCAAGTGAATTTGTGACTTAAAAATAAAATTCTCCTCCTGCCCTATTAATTCTCTAGTTACTTACTTTTGTTAAATAGTCAGCAGAGAAAGTTATTAACTGTTCACAGCCCATCGTATGAGCTTCAGGTGGTGAAAAGCAACTGTTTTACGTAATAATTTCGGGGTGATCGTGTGCCAGGCCCTGAGCTAGGCCCAGGGGGTGCAGGCCGTCTGGGCTCCTGCCTTGACCAAGCTCGGGCCGTGGGAAGACCACGGGGGAAAGAACCAGGCCATGCAGCCCACGTGGCCGCTCGTTCCGGGAGAGCCCGCGAGGGGGCGGCTTCCCAGACAGAAGATTCCAGTCTGATAGCCACCGTCCGTTTGATTTCTTGCTCATCTGCAGGAGGTTTCTGCAGTCGTCCAGTTTTGAATACTGACAGGCGCTTGCTTTGTGGCTCCCGGGTCTCGTCACTTTCACACAGACAGGACGCGGACAGAGGAGACGCGTGGAGTTTGGTGGGGACCCTCCCCTGGCCTCCGCTGTCCGCCAGACACGGCCCGGGTGTCAAGGTAAGATCCAGGTCTTACATTTGTGTCTAAAAGTAGGATGCTTTTTTGCTTGTTTTGCTTTTGCAAAAAGGAACATTTTACCAATGTTGATTTAAAGGTTTTCTGAAAGGTGATATGTTCCCGCAGTTCAAAACTCAAAGGCAGGGGCGCCTGGGGGCTCAGTCAGTCGAGCGTCTGACTCTTCATGATCTCATGGTTTGTGAGTTCCAGCCCTGAATCAGGCTCTGCTCACAGTGCAGAGCCTGCTTGGGAGTCTCTGTCTCCCTGTCTCTCTGCGTCTCCCCTGTACGTGCTCTCTCCCTCTTTGTCTCTCTCTCAACAATAAATAAACTCTTAAAAACAAACAGGGGTGCCAGTGTGGCTCAGTCTGTTGAGCATCCGACTTGGGCTCACATCACGATCTCAGGGTTTGTGGGTTCAAGCCCCATGTGTGGCTCTGCGCTGACAGCTCGGAGCCTGGAGCCTGCTTCGGATTCCGTGTCCCCCTCGCTCTCTCTGCCCTCCCCTGCTTGCTTGCTCTCTCTCTCTCTCCCAAAAATAAGTAAACATTAAAAAAATTTTTTTTAAATAAAAAACTCAGAGGGTATGCAGTCCACAACCTTTTTCTCTTTCACCCTGGCTTCCCTCCCAGATAATCCGTTTCTGGTTCTTCGTGAGTAGGTGTCCCTTCCACCCTGACTTCCTTTTCTCCACGGAGCCATGATTTTCATGCGCGCTTTCAGAAAGTCTGTGTGCACGTGGAATTGTGCGCGGCGCATAGGACTGTCCCGCGTCTTCCTTCCCGGCTGCGGGAACCAACAACAAAAATCGGGTTCTGCCTAGGGGTGAAAAGGTCGCTCTTCGGGTCAACTGAGTTTCTCGACTTTGTCTATGTCTCTGTATGAGAATCCTCAAAGGGATCGTAGGTGGAATTGTGCCATAGCGTGTGGCCGTTTCATTTCGAGGCGCGATCCTAACGGTAGCTTCCATTTGATGGCAAAGCGCATGTCCGAGGGACGCTGCTGTTTCAGGGTCAGGGTTACGCGTGGCGTGGGGCCCAGACGTGGAGGCACCGGCCGAGGCCCGGGCGCAGTTCGCGGTGACGCAGTCCACGCACCCCACTCTGCCCGGCCGTCCTGCTTTCCCGCGGACCGGCTGGGACTCGGGCCCCCTGGCCGGTGGCGGAGGCTGAAATGCCTAACCTATGAGAAGCCTTCTGTTTATCAAGTCGGCTCTGGGCTCGGGCAGAGCCAAGTTTGGAATGAATGAATAGGATATTTTGAAACACTCTGGTGTTGTGAAACACGAAACTTCGCGAGTTCTTTTTTCTCTCTGTAACCGACCGACAGGAGCTGGGTCTGGCCAGGCGGCTTCGGGGGGCCTGGTAGTAAACTGTGTGTCTTGGGACAGCTCGCGGCCGGCCCCGCAGGGGTCTCCGACAGGAGGAGGGCTCACGGAGGGGAAAACAACGACAACAGCAGGCAAAAACAGTCCTCCCGAGGCTGTTCCCAGAACGGGAGTTGCCGGACTTCACCCTGGTCCCCGCCCCCCGGAATCTGTCAGTAAAGAACCAGAAATAAGGGCCGGGAAATAGGGTGCCTCTCTTGAGAGTCTGCGGGAGGCCGTGTCCCCAGTGGAACGGGGCGCCGAGGCCGTCCACCTCGTAAGAAAGCACAGACGCGGGCCAGGCCGGTCCGCCCGGAGGGAAGGAGGAGGGGAGCCGCCCCTCCCCCCACGAGAGCCCACGTGTCCTCGGGGCACGGCCGCCGCCAGCCGGGCTCGGGTCGGGCACGCCACGCGGGCGGGCCTAGCCCGCCAGCAGCCCACGAGCGCCTCAGCACCCACTTTACAGACCCGGAGCTGGCTGACACAGGTGAGGACGCATAGCAACGAGGGCACGTTGTAGCCTCGTGAGTTATTTTAGGCTGATGGCTCGAGTCTTTTTTAATGGAAGTTGAAACCAGTTGTTGGTTTGTATCCGGTTTTCCAGGTGACGCGGCTCTCCGGGCAAGAGGGGGGCGTGCGCTGCGTGGGGCACGGGACCACCCTGCACCTGCACCTGCCCCCCACACCCGCCGGCGCCCCTTTGTCGCCCCGGCATCTGTGTGTTCGTCTGGGACCGGCAGAGCTGGAGCCGTGTCTCCGAGTCCCGCTCTGACGTGTTACTGCGCCTCCGTGGCTCTCGCTTTAGCGGGGCGACGCTCCCTTCGAGAGTGATCGGAGCCTGCGCAGGTCGTGGAGGGCGCGGCCCTCGAGCTGGTGCCGTGCTTGAGTTCTGGTCTCGGGCTCGTCGTTTCTGTCGTAAGAGCCGTGGAGCGAGAGGCATCTGCGCCTCCTCACCGCCTCTTCCTGCTGACGCGTGCGGACCGTCGTGCGTGGACGTGCCGCTGTACGTGCTTCACGTCCCTCTGCGCGGTGTTCCGGTCTCGCAGTGAGGGAGACCGAGGGTCCTGCCCCCGGGGAGACCCCGTCGGCAGCGGGGCGTGGCCTTCCACAGCGGGTCCCGGCTCCGCAGGCTCGCTTTTGCTTTTGAAGTAGGTTCACGGGAAATCGTGAATGCTTTCGGGGGGGTCCCCTGTGTACGTCACCCGGTTGCCCCCACCTGTTAGGTCGTATGTGGTCATGGGACAGAATCAGAGCCAGGAAGCGGATGTGTCACGGCGTGCGCGTGGCTGTGCCGCGTGGCCACACACGTAAATCTGTGGTACCGCCACCTCCACGAGACACGACTGTCCCAGCACCACACGGCCGTCCCTGGCGCCGCCCCTGCAGCCACACGTCCGCTCCGGCGCCGGCGTTTGTCATTTAGGGTTAGGCCGTTTTCCGACACCACATCACGCCTTCTGTGCAGCTGTCACGTGTCCCAGCAGCCCGTGGCCCCTGCCGCCGAGGGTCTGAGTCCCGCCGAGCGGCTCCCCCCTCTGCTTAACCCTCACCCGCTGAGGGACGTCTGCAGCGTGGGGGTCGCCAGTAAGGCTGTGGCGCGGGCTGGACTGGACGGGGGCCCGGGCTGTAACTGCGAACCGGTTGGCGTGTGTTTAGGTGAAGACACGGCCACTTTCCGTTCGTGCCGCCAGTGCGGAAGACCCCCCGCTGCTCGCCATCCCGCCGGCCTCTGGGGGGCGCCGGCTCATATCGCAGCCGTTCCGCCGGGTGCGCGGCGACGGCCCTGCGGGGTCCCTGCTTTGCAGTCGCTGACGGCATCGGTGCTCGCCTCCTGTGGGCTCGTCTGCCTTCCGTGGTCCGCCTTCAACCGACGTGCCTCTTCGTGCTTCCTGGCCACCTTCTGACTGAGTGGTTTGCTTTTTACCGCTGAGCTTTGAGACTTGTGACGCTCGTAGGTGTGAGCCTCTGCCCCGCGTGCGGTGCTGGGGACCTTCTGCCGGCTCCAGCAGACGCACGCCCATGGTTTCGATGATGAAATCCGGTTTGTTGATTTTTTTTTTTTTTCTTTTCTGGACCGTGCTTTTGGTGTTGTGTCTAAGAAGTCCAAGCTCTAGCTCCCAAAACTTTTTTGAATTTTGACTTTCTCCCCGCGTAGAGAATGTGTTGTTTCCCACTGACTGTTTTCAAGACACATCAGTGTTCAAAAGGTCGGCATGGATTTCTTTGGGTTTATCCCGCTTAGGATTCATTCGCGTTCTTGAATATGTAGGTTTACCTCTTTTGGGGGGAAATGTCAGCCATTTGTTGACTATTCCCCAATGTTCTCTTCTTCTGGGGCCTTGCACGACGTGGGTGTTCGATCTTTTTTTTTCTTTTTTTTTAATTTGTTTAATGTTAATTTATTATTGAGAGACAGAGAGAGACACCGTGAGCAGGGGAGGGGCAGAGAGAGAGAGGGAGACACAGAATCCGAAGCGCCTCCAGGCCCCGAGCCGTCAGCACAGAGCCCGACGCGAGGCTTGAACCACAAACCATGAGATCGTGACCTGAGCCAACGTTGGACGCTCAACCGACTGAGCCCCCCGGGCGCCCCTGGATGTTCGATCTTATTCAAAGTGCCATGTGTCCCTGAGACTCCAGTCGCCGATTTTCTGCCCCTCTCCTCTTTGTTCTTCGGGGGTAATTGTCCTTCTAGCATCAGGTTGTCGATTCCTTTCTCTGCTCTTTTCATTCTGCGGGAAGCTCTCCACCAAGCCCTGACCTCAGCTACTGGTTTGCTTTTGTTCGGAAATCCCACCGGCTCTTCCACATCCGCCTTCTCTCCTGAGAGTCTCTGGGTCTTTCTTTGTGTCAGCATGTCTATACGCGTCTGTAATTGCGTGAAGTTCTCGCGGTGGCTGCGTTAAAATCCTCGTCACGGGATCCTGGCATGAGTGTCGTCCTGTGCTGGTGTCTGTTCTCATTTGCAATCTTCCCCATTCTTGGTATGACAGGTGGTCTTTACGGAAACAGGACGTTTGGCGTGTGATGTTCGAAGACTTCGGGGTCTCATCCTAATCCTTTGTTTTATCAGGCCTCCGATACCACGCTGGTGGGCGCAGTGGGGGTCGCCCCTCCATGGACACTGAGGGCGTGCCCCGTGCGCATGCATCGCTCCCAGCCCGGGCCGGCTTGCCTCACGAGCTCTGCCCTGGCCTGTTGTCCCCAAGTCCTCAGGGGACGGTGTGTACCCCTGTCCATGGTGGAGATGGCTCGTGTCCCTGGCCCTCAGTGCACGTAGCTTTTTTTGCAGGGACTCACGTCCACCGTGGGTCTGTGGCTGCTTCTGGGCCTCAGCAGAGCGAGGCCTCATGTGTCCCCAGCCTCACCGTCTGTCTCTCTGTGATGCTGTCTCTTCCTTGCCTCCTGGCTCAGTGTCTGTCCTTCCTCCACTATAGCCAAACGCTTCCTTAGACTCAGACGTGTTGTACAAACTCACGTGTAGGTCTTGTGTGTCCTTCAAATACGCTTTGTAATTTTTCTCCATGAAAGTCTCGCACGTCTCTGACTTTCGGTTTGTTTGTGTAATTGTTGTTACCATTGCTGTTGGGACCTTCAACGTGATTAACTTTCTGCCGTGAACCTTCGGGTGCCGCTCCTCACGGCCCCTTTTCGTCCAGATCCGGTTGTGGCTTATTACACAGGAGTGCAGACTCACGCAGGGTCTGGGGCTTTGGGGGCCTTGCACTGTGTGTTCTAGTCAAAGTGGATGGAAACCCCCCAGAATTTCCCAGCCGGCCCCTGTGGCCTTGCGGCCTCTGAGGATGATGTAACACCCCTCCCCCCTGCCCATGGCCTTGGTGAGAAGGTGGCATTCCCTGTGACAACCAGGCCTGTTTCCTGTAGGCAGGTGGTAGTTCTAGAAAACGGTCTTAATTCTAATCTTGAAGCTGTCGGCAGTCATTAAGCCAAATTACAGCAAGAGTTTTCCTAAACTTTGGGAATGAGAGCGGTTCCAGCCTTCCACCCAGGAGAATCCTGGGCTGGCAGCTCAGGGACAGTTTCCTTTCCTTCCGTTTCACCGAGCGTTGGCGCACCTGTCGTGCGTGCCAGGCCCCGGATACCACGGTGAATGGGCAAGGCCCGGCTCTGTCCTGGGGAGGCGGCCGGCCAGCGGGCAGGACGGAGGGGAGAGAGACGGACCCAGCTCTCGTGTTCTCACAAAGCGCAGCGTGTGCTGGGGGGACAAGAGCCAAGTGCTTGCAGAGGAGGGAGGGTGTGGGGCTGCCGTGCACGTGCACGACCGAAGTGTCCTCGCTGAGCGCGGCCACCCTTGCCGAGCGCCGCCTCAGGGCAGGGGCGGGTGCAGGCGTGCCCAGAAGGGCGGCCCCGGGGCAGGGAGGCCGAGGGAGGGCCCCGCATGGCATGGATGGCATCGGGGAGGCTGGTGGGGCCGGTCCTGCAGGGCCCAGAAGTTTGCATTGTCTTCCGAGAGCTGTGAACAGTTTCTAAGCGTTGGAAGGACCTGACTGGATGAGGGGCTTCAGGAAGACGATCCCACTGGCATGTGGAGGGCAGGGGATGGGATGGAGAGGGCAGGGCACAGGGAGCCCTGGGGGCCATCCAGCCACCCACGGAACAGGGCAGGGTGTGGGAGGAGACTCCAGGAAGCTCGGTGATGAGAACCCACGGGCAGGCCTGCCTGCTCCAGCCTGGCATCGGATGAATGTTCAGGCTTTGGTGGAAGTTCATGCTAATTTAATTTTTAACTAAAAACTGGCCTGGAAGTACTTAAATTTTCCCCGAATTAACCCCGAAGAAAAGAAAACTTGCTCAGCACCGACTTAGGTGTCTCATGAGGTTGTCGAGGGTTGGCTTTGCTCCTTGAATGGTGTGTTCGCAGCGAACCTGGAGTGGGTTCCACGTGTCATTCGGTATTTCCTCCTCCGATTGGTGACCGCGGCTCAAGGCACCCCACATGACACAGTTTAAGACGCATGATGACGGCACCCCATGTTGCACTGTGTGGAAAGTTAGTTAGATGATCCCCTAGATTTCCAGTGAGGAGCACAGGAAAATGCGGAACAAGTGAAAAATAGGGAAAGTGGGCGCCTGGGGGGCCCAGTCGGTTCGGCGTCTGACTGCGGCTCAGGTCATGATCTCGCAGTTCGTGAGTTCGAGCCCCGCGTCGGGCTCTGTGCTGACAGCTCAGAGGCTGGAGCCTGCTTCGGATTCCGTGTCTCCCCCTCTCTCTGCCCCTCCCCCGCTCATACTCTGTCTCTCTCTCAAAAATAAACATTAAAATGTTTTTCTAAAAAATAATCCGGTGAAGAAATGGGCAAAAGACACGAATAAACACTTCTCCAAAGAAGACATCCAGATGGCCAACAGGCACATGAAAAGATGCTCAACATCACTCATCATCAGGGAAATACAAATCAAAACCACAATGAATACCACCTCACACCAATCAGAATGGCTAAAGTTAACAACTCCGGCCACGACAGATATTGGCGAGGATGCAGAGAAAGAGGATCTCTTTTGCGCTGCTGGTGGGGATGCAAGCTGGTGCAGCCACTCTGGAAAACAGTATGGAGGGTCCTCAAAAAACTAAAAATAGAACTACCCTGTGACTCAGTAATTGCACTACTGGGCATTTATCCACAGGATACGGGTGTGCTGTTTCGAAGGGGCATGTGCACCCCGATGTTTATGGCAGCACTATCGACAATAGCCAAAGGATGGAAAGAGCCCAAATGTCCATCGATGGGTGAACGGACAAAGAAGATGTGGCATATATATACAATGGAGTATTACTTGGCCATCAAAAAGAATGAAATCTTGCCATTTCCAACCACGTGGATGGAGCTGGAGGGTATCATGCTAAGTGAAATGAGTCAGTCAGAGAAAGACAAAAATCATACGACTTCACTCATATGAGGACTTTAAGAGACAAAACAGAGGAACGTAAGGGAAGGGAAACAAAAATAATATAAAACCAGGGAGGGGGACAAAACAGAAGAGACTCATAAATATGGAGAACAAACAGAGGGTTCCTGGAGGGGTTGGGGGAGGGGATGGGCCAACTGGCTAAGGGGCGTTAAGGAATCTACTCCCGAAATCATTGTTGCACCACATGCTAACTAACATGGATGTAAAGTAAAAAATAAATAAATTTTAATAAAAAATTTAAAAAAAATTTTTTTAATAGGGGAAACAGGAGACATCCATATTGCTTTCATTTCACAATTGGGCTTCTTAAATTTCAGGGCAGCCTGTGTCCTTCAGGAGCCAGGCACAGCACCCCCTGCCATGCCCCAGAGTGGCTGCCCTGCACCCGGGGGGTCCTGCCCCACATCCTGTGCTCGCACCCGCCCGCCTGGAGGCAGGGGTCGTGTCCTGCCCCAAGTACTTGAGGGAACTGGCGGGGGGGGGTCTCGGTGAATGTTCGCTGTTCCTTCCCCTGCTGCCTTCCCAGGTGTTGCTGCCCCGGGAACCATCCACACTCTCTTGTCTAGAACGTCTCCAGGGTGCTGCCCAGATCCTCTCCTGCACTTCTGATGCTTGTTGGCAGCATTTCCTTAAAGAAGTGTTCTGTGAACGGGTGTTCCACATCTTGGCCAGGGGGCTGTCCGGAGCCCCCACTGGTGATGGTGCCAGGTGAGTGGGGGTCCTGCTACGATGCTGGGCGTGGCTGACTTCGCCACCACAGAGACAGGCAGGGCTCACTTGTTACGCGGCGAGTAAGCTCTCGTGTACATCGTGGGGGGTTTCCAGTGGGCTTTCTCTCAGGAGCATGATCTACAAGAATGTTACGCAGCCACGACTGGCCCCCAGGAAAGCCAGGAGGGCAAGGCGGCCCCCCTTGCCCAGCCCCCCACCGTGTCCCCGCTCCTTCTCCATTCTCTGCTGGGTTTGGGTCCAGCCCCCAAAACGCCAGCGTCTTGTCCCGAAGCCTCGTGCGCGGCGCTCTCTGTTGGAGGTGTGCGGTCAAAAGCGCGGCAGTCTGCGTCAGGAACCCCCAGGTGCCCTCCGCACCCGCCGTTTTTCACCTTGGTGACCCTAAGCCCGGTTCCCTCATCTGTCCCAACGAGGACGACAGCGGTGGGCCCGTCTTAAATGGTGCCGTGGGAGTTCGTGTCTGGTGCTTGGAAGCGCCAGCCGGCACTGGCCGTGGCCCCCGTTCCTGCAGGACGTGGGTGCTGCCCGCCCCCCACCCCCGAGAGATGAACGCAGTAAATGTAGGAGAGCCTGTTGGTCGGCAGACGCCTGAAAACATGGGCCTAGTTCGTCTTCTCAAAGCTGTTTTGCTTTGTTTATTTTTGAATGTGCCAAGCTGACTTCTTTCCAGGACCGCCTTTGAATAATGTCGCTGGTCAGAAGCATACTGAACGCGAAGATAAAGCTTGTGCCGTGCTGTGCCGGGCGGGCCTGAACCTCCCTGTCTGGTGTCCCTAGTTCTGCCCCTGCTCCCTGCAGACAAGCTTCCTGGTTGCCATGGCAGGGTCGCCATGGCTACGGCGTAAAGAGTGGGTGCTTGTAGGAATTCGGGAAGCACGCTCTTCCTCCCCTAATCTCTTTCGGGCAGATAATCATTCAAAATAATTACCTTTAATTTTTAAGAAATTTGAGTGACCTTGTGTCTTTCTGCTTCTTAGGTTTTCAAGGGCCCTTGGCATTTTGGCTTCTTAATTTGTGTGAGCCCAGATGATAATGGTGTTGCAAAAGGAGCTCCTGGTGTGTTCACCAGAGCCGTGCTGTGCAGTAAACTGCTTTTGAAACGTGGCCCACCCTCCTGGGGTCTGCTGTGTGGACAATAGTTCAGTCTTTTCTTCAGCAGAAAGCCCTGGCTTCTTTTCCTTTCTAAAGCCAAGCAGTTTTGTTTTGTATAAAGGATGTGCAGAGGATGAGAGGTTGGTGCTTTGCTGTGTGTGTGTGTGTGTGTGTCTGTATGTGTGTGTGTGTGTGTGTTTTCAGGGTAGCTCTGCTGCCTCCGTCACAGACTGCAGTCGAGGCCCGGGCTGGGCTCAGCACATATCAAGGCTGCTTCTGTTTTTCTGTCTCACCATTCTTAGCAAGAGGCTTTCATTTTCAAGTGACCTCCTTGTGCAGGGTGGTTGCTGGTACACCGGTCATCACAGTTTTGTCCTAGGCGAGAAGTGGAGGAAGAGATGATGGGCACTTAGTGCTCACTCGGTAGCTGTGTATCCTCCTCTTCGGGGACTTTCTGCATGGCCTGCCCATGAGGTTCCGCTCACTTTTCGTTGGTCATCCCCCACTGTGGAGATGGCTGGGAAATAGGCTTTTAGGTGGGGCCTGGGCACAGAGGAAAAAGTTGGGGGGAGGAATAAGGGAAGTGGGCGCCCCGCCTTCTGCACTTTCCCTGGGAGAAGCCTGCCTGGGCGGCCGTCGTGCGCACCCCCACCCAGCACAACCCTTCCCCCTGCTGCCCCCGCGGAACCTCCTACACTAGCTTTGCCCGTGCGGGCTCCTTCTGTGACTGGGCTCCGTTTAAGGCCGCTGGAGGCTGGGGGCTGCCACTTGAGGGTGACAGTCCTCAGCTCTGCTCACAGGAACACCCAGAGGTCGCCACCCCGTGTCCCTCTTGCCACAGCAGAGGACAGAAGCAAGCTTGCAGGGGCCCCGTAGGTCAACTAGAGGGTGCTGCTCTGTAAGGTATCAGCGGGGTGTCACCGCAGGAGAGCAGGAGAGCGCCTTCCCTGTCCCTGGGGGCCGGGCGGCCGGGTGCCAGCGCACCCCGTCCCGTGCTGCGGGCTGCGGGTCGTGGGGCTGGGAGCAGACTCCACCCGGGCTCGGACGTTGGCGCAGAGCGCCCCGTCTGCCAACCGTGAGCGCTTCCCGGGCCCTGTCACAGGCCTTCAGTTCCCCGGGAAAGTGGCCGGACGCCAGCGCGGTTCCCAGATAGCAGGGGCAGAGCCGCACACGCCCCACGGTCCCTCCCTCGCAGCTCCGTGCAGGTTTCGGTTTGCGCCTGTTGTGTTTTCCAAATTAGGAAAGTAAGCTGAGCTGGGCCTCGATAAAGTAAGGACGTGATTTGTCACAGCATTCGGGCACCGGGGCGCTCTGCTCTCCCTGTGGTGTTTTGACAAATGGAACTTTAAAAAAATAAAAGCCCGGCGCAGACTCTTTGCTCTCGGTGGAGGCGAACTTGGAGTTATGTTTTCAGGCTCTCTCTTGAGCTCTGCTGCTGTCCTTGGGGACGGGACCAGAAGGGAAGGCCTTGAAACATCACTTTCGACTGGGACAGGGTTGCCAGTGGGAGGCGGGGGCACGGGGCCTCGTGGGTTTGCCTGGAACGGCCCTGTTCTGGGCGAACTCACGCTTCTCTGCGGAAGGACGGGCCTTGCTACAGACCTTCCGTTCGGGCGGTCGTGGTGGTGACGCCGTTCTGGCCGGCCCTCCCAGCTCTGCCTGCAGCTTCTGAAGGCATTTCCTCTGCCAAGTTTAACAAAACTGAACTTGGGCCTTTTTGAGTTTCCAGAATCCAGAAAATAAACACACAGAGTTGATTTCTGCCCCGTTGTCGGTCTCTCCTCCCCTTCCTTCCACAGCTCAACGGCGGCTGCGGCCCGGGATCTTTCCCTTTGCTCCTCTGTTCTGGGGGGGGGGCAATGATAACGCGGCGGCTTTTTTGTAATATTCTCAAAATACGCATATTTAAATAAAACTAAAGTGTCCAGAAAAGCAGGGTGTTTGGGCCGTTAACGTGTTTAGAGCCTTCAATGTGCCGATACCTGGCACGCTGTTTTAACTGTTATTATATCATTAGGGAACTTCACGCTAATTAAGCCTTAGGCAAAAGACCTTTGATTTTTCACATTATTCTCACGCAGAACGTCTCTCCTTCGGCAGCGTCCCAGCGGCTGGCAGTGTCCTACCCGACTGGTCCTAAACTCTGAATGTCACCTGGATGTCGTGCCCCCGTGGGGTGGGGGTCCGTGACCCGAGGAGGGGGCGTTACTGGTGCTCTCTGAAAAGCATTTCAAAGCGTAAATGTGATGCTTACTTACTTTTTGGTGATTTATGATGCTTTCCTGGGCCTCCCAGGGGTCCTCACTTTCCTGCACAAGTGCCCTGTGCTCCAGCAGCGGAGACGCTGTGCGTACAGAGGGCCCTCGGGCGTGCGTCCCTGGGTCACATGGGTGTAGGTCAGGCAGGTGCTGGTGGCTCTGCAGACTCCCCCCCTCCCCCCATCTCCGTGGCATCCTGGCCAGAGAAGTCGGGGCCGCCGCGAGCACTGCCATATCCACCTGACTCTCTCGGGAAAGTGTGCGTGTGGATTGGGGTGGCCCCAGTCCCTCGGCCGGGGGTGAAGCGATGGCCCTCCGCTGCCCCGAACCTTGTCTGATTCTTTCGCCAGTTGACTCCACTAAGCACAGTGAAGGTGTGTTGTCCATATCATTGCGACGTTAATCTAGGACCAGAAAATTCTAGTCCTTTCCCTGTGGTTCGGCGACTCCACCGGGGCCGAGATGTAGCTGCTGCCCTCCATGTTGTGGTTCGTGCGGCGCCCCGATGAGAATTCTCTTCTCCTGTCTCTGCCTTATACACCTTTACCTCTTGATGGACTTTCGATTCCAGAAATACATCGTGGGGAACTTGTCATGCGCTCTGACAGGTGTGTGCTCTGTGTGTGCCAGGAGAGCAGACCGGCTGCGGTGCGGGCACCTGCCCGAAGGAGCTTGCGGGGCGGTGAGCAGCCCTGAGCCGGGCACGGGCACCGAGGGGACAGGATCTGGAAGAACATAGGCCCCCGGGAAAGAGTGGTGACGTGCAGATACTGTGGCTGCGTTGTAAGATCCGTAGGTCAAGCCACTTAAACTTCCTGGAGTCGTTTCTTTGGATCCGCGTGCAGGGAAAGGGAAGAGGGAACTCGAAGTGCTCGTGCTCACGGCCCCGTTGTGTCCCGCGTCGCCCCCAGGGAGCCGCGGTGCTGTTTCCGTGACTGCCGTGCGTGCGGTCCGGTCCTGTGGTCTGCGGCACGGGACGGCCCCTCCGCGGCCTCTTCGGTCTGGCACTGACCTTTAAGAAGCCAGGACAGTGGAGGTGCTAGTTCTGACCTTTGTGGCTCCTCCATTCACCCAGCTGGAGGGTCTTTGGTGATTTTTAGGCAGGTCTGGGAGGTATATGGGACTTTCTGTCCCGTTGATTTTCCAAACTATAAAGCTTGGGAGCTCGCCTTACACGGTGATTTTTCTGATTTGTGTTAAATCCCACACATCCCCACCAAGGGCTAAGAATGCCCCTGAGAAGATGGCCGGGGTCCTCCCCCAGGGACCCTGAGCCTCCGCTGCCGGCAGGTCTGTGTCTAAGGCCCCTTCTCTGTGGCGCGATAGAAATGGCCACGTGGGGGTGGGTCGCTTCGTGGGCTTCCCCTGGGGCCAGGGGACAGAGCAGGCGTGCCTGGCCCCTCACCTTGCATTCACTGGGGTCTTAGGTAGTTTCCCAAACACGCCTGAGCACCAGGCTTCCCCGGGAGTAAGATTCCCCCGGGGGGGCGCCCGCTGAGAGCGCGGATCCCGGGGCCCTCGCCCTCCCGGGTGACTCAGTGGGCCTCAGCCGAGTGACACTGTACACATGGCCACACACTCTTCAAGTCACACTGTCGAAGTGAGCAGGAATCCTCCGAGTGATGCCAGAGAACCCGTCCCGATTTGCTAGGGGTCTCCTGGGAGCAGGGTGTTGTTCCCCAGAAGGGTGGGTGAAATGAACCCCAGGTGGGCCTCCCTAGCCGCCTCCTGCAGGGCGTCCCCGGGACTGCCGTGAGCCCACCTGGCGGGACGTGCGAGGCGAGGGTGGGCCTCCAGGGGCTCCCGTCTAGTTTGGGGGTCCCCTGCCCCTTCTCTCCTCGGGGGGCTCCTCACATGGGGGCTGAGCCTCCATTTGTACCAAGGAACCCTGGCTTTGACCAGGCCTTTGGCTGCATTTGTTACTGCATTTTTGATGTACCACAGGGGCTTAAATATCCTATCTTTTTTTTCTTCTTTTTCCCCTATAAAAGTAGATTTTTTTTGACCTGATTATAAAAATATATTGTCCTTATTTAAAAAAAATATAGATCACAGGAAAACATATAAAGAAGAAGAAAACAAAGAAGAAAACAAAGCTCCTTCTAAACCAGAATTCTTAAATCCGCCGTATTTCATTCCCACACCTGCGTTGTTGCTGCACAGACAGGGACCCGGATCGGAGCCGGGTCGGTAGCCACCTGTTTCCCCGGGAGCAGCCGGCCAAGGGCACAGCCGTGTGGCCGGGCCAGCCCAGGAAAGCAAGGCTGAGGGGTCACTTCAAAGGTGGGGCAGGCTGGTGCAGAGTGGAGATTGCAGCCCTGATTCGTGGAAGAGGGACCAAGACTGAACACAGGGGGTCGGGCTTGGAGTTTTGGGCGCTGCGTCAGGGACCGCGGTCCTCCCGCCTTCCCGAGGCCTCGGCCATCGATCGGCTCCCCTTTGCTTTTCCTGGCCCGGGCTTGCCCTGTCGCTCCTGCCCTGCCGACCCGCCTGTGCTCTGCAGCCCCCACCGACGGCCCCAGCTTAGCCACGAGGGTGTCCCACAGCCTCCCTTCTGCGCTTCTGGGTATTCTAGCAAAATGTGCTTCGTTTTTAGGAAAAACAGATGTTTTAAGTTGAAAAAAATAAGATTGCCAGAATCCTTTGATTTGGGGATTTTATACGTAAAAGTGTCTCAAAACCGGTTCCCAGACGGTCTTGTTTTTCTCCAACGATCCAGCTCCTCTGGCGTCCCAGCTCCTCTGGCGTCGTCACTGCAGACAGAGGCACGTGGGGACCGCCGCGGACCGCGGCCACCCCATGAGCGTTGTCTCATCGCGTCTGCCGGCACCGCGGCACTGGGGCAGGGCGGGAAGGGAGGGGCCTGTCTGTGGAGTCACGTTCGGCCGGCCTCCCGGCCTCCCCTTCAGACCTCGAGGCCCGGCTGTGTGTCCACCTTCCCCCCCGCCCCCGCCCCCGGAGCCAGAACGCACAGCAGAACTGGGCCGGGGTCGGTCCCCCGTGAATTTTCCAGAAGACCCGTCACACCTCGCAACATCCCGAAGGACTAGTTATCAAGTATTACTTTCCCTCCACCCCCAGATTCTTGAATGTCTCATTTCTGAAAGGACACGGTAACACCAAAGGAAAACTCGAAACCGGGCGGCGGGGGGGGGGGAGGGGGGGTCCTGGGAGGCCGCCCCCACCCAGGGCTGCTTCTGCCCCTCTCGGCCGGCCCTTCTGATAGCACCACCGCCGACATGCCGTGCCGCTGGCGGCTGGCGGCTGGCCGCGTGCCGGGCTTCGCGCTCTGTGTCGTTCCTGCGTCCGGGCTGCCGCTGCGCAGAGACCTCCCCGGCCCTCCGACGCCATCCCCGCAGCCCATTCTCAACCCAGGCCTGTCTGATTTCGGATCCCACACCTTTCGCCACCACTCTGAGCCGCTGGTCTCTGCGCTTTGACTTATCACCGCGTCTCACGATGGGCCAGTGCTTTGTGGGCGCTTGGACCGTTCTGCTTAATACTCCGAAGAACCCTACGAAGGATTTTCTATAGTTACCCCGTTCTCCTCGATGGGGAAAACAGGCGGATGCATTCGAGATTTGTCCAGAGGTGCGCAGTGATGAAAAGCGTCCTTTTAAATGGCCGCGTGACGTTCGTCCATGAGTACACAGCATAGTTTGCACAGCGGTTCCTATTAGAGAGCTCTTTAGCTGTTTAGAGTTAGGGTGTAGTTTTGGTTTTTTTAACTAAGGTCAAAAAACCAGGGTGAAGCTGGGGCGCCCGGGTGGCTCAGTCCGTTAAGCATCTGACTTCAGCTCAGGTCATGATCTCATGGTTTGTGAATTTGAGCCCCACATCAGGCTCTGAGTGCAAAGTCTGCTGGGGATTCTCTCTCCCTCTCTCTCTGCCCCTACCCCATGCTCGCTCACTCTCTCTCTCTCTGTCTCTCAAAGTAAATAAACTTAAATATTTTAATAAAATCTCTTAAAAATTACTTTTTAAAAGAGCGAATAAATAAGCTAGTTTAAAATTAAACTTACATTGGGGCACCTGGGTGGCTCAGTTAAGCATCCGACCTCAGCTCTCGTCATGATCTCTGGGCTCTTGGGTTCGAGCCCTGCCTTAGGCTCAGTATTGACAGGTCAGAGCCGGAGCCTGCTTCAGATTCTCTCTCTCTCTTTCTCTCTCTCTCTCTCTCTCTCTGCCCTTCCCGTGCTTGTGCTCTCTCTCTCTCTCTCTCTCTGCCCTTCCCCTGCTTGTGCTCTCTCTCTCTCTCTCTCTCTCTCTCTCAAAACTAAACATTGAAAAAAAACCCAGGGTGAAGCTGGTTATTTTTTGCACATAACAGTCTTAATTTAAGCTGACACAGCAGCTCCAAGCTCTTTTCCGTTATGTTGTCCTGTTACCCGATGTCCATTTATTTTATGGCCCATTACGGCTGCTGCAGCTCCTGCCATCACACTGGCATTGTGGCCAAGGGGAAAGAAAGAAGTGGCGACACTATTCCTCTTCAGGGCGTAAGTCTTCACATCCCACTGACCAGCACGGTCCCTTGGTTGCAGGAGAGGCAGAGAAGTGTGCACAGCTGTCCAGCTAGTTCACCGTAAGAGCAAGAGAGGACGTGTGTCCAGGGGACTGGCTGTCGCTGTCATAGTCCGCCTTTTGACCACCCACATGCCTGTGTCCCTTCTTCCAACATAAAAACACTTATCCCCGTCGTTACAGGAGGCAGCCCCAAGCCCCCCTCGGTGACTGCAGCCCGTAAAATCCAGGATCTCTGGTGACAAGCGCGTCCCTCTGTCAGGGCGCTCCAGGTGGTCCTGCTGCAATGCTGAGCCAGCAGAAGCAGGGGCAGGTGATCCCAGCTCTTATTTGGGAAAGAGAAGAGCAGGAAACCCACTCACTGGTCACGGACGTTCTCCAAGCCTGTGCCCCACAGGGCCCGTCCCTCCATCTGCATTCTGGAAGGATCTCTGCCCACCAGCCTCCCTGGCCTCGTCCGCAGCGGGCCCGGGAGCTGATGCGCTTCCTAGTGGCCCGTCCCACCTGATGCGGGGCGGGGTGGGAAGGTCGCACTTCGTGGGCCGGGTTTGTGGCCTGTTGGGCTGCCGTTTCCGCAGAAGCCCGGTAGGCGCCCCGGCTGCTTGCTCGGGGTCCTGTCCGCGTCCAGGAACCACGGCAGGGGTCTCCGGTGCCAGGATTCATCCTGGAAAATGGGTCTTTCAGTTACTGGTATCGGGCGTGGGCCTGTCTGCTCCATCCCGGGGCCCCCGAAGCTCGAGGCTCAGCAGCCTGCTTCCCCGTTCTCTAGCCCCGTGAGAAAGCCTGGGCCCTTCCCAGTGCTGCAGCCCGTACGTTGGGCGTCCCCGCGGACACCGACGCTGCACGTGCCCACACGTCCGGTCACGGTGGCAGGCTCCGTCGCACGGGGCCCGCTGTCCGCTGCCGCGGGGTAAGGTGCACAGCCTCCAGCTTCTGACGTTCGTGTCCTCGCTTCCTGCTGGTGAAACAGCGCCTGTGTTTGGAATTAAACTTGGGGCCGTCCCCAGCTGCCTTGCAGCAAGCTCTGGGTTCTGTGATGGCCGGGAAGCAAGGTGTGGTTCGAAGGCCACGGTCTGTGTTGCGGGATCCGGAGCCTTCCTCCCCGTAGCTTCCTGAAAGGGCTTCTCTGAGGAGCGGGTCTTGTCCAGATGTGAACCTCCCGTCCTGAGCCACCAGTTTTCTTTGTCTTTTCGGGAGGTGACTTCCCGTCTCATCCAGCCTTCCTTCCCAAGATTTATTTTCTGTGTACGTCTGGTTGTCCAGGAGGTGTCTTTTGGGGCCCTCAGCCCTTGGGCAGCTGGGAGACACAGGTGGTCTGCCTTCCCCTCTGCTCCTGAGTTATCTGCTTCCTCTGGGCCCCCCAGTTGTCTGGTCCCTGGCTTCCTGTTGCAGATGCTTCCCAGATGTCTGTCCTTCCCTGTCCGCGTTTAGAGCGAGGTGCTCACGCTGACCGCTGACCACTGCCGCGAGTGCCGGGGTGGTCGGCTGGCAGGTTCCTTGTCCGATGGGCTTCACGAGGGCCACAGACGCCGGGTCTGCCCCCTGTGCCATCTGCTGGGGGGTGTGAGAAAGGTTGGGGGTGCCCTGGTTGGCGTGCAGAATTTCAGTCATTCATTTTCAGTGTGGGATGTCCTTGCCTGCTCGTTGTGAGATGCCCAGGAGTGTTTCTGTGGGTCACCCTCTCTGCGGGGACGCGGTGGGGCGAGACGCGGGCCCCGGGGAGTGGGGGCAGTAACAGCTCTGGAGATGAAATCTCTATTGCCTTTAAAAAAAAAAAAAAAAAAAACCTTTCCTAGAAGCTTTCGCCTGTACTTCCTTCTCTTTCTGATTATTTCTTGGGTCTAAAATGAAGATCATGGTACTTACATTTGTATCGGTAAGGATTAAATGAGCCATTTTTATCTGCAACAATTTCCTGGCTGTTAGGGCAGGCAGTGGGATTCCCACTTAAGGCCCAGGCGGAAGTGAGGGTACGTCAGCGCCCCGGGCCCCCCAAATCACTTAGGCTCATTCGAGTTTGAGCAGCGGCAGAGCCAGACTTCTATGCTGTGATCTTTGACCTGATGCTGAATAAGGCCGCTTCCAGGGAACCAAGGCCTCACCCAGGAGCCTTTGGCGTCCAGATGGCCCCAGGACCTTTGCAAGCCTGGGGCAGACCCCAAGCATGAGGGCTCGAGGGCAAGAACATTTTTTCAGAAGAGCTCAAATGAGATACAATTCACATAGCTTGCAACTAACCCACTTAAATTGTCCAGTTCAGTGGTTTTTAGTCTGGTGGGCAGCTCCTGCCATAATCAATACCACCCCTGCAAGCCGGCTCCCCCGCCCCACCCCTCCCCCCAGCCCTAGGCCGCCACCTACCCACTTTGTCTCTGTCCATCAGGACAAGGACGCTATGGGGAGATCTGAGGGGCTGGCCCTCCCAGGTAGGCGCTTCCCTGGCAGAGCTGTGCTGCAGAAAGGGGCAGTGATTTCTAGAGAGTTCTAGACACACAGGCTTCCCTGCAGTCGGGGTCCCGGGCACTGAAGGCAGGTGTGCAGCGTATGGTTGGGGTGAGACCGAAAGGGAAACAGCTCCAAGAGAATAGCTTTAATTACAAAACATGCTCATTGAAACTCCAACTAGGGCCCTAACCCAGAATGAAAGTTTTGTAGGGAGAGAAGTAATTGGCGAACCCGGGATCACCCTGGGGAGATGTCTGTTTAAAATTATGTAGCTTCCTGGTGTTTCTCCCAGGTAGGAGACAGTCTGCCTCGGGATAATTTTTGGAAGAGTGAGTCAGGAGCTGCTTTTGAAATAGCTGTTACAGCAAATAATATGAAAATGTTTATTGTTAAACCCTAATTGGAAATGACTCTTCCGGTAGGAAATTGCCCTGTTTGAATCAGTTCTGAATGGTGTTCGATTTCGCTACGAATTTGCTGACCGAAATCCCTGACCCACAAAATGTTGTGTTTTCTTTTACTGAGAAGTCCACCCGTGTGGGTGTTGTTATCTGGAATCTTTGGTTTTTGAACTGGAAAGTGCCTAAGAGATCATCTCTTCTGTTCGAAGCGTCCGCTTTTGTTAGCCAAGAACACCGAACCCCGTAGAGGTTAGGGCACTGAGCTCCCTGGAGGTGAGGTGAGGCCCTAAATCACCCTCTTCCTTCGCGTTGGCCCCCTGCGTGTCAGCCCACCACCCGACACCTCTCCTGCACCGGACCGGAAGCGGTGCCCTCTCAGGGTGCCTCCATCACCTGCTGAGACTCGCCCTCTGGTCCTGCAGTGATGTAGCCCCGGGCCAGACCCTCCCGCCCGGAGCCTGGCTTTTCCCCGGAGCCTGGCTTTCCTGTTCCGGGTCCAGGGATCCCGCGCCCCCAGCTCTTGTGTTCACCCGAAGCCCTGTTTCTGATATCACCCTCTGCCTTGTGACCTCTGTCATGGGCCAAAGCCACATCCTCCCTCTGGCTGCCTGGACGACTCTAGTACACTCTGATCTCGCTCTGATCTCCTGTTAGCGTGGAGGCTTTCGCAGCGCGGGGCACGGAACTCCGTCCGCACGCCCTGCTGGCGGGTGGCAGCCCCTCCCTGTGAGGATGTGCAGCTGCCGAAGGAAGGGACAGGAGAGGACGGAGAAGCTGTCTGCAAACGTTCCTCATCATCGCTTCCGTTGCCAACCCTGCAGGACAGGGGTGTGCGCGTGTGGAGCCCTCGGCCACATTCCCGGTTCCAGCTCCTTCCTCCCCCCTCTGTTTCGGGGACGGCGGCCCATCCTCGGGCATGAGCTGGGAAGGATGTGGGCTCTGTGCCCTCAGAAGCCGACAGGCCTCCAGGTCTGGAGACACCACGGGCCTCATCGTCATAGGAAAATGCGTGACGTACCTTCCTGGCCAAAATACCGACGAAGGAAACGTCTGTTGGGTTGTGGGAGAGCTAAGGGACGTGGAAGCGACATCAAACGGTTCAAACCGTGGCTTTTGCAAGAAGAAGATTACAGAATATTTTGAAATGGCCGCAGGTGGCCTTAGGCAGAACCGCGGGGGCGATGTTGACGTGACGGGACAGACCGCCCCCACCCCCACCCTGACGTGCTGGCGTTTAGACCGCATCCCCCACAATCAGCCCGGGAGCGGGAAACAGTGTCAGAATCCTCTCGTTCTGCTTTTAGGTTCGGAAATACAGACCTGGCACCTGTGGGTCAGAGTCTTGGGAGTCTGCGGCCTGGCTGCGGGGTCTCCCCTCCCTTTCCCGAGACGCCCAGCCCCTGCGCTCAGGTGTCTCTGGAAGAATGGGTCCTGGCCGGTCAGGCCGGTTTGCTGCCGGTCTCCCCCGTGAGGCGCAGGCAGCTTGGCTGTCGGAGCAGATGCCTGCCTACGTCGCCGAGTCATTTCACGAGAAGCCGTCCTCCCGCTGCAAGGCTCAGGAGTACCTGTGGGCTCGCAGCGGGCCCGTTCGCGGCCTCGCGTGGTCTCAGGACCTATGTTGACCTGTTCTTAAATCTCGCTTTTTAAAAACTACTTGACTGAGAGGAAAAGGGGGTGTCGGCCGCGTCCATGGCAGTTTGGAGGTGTATTTGCTGGGTAAACACCGGTACCGAGTCGGAAGTACGGCAGGAGGGGGCCAGCAGCCGGCTGGCGGTGGCCCGGCACCGTTGCCCCCGGGGCGACCCTGACCCGCGCCCGAGCTGTGACTCGCTTGGCACGACGGGAGTGCCTTTCTGAGACTGTGGCGTGCGCGTCGGGGGTGGGAGCTCACGTGTGCCGCCTCCAGCCCCCCTGCCACACCCCCCGCTTTTCCCAAAGAGCCTTTTCTAAGCCGTTGCCACCGGCGAGACTGCCGCGGGGGTGTGCGGGCAGCCTGCTCTCCTTTGGCCCTTTGGGTCTTCGCTTCTGTTTGTGACTTGTTGAGGGCCCATCCGTCTAGAAGGCAGAGGGCGCGCTGGATGAGTGATGTCTGGATTTTAAAGGCAGACGTTTCTCGGAAGGAGGCCACCCTGGGTTCCTGTGACACACACGCCCGTGGGGACACGCGGGGCTTGACTGGGATGCACGAGGCTGGGTTTGCTTGCGCGCAGTCACCTGCCCGCAGGAGAACCAGGGCCCAGAGTCCGGCCCACGGTCCCGTTTCTCTGTGAGGCTCCCGCCAGCCTGGGGATGGGGCCCTGCCTCTTCTGTCACGCTTCCTAGCGTCTCGCAGCCGCAGCGTGGGCGTCTGTGTGTCAGCTCACCGTGTGAACGGTGACCATGGCTTCTCAGTTTGTAGACAGGCGTTGTATGCGAGCCAGTGAACCCCCCTCAGGTCCCCCTGCGGCCATCCCAGGGGACGGGAGGTGGCTCTGTGTGTCTGAAGCTCTGCTGGGGACCCGTCGGGGTCTGTGTCTCTCTTCACACGTGCAGGGAAAGAAGAACCCGTGTCCGTGACCGCGATAGAAAGAGGATTTCTGGTTCGCTCTATGAACCCAGAGTGACGGACGGTGGGGGCTCTGTTACTTGGCGATCCAGAACCCTCCCCCCCCGACTCTCCGCCCTCCTCCGCATCTCTCCCGCGCTGACGTGTGCTTCCCCCTTCCCTTGCAGGTGCACCCTTCGGTTCCCTAGCACGGCCATCAAGATCCAGTTCACGTCGCTGTACCGTCAGGAGGAGGCCCCGGCGTCTCCCCTCCGGCCCCTCTACCCGCAGATCTCCCCTCTGAAGATTCACATTCCGGAGCCGGATCTCCGCAGCCTGGTCAGCCCCGTCCCTTCCCCGACCGGCACCATCAGGTGAGCGGCCTGCCCTGGCCTGTCCGCGGGCCGTGAGCCCTTGCCACGCGGTCCCCGCCACAGAACCAGGGTCCCTGCGCCCTGACAGTCTGTCTGGGAAAGAGCAAGGTGACACGGGTCACCCAGGTATCCTACAGCATCCTGTGTGTCTCTGGAAAGCGGGGCGTGGGTGGAAATTTTGAAACTATTTTAAGTGCGTCCAAGGGACCTGACTCCTTACAGAACCCTCTGGAGAATTCTCTCGTCTGGTGAGGGAGGAGTCACTGCCTCTTGACTCACTCTTTCAGGCGGCAGCCGTGTGGACTCAGGGCTTGCGTGAAAACAGGCACAGGTGTGAGTTCTTTAAAGACTGAAAAAGTTGCGAAGTCGCCTGTGCGTACCAGGATTGGAACTTTGTTTTTCTCAATTTTATTGGTGAGGTTTCAGGATTCTCGTCCTTGGCGCGGTGCACAGAGGACCCTCGGAGGGAGGCCGTGAGGGATCGCGCACAGAGTGGCGGGTTGGGCTCTCGACTCCCTGTGCCACTCAGGTCCTGCCCTCTGCCGTGTCGTCGCAAAGCCCAGTGAAAGACGTGTCTGAGGGTCACCGTTTAACACAGCTTGAATGAAGTACTTTGCTGCTTCATTAGGGACATTTTCAGCGAAACTCGCTTTCTTTTTCTTCTTTGCTGCGTGTGTGGCCCCAGAGGTGCAGTGACCCCCGTGTCCTCGGTGCCGTGCCTCGGCTCCCGCACCGGTACCTTCCCTTGCGGCTGCCGCCTTGGTGACTGTGTCAGTCCTGGAAGAGGCAGGTTGTGGCTTCGTCTCGCTGCGAAGACGGTTTTGCTCTCACAGGCCTCCCGGCGGGGTCTCGGATCCTCAGGGGTGCCTCTGAGCCACACTTTGCAAACCGCCGCGGCACGGGCGGGCGCTCTGCTGTCCCGGCAGCCTTCCCTCACCACGCAGCCACACTCTGGCGGGCCTGGGTTCTGGAGCCATGTGCCGCTCGGCCTTCGTGTAAGAATCATGCCCCACTTGCGCCTTCTGTCTTCCTGCTGGGACGTGTCGGTCGTAAGCTGGGAACCGTTTGCACTGAGCTGGTGTCGAGTGCGTTGCCTGCAGGGCCAGCGAGCAGGTGTGTCTTTCTCTTACAGAGAGGATGGTAGGGGCAGCGTTGAACCTGGCCTGGCGTAGAACCCGAGGCTGGGACCTGAGTTCTGCTTCTGGCCATGTATCCAGTCAGCGGGAGCAGCGGGAGCGGGGAGTCGCTGAGGCCAGATCTGCAGGCTCGGGAGAACCATGTGTGTGTTGGGTCCTGTGTTTAGCGCCATCCACACCTGCCCCGTCTCAGCCTCGTCCTGCAGCTCTACAAGGGGGCTGCCTCTTCTTCCGCTCCTTCCAGCTTTCTAGAATGGCCCTATGGCCCCGTCCTAAAACCCACCATTGAGCGCGTGATCTCGTTGTTCTTTCAGACAGCTCACTTGAATTTAACCTAGAACGTGGGTTTTTTTCTTTAAAGTTGTTTTATTTTTGGGAGAGAGAGAGTGTATGAGCAGGGGAGGGGCAGAGAGAGAGAGGGAGAAAGAGAGAAAGTGAGACAGCCAACGGGGGAGGACAGAGGATCCAAAGCGGGCTCTGCGCTGACAGCAGCGAGCCCGATGTGAGGCTTGAACTTTCGGACCGTGAGGTGATGACCTGATCCGAAGTCGGACACTTAACGGACTGAGCCCCCCAGGCGCCCCTAGAACGTGAGTTTTATGCTTCCACTACGAAAACGTTCCTACGCTTGCTCGTATGTATGTAGTCCATACCGAGATTTGAAAAGGTTACGGGCCGTGAAGTGACGCGGCCACTTTGGGAAACAGACTGGCTCCGCCTCACAATGTACCACATGACCCGGCGACTCGGTGGAGCGTGAGGTCCGGCAGACACTGCACACGAGGGCTCAGGGCACCGTGAGTCATAACAGCCCCCACGGGAAGACAGCGCAGCTGTCTGTCAGCTACAGAGTGGACAAGCACAACGAGGAGTGTCCTCACCGCGGAGCGTTACTTGGCCGCAAACAAGGGGCGAAGGACCGATAAGCTGGTATGACGCGGGTGGCCCGTGAAAACAGGCAGAGTCAACATTGGCAGGAGACGTCTGGAACGGACGGATCCGGAGAAAACGGGGGGCTGCCGGGGCCTCCCACCTGTCCCGGGGGTCCTTTGTGGGGTGACAGAAGCGCTTTGGAATCGGAGAGCGGTGAGGATTGCGCCGCGCGGGAACGACGCTGCAAACCACTGAATTGTACGCTCCGGACGGGTGAATTACGTCTCCCTGACGCTGATACAGGGACGTAACACGGGCTGACACCTCCACCCAGCCGCCCCTGACACAGCAGTGGGCATGGCGGCCGAGGGTGTTTCGCGCCCACGCTGCTGGCAGCTGAAGGCTGGTCCCGCCGTGGGGTCGGGCCGCGGAGGGCCTTGGGCGTCCGGCGAAACCAGAGCAGGCGGTGGGCGTGGGGTTGTTGATAATCGGTTCATAAGCCAGCCAAATGGATGCTTTCGAAGGAAGAAAAATGTGCTGGTTTGTACCTGGAGGGCTTCAGAAAATAGATGTCTTTTCCAGTAGTGTTCCACATGAACGCAGTAGCCACCCGGGGAGGCTATTCAAACCCGTGCGCTGACTTTGCTTCTGTGTCAGAAGGGAGGTGGTCCCTCCCGGAGCAGTGGAGCGGTTAAGACAGGCTCCTGAGGGGCCGGTCCTGGGCTGGGCCCCGGTGGCTGTGTCCCCACCCCCCAGGAGAGACTGTGCTTCTCTTTTTCATCTGGCAGGATATTTGGGGGAGAAAGTGGTCACTTTGGGACTGGCCCTCTCCGTTTTTGGCCTATGAAGTATCACAGAAAGGATTTCTGTTTACATTCATTTATCTCAGCGCCGCGGAATCCAATGGAGTGTTTAGAAACCTTGGGGCCCTTGTGGTTTTGCTAGCCAAGATCCTGTTCAACTTTGGCCAGTGCCAGGGTGGAGCCTCATGTTTACAAACACCAGCCACCCTTCCCCTCCTCCCTGGGACGCCCCCTCCCTGCAGGCGCCGGGGGGGGGGGGGGGTGGGGGGGGTGGGGGGGTGGGGGGGGTGGGGAGGGGGAGGGGACGAGGCTGGGGGCTGTCAGCCTGGGGCCCCGAGTGAGCAGCCGTCACAGCCCCCGTCCCTCCTGACAGCACAGCGGGAGGAGAGGTTCCTCTTCTCCTAGTTTGGTGTGCCTGTGTCCCCGCTCGTGCCATTGGCCTGTGTGCCTGGATCCCCGCCCGCCCAGGCCGCCTGGGGGCCTCTGTTTGGGTCGCTTTCCTCCCTGGACCTGGTTTTCTAGCACCCTGCCCAGCCAGAGCCCCTGTCTCCTCCAGGGTTTTCCGAGTGGAGTGGCGAGAGGCAGTCCCTGTAGGAACGTTCTCGATTCTTGCTAATAAACAGCCCCCGCCCCTTCCTTTCTGTTTGGCCTTTTTCTGCTTCCCTCCCCACCCCCCTGCTGGCTAGGGGGTGTGGTGCGCCTGTGGTTGGGTTTTTGCTTTGTTTTTGGGCGTTTGTTTGTGTTGTGTGGGGTGGCTTTTTTTTTTTTTTTTTTTTGTGCTGATGTGTACTCCACCCAGAAAATGAATGAAGCTCTTTGAAATAAATTCTGCTGTCTTCAGCAACATTTTATTGACTTTTTTTTCTGCTTTGCAAAGAAGTGGTGTTTTCAGGAGAAATTGGTTAATCATTTTCTGGGTTTTACAAAGCGAGAGACCAATCTAAAAAAGGCTCTCAGAGTTGAGTTTTGGGGAACGTGCCCACCAGAAGCCAGAGAAAAGGCAGCGCAGGAGGAGAGGGGCTGGTCTTCCCCGAGAGCCAGCCTCAGGAGCTGTCCCTTTAAGAAGGCGCTTCTTGAACTTTTTCAAGGTCGAGACGGAAACCAGAGCAGTTTGTTTTGTGGAGTCTGGCGGAGTCTAAGCTGCTGCTTTCAGAAGGAAACCACCTTTAACCGTGGTCTTCGATCGCCAGTCCACCTCGTCACTGGATAGAGCTCGGCCGCTCTCCGTCCCCGGGAGAAAGGCAGACTCGGGCCCTTCCTTGGGGTGACGTTCCCTGCGTCAGGGTCACAGTCGGTCAGGGCTTGTCGCCACAGCCTTTGCACGTGCTCCGGCACGACCTGCGGATGAGTGTGGCTCTCCACTCAGGCCAGCAGGGATCCTGGCCCGCCGGTCAGGGAGCCCTGTCCTCTGTGGCCCATCTGGAGGCCACTTGACCTCCGAGCACCTGTACCTGTGAACCTCACACCCCCACCTTTCCCTGTCTGAAAACTCTAGGGAAATAAAACTGGTTCATCCACACAGAAGGGTGGGCCCTCCCCGTACTTTATGTTTTCCCTTTTGCCGAAATCCGGGCCAGGGTGTGTTTGGGCTCCAACATGTCGAGAGACAGTTCTTGTCTTTCCCAGGGTGGCCGTTTCCCGGTTCTCAGGGGGGGCCCTTTGAAGGTTCACGCTTAATCCCGGCCCCAGCCGGCTGTGTGCATAAAGGCTGGCTGTGTGCATAAGGGCCGTGTGCATAAGCGGCCTGCTGTGCTGCTGCTCCCGCGGGCACGTGACCTGGGGACAGGGCCCTGCCCAGGCCTCACATGCTGGGAAGCAGGAAGCGGGAAGGGCCTGGAGCTGAGGGGGACGTGGGGGTGGCCTCCCTGCAAGGTCCGCTCGAGCCGGGCCGCCCCTGGGACGTGCACACCTGGTTAAGTCCCGGCCGAGGAGCAACTCAAGCCGGTTCGCTGACTGGGCACCAGGGCAAAACGCACTGCAGAAACCAGGCGGGCCCTTGAAGTCGCCTCCCAGGACTTCACAGCATTGCGTTTACCTTAATCGCTAAGACAGGTCTCAGAAGCTGGCCTCTGTGGATTTTCTTTGCCGGTTCTTTCACTTCTTGCAGATTACAGCAATGCCGTGTAAGCGTCACGCGGAGCTCAGACATCTCAGGGAGCGCAGCTTCCCCGCACCGGCGCTCCCAGGACGGGGGCGCGGCGTGCACCTGCTCCAGACGTTCTCATGGGGGCTGCTGTCGGTCGGTCCTCCGCACGAAGGCCCCGTGCGGCCCAGTGTCCTCCGCACGACCTTTTCCCCTCTCGTGCCGGGTCTTGGGAGCCTTTCCGCGTCGCCACACCGCAGGGGCCGCACGAGTGTTTTGTGAGTTCCCTCCTGGGTGGCATCCGAGCCCTTTCCGGTGTCCTCCTCTCAGGGGCCACACCGCGGTGGTCTCGCGTTCCGAGTCATCTGCGCATCTTACGCCGAGGCAGTGAATTTCTCAGATTTGGTTATTTTGTTTAAGGTACGCTGTTCGGGGTGCCTGGGGGGCTCAGTTGGTTGAGCATCTGACTTTTTTTGTGTGTGTTTATTCATTTCTGAGAGGGTGGGGGAGGGTGGGGCAGAGGGATGGAACCCCAAGCAGGCTCCACACTGTCGGCACGGAGTCTGATGCAGGACTCGAACTCGTGAACCGGAGCCGAAGTCAGACGCTTCTCTGACTGAGTCGTCCAGTGCCCCGGTTGAGCATCTGACTCTTGATTTCAGCTCAGGTCATGATCCCAGGGTCGTGAGATCGAGCCCCACGTCAGGCCCCGTGCTGAGCGTGGAACCTGCCTAAGATTCCCTCTCTGCCTCTCTCTCTGCTCCTCTCCTGCTTCTGCACACCATCTCTCTCTCTAAAAAAAAAAGTGAAATAAAATAGGCTCTTTAAGAGTCACGAGCCACAAGATTTTAAGAACAGTGATGAAAACAGGAACTGTTACCGACGCTCACACCAGGCGTCTGAGGGCTGGACGCGCGTCTGCCCTTCGTGTCCACCATGACGCTGGGAGACCCAGGCGCTGCCGTCCCCGCTCACAGATCGGAAACCGAGGCCCAGCAGACTGTGTACGGCGGGCGAGCATGGTGTTTGGCTGGTGCCCGCAGGGATGGTGCCGGCACTAACTGATTTCCGTTAAGCTTTCTAAAAGCCGGTTTTTATCCGGGGAGGACGTGAGGTGGCAGACGAACTGAAGCGTTCCGCACGTGGTGACAGGAGCACTGGCCTGGCCTGGCCCACCGCGGTGGCACCGTCGTGGCCGTCCTGCCCCCGCCCCGAGCGCCCTGCCGGTTTGCTTACCTCTGCGTGGTCCGCGACGCGGCTCTCTTGGCTTCTCGGGTTTCGGCGTGTGCCGCATTGACCTCCTAGCTGGAAATCGGGGTTCTGTCCTGCCTGCCCGCCCCGTGCTCCCGAGAAGATGACACCAGGACTGTGGGTGCAGTGGGCAGCGGTGCTTTCCGAGGGCCGGTGGCAGCTCCAGCCCCCACCGTGCCCTGTCTGGACGTTGGCGGTTCTGCCGGGAGTTTGTGTCTGGTGCTGTCTCCACTTCCCTGTGCCCAGCACGGCCACCCTCTGCCCCGCGCGGCCCTCACACCTGCCGGGTTCTTCCTCAGGAGCCCGGGCTCCCTCTGCCTGGACCCAGCCTGGGGCACCTCTGACCTTGACTCCCTGTGCCCAGCAGTTCTCCCCAACCTGCTCCTTGGTTTTAGTGGAGAACGTCCCCCGGTTGCTTCCTGGGAAGGGGTACAGGACAAGTAAATGTAGGAAATCATCGTTTTTCTTGGTTGCGCTACGTGGAGAATTCTCAGTGGGACACATTCTTCCCTCGGAATTTAAAGTCATTTTCTGGCTTTGAGTGTCGCTGTTAACGAGTCCGGTGCCCCTCTGGATGCTGACCCTTTTAGACCTGACGTTTGCCCTCTGAGCGCAAGAGTCCGTGGGTCCATGACGACCTTACTGTTTCCAGGGGGCCTCCGCTTGTGTCCTTACCCCCTTTCCCGCCTCTCCCGCCAGCTTCCTGGAAGGCTCTCCCCTCCCATCCTTTATTGAGCTTCCTTTTATCCTCTTTTTAAGATTTTAAGAGCATTTCCTTGCCCCTCGAAAGTGCCTTAGCAGCCTTCCCACCGCTCGTAAATGTGGTCTGTGCCTTTCTGGCGATGAGGTCAAGGCCTCACTCCACATCCTTCCATGTGCGGACATCCTGGGCTGACCTCCTGTCCGATTGGTCTTTCTCAGCTTGAATTCTTACCGCCACAGTAAGATGCATTTTCCCATCAGGCTGTTCCTTCTTTTCCAGTGTTTGTAAACATAGGACGCAGTGTCATCGGCAGTTGTGACCTGCGTGGTCACAGAGGTCCCCAGGCCTGGGCTGTCAGAGCCAGTCTGGGTTTGCCCTGGCGAGACAGTGGCCCCAGTCCAGGGTGGCCGCCACTCAGCACCTTAAGTCTCTCTCGCCTGAAACAAAAATGTGACTCAGGAGCACTTTTCCCATAAGAGGGGGGTCGGTGAGCAGTGGACTGAAATGCACGTTCAGCTTCATTTCCACCTTTAATCTCGGGAACAACAGACACTTGTTTTACGTGACGCCTGGTAGGTCACGGCTGCTGGGACTCCGCTGCTGCTCTCCGGTGCTCAAATTCAGATGTCCCAGGTTCCTGGGCAGTTGGGGACACCCCCTCACCCCACCAAGGGAGCAGTTCTTTGCTGAAGTCTGGCATCCGAGGAGGGCCCCACCGTGTCCTCTCTGTCCCGTCCCCTCTAGAGATACACAAGTGCGTTTATACTTTAAGAACTTTTTCCAGGGCCCCTGGCTGGCTCAGTCGTAGAGCACACGACTCTTGATCTGGGGGTCATGAGTTCAAGTCCCATGTTGGGCCTGGAGCCTACTTAAAAAAGAAGAAAAAGAAGAAGAATGCTTTCCAGATTTTGCTAGTAGTCAGGGAGATTTTCAGTGGGGTAGGCTCCAGCTCTGGTACGGGGCTCTGAATGTCTGGGTGGGTTTCCCCAGGGCAGGAGCCTTGCTTTAAGCCCAGGCCCCCAGGCCCCCACCCTACACCTGCCCCTCTGAGGCCTATCCTTGAACTGGACTTTGCTCTGCCTGAGGCCTCCCTAGGCTCACGTGGCCTCTCTCTGTCGTCCTTCCCTTCAGATGGCGGTGTGCGATCAGGGCGGCCGGGTACCAGGCACGGCCCTCTCGGCCGAGGCGGCCTGCGGGGACAGCTGATTGGGGCTCACGGAGAAGCTAGCTGCTCTGAGGCCGCAGGGCTGTGCACACAAACACACGTCCGCCTGGGACGGGCCTGCTGGGCAGCTCTGGGCCAAAACCTGCCCCTCTGCGTGCCCCCAGGAGCGCCGGCCAGCACGAGCCGCCGGGCGCCGTAGAAAGTGCTACGGGGCCACCCCGCTTCTCCTTTCTGTGAGCCTGCTTTTGCTACCCTATATGTCGCTTCCATTTGCAATCATTCTTTGGTGAATGACAGCCTTTTCTCTGAGTTCAGTGAGTTCAATGCAAGTTTTCTACAGTCTTTTACAAAACGGTGACTTGGGACGGGCGGCGGGAGCCCCTGTGCCTAAGCCCACGGGCCGCTGTGTGTCCTCTCCGCTGTGAGGGCGGCACGCGGTTATGGGTCCACCAGCCACCCGGTCGGGTGTGAATCTGTGTCCGGGAGGTATGTTTCCAGATCCCGTCCCTCGTGCTCTGGAGGAAGATGCACCGTTTGGCTTTATTTGCGTTCAGGTCCAGACGGGGCGTGGAGTGTGTCTGGGAATGACGCAGGGTTGATGGGGCTGCCTTTGGCGGGTGCCTTCTGTGCTGCCGCACCGTTTGGCAGAGGGCAGGGCAGAACCTTCGGGAAAAGTCCTCACGTCAGGGTTGCGTGACCGCTGAACCACCGCCTGGTGCCACGTGGGGTGACTATATTTGAGCAGCTGGGTTTCGAGTATGTGAACGTGGCACCAGTGACATCCTTTGTCTTCCCCTCATGCCTCATGTTGTAAGTTTGGGGTTTGTGTATTCGGTTCCAAATTCAATTAAGAAAAAGTTGCTTTTTTTTTAATTGTTTCCTGCCTTTACCAAAGGGAGACAGACCCGTAAGCCGGTGGTTGCTGTCCTGGGCCGGGGGGAGGAGGAAGGTTCTGGACACTGAGGGGCAGGACACTCGGGCAGGGAAATGGGGCAGAGCACATGGTGTGTGTTCAGAAAACTGGGGCCTTCTGGATGGTTCCTACTGGGGTACTGGCTTTGCAGGAGCTCTCCTGAAGCCGGGGGCCCGTCCGTGGTCTGGTCAGGTCCCAGCAGGGGCACCTTTACCTGGGCTTGTCACCCACTCCCAGTGTCATTTGTTGCCTCTGAAAATTTTATAACAGAACTGGTTTTCAAAATGAGAATGTTGTTGTAGTTTGATAACCAAAGTCCACCTTGTTCATGAGAGCACTAGACCAGAGCCCGCCGGTGAGCCGGGCCGGACGGGCTCCAGCAAGGAAGCGGCCGGGGGCCCTGCAAGCCACTCGGGACCCGCCAGGAACGAGAGTGGCCTTGGGCCATAGGTGGTTCCACTCACAGCCAACATGAGTGACAGAGGTCGAAGCCGTGGCCGTGGCTCCGGAGGAACTGGGGAGGGCCCGACCGAGAGGTGCTCACGCCCTCTCTGAACGCCACGGCTCCCCAGCCTTTGCCCACAGCGCCCTCGTGTGGGCCCGTGAGCGCCCGACAGCAGCCACGGGCAGGGTCAGCCCGGCTGTCTGCAGTGGGGACAGGGGCCACCCGGTGGCCGTCCCGGAAACCTGCCCATCAGGGCCCACAGCTGCCCACCGCAAGCAGAAACTGCTGCTACGCTGGCTGTGCGTGGACACGAACTGTCTCTGGTCACACTTGGTCCAGCCTTTATCAAAGGGGAGGTGCTGTGTCACATGACGTAGAGAAGAAGGGGGTCAGAGTTTCTGTCCCCCTGCATCACCCAGGTAGGTCCTGAGATCCTGCACCTCCAGCCGTCCTTTTTGGGGTCAAGAACTTAGGACGTGTCATTTCTCTCCGCAGCGTTCCCAACTCCTGCCCGGCCAGTCCACGCGGAGCGGGGTCCTCCGGCTACCGCTTTGTTCAGAACGTGACCTCAGACCTGCAGCTGGCCGCAGAGTTTGCCGCGAAGGCCGCCTCAGAGCAGCAGGCGGACGCGTCCGGAGGGGACAGCCCTAAGGTCTCGGGACTCACGACGCATGTGGCCACGCGGCGGCCGGGCGCGGGGCACGGAGCGGGCGCGGAGGCGCCGGCGTGAAAGCGAGGCGCCCCCGGGGGGGACGGGACGCTGCGGGAATAGCCCGCTTGCTGGCGGCACGTTTGGGCACCGTGGGAGCTGCTCTCTCCCGCCCTGCACCCCCTTACTCTTCACCCTCGTCCCATCTGCCCGTGACGGGATGGATTCGGGGTGTTAACTTAATTAGTCTTTGAGGAAAAATGACAAGTTTTTCCTTACAGCTGTGTATCTTGGCTCATTCCCGTCTGATAGCTGTTTTGAAATCCTTTTGTAGAGGAAGTGAGAGATTTCTGCGTCTTCCCTGCGTGGGGCAGGCGCGGGCACTGCTCGCTCGTCGGGGAAGTGGGTGGCGGTCGCTGGGACGGGGCTAGGCGGGCACGCCGTAGCCGTGGGTCCGTGTGGGAAGGGCGCCCTGCCGGAGGGGCCGTGGGCGGCCGGGGCGTGGACGCCCTTCTGGAGCCGCCGACGCGCTGACCACGTGCTGCCTGTCTCCTCAGGACGAGTCGAAGCCGCCGTACTCCTACGCTCAGCTGATCGTGCAGGCCATCTCGTCCGCGCAGGACAGGCAGCTAACACTAAGCGGCATCTACGCCCACATCACCAAGCATTACCCTTACTACCGGACGGCTGACAAAGGCTGGCAGGTGAGGCCTCGAGCCCGAGAAGCCGGGCTCTGGGTCCGCTGCCCCGGAACAAGGGCGCCCACGGGCGGGTCGTGTTCTGAAAGCCCGAAAGCGGTACAGGGGTGTCCTCATCGGTGACCTGTGGTCTGTCTCCAAAGAGCCACAGCCCCTGGGAGTCGAAATAGTCTTCTTTCCCTCCAACGGCCAGAGCAGGGAGGGGCGATACGTATGCCTTGTTACGTTTTCACGCTGACCGCCCCTCGTAGTCCCGAGCTACTTTGGAAATGGGTGCACACGTGGGCCCAGACGGCAGCCCGCGTGCACGGGGACCGTCAGAGCTAACTTAGCTGTGTCTCACTTGTTTTGCCCACAGTCGCTGTTTCCCGCTGGCTACTTGATTTAGTACAGGTTTCAAACTTGACATACGCCTGGCCTATGGCTTGTCTGTCTGTTTCACTTTTTCTGGAAAGAATGCTGTGCTCGATTTTGATAGAAAAAAAACTACCACCG
This sequence comes from Puma concolor, assembly GCF_028749965.1. Lineage (NCBI taxonomy): Eukaryota > Metazoa > Chordata > Mammalia > Carnivora > Felidae > Puma > Puma concolor. Next base: position 4,129,258 of record NC_141682.1, read on the forward strand.
TGCCTTTGCACTTGCCAGTAAAACACAGTTACCTTGCCGGCCTGTGGAGCACCCTCGCTGGCATCACCTCCGGGCCGTCCCATCATCTTTGGTCTCGTGTCTGTTGCGTTCACATACGGAGTTTGTTTTGCCGCGTGCTAACTGGCGAATGTCTCTGCTTGTCCACAGAATTCAATCCGACACAACCTCTCTTTGAACCGCTACTTTATTAAAGTCCCTCGTTCCCAGGAGGAGCCTGGGAAGGGGTCTTTTTGGCGGATAGACCCCGCCTCAGAAGCGAAGCTCGTGGAACAGGCATTCCGGAAACGGAGGCAGAGGGGCGTCTCCTGCTTCCGCACCCCCTTCGGGCCGCTGTCGTCCAGGTAAGCCTCCGGGCTGCCCCTCGGTCAGAGGCCAGCTTCCACAGACGGCTCGTCATAGTAGCGTTTTGGGTACTTTAAACTTGTCACCTGTATTTCTCGAGCGAGACTGTCTTGAGGACCGGTGAGGTCTGTAACAGCAGAGTGAGTGGACAGCTCGCTGCCCCTCTGACCTGTCAGCTCTCAGCAGCCAACACTGTGACCGAAGTAGAAATTGGAACAATGGCGATGGTCACGTTGGTGAGGTCGGAATTCGGGATGTTTGAACGGAGCTCAGATTTTCCGGATCCCACGTTGCTTGGTAGGAACGTGGAGAGAAATTCTGTGAGAGTGACAAGGGTTAGTTTGTGGGGAGAGTACCACAGGCCCGGCCATGGAAACATCAGCCGCCCTTGTCCCACGCTTCCGCGGCCAGAGGCCACGGGGGCGGCCGGGCGCGTCCTCTCCTCCAGGCCTGTCCCGGCTTCCGGGACTTGCTGGCCACGACCGGTGCCCCCCAGGCTTGTGGGAGCATCACCCCAACCTCCGCCTGCATCATCCCGCCCTGTTCTCCCCGGGTGCGTGCGTCTAGAGTGCCCCTTTGAGGGCTCCGGTCACTGAGCTGGGGACCATCCTAGTGATTTCATCCAACTCCGTCACTTTCGTAAAGAGTTGACTCCAAGCAAGGCCCCCTTCTGAGGCACTGGTGGTTTCTGGGGACACAGTTCAAACCCTAGTGGTGACCAGCACTACGTTTCACTTGTAGATGAGCCTGTCTGCCAGCTGGGGCAGTGGTTACGGGGCTGGCCTTTTGCGCCCAGCACTGCCCGGAAACCCCGATAAGGAGTGTCTGTGGGAGGGCGTGGGGCGGGCCTGCCCCAGGGTCACCCTGGGAGTTAGGGACGCCATCTCGTGACGCAGCACAGGGGAGTGGCAGGCGGGAAACCCTCAGGCCGGGAGGGCAGCCCAGCACGGCTTCTGCGTGAGCTGTGTGTTACAGAGAGGGGGGCCTCTCGTGGCTGCAGAGCCCGGGTGGCCGAGGAGGGAGGCAGCTGGGTGGGAGGCGGGCAGGAAGCAGGGTGAGCTTGGTGCAGGGTAAGGTCCTGCTAGAGAGGGCTGACGACCGTCACAGCCTCGGGGACTGGGAGGGACCCAGGCCGACTACCAGTTGGAGCATGGGAATGAGCAGACAGGGTCCAGGCCTGGGTTGGAGTCAGACGAGCCAGCTGGCAGGTGGGAGAAGCAAGGGAGACTGGGGGCCCGGGGCGGGGGGACAGGGTGCCAGGTCCGTGCCCGGGGAGACCAGGGTGCCGCTCACGAGGGAGTTTATGGTGATAAATGAATGCAGAGTGAAGGCCACCGTGTCCCCCAGCTGCACCCAGGCAGTCCCGTCGTCCTGCCTCTGAGGGTTTGTGTTGACCCTGTGACTCAGCTCGCGGGACGAGAGTCCCCGTGCTGCATAGCCGGTCCTGGGCCAGCCTCACTGGCAGGAGCCGGACGGGATCGCCGTTTCGAACCAAGAGAACGGTGGCGGAGGGAGCAGCCTTTCCTGCGAGATGAATAGCCTGTAGGTGTGTCCTCTGTCCTGGTGGGGGCTTTGTGCCCATCCCAACAGAGCTCGTGATTTTAACACGGAACACTGAGCCACTTTTGCGGAAGCCTGGCGGGTCCCTTTCAGGAAGTCAATGCTCTGGAGCGTGGCTTTTGCTGGGAAGCCACGAATAACGTGGCGTCCTCCCGTTCGCTGGGTTCAGGGCCCGGTTGCCTTTCCGTGTATCGGACAGCATCGTTGTTGGTGTTGGAAACTCTCCGCAAGAACAGAAGAGCGTCAGGAAAAGCTGGCGCGGGTGACGTGTGAGACGCGGATGCGCCGACGTTCACATTCAGATGCCGTCTTCGTTCCTCGCCCCGCGTGCTTACCGCCGTGCTCCGTTCTCTCGTTGCTTCCGTAGGAGTGCTCCCGCCTCGCCCACCCACCCTGGGCTGATGTCCCCCCGCTCTAGCGGCCTGCAGACCCCAGAGTGCCTGTCTCGAGAGGGCTCGCCCGTTCCACACGACCCTGACTTCGGGTCAAAGTTAGCTTCTGTTCCAGAGTATCGGTATTCCCAAAGCGCACCCGGTAAGAGTGGTCTGGGGCCTTCACGCGACGTGGCGGAAGTGGGCCTCACGTGCGCAGGCTCAGCGGCCGCGCTCCTCCTCCGTGCAGGCTCTCCCGTCAGCGCCCAGCCGGTGATCATGACCGTGCCTCCCCGACCGCCCAGCCTGGTTGCCAAGCCCGTCGCCTACATGCCCGCGTCCATAGTGACGGCACAGCAGCCCTCCGGCCACGCCATCCACGTCGTGCAGCAGGCTCCCCCTGTCACCATGCTCAGGGTGGTCACCACGTCCGCCAGCTCCGCCAACGGGTACATCCTCGCCAGCCAGGCCTCGGCAGGAGCCGCCCACGAAGCGGCGGGCACAGCCGTGCTGGACCTGGGAAGCGAGACAAGAGGTGAGGCAGTCATGTGGTTCCCGGGCCGGGCTGGTGCCCGGAAGGTCGCCCGTCAGCCTGGGCTACGAGGCTGAAGGCCCGCGTGCTGGGGACACGCGCTCCCTCCGGGGGCCGAGGGTTCTCAGGCTGCTCCTCCTCGTCTCCCTGCTGCGGGTTTCTTGGGGAGCGTGTCCTTGTAAATCCGTGCTGTTTACCCTCCTCGGCGGTCGTGCCTTCGGGTGTACGTGACCCCGAGGAAACGGTGCGGGGCTGTGGGGCTTGAGGCCGTGGCCGGGGTCGGGGGGTGGGGGGAGCATTGCTCTGGGGCCCCCGGTGGGGAGTCCTTGGAAGTCGCTTAAAAACCGCTACAGGTTCCTACGGGAGGCATGTTGGGCCCAAGGAATAACGGGTGCTCGCGAAGGCAGCCCGTGGCATGGAAGATGCTGGCGGGAGCCTGACTCCGGGGCCTCCTTCTCGCGGCCCCCAGGCCTGTTGATCGCGTCATAACGACAAAGGCGTTTTGGGGAAGGAAGTCTGTGACTCCAGATGCAAACCTTTTCGTTCCAGATGATACCGTCTCTTCGTGTGTTTTTATGTTTCGGGTTGGTTAAAGTTCAGGCTCCGGCAGTGTTTTTCTAAAACCCTATTCATCGTTTTTCTCGTTTCAAATGTATTTCGTCGGTAGGATTTTTCTTTTGAGAAAAGTGTTTTCCCCAGCGCCGATGCCTTAAAGCCGCAGTCCAATCCCCCCGTAAACAGACTTCCTGCCGCGGCTCGTGTGGGCATGGGCGTGGGCCGCCGTGGCGGACCCGCGGGGTTCGCACACACTGTATTCCTGCAGGCCTGGAGGAGAAGCCCACCATCGCCTTCGCCACCATCCCCGCTGCTAGCCGCGTCATCCAGACGGTAGCCAGTCAGATGGCCCCGGGGGTCCCCGGCCACACGGTCACCATCCTGCAGCCAGCCACTCCGGTGACCATCGGGCAGCACCACCTACCGGTCCGGGCCGTCACTCAGAACGGGAAGCACGCGGTCCCCACCAACAGTTTAGCCGGCAGCACTTACGGTGAGGCCCTGCCCGGCCCCTGCCCCTCTGCGCCCGGTCGCTCTGCGCGGAGCGCCTGCCGTGCGAGAACGGTCGATCCCTCTGTGCCCTCGGCGCGGGGGGCTTGCCGGTCAGGCCGGGGCCGGCGCCCTGCCGAAGGCAGAGTCCTCACGGCCCAGCGCTCACACCCGTGGGGTCGGAAAATAGACGGAGGTGGGCGGCGAGTCCCGGCGGGAACTGAAGCAGGGGTGCAGCCGCAGGGAGGGGGCGGGGGCCCCGGGCGTCCGCAGAGATCAGCAAGAGGAGGGCCCCCAGGCGAGAGCAGGGTCAGGTCGGGGAGGGCGCGGCCCTCGAGGCCCAGCCGGCGAGGGGCCGGGATCCGGGTGCCCGCGTGGTCGGCCCGGCCCTCCCGCAGCGGCTCCCCGTGTGCCGCTCTCGGCCGTTCGCCAACGCGCACCTCTCTTTCCTCCGCTCCCAGCCCTCACCAGCCCCCTACAGCTCCTGGCGGCCCAGGCGAGCTCATCCACACCGGTGGTGGTCACGCGGGTGTGCGAGGTGGGGCCCGAGGAGCCGGCGGCGGCCGCGGCCACCACCGCCACCGCCCCGGCCACCGCTGCCTCCGCCGCCTCTTCCACCGGGGAGCCCGAGGTCAAAAGGTCGCGCGTAGAGGAGCCCAGTGGGACTGTGACCGCGCAGGCCGGGGTGATCACAGCCGCCGGCCCGCAGGGACCCGGAACCGGGGAGTGAAGACGCCTGCCTACGGGCCGAGTGGGACGCTCGCCATAAGGGATTCTGGAGCCAGGCCCTGACCGCCGACCCCCCTGCCGCTTGCGGACCGCGACAAGAAGGCTCCACGGTGACCTGCGCACGTGCCAAACGGACAGGACGGTCTCGGCCTCCACCCGCACCTGGACGCACTCGTCCTCCCTGTTCTGTCTCCTGCCCCTGCTGTGGTTTAAAACAAAACACATAAACAAGTTCAGACCGCTGATTGTATGATTCGGGAATTGTTTGTTTTTATTTCCTTCTCTCCTGCACCGTCTTCTCTCCTGGGCCCGTGGCCGAGGGCGTGGGGGACGAGGCCGCGGCCCGGCGCCTGGAGGAACGGATCACGGGCAGACTTAGCCGCGAGCAGAGGCGAGGCTGCCGGAGCACCCGTGGCCCCCGGAGGCCCAGACGGAGGAGGCCGTCGTGCGAGGGAGGGGACGGCAGCGGCACGGGTCCTCTCTGCAGCGGATTGGGAGAAAGGCAGGAGCGTCCCGTGGGGTTTTCTCCCTAAAGTAGCGACACAGAAAGCATTGGCATTAATCTGGGGTGCGGGGCTCAGGCTTGGCTTTCTTATTTTGTTGCAACGGTGGGATTCAGGCTTCGTCTCAAATCTGAGATCAACACGAAAGGAAGCAGGTGTCTGTGAGGTCTGTGTCTGTGGACAGCGTGACGGCCGTAGGCCTGGGCTTCTTACTGGCATTAATCCTGTGACGAGTCAGTCCTGCCGCTCTGTCTGCTAACTTCAAGAAAGATCGACGGCCTCCCAGACTGGCGTTCGGGGCGGAAAGCTGTGTGGGCGGGAGCGGCCGAGGGTCCTCGTCCAGAGGCCCCGAAACCGGGAATCGGCGAGCCCTGTGTCCTCCGCGGGCCCGGGGCCCCGGTGCCTGGATGCCATGGGACGCACAGTGCTGGCGGGCGCCTCTCGGATACCGTCAGCAAGTGGTGGTCGCTTTACCACCCGACACGTACCTCCTGCTGTAAGTCAGGCCGTATCCTGTGCCCGCAGTGCCGGGGCCACACCGCCCCTGTGCTCGGCTCTTGCTGCCTCCATCGGTCTTGCCTGCGACCTGGCCGCGTGACCAGCGAGTGACGCCAGGCTCCCCGGGACCGAGGCCCTGCGCTCACAGACGCCCCGTGCCTCCTGGAGCCGTCACCACAGCCGGAGGTGAGGCCGCCGCACTCCTGGTTTATAGCCCAGTTTGGGGTCCACGTTCTAGCTCTTCAGCTCCTCTCGGAGAACATTCTCAGGAAACGTCAAGTGGTCTGTGAAAAGCGACTCTAAACTCGGCCGGCCACCCCAGCACTGGTTTTTCTGACGGTGGACACCGGGCCCTGCACACAAGTCCAGTAGGAACAGTTTTTCTTCCTGGAAGTCACCTGTCCTCAGCATCGGTCTCCAACCAGCAAAGCTGCCTCCCCAGGCCCCCGCCCCAGCGGCAGTGACAGGGAGCGAGCTCGGCCCCTAAAGCCCCCGAGAGAAGGAGCGGGCCTAGTGGGCCAGGTCAGGCGCCAGCTCGGAGCGAAGGAGAAACCGCAGAACAGTCTCGAGGCCGTTCAGGCAAGACGGGCTTATGTGCCAAGCGTGGCCAGGCCGTGGCCGGGGCGGGCGGACGGGCTCTGTCTCACTGCCGTGGTCATCAGTCGCCGAGGACAAATACAGAGTGTCCTCCCGTCCGGCCTGTGACACCTGGTCCGACATTCTTCAAGCCCCAAACTGCTCGTGTCTGTGGCACCAACTTCAACTGGGAGAGAAGCTCTTCTGTGAAGTCCTCACCCACTGCCTCCGGTGACACTGGGGTGGAAGTGGCCGGGCGTGCCGTCCTCGGTGATGGGAAACCGCACTCTGTTCCACGTTGGCGATTTCTGTTTCATAAACTCTGTCCTTTGCCGCAGTGTCTGGTGTGTGCGTGAGAGGGCAGGTGGGGTGGTGGGTGTCGCACAGGCAGTCTGCCCCCTGCGAGGGCCTCACCTGGGAGGATCCGAACCCAGGGCCTGCCTTCAGGTCGGCTGTCAGGAGGTCCTGCCGAGGGGACTGTATCTGCTCACCGGCCGGCAGGACGGCCCCAGGTTTGCCCCCGTGGGAACGCTGGGCCGGCAGCCTGCACGGGACACGCAGGACAGTGTGGGCGCGGAAGAGCCTCGGGCCTTCGCCAGGTCTGGTGAGTCTGGCGCCGACCCTTTGCTTGCCCGGCTTTGGAGACGCTTTGGTTTCCGTTCGTTTTTGGTGATGACCCACCCCATGTTCGGGCAGTGGTTCCAGGAGAGGGAAGACGAGAGAGGGCAGGGTGTCCATTGGTGGGTTCTGCCTCGTGGGGAGCTCACGGGACTGAGAAGGGCAGGGCTAGGCCTTGGGGGAGCTGCCCGTCCGGGCTCACAGACGGTGGGCATCTGGGTGGGTTCACGGTCCTCCGACCCAAGAGCGGGCCTGCTGCCCACCCTTGGCCTGGGACTGGTGGCCGGAAGGCTGAGGGCAGCCTGCACCTGGGGACCAGATGCACCTTAGAGTGAAAAGGTCGTTCCGTGCCCCCGGAGCCGACCGAGTGATGGTCTCCCCCCCCCACACTGGAAGCAGGAGTGCCAGGCTATAAACGACCAAGGAACCGCGGCCCTCAGAATCTGGCCACGTGTGACCCGACACAGGTGTGGGTTGTAGAGGGTGGGCCAGCCCCCACCAGTTGGGGAGAAGCGGAAACAGCTCGATCCCGGCACCATCCTGGTGTCAGTGTGGTCTCAGGGGTCTCAGAACCTTCTCTTTGGTCACCCGGGGGCCCAGGTGCGTGTGAAGGGGGCGGCCAGGCAGGTGTGCGGGCTTTGGGAAGGGCCCGCCTCCCCTGCGTCGCGACACAGGGCACTCGGGCCCTCTCCCCCTGGCAACCGGCTTCCCTTCTGTCTGCTGCTTGACCTGTTGCCCCGTCGACCGGCACCAGATGCAGGAAAATACCCTCTCTGCACAGGAAGGAAGTCACAGAAGTAACTACTCAGTAGCTGAGCGTTTCCCACCTGGATGGTCTGGTGGGCAGTGGAAGGAAAAGGCCTGTACCCAGAGCTCACAGGCCGTGTCACGGGGCCCAGTGAGTGCCACGGTGCGGGGCGCAAAAGGCCACAGAGGCACGGCCCCTGCCACCGTAGCGTGGACCTCACGAGCGGTCCGCGTCTTTCTTGCCGCGGACGCTGTCCTGAGTGGTGCAAGGACAGGCTGAGGCAGAGCGTCAGGGGCTCCGGCAGACGTCCTTTTCCACCTTCTCTGTAAAGTCGTAAAGGTAACAGGGCTCACGTTCCCCGGTGAGGTTAGACACCTGCCAGAACCGCCCCCACCCCTGTCCTGGGACACAGCCCTCTCGGCCTCGGCCCACGCCCTGGGGACCGCAGGACCGATGGCCGGGTGCACTGAGCCCCGCGCTGGGGGGGAACAGGTCCGCGTGCTTACAGCCGCTCCCGCCAACTCCCCGCTCTCGGTCCGGTGGGTTCACGTTCGAGGTTTGCGGTCTTCCTTTTGTTCTCTGTTTAACAGCCAGGCCAAATTGCGAAGGTGACGAGGGATTTCTGAGTCACTAAAATGACTATTCTGTGATTCTCGAGCTGGCGGGGTGGGGGTGCCGCCACGGCCGGGGGGTGGGGGCCCCGCTGCGCCCCGATGGGTTCAGCGGGGACCTCCTGGTCCCTTTCCTGCTCCTCACCGGGGCTGGCGGAAGACCAGTTTGGGGCTGTGGGCGTGATTCAATCAGTGTTCTCCTTTCCTCTGAGACTGGGTCTCCGTGGAGCATCCAGAGGGAGCGCACAAGGTCGCTCCATTCAGAGTTCAGGAGAAGGAGAAGGCGTGCCTTTGGCCTCGGGATCAGTTTCTTTACAGAGACAAAAAGAGGCCTCATTTGAAAAAAGATGCTTAGTTGAACGTGTAGTTGAACGTGAGAAAGCGTCAGGGAAGAAACGATGTTCCCCGAGCTCTTAGAGCCCAGAAGTGAGTCCCGTGGGTGTGTGTTTCTCCAAACGCCTCACATTCCGCTTTGCCCTCGAGCGACTGTGTGTGGGACGCAGGACCATCTCGGGGTCACACAGCGCCGCCCCCCGCGCCCCTGAGAGGCGGTAGCTCCCCCAGAAAAGGGGTCAGGGCAGCTGTGCGCACAGATGCTGAGGGGATCGTGAGCTGCTTATTTTAGGCACCGCGACTCTCTGCGGGTCCCAAGAGGCAGAGCTGCTAAGAGGAAGCCCGGCCACGTGGCCGCCAGTCCCCACTAGGCCCCCCGACCCACAGTCCCCACCAGGCCCCCCGACCCACAGCCCCACTGCTAGCTTGGCTTAAAGCAAAGAACGTCTCCTCCCAGCCCCCCGCAAGCCGCCTTTGTGATACCTCAGCCTCGAAGCAATATTTTCTGAGAAGAATGTAAGTTTGTCCGCGTGCCCGTGTGGGGCTGCCCTCCAGACGGGCCTCCACAGGGGTGGCCGCGCCCGCAGTCTTTTGCAGGGTGTCTGTCCCTCGTTTTCAGCTTGTTTTCCAGTTTTATACGGTCCTTTCCTTTTACGCATTCTGTCCCGAGGCCTCGCCTCCCGCGTTAGGTTTTAAATGCTCAGGACCTGGCCGGGTGGGTCCTCGGCAGCCCCAGGAGCTGGCCGAGGTCTCCACTGTTGTCCCTGGTGCCGGCTCCAGGACGGGACTTTGTGACGCAGCCACAGGCACGTTCTCCAAACTGAAATAACACAGGACCGCTTGCCCGGCTGCGTTTAAGGAAAATCGTTTTCCTCCTGCATTGAGCGAGGCCACCGCCTGTCCCGCAGAGTCCTCAGGGGCCCCAGGCCGTGTGGGGCCGTCTCTGCCAAGGCGCTCGGCAACCCCGGCTCGGCCCTGCGGCCACCTGGAGGTTCGCTCCACTACCTGCCTCTCCACCGTGTCCTAGGAGGTCCGCGCAGAGGCACCAGGGCCCCAGGAAGAAAATAGGGGTGCTGCCTGCGCCCGCTCCCCCCAGGAGGGGGGACACAGGACAGCTAAAGGGAGGTCGGACGTCCGCAGGATCACTTCTGCGAGCCTGACGGACCCCACGGTGCCTCCGCCACATAAGAGCGAGTGTCCGTGCCGGCTGCTTGCGGGAGGCCCGGCTCCCATCTCGAAAATGACCCCTGCCTCCACCCCCAGACACACGCCTGGTCCCCGGGACGCTGGAGCGCAGCCAGCTAGTGGTTGGAGGCCCTCCTGCCGGTCGCTCCCAATCGGGGCTTCCTCTGAAGCTTTGCCCGCCGCCCGGGGCTGAGGCTGCACTGCATTGCTACACAGGATTGGGAGGAAATTCTTCGCGTTAGTGAGGCTTGGGGACCCCGTCTCTTTCAGTTCTCCTAACCGCTGGTTTTGGCCGTGAGGATTCAGCAAAGAGTGAACGGAGCAGTGACTTCATTTCTGGGCATGTCTGTCCCCGTTCCTGGCACCTGCTGGCATCTGGGTGCACTGGGGAACGTGAGGGGCAGGCCCCAGGGGCCGGCAGGAGGCGGAGCTGCGTCCGCTGCTCCCTCCGCAGGTTCTGGTCTCGTCCCAGGCGGGCCGGCGAGTCTCCAGGCGGCTCTCTCCTCTTTGCTCCAACCCAGGTATTTTAGGACTCAGATGATAATTGGAAGAATTCTGGCTTATTCTCTTTGGGAATCTCTTCTGGAATAGTTTGCTCATTTGATTCATCTAAATATTTATTGGTGGTTTACTCCGCGTCAGAAACAGTAGAAAGTGCTGGGGAGGCCAGGCCCGGGAGGGATGCGGCCGTGTAGACAGGCCATGTGCCCTGGGTTGCTGTTACATCGTCTGGCACATTGCACGATGTTTTCCTTAGCTGCAGTGGCAGGGCTGTTCCTCTGAGCTGTCTCCCAGAGTCCCGAGGCACCCAGTGACCTGTCGCCCCGAGTGCTGAGCCAGCTGGCCGCACCGCAAGAGGGCTTTGACTCGGGTGGGTTTTCCCCGCACAAAGTTAACCGGCGTGAAGGATGTCAACCTGTGCCTGCTGCCTCTTAAGCTCATCACGTCTAAGTTTCTGTGTTAACTGACCCAGATTCCTCCTCCTCTCCTTTTTTAATCCACAAATACGGGATTTAAAATCAAGCATTGGCCCTTCCCTGCTTCCCTCCCAGCTCCCTGCCCGGAAGGCTTTCTGGATCCCCGGATACTTAATTTACGCGGCTCAGTCTGTATTTCAGGATGGGGTGAAGGAGGAATGAGACAAAAGTGGGACCCAGACTCTCGCCCGGATCAGCCCCGCAAACCCCGTGCCCGCAGCACGGCCCACATGATGAGGGATTAAACCAGTACAGAGTCTTGTTACCTTCCCTGTAAAGTGACTGGGGGGGGGGGGGGGCGGGTGTTGGGGGTGAGTGCACGCGTGAGCGTGTTTGTACAGTGGCTGTCTGAAGTATCTTTTCACCGTATGTTTCATCATCAGTGCTTGAAAAGCAGTGGTTGCCCACGCAGTGGAGACTTGGGTTCTGGCACGCTGGATGGGAAAGTGGCTTGTGCTGCAGGGCTCGGCTCCCTGGGCCCACGGCGGGCGTCCGTATGCGGGAAGCCCTCCCGGGAGGGACCCAGATGCCCTGGCAGGTGGCAGGTGGCAGACGGCCCGCGGTCCCGTCCGCTCCCGTCCTCGGAAAGACGAGAGGCCCACCTCACTGGGCCTGCCTGCGTTTTCGTTTCAAATGGGATACAGTATTTTTTTAATAAGGAGCCATACTTTTTTTTTTTTAAAGTTTGAGATCTGAATGTGATTTCTAATTGTATCAGACGTTAATGTTTTAAAGCTATAACAAAGTTGCAAATTTCTACTTTTTGTTTTCCATTTATTTTAACTGTCCTTTTATCTATTAAATTGTTGTATGTGGATGGGGAAGTTCTGTTTCTCCTCTTAGCATTTGTTTCTATAACCAGAAATAAAATTATATATTACAGAAGTGACCCGGGGCTCTGTGTGGTCCTTCTGAGTGACTGCTGAGGGACAGACGGGTGGACACCCAGCCACTGTCTGCTCCCTGGCACGGGGCGGGGTGGGGGGGGGGTGCCTGACCCCAGGGGGCCGTTCCTGGGGAAGGTGTGTTTTCTCCCACTGTGCCCGGTAGCCCTTTCCCGGGAAGAAGCCAACGGACAGGTGCCTGTGATTTCCTGGCCTGGCCTGGGCCCCGGGGAGTTCCCTGAGTGTGCGTGTTTGCAGCTCCAGGGACGGGAGGACAAGTCACATCTGCCCCTGGACGGAGAGGGGCCGGCGGAGCCTCCACCGGCTCCCAGGCACCGACCGCGAAGCTGGGGAAGCCCACCGACGCCCGTAGCCGCCTCGCAGGTGGGCCCTCGCACCCACCAGGGGCGGAGCCTGGACAGACTTGGGTTCACAGTTCAGCGGGGGGGGGGCTTCCGCCTCCAAGAAGCCCTGTTTCTTCATCTGCAAAATGGGGGCCCCTGCCTCACAGTGTTCTGTGCATTAAAGGCCATCGTGCACGTCAGCTGCGGTGAGAGCCCCCCCCCCGCTTTGCAGAGCCCGGCCGGGTTTACGATTTCAGCCGTCATAAGAAGGGTGCCAGTCCTGACTTGGGATTTCATAGAAACGTGCATTTGTCACAGACGCATCTTTGGTCAAGGTTCTCCAGCGTTTGTGCACGTGACCCCGTCACCTCGCCGAGCCAAACAACTGGCCTCTCTCGGGTTTTGCGGTTGCCTGCGGTTGTAACTGAAGCTTGAACCCTGCTTTCCTTCACCTTACCCCACCGCCATCGCAAGATGCTAACTGTAAGCCTGAGCTCAACCTTAACAGTCGGGACATTTCAGGATTTTAGCCGAATAACGAGCAAGAGTGAGAATAAGCCCTGTGAGCTGCGCTGGCTAGTTAGCGTCCTTCTGAAACGTGTAGCTTTTTAAGTCTCGGTTTTTCTTTAAGGTTTTTAAAATTGATTTATTTGGGGAAAGAGAAGGGGAGAGGGGGAGAGAGAGAAAATCCTAAGCAGGCACTGCGCCGTCCGTGCAGAGCCCCATGTGGGGCTCGAACTCCCAAACCGTGAGATCGTGACCTGAGTCAAGATCAACAGTCGGACGCTTAACCGACTGATCCACCCAGGCGCCCCAAGTTTCAGTTTTGATCAAGACGACCATTTCTCACTAGTAAGACCTTAAGATGCCAGTTTATACAAATGGAAACATTGTTGTAAGAAGCAGTCAAATATCACCCTTGGGAAGGTGCTTGGGGTGTGTGTGCGCGGAGAGGGAGGGAATGGCCCCGGCACACAGCCAAGCTCTCGGTGCAGGCGAAGCCGCTTCGTGAAGCGGGGTGCGCGCCAAAGCCAGCGGGCGCACCCCCCCCCGCAGACGACAGACTGCGTCCCGGCTGCGTGCACAACTGCCAGAATCCGGAAGACAGCCGAGTCATTCTTCGCCGACGGTAGAGCGGCGAGCGGCGACCCGCCCTGCAGTCACACGCCGAACACAACACGGCTCGAGACCGCCACACGGACGCCTCTCGGGACGTCGGGCTGAGCCACGGGGAAGGCTAAATGCCGTCGGCTGGCACGTGTAGGAAGCGTGAGCAGGCAGCACTAAGGCACGGTGACAAAAGCGAGGCACCGCGAGCCAGCGGGGCGGTGGCCGTGCGGCCTCGCATTGGTGTGCGGGGTCTGCTCGTGAGAGCCGCCTGCCACACCTCCGGGAATTTTGTGAGCCCGTTGCTAAAGCCATCGGTAAAAATTTTAATTCTCGGGGCGCCTGGGTGGCGCAGGCGGTTAAGCGTCCGACTTCAGCCAGGTCACGATCTTGCGGTCCGTGAGTTCGAGCCCCGCGTCGGGCTCTGGGCTGATGGCTCAGAGCCTGGAGCCTGTTTCCGATTCTGTGTCTCCCTCTCTCTCTGCCCCTCCCCCGTTCATGCTCTGTCTCTCTCTGTCCCAAAAATAAATAAACATTGAAAAAAAAATTAAAAAAAAAAATGTTAATTCTCTAAGTTACACTGGAAACAAAGGTAGTGAGTACTCGACTCGTCACTCGCTGCCACCTGTCCCTGTGTTCCTGGGCCACCCCCTCCCATGGCGTCCGTACAGCGGGCGGACCGTCCGACCGTAACTGGCTCCCCGGGCTGCCCAGTGACGTCGCGTCGGCAGCTTGGAATTCTGCCATTTGGGGAGTATTTACACCGCGGAAATTATCAAACGCTACGAGCCAGCCCCTGTGCCCCCCCAACGAGCTAGCTGAACGTTTACTTTCGTACCACTGAATGATAGAAATGACAGAGCTCGTTGAGTTCACTCAGAATTGGTGTTCCTCATGTTTTACCTCAATAAACATTTTTTTAAGCTATGAAATTAGTACTTGAACTCCTTTCTAGGTCTCCAGTTTTGTAGGTCTAAATGCCGTTAACCTTTGAATTTTAAATTTTTTTCACGTTTATTCATGTTTTGAGAGACAGAGAAAGTGCGAGCAGGGGAGGGGCAGAGAGAGAGGGAGACAGAATCGGAAGCGGGCTCCAGGCTCCGAGCTGTCAGCGCAGAGCCCGACGTGGGGACTCGAACCATGGACCACGAGATCATGACCTGAGCCGAAGTCAGACATTTAACTGCCCGAGCCACCCAGGCTCCCCAGTGCCATTAACCTTTGGGCCTGATGTCTATGCGGTGGCCCAATGAGCCAGTAAACTCGCATCAAAACCACGGGTCATTAGTGAGCTATCCGCCGGTATTTTCACACCCAACTTCCCGTGTGTTCGTGATTCCAGGGCTGGGGCTCTGCAGACCCGGCCCCACGGAGCCAGCCTCTCCCTTCAACACGAAACACGGGTGCTCCCGCAAGGCGGGAGGGTGCTTCCTGCTCCTGGCCGCTTCCTGCAGCAAACGCTCCAGCAACGGCAGGGCAGTGGATTGCAGTTAGATTTTGCAGCCCGGCCCGGGGCCAGCCGCCCGCAGGTGCCTCCTCCCCTCCGGGCTCTGGGACAACCCCCCCCCCCCCCCCCCCCGCCCCACCTGCTGCCCATTCCCCACTCCCGGCAGCAGCTGCGACTCCCCGTGCCTACGGGATCAAACAGAACAGCCAGGTGCTTCTCGCCTGACTGGCCCCGACCTGTGCCAGCTGGGCCGAGTCCGTGCCTGCCCCGCGCGCAGGCTCAGCGGCTCTCAGGACTTGACCTCCACGGCCCCGCCTTCTCCCAGACGCTACTTTTCTGGCCCTTCCTCTGCAGGCAGCGCACAGTGTGGCTGCCACGGGGACCCTCCCCCCCCCCCCCCCCCCCCCGGTTCCGAGCGCCTCTCTGCTGACAGGTGTGTGACCTTGGGCGCCTTCCCCAGTTTCAGCTTCAGTCCACCCATCCTTCAAATGGTGGTAATAAAACCGCTCGAGCTGTCCCCCGGTTCGAGGAGATCATTGACCTGCGGTGCTGGGCATGGGGCAGGCCTCCCGTAAAGACCGCCCAGGACAGACTCCCTTCGCCAGCTCCCTTCCTCGGCACTCTGCGGCCCCGTCTCCAGGTCCCCGGCACCAGCCGCCCTCAGCACCTCCTGGGTGCCGGCGCGGCATCTCAGACCGCCACGTCCGGGATTCTGGCAGGTGAGTGCCTGGCTGGTCCTCCCTCCGCCCCCTCTCCGGCATCAGGTGTGTCCTTACTGCTCATCCCTCAGAGGCCCCCCTGCCCCACCACCCTGCCCAGACACCCGACTTCCCACAGCGCACTGCTTTCACTCAGCTTTTTCTTCCCTCCATATCACTTACCACTGCTAGGCAGCTGTGCATTTGCATAGTCGATCATTGCCCACCTGCTGACTGTAAGCTCCCTGGGGGGGGAAGGCCCCCCCTCCCCTGTTCCCTTGTTCTCCAGAACCTGAAACAGTAGCACAGTGAAGGGACTCAGTCATTGCTCGCTCGTTGAATGAGTGACTCCCCAAACTCCTCCTCTTCTGCCCCAATCCCAAGGGAATGGCACCTCCCGGAAAGCCAGAATCCTGCTGTTGCCGTGATTTGTCCCTGTTCGCCCTCCTGTCCCCAAATCCGTCCCCAGGTCCTACAAATCCTCCCCGTGAACGGTTGCTGAAACGGCCTACTTGCCATCCTGGTGGCCTTTGCCTCACTCGGGCGACCTCCCTGTCTCCTGGGCCACCCCATCCACTCTCTATCCTGCTGCCCGACATCAGTCCCCCCTCAGGTGCAGCAAGCCCCGGGAAGTAGGCCTGCCCCTCCCCACCCCTAGGCCCAAGGGCCTCTGGGATCACGTTGGGCTCCAGTCCCTCTGGAAACCGTTTCCGCCAGCACCCTGCCTGCCCAGCCCAGCATTCCCCACCCACCATGGTCACCGCCCGGGGCATCGCCCTGAGCCTCCACCCAGTCTGCAGGTGGGAATACTGTGGCCACACCTCCCCCAGAACTACTCCTCTCTAGGCCTGCTGCCCGCAGCCTGGGGTTGTGGTGGGCATCGAGTAAGACTTTCTAAAGCACCAAGAGAGCCTAGATCGGTGCCACACAGAGGGGAGCTTCAGAAGAAAACACTGCTGAGGCGTTCGGCTGTTCCCTGCAAACTGCCACACGCCGCAGTTTGTTTCACGTTTCAGGCCCTAGTGAGCAGCGGACCCGCAGAAGGCGGTGTCGTCTGTGGTCAGGTAACCACCTACAAGTGGGACAATGGCGCTGCGGCCGGAGGCAGGCCGCCTCCTAACGGCACCGGGCACCCGGAATCCATCGGGGAGGACCTGGGGCCTTGAGGTGCTGAAGTCACGGGGTGCTGGGGGTTGCGGGGTTGCGGGGTCGCGGGGAAGGGGCGAGGTTCCGGGGTCTCGGGGTCCCAGGTCTCAAGGTTCCGGGGTCCGCAGCCCACTGAGGCAACCGCGAACCCACCTGGGCCCGTGGCGCGAGCGCTGACGGCCCCGCCCCCTCGGACTTGCTCCACCAAAGCCCATTGGTCGGCGGCCTGTCCGCCCCGCCCACGTGACGCGACACGTGACGCGACCCGGAAGTGGCGGGCTGCGGGCGGGGCTCCCGGAGTCGCCGGTGTTGGCGGCGGCGGCGACATGTTCACGGCGGGGGCCGAGAGTCTGCTCCACCAGGCCAGGTGCCCCGACCTTTCCCTGGGGGCTCTTGGCGGGGGGGGGGGGGGGGTGGTTGTCTCAGGCGACCCGTGCGTGGCGACTCCAAGCAGCCCTCCTGGACCCGCTCTAGCGACCAGGGGGACGGGGAGGCCACGCCGTCCAAGTCTGGGGTTGGGGGCCCGGGATGGGGCCCCGCGGACTGGCGAAGGCTTGTGGGTGAGAGCCACCCCCGCCCCACGCCCAGCAGGAAGTGTGACAGCCAGAAGCTCCCACATGCTTTGGGGTCAGGAGCACAGAGCCACCCAGAGGCTGGAGAGCCTGGTGGGACTGAGCCACAGCAGCGAGCACAAGCGCCAGGCTCAGGAGTTTGATACCATCGGAGGGGTGGGGGAGCCAAGGGAGGATTTTGCGATTTAGAAAGACGCCTTCCTGCGGAGGGATTAGATAAGTGGAGAAATTACCCACCTGTTTCTGGCCCCCAGCTGGCCCTGGATCGCCACTAACTCATCGGTAGCCCTTTGCCCACCAACTAACCAGTCATGAGACAAAGCAGAAAGGGGGCCAGGGCTAAAACGCCACCGTCATCAGATGGTGTAAGACTTGAAGCTACTTGTATCCAAAAAAATGCCCGTGGTCAACTTTTTTTAAAAACCCCCAAACTCGATCTGGCGCTGGACCGATTGGTGGGAAGGATTAGGATCGCTGAAGCCGCTGTAATTTAGTGAAGTGAGATCTTGAATGTGTATTAGGTTCTAAAGGCTGTGAACGGGGCAAAAATATGTGGCCAAAATGACCCTGCTGGGAAAGTGCCTCATCGATTTGTGGCCCCGTCTGTGTCTCCATCACTGTTGGGCAGATACTCCAATATTCAAGTTCCAATGTTACGGTTCTTGCTCACTTGAATTTAGGGGTTGTAGGAAGTGAAAATAGGTATCTTTAAATACCAGCCTCTCCCTCAAGATGCAACATGGCCACGCCCACGTTCTTGCCGGACGACACTAAGAGCAGACACCCACTCAGAACTTCAGTGGGTTTATTTCTCCCAACTCCCCTCTGCTCCTGGTCATAAATTTCGTGGAATGAAAGGCAGGATGACTAGCCCTCACCATCTAAATATTTCTCTCGCGCTGACTTGGACGGGTGAGTGTGGGTGGTTTGAAGGTAGAGTGTGGTTCGATATCCAAAAGTGAAATACACGTGTGATGCAATTCCCCTCTCTCAGCGTTTGAGGAAAGCTAGTTCCTATCACGTGTCACTGGTTTTCACTCTGTTTGGCTCTAATGAAGCCTGTGATTTGGGGGAGCACTTTAAAATAAGTTGCTGATGTCCGGGAGTTAGGATTTGGAGTGAGTTTTTGTTTCTGAATTCTTCAGAGCTGGAAAGCAAGGGTGGAAAAAGCGGCCAGGAGCATCACTTGTGAGCTGAAGACTGAGTGAAGGACAGGGGCTCTGAGAACGGGTGTGCAGAGTGCAGCAAGTCAGGGGCCAGTTCCAGAAGCTCCAGCCAACTGGAGGCTCTGCATGAGGAGATAACCAGCAAGGGATAAAGTCAGGGGTATTTCAGGCAGAAGGTCCATGCCCGGGGCGGGGGGCAAGAGCAGGGGAAACAGAACTGTGGGATTCTTAGAACAACTAAGGAAGGCCAGGGACCCTCTACTCATTGTTAGGGTCAGTAGGAGCTTGGCTCTGATGGCCCTGGGGAAGCCACTGAGGGGTTGGAGCAGACTGGGTTTTAGAAAGCATCCTGCAACATGGGGAACATGCTGGAAAGGATTCATTTGGGAGGAGGAGCCTCCCATATTATTTTGAGACGGTCTGGTAGCTTCAGTCCCATTAACCCGGTTAGAAACGACCTGGCCCGGCCTCTTGTCTTTCTGTGTCCTCCCCCCACAGCGCCGGTTACGTGGTAGGTCACCGAATCCGACTCTGGCTACGTCAAAGGGAAACAAAAATGAAAATGGGCTGGGAGGTGAGAGGGAGACCTGAAGTGGTGGCAGATTCATTGAGCTTTATCCGCCAGCCTCCAAGTAAGAACAGGAAAGACGAGATGCAGCCCCAGGACCCCAGGACCCCAGCTCCCGATGTCTGCTTAACCTTCTCATCAGTCCAAGTCTGGAGATGCCCCATCTGTAGTGGTTCAGATTTCCAGACTCTCCCGAGTTCGAGCATCTCATGGGTCCAGCGGGGATTCGGTGGCCTTTAGTCGTGGCTCGGGGAAAGATGGGGGCCTTCTCCGAGACCCCCCCCCACACCCAGCCACCCCGGAGGTCCCTAGGACCACGTCTCCTTGGCATGTTGTCTTCTCTTACCTTCTGGACTGAAACAGAACTTAAAACCGGCTTTCCATTTTGAGACTTTGTTCAATGTCTTACCAGTTGTCAAAGCTCAATAGATACTATTTTTAACCAGGCAGATTAAACTCTGGAATAGGAAGCTGTATGTAGTACACATACCTTACATGTCACTACACTTGTCCTTTAATACATGAGATTCTGCTCTTGTCCCAGAAGGTCAAGGCTCGTTGAGCGGATCTTTTGAAAAGCAACTTACTTCAAACTAAACCTCCCTTAATACGGACTCCTAAACCCAATCGGTTTTAGTTCTTCCGCTCCTGGGACAACCAAATCCGAATGCGTGTGGTCTCTATCGGGGCTTGCTGTCGGGAGTGGTGGTCTCCCCACGGCCCTGCCCGCCAGGGGAGGGGGGAGGGGACCCGGTGATGGCTGGGCCCCAGGGAGGGAGGGAGGAACCAGGCCGGGTAATCAGGTGGGTCCCCACGAGAGGCGGAGGTGCCACGGGATGGTAGAATCGCTCTCCCGCCCACACCCGGCCTACCCTGCTCGATGGGCGTTTCCTCCCGTGCGAGAGCTGCTCTGTCCATGGTTCAGGGCAGCACACCAGGTGGCTGACCTCGCTCTCTGCTCAGGGACATCCGGGACGAGGAGCTGAAGAAGTTCTGTTCCCGGGTCGTTAACCTGCTGCAGAAGGACGAGCTGGGGCCCGACGCCGTGGACGCCCTGCAGAGGCTCTTCCTCATCGTGTCAGCCACAAAATACAAGAGGAAGTGAGTGTGATGGTCTCTAGGGTGCTGCGGGCCCCGGGCCAGGCACCCGACACGAGAGGCCGCAGGCGGATACCCGCCAGCGCGGGGCAGCTTGGCGCAAACGTACGCGTTTGACGCTTGAGTCTTACGTCCACTTGAGCCAGTGCTGAAGGCCCTCGGATCCAGAACGTTCTCTCTGCCTGCCGGACGGTCCGGGGCGGTGGCCCCACAGGGGCTCCTATTGGGACATGGCCCCTGCTCACACGGCCTTGCCCCCCCCCACCCCCCAGGCTGGAGGACACCTGCGTGCACCTGCTGCAGGCCACCCTGTGCTCGCCCAAGTGCCCCGAGCAGCTCCAGCTCCTGTGCGCTTCCATCCTGAGAGAGATGTCGCCCCGCGACGACCTGAGCCTGTCCTGTGACCACATTCAGAGCGCCCGGCAGCTGAGTCTGGTGGCCTCTGTGCTTTTGGCCCAGGTAACGTGGCCGTCCCTGCTTAAGTGGGCCTCCCTGCCCTAGGTCACCCTGGGGTGCCGGCGCACGGCCCCTTTGCGGGCACCGACCTGCGGCACAGGCGGGCTCGGCTTGGCCTCCCCCTCCATTCGGCCACGTTTCCGGCTGTCGCTCGTGTACTAGTCCTCCGACACCTGTGTGCTTGTAGAAGCGACAGAAACACCTATCTCTCCTCATCCCCCTGCCTCCCCCCACTCCTCCTGCCTCCCCACCCCCCTGCTCCCCCTGCCTCCCCCCCCCCGCCACCTCCTGCTTCCCCCCACCGCTGCCTCCCCACCCCCCCACCTACCGCTTTCTCTTGCCTCCCCGCCCCCACTCCTATCTACCCCCATCTCCTCCTGTCTCCTTTTCGTCTCTGGGGAAGCAGCAGGGCTCTGTGAAGGCCAATCCAGGCCCCAGTCCTGGACACGGGTAAAAGGTGACGTCACCAAAAGAACGATGCTAGTAGAGCAGCAGCCTTCAGAACCGGACGGTCCTTTTCCAGAAGTTTTCAGACCAAAATGACTTGTCGCTCTCATGCCGACGTAAGTCACTGCTTTCCGGTCCACCTGTGTTCTGTTTGAAGGGTGACCCGAAGGGGGAGGTCAGGAGCGTGGGCCAGCGTGTCTTCAGGATCCTCGAGAGCCGGCAGCCCGAGGGGCCCAGTCCCAGGCACCTGCTCCCAGTCGTGTCCAAGATCACCCACCTCGCCCCGCACACCCTCCACGAAGGTATTCGTCCTCCCGGAGAGGCCCGTGCGGGCGGCGCAGAGGGAGGCGGTCCGGGGCGGCCTGGGGCACAGCACCCTGTCGGGAGCAGCTGCTTGTTTTCTAGAAAGACCTACGAGTGCCCTTGCAGCCCGCATCTGGGGATTTACGTATTTCCCACCTGTTATCCCCGCTCCCCCCCCTCCCCTGACCCACAGACCAGACCAACCAGCTCAGCAAGCGGCTGGTGGACTGGCTCCGCTACGCCAGCGTCCAGCAAGGGGTGGCGCACACTTCCGGAGGCTTCTTCTCCACACCCAGAGCCTGGCGGCAGGTGAGCCTGGGGACTCCCACCGTTCCTGTCCCTGGGCGGCCCCGGGCCACGTTGGCCGGCCTCGCCCGCAGGGTCCCTTCAGCTCCTCCCGTCTTTCCACCCGCCTTGGTTCCAGAATGATCCCTCTGTGTCTCCACTTGGGTGAGGGAGTTTTGGGTCTCACAGGGTCACGGCCCCCCAGCCCGGGACGTCGTGTGCCAAACGCGCCGGCGAGCATCGCTTACCTGCCGGGGCCGCGTCCACTCGGGCGCTAGCGTTTATGCAGGAACGGGACCGTTCCTGTCCCGGGGGCCGCCCCCACTTCTCGAGCGTGGACGGCCACACCCGGTGTGAAGGCGGGGCTCCCCCCCGCTCCCGTGTGGTCTCCGCCCTCCCCAGCCCGGGTCCCCACAGCGCTGCGCATCCTTCCTCGCCTCCCGCAGCCTGGCCCTGTCACCGAGGTGGATGGGGCGGTGGCCACGGATTTCTTCACGGTGCTGTCCACGGGCCAGCACTTCACAGAGGACCAGTGGCTGAACGTGCAGGCCTTCTCCATGCTGCGGGCCTGGCTGCTGCGCAGCGACCCTGAGGGCCCCAGCACCCCGGACGCAGGTGGGACGTGGTGGGGGAGCCACGGGAAGGGGGTCTGGGGGAGGCTGCAGGCGACGCCGGCAGCCCCGGCCGAGCCTCAGCGGCACCGAGAGGCCCTGCCCGGTCTGGGGCGGGATCCGGAGTGATCACAGAGGGCGGACGTCATCAGGGTGTCCGGAGAGCTCCCCCGAGCCCTTTCTCCTCTGCGGTCAGACCGGCGGTGTAGACCAGCTGGACTCGCGGGCGGAGACACCTCCGCTCCACGGGGGCGTGTGCTGAGGGTGAGACCGGCCCCGGTGACTGTCACGCCCCCGGACGGGCTGGCCTGGGCGCCCTTCGAGTGCCTCGTTGTCTTTTCCAGACGACAGGTCGGAGCTGGAGGGCTCCACGCTGTCCGTGCTGTCGGCCGGCTCCACCGCCGGCCGCCTGCTGCCCCCGCGGGAGCGGCTGCGGGAGAAAGCCTTCGAGTACTGTCAGCGCCTGGCGGAGCAGAGCACCCGGCGTGAGTCCCGGGGCCACGTCCCAGGCTGCTCGTGGGGCACGTGGGGCAGCCTCTTTTTCCCGGGGGGCTTTGTGTTCCAGACGTAGACCCCGGGGAGCCGGGCAGTGGACAGAAGCTGTCCCCGGCCCTCCCGGGCGTCTGTCCCAGTGTCTCGTCCGCCCCGGGGGCCGCTCTCTGCTCCCGGATGGCTCCCCGCCCTCTCCTCGAGCTTCCACGACAGTGCACCCCTCGTTCACTGTTGTGACGCTGACAGAGACCGGGGGACCGTCTTCCTTCTGCAGGAGCCCTGAGGAAGGGGGACTCAGACCTGCAGAAAGCTGTAAGTGCGGGACGGGCGGGGCACGCGGGGCTCCCCGGCTCCACCCGAGCCCACCCCGTGTCCCCACGTCCCCGCAGTGCCTGGTGGAGGCCGTGCTGGTGCTGGACGTGCTCTGCAGGCAGGACCCCTCCTTCCTGTACCGCACCCTGTCCTGCCTGAAGGCCCTGCACGCGCGCCTCTGCGGGGACCCGGCCCGAGTGCGGACGCTGCTGCCCATCGCGCAGTTCTTCCTGAACCACGGTGAGCCTCCGCCTTGAGCCTGGGCTCCCGGGGGCTGTCCGGTTCCCGGCCCGGGACAGCCTGTCTCTTCTCGCTCTCTGAGGGACTGTGAGCAGCAGGTAGTGTCGTTTTTTCGGCGGGTCGATGTAGCGAATGAAAAGGTAGCGACTTCACGCTGACCTCGGAACTCCCGGCCGTGAGTGTTCACCAGAGTTTCGTGGAAGGGGCCGTGGAACCCAGTACCTTCCAAAGAACGTTCCGCATCACGTCCCTCAGAGGGATCGGTCTGTAACCAGAAACTCTCGGGAAGAACTGAACGTAGTTCAGCCGGTTTTTCTCATGCGGGGTGGACACCCCAGAGCCCCTGGTGTCCCGGAGACACGTGTGGCCTCGGAGGCTTGGCCCGTGACCCCGAGGGACCCCAGCCAGCAGCAGAGGTGGGGACGCACCTGCCGGGGCCCCGGCCCTGACCTTGCTGGTGCCTTTCAGGGGAGGCGGCCGCGGTGGACTCTGAAGCCATCCTCCGGCACCTGCTCACCAGGACCCCCTCCGAGTTCTTCCACAGCCCCATGCTGGCCTTCGAGCTCACGTGCTTCTGCAGAGACAACCTTCCCCTGTTTGGCAGGAACCTGGACATTCTCAAACGGAGCTTCCCAAACCTCTTCAAGGCACGTGTTGTCGTCCTTGGCCAGAGCCAGGGGCTGGGGGCCGGGGGGTGGGGGTACAGGGTGGAGGGTGAACCGTGGGGCGGCCTGGGGGTCCGTGCGTCACATGGAAACAGCACCTACGCCAGGGGGGAGAGCCCTGTGCTGACCCCCTCAGAGGAACAGGGGGCCTGACAGCGGTTTATTCTCACGGGTTTGTCCAGATGGTCACATCCGGTCAGCCCTTCATCCGGGAGCCTTGCCTGCTGTGCGCAGCCCTTTGGTGCTGTTGACTTCCGATGTCTTTTGTGACCGGTCGTGGTCACTGCGTGGCCTTTGCAAATTCAGCTAGAGACACCGTCCTTTCATTAGAGGGGGAAAAAAATCCCACAGCAGGTGGAAAGAGATGACGTTGATTGTCGGGAGAAAGCGAACGCAGAATCAGAGCAGGGACAGAGGGCAAACAGGCCGGAGCGTCTCAGGCTCCAGGATCACAGGAGGGACCCTCACCCCTGCCGATGGGCAACCTGGGATCCAGGCGCCCTCCCTCTGCGGCGGCCCGTGGGCTCCCAGACGACGGCCCTGCTGCTGGGCTGTGCACCCCACACGGGCCCTCCCGTTCCCATCGAGCCGCCTCACTTGTCCCTGCAGCTCCTGGCCTGGAACAGCCCGCCGCTCACGGCCGAGTTTGTGGCTCTGCTGCCGTCGCTGGTGGACGCGGACACAGCCGTGGAGGTGCTTCATGCGCTGCTGGACCTGCCCTGTCTGACTGCGGCCTTGGACCTTCAGCTCAGGTGAGCCCCGGGGGCGTGCCTCGGCCCCTCCCCGCCCCCGCTGCTCTGCCCCGATGACAGCGCCTCCCTCTGGCTCTTTGCCTCCCGGTCGGCGCCATCCCCGGGCCCTGGAGCCCCCAGCCCGTTTCTCTCAGGTGGAGCCTCGCCCTGTAGACACCGTGCCCCGGGCCCGCTCCCATCACCCTGAGGCCCGCTGGCTCAGGTGCTGTGATATCCCGGAGACGTCTGCTCTGTCTTTCCACGAGCTAAGCCCGGCCTCAGGCACCTGCTTGTTCACAGGTTGTCGCCAGCCACATCCGAGAGGCCGCTGTGGGACCCCTCCCTCAAGATCCCCAGCTGCCTGGAGGCCTCCCGGGACCCCCAGTTCCAGGGTCTTCTCCAGTACCTGTTGCGTGCCACGGCCAGCGGGACCACGGAGAGGTGGGGGGACTCTGGGGTGCGGCACCGAGGCCTTGGGACCTGCTGTGTGCGGCCAGAGCGTGCTCCAGGGATGGTGGGACCCTGCTTCTGCCCCTGGGCCTTGTGCCTCCTGAC
Organism: Puma concolor; assembly: GCF_028749965.1. Taxonomy (NCBI): domain Eukaryota; kingdom Metazoa; phylum Chordata; class Mammalia; order Carnivora; family Felidae; genus Puma; species Puma concolor. The sequence continues at coordinate 4,154,033 of NC_141682.1, forward strand.
GCGAAGAGGCAGGCGTGGCCGACCCCCCCCTGCCCCGCCACCCTGCAATGGCCACATCATGGGTGCTCCCTGGACGTGGGCCTCGTGCTCAGCTCCCTGCCGGCTCCCTGGGTCAGTCTTCGTGACCCTGCGAGGTACGTGCCGTGGAGATTCCATTGCACAGATGGAGAAACTGAGGCATAGCATGCCCCAGGAGGAGGAGCCTGGGGACCAGAACGGGGCATCCCGACTGCAGATCCCTCGCAGCTTGGCCCCACTCCAGCCCTCCCTGTGTTCCATCCTGGTGACGGGGGCAGAGCTGCGGTAGAAGACGCTCGTGGTGACACGTGCCCTGCTCCGAGGAGGCCGGTGTCACAGAATGTGGCCCGGGCCGTGGCGCTCTGACCGCCGTCTCTTCCCTCAGGCCCCGGCCCACCGTTCATGTGTTGAGGGCGTGTGTGTGGGCTCTGGGGAGCGTGTGGGCGGAGACTCAATGGGCCACGCTGTGTCCTCCAGGTTGGGGCCACTCCACCGGCTGCTGCAGCCCCTGGCCAGCTGCGCCCGTGTGGTCCAGTGCGCCCAGGCCGTGCCCACCTTGCTTGAGGCCTTCTTCTCAGCGGTGACCCAGGTGAGCCTCACACACCCACGGCCCCGGGGCAGCCCGGAGGGAGGACGGGCTGCACACGCGCGCAGGGATGGCATCCTCGCAATGGACTTCTGCAGAGCCTGCCTCAGCCAGAGTCACGGGGAAGGGTGGGAGCCGCGGTGGGGCCCGTCCTCCTTCCCAGAACGGGGGCCCTGGGACCTGCCCGGGACTGGCACACACGGCTGGGACCGGAGCAGAGCGTGGCGTGAGGTGATGTCACCGGGACCGGGACCGAGTCGGTCTCTCCCTCCTGACCCCCAGTTTGCCGACGGGGCCCTGACCAAACAGCTGGCGCTGCTGCTCCTGGAGAGAAGCGACTCCCTCTTTCAGGTGCCGCAGTACGAGGCCCACGTGCACAGGTGGGCCCGCACCCCACACCCCGCTCCCCACACCCCACACCCCGCAGCTTCAGTGTCCCCTCTCAGGTCCCAGCTCCGGGTCACCACTCCCCCTGTGGCTGACCTCCTTCCAGCTGCCACCTAGCGTCACCCCCAGGCCCAGCTACCGGGCCAGCGCTCCGTCCCTGTGTCCGTCCCTCCCCCCACGTCTGTGATCTCCGTGCTGGCCCAGGTCCCTCTCCATGGAGCCCTCTGGGCTGCCCGTTCTCCGTTCGGAGGGCCCGATGCACACGGGCCTGTGCCCAGGCCGCTCGCCAGCCCCGGCCTCCTCCCCGGGGGTGGAGGGGCTGCGGGTTCCTTTAGGGGCCAGAACTATCTGCACCCCGACCTGGTGCTCAGAGCCTTCTCTTTTGTCCCCTGGCTGCGGTTCTGGGTGAGGGGCCGTGGCCTGGGGCCTGGGGGTGGCCACGGCCCACCTGGGTCCTCCCCGGGCAGGGTGCTGAGCTCGCGGTTCCTGGCCCTGTGCGCGCTGCACCCGTCACTGGTGGTGGAGCTGGCGAAGGAGCTGCTGGAGTTCGTGGGGAGCGTGAGCGGGATCCAGGGCCGAGGGGCCATGCTCGCCTCCGTGGTAAGGCCGGCCTCCCTGCCAGCACCCCCGCTCCCGAGGCGGGCGGCCCGCAGGGGGCTGAGGTCTGTCCCTACCCAGGTGTGGGCCATCGGCGAGTACCTGTCCGTGTCGTGGGACCGGCGGTGCACCGTGGAGCAGATCAACAGGTTCTTCGAGGCCCTGGAGGCCGTGCTGTTCGAGGTCACCCAGTCCCGCCCGTCGGCCGCCCTCCCCAGGTGTCCCCCGCAGGTCGTCACCGTGCTCATGACCACGCTGACCAAGCTGGCCTCCCGGAGCCAAGACCTGATTCCCAGGTACGGTCGCGGCCGGACAGGGAAACCCACAGGCTTCCCGTGGGTAAGGGAATGGGCCCCGGATGCCTGCTCCGCGGGGGGAGGGCTGCTGGCGTCGCCGCCTCGCTTCTCCAGCTCGAGCCCCACGAGCTGGGGGGCCCCGTTCCACGTGCGGGGCACGTCTGCAGCGGACCTGGGTCCCTTCATCCTCAGGGTCTCTCTGTTCCTGTCGAAGATGAGGACCCCGGCCCAGAGCCCAGCCCCGAGCTCCACGAGCCGCGAGGAAGACGCGGGAGCCGTGCGCACGCGGGCCGCTGAGCTGCTGACCCTGCTGAAGATGCCCAGCGTGGCCCAGTTCGTGCTCACGCCCAGCACGGAGGTGTCCGAGCCCCGCTACCACCGCGACGCCAACACGGCCCTGCCCCTGGCCCTGCGCACCGTCAGCCGCCTGGTGGAGAAGGAGACGGGCCTCCTGCCGGGGTGAAAGGACGGTGACGAAGAGCCCGGCGTGAGGGCCGGGCCTCGGCTCCCGTGATCAGAGGGGACGTGAGGAGGCCCGGGTGGGTCTGGGTCCCTCAGTGCTTGCCAGGACCGTCACGTGCTCAGTCGGTGGCTCTTTGTGTCTCTCCCCAACCCTGGTGGGCCGTGTGGTAACACAGGTATAATTTGGGGCTGGATGGCATCTGCTTGGTCTGTTTCGGGCTGTTCCTGGTTTCGGGCAAGAAAAGGTACAGCAAAAATAAACCTCTTTCCGCAAGTATCTGTGTGCACAAGGCAGGGGCTGTGCGCTTTCCTCCACCCAGGGGGGCAAGGCCAGAAGTGGGGGTGCACTGCTGGTCTGCGAGACCTGGCCCTGGGGACCCTCGTGCAGCTACACCAGACACCGGAGGCCGTTCCTGCCTGCTCCGTCCCCACAGCGTCCCGGAGGTCCCAGAAAGAACCGCCGGAATACCGGCAGGGAGGAAGCAGGGTGACCCAGAAGTGCAGCTGCCCCCGGAAGGGCCTCGGCTCCGCGTCCTTTCTCGCCCGCCTCCTGCTACATGGGCCCTGGGGCCCCTGCCAGGTGGGCTGCAGGTGCTGCGACTTCAGGCCTACAGCCTCCTGCCGTTAAGAGGGGGCTCCGGCCGTGGTTCCCGGGGACCCTGACGCCCGCCTGCTGCTCGGAGCCTTAGAGCAAGTGGGGGAGACACGCTGGGTGTGGTGGGGCGAGAAACTGCCCCCAGCCTCGGCGCCTCCTGCCGTCAGCTTCCCACCTCGCACACCAGCTCCCTAGGCTGCTCCCCAGCTCCACCCGGTGCGAGGGGGCCCCCGGGCCACCAGGTGGTGCTGCTGCTGCGCGAGTCTCCGGGCCAGCCCCGCCCCCGACTCCGGCCACGCCCCCAGGCCCGGCCCCGGCTCCGGCTCCGCCTTCACCACGCCCCCAGGCCCGGACCCTGCCGGTTGGCCGCTCGGGCACCTGTAGAAACGGCAGCCGCGGAGGTGGGTGGACGCCGGGGAGTCCCGGACCCGGGACTGGCCGGGCGAGGGGTGCCCGCTTCTCCGACAGTCGGCCTCAGGATGACTTCCGGCAGGCGACAGGTGACGCGCCCTCGGAGCAGAGCGCCGGGTATCGCGGCGGGGCGCGCCAAGGGACACCCTGGTCCTCCCGGGATGGGGCAGACCCGGCTTTGCTGCTCCCCGCACCCCTTACCGACCCCGCGTGAGCCGCGAGCTTCAGGCCGGGGTCCGCGGACCTCTCCCTGTCCCGCGCCGACCCCACGTGGGCCTCGAGCTCCAGGACGGAAGGCCAGGGTTGAGAATATATGTTTTAGAGGAAAGTATTATTTCTGCAAGGTGCCTGCGGTGCCATCGTCAGCGCGCAGCTCGTCCGCACACAGTGTGGGTCCAAAACCTGCGTACTAACTAGTTGGTGAGCGCAGACTTGGAGGAGATGGGTTCCCTGCTGCACACAGAGCTCAGGCAACCCAGACATTGCTTTCGCGTGTTCTCGGCCGGGTGAGCTGTTGCGGTGCCTAAGCGTCTGGAGACAAACTACCCGAGTACCGATCCCGGCTGGCTCTGGAGGGGCACGCTGACTCGGTGGCCTCGATTTCTCGTTCCCCTGGGTTTGGGGTCCATACCCACACCCTTGCTGTGGCCTGATTGGGAGTGGGGGGGTGGGCCGCGGGTGGCCCGCTGATTGTGGGCTTGGCGGTCCCACCCGCTTTGGCGGACAGACTGTGGGCAGGAGTGATGGGGGTTGAAACGTGCTTGGGAGCTGGGCTCGGCCTCTTGGCTTTTGCTTTGTAAGGAGAACGTTCCTGGCTGGTCTGTTGGTCGAAGGGCTGGAGAAGCGTGGGGGCAGACCTGGACCCCACCTGGAGTGGGGAAGTACCTCTGGCTGAGCTGAGAGTCGGTGCCGTTGTTTGGAGACACGGAGCTCTGTCATTTGTTCCCCCAGAGCGTTATTGGGGTAACGGCTAGAGACAGAGAAAATCGGTCTTCCTGCACACGTTTCCTCGTCTCGAAAACGTGTTGATCGTCCCACCGTGTTGTGGCTGGGAGCAGTTCGTGAGCTATTGTGTGCAACGGGCCCGGGGAGCTCAGCCTGCCGTGAGCTCTGCTTTCGTCGCCTCTCCCCGGGCACCAGCTCCTGGGGGCCTTGAGGTATGTGGACCCACGGCCACGTGGCTCCACGCTCCGTCACCTCCTCTGCACAGAGCAGCGAGGAACCGAGACCTGTAATCCGGCCGGCCGTAGGCTGCCGCTGGCCTCTCTGAACTGGTGCCCTTGTTGCAATTCGGGGCTCTCAGAATTGATCTCTTGGGTTCAGTCATACGTTTCAAATGTTTTTTGTCTAGAGAGAGAGCACGCACGCGGGGTAGAAAGGCAGAATTTTAGGCAGGCTCCGTGTGTAGCACAGAGTCCAATGCGGGGCCCGATCCCCTGACCCTGGGATCACCACCTGAGCCGAAACCGAGTTGGACACGAACACGATGGAGCCACCCGGGTGCCCCTAGGATGAAACTCGTGCAAGTACATCTTACCCGGCGTCTGGGGCACTCAGTAGAGGGTGGTGCTTCCAACCAGGCGGAATCTCGGAGCCTCACGTTGAAAGGGCCCGGGGCAGACGCAAGCGCGCTTGTCTTCTGCGCCCACCAGAGGGCAGCAGGGAGCCGCGCCAGACCTAGGACACCACTCAGGTGGCCGTGCACCCTCCAGGAGACCCCTTTCCACGTGAGGGGCGGGTCTGCCACTGACCCGCCGGAAATCCCTTCTCCCCCAGGTGTCTGTTCCTGTCAAAGATGAGGACCCGGGCCCAGAGCCCAGCCTTGACTTGTGAGGACGACACGGGAGCCATGGGTACACTGGCCGCAGGACCCTGCTAAAGACGCCCGGCGTGGACGTGTCGGAGCCGCGCTATTACCGCGACGCGAACCCGGCCTCGCCCCCGCACGCGCTCGGCCGCCTGGTAGCCAAGGAGGTGAGTTTCCTGTCGGTCGGGAAGGGACGGTGACCAAGTGGACACCAGCCCCACGGCAGATTAAGAGCTTGGTACTAGGGTCGAGCCTCAGCTTCCACAATCCGAGGAGAAACTGGGAGGGGTCGTGAGTTGCGGGGAGGAGATCCGGGTACTCAGGGTGGGTAAAGCCCCTCACTGTAACTTTCTCAGGGAGGTTCTAGACCATTTCCTGGACGGGTGCCGAGCCTGTGATTACCAGGAGGGCCCCGCACCGGCGTGCCCACTGCCCCCTCCCCTCTGCTCGTTTCTGGGCAGGGTGGGGGGCAGACAGACTCCCTTAAAACCGCGATCCCGTGTCCTCCCAGGGTCTCTCCCAAGCTGGCGGGGAGGGGGGAGGCCCTGGGGACCCCGGCACGGCACCCCCCCTGGCTGCACGCAGCACCAGCCTCTCAGAGTACGAAAGATAGTTTATTGAATCTATACTTTTCCGTTAAAATTTTCAAACATAAAAGCTCTGTAACAAACGTCACAACTTCGTATCGTCTGTCATATAAATAAAATATACACTAAGATGCACATTATCCACGGCAGGGGACGCGACCACACGGCACGGCCGCCACAGCTGTCCCTCCAGCCCGCCCTAGGGAGGTGGGGTGCGGAAGCGGATCTTCTTGGCCGTCTCCACGTCAGATTTGGCAACCAGAAAACGCATCTTCTTTCCTCCGTGTCGGATCAGGTCCACAGCCCTGAAAGCCGGCCAGGGGAGACGCGTGGTGTGGCCGACTCGCCACGGGTCCAGCCTCGGGGTGCGTGGGGCTCCTGGGGCGCCTGGGTTGGGGACCCCCCCAAGGGGCCCCGCTGGGGCTGCCGTGTTGTCAGAGGTCGAAGAGTGGGCTGGGGGCCGAGCCCGCGCGCTCTCTCGTCTAAGATGGGGGCCGGGGCTAAGGGGCCCGGGCTCCCCTAACGGCTGGGCGGTCCGGGCCCAAAGGCAGGCGTACCTCAGGTAGCCGACGCCCATCAGGCTGCTGCCGTTCACCTCGAGGATGCGGTCGCCCAGGGCCAGCCGGCCGTCGGCTGCTGCGGGGCTGCCCGGGAGCAGTGTCTGGATGTAGAGCCCGGGGGCGCCCAGCGGCGTGTGCTGCAGGCCAAGTAGCAGCTCAGGGCTGGGCTGGGCTGGGCGGGCCCCGGGCGGGGGGGGGGGGGGGGGGGGTCGCTCTCGTGGCCTCCGGCATGTCCACACGGGCAACACCGGACAGCACCCACCCCCCACCCAGGCCCGGTACCCGGAGTTCTGAGGACAGAGGGGACACGGCCGGCCGGGGAAGCGGCCACCGAGCTGCCCCACTGAGCCCGGTCCCGAGCCCGCGGCCGGCCCTGCCCTGCCCGCCCGTGGTCTCCCAGTGACCGCGCGAGCCGTGGGCCTGCGTGGGGCTGTCCTGAGCAGGAGGAGCCCAGGGGGCCGCTCACCATCCCGTCGATCAGGCCCATCCCCAGGCCGGAGGGACCCCGCTCCAGCTCTACCACAAACACGTAGCAGAAGTCCTCGGCGCTGGAGCTGCGGCTGGAGAGGGCTGGCGGGGGCTCGTCCGCCGGAGCCACGCCGTCTCCTGGGCAGGTGAGAAGAGACGCCGCGGGTGGAAGGGGAGGTCGGCTCGTGCCGTCGCCACTGTACTGTCCCGCCCTGTCCCCACCCAGCGGGCTCCGCTGTTCCTCCACAGGGAAATGCTCCCGCGGCTCCGACAAGATGCCCATCTGGGCACAAGGGGGGGTGATGGATCCCGGCCCCGCCTATGGGCCACACCCCCACGTGCCTGTAAAGGGTGTGCGTCCTCCCTCCTCGTGACGTGACGGCCCTGGGATGGCAGCCCCTCCCAGAGCCTGGCTGTTTCCAGAGGCTGAAAGGTGGGCTCTGCTCCAGGTCCCCCTTCCCCTCCCTCTGCCCGTTAAGCGGTGACTCCGCCTCCCTTCCCCCCCCCCCCGCCCCCGTGTCTGACCCCGCCCCTGCCGGAGCTGGGACTCGTCAGCTCTGTGGCCCCCCCACCCAGGGTCCTGTGCCTTCTCTCCCCACAGGTCAGATCCGGCCTTCGGGCAGAGCGTGTGGCTGCAGTCCCCTCACCGGCAAGCAGGTGCCCTGCCTCAGGCCCGGATCTGCCCAGGTGACCCCTGGCCTTGGGGCACACCCAGAGTCTGCAGGGGCACTGCCGGGGGCTGCTCTGCCCTGCACTTCATGGCCCCCCCGGCCCTCCCCCCCCCCCCCAGCCTCCTACCTGGTGCACACCACCTGAGCCGTCCCTTCCTCCACCCTGGGGGGAGGGACCTCGTCCCACAGGCGGCTGTGCGTGCACCCTGTGCCCTTCGACGGGGGCCTGAACCACCCTGCGCCTGCCTCACGTGGCCCCTAGAGCCTGCCCAGCATGGGCTACGGGCGTTCGTAGGCAGGTACCAGAAGCCCAGGCCAAACGTGCCCCTAGGGCCGCACGGTTACAGTGACCCAAAGGGGCCCCGCCCAGGTGCCGGGGGGAGACTGGGGGCTGTTGGGAGCCTGGGGACAGGTCTTACCTTCCCCAGCTGCACCTCGGGGGCCACTCTGCCCGCTCGGCCTCCCTTCCGGGAGCGCTTTCCCACAGGTGCCGCCGGGCTCTGGCCAGTCGGGGACAGCGGGCTCGAGGCCGAGCGGGGGTGCCGGGAGGCGTGAGCAGGCACGAGGAGTCCACGTGCAGGACGCCAGCCTGGGGGCCCCCGCGGCTCTGCCTTCCTGGAGGGCCCTGTGCGCGGGGAGCCCCCGCAGGAGGAGGAGGAGGGCGCACCGGGCCGGCTTCACGAGCTCCCCTGGAAACCAGCGGGCAGCTGTGGCCCCCCGGGGGCCCTTCGGGGGTGGGCTGCGGGCCCTGGGGGTGGGGGGACAGGGACGAAGGCCTCAGGTGCCCAGCGGCCCGCCACAGTGGGAGACCCCAGGGGCCACCCCCGCCTCTGGGGACCCCCAGGGGCCGCAGGGGCAGCAGCCAGGCCCCGTGCTGGCTGCCCTCACCAGCCCCGTTATCAAAGCCAGAGCAGCCCCGGTACCTCACGGCACCCCGGCTGGGAAGGCCCGGCGCCAGGGCTGGGTTTGCTCCGCAGGCTCCACAGGAAGTGGCGCAGGTACAGAAGCTGCTGGTAGACGCCGGCGTCCGGGCAGTCCGCTTCCAGATTCACCTGGAAGCCCTCGCTCGGCAAAACGATGGGCGGGGGGTTCTCGTAGGACTCCAGGACGTCCTCTGCCGACGGCGATGAGGACGGTGTGACCGCGCTGGCCAAGAAGAAACGCCCGGCCCCTCCCCGGGCCCACCAGCCACCCCCCCTCCTGACACTGCAGGTACCGGGGACACGGGAGCATGGGACCCAGGCGAAGGCAACCCGCCCAAACCACACTCTGGGCCCTTCTGCGTCCCAGTGAGCACCGAGGAAGAGGCCCGAGCTGCCTCACCCCACTGCCCCGCCCCCAACTCCCCCTGCCTCTGTACCCCGCACCCTGTCCTTCTGGTGCTCCCAAGGCACATGGTGACTGCATCCCGCACGGTCCCCAGGACCCTGAGTCCCAGAACATGGGCATGCTCAGACGGCGGGAAGGCCAACACCTGCACCAGCTCTGAGCAGAGAGCCCACCCGGGGACAGGCCCCGGTAGTGAGGAGGGGCGCGAGGGGCCAGCGGGGCCCAGAGTCCTGCTCCAAGCAGTCCCTCCCACCGGCCATGCCCTGGGCGACGGGGCACGGAAGAACCGAGCCCGAGGCCCTGTTTCCAGCCGTATCTTCTATCTTCTGTTAATTGTCGTTACGTGCATCATGCTAATAATGAGACGTGCATCTGTTCGTGAGAAACGTTACTTGCACGTCCACGTACGCTGCGTGTGAACAGACATGGGTGCGGGGCCCACACACCCTCTTGGCACTCAACGCCGAGACCCTGTTCTCCTCCTGGTGGGCTGTGTGCACCAAGCGAGGCCCTGCCTTCAGTCCCCATGTTGGGTAGGACCTTGGACCTGACCCCAAAGTCGGAACCGGGCTGTGGGCTCCCTGACCTCCATCTGTGATAGCCTCCAGGGCACCAGGGTGGAGGAGACAGGCTCTGTAAGCTCTTCTAGAAGTACCCCCACGGCCCCTTGTTCCCGCCTCTGATCAGGCTCACCTGACTTGAAGGCCTCGGGGCTGTCCCGGGCATCGGGCTCCCAGGCGCTCATGGGGCCCATGGCGGAGGCCAGCTGATATTGTGTCAGCAGCCGGTGCAGCTGCGCTGGGCTCAGGGCGGGGAACGCGGCCCTCAGGCTGGCCCAGCTCATCTGGGTGACAAGAAGGAGCGTGTGGTCAGAGGCCCCACGCGCACCCCCCCCCCCCGCCAGGGAGGACCTTCTTCCTGGGGGCCAGGGTACGGGGTCCGAGCTCCCCACCGGCACACCCCGGGCCGTGGCCCCCGAAGGGCCGGGGGGTGGGTGGCCGGGGGAGCGCCAGGTGGGACGGCCCTTCTGGGGAGCGGCCAGCAGGCACCACCCCCAGGGCTGGGTCCCCTGAACGTGCCTCCCCCCACGGCACCGCGTGGGGTGAGACGCCAGGAAAGGAGCCCGGGGATCTGGGGATCTGGGGATTCCTGCCTCACGGTATGAAGAGATCCGACCCCTAGAGCTGAAGACGCGCGTGAAGGCAAAGCCTTCCAGGACAGGGAGGCCTCCTGGCGGGGGACGAGCAGCCCAAGAGAGAGGAGGGGAGAAGGGTGGACTCGTGCTCCACAAAAGAAAGCGGGCACGGTTCCCCGCGACCCTGCTCTCCATGGGCCAGGGTGCCCCTCCTCCCTTGTTTTCTGGAAACTTCTCTCCAATTCTCTGAGCTAATCCCCATTTTTGTGACACAGACGCTCCAGCAGCTTCCTGACCAAGGTTTCCCGAGGACCACTGCTGACCCCGCAGTCGGCGGGCCGGCCCACGCTGTCGCCCTCCACGGCGGGTATCCCCGGCTTCTGGCGTTGCTCTTGAAAGTCGGAAACCACGCTGAGGGCTAGTCTCCGGGACGCGTCCAGTCTTTATTCTTGTGGGAATTTCACGGGCTCCTCTGGCCCACGGTCTCCACACGGCAGCCCTGGGCTTCTCTGTGCAAGTGCAGCCACGGAACTGCTCAGCCATCGGCCACGCTTGCCAGCACCTCGGGGCAGGTGGGTCTGGGGGTGGGCGCGGCCATCTCTGACTCCCTGGCTGCCAGGTCCCCGCTCTTTCCCGTCCCGTCTGGCCTCCTCTCCTCGGCTTCCCTCTAGCTTCACTTTACTGCCAAGGTCACGAGGCCTGGGCCGTGGGGGGGCAAGTGCCTCCAGCAGAGGAACAACCGTTTCCTAAGGCTACTTTGGTGGGGGGGGGGGAAGTAGGGCCGCAGCTGGGAGCCCCATCCCCCCAACACCGGCTCCGTTCCTTCTGGTTCTCCCAGGTCCATTCTAGAATCCAGACTTCCTTCCCAGGGCTGTTCCTTGTCTGGGGCTGGTGTCAGGAGGGTGCCAGCCATCAGGCCCAGAAGCCACCAGGAGGGACCCAGCACGCTCCCCTGTCCTTCATATCATCTGTCTACTGTCTGGGAGATTTCCTGGACTGTCTTCCAGTCTTGCCACGGGACCCTTTCTCTTTACTCTCAGGGTTCGAATTTCCAAAAATCCTTTTGGTTCTCTTATCTGTAGGAGAATATAAATTGTTAAGTTTTTTCTCCCGGAAAAGCTTTGCACGCTCAGAGTGGTGTTCACATTTTTTAAAGGGCTTAAAACAACGAAGAATTCTGGACGGCAACTGTACGTGCCCCACAAAGGCTACATTACCTACCCCCTGGCCCTTTACAGAGAAGTCTGTCGCCCCAGGATCTGCGTCCTCCAACATCCGGCTCTCGTGCGGGAAGCGAGCAGGTGCTCAGTCTGCCAGGCTGGCTCGTGGTGGGACAGATGGCCACGTCCTCCAGCCTCTACCTTGGTGTCACTGACGCCAGCGTTGTCCGGTCAGCCCCGTGACAAAGAGCACGGGGCCTCCCACACGCAGCAGGTTCTCTATCCTCCCTCAGAAGCCCTCCTTTTCAGGATGACACTTCTGGTGTCAGGATGACACCCTGTCTTAAATGTTCCAGAAGTAAGCACAGGTGTTCGGCCAGCGCAGGGGGAGGGCCGGCCCGGCCGTGCGGGAAGGGGCCGCTAAGATCCGAAGCACACACAGAAACCGCACAGACGTGAAGCACGACAGCCTGTGTTCCCAGCGCAGGGCAAGAGCGGGGAGCGTGTGGCCGCGCGAGGTGGCCGCGCGAGGAGGCCCCTGCCGGGCAGGCCTGTCCCCCACTGCAGCCCCACTTGGCCCACTCTTGCGTTCCAGACCCCGGGCATCACCACCTGTGCCCCTCTGGGTCCGACTGTGGCTCAGCCTCGTATTTAACGTTGGCCTGGGCATTCACGCTGCTGTGTAGAATTTTGCTGCAAGGAATTTTCTCGATTTTTTCAACATTTCAAGTATTTACTATATGCGGGCCAAAGGCTCGAACTCACAACCCCAGGATCAAGAGCCGCACGCTCCACGGACCTTCAGTCCCCGCCGGCCCTGTTATCGAGGCTCCACGTCTTCCGTGGGCAGTCACCCCCCGGCCTCCGCTTTCCGGCCCCCGCGGTGTTTCTCCTCCCCGGGCCTGCTCGGTCCCTGTGGGCTTACGCTTTGCTTTTGCGGAGTGGTATTTGGGGAGGAGGCCAAAAGCATAGGTTCAGGTTGCAATCTGCAGGCAGAGGTCCCCATCTTCTGCATTGTCTCTAGTGAATTCCTGCTGCGCTTTTAGAATTAGAAGAACAAAATCAAGTAACTCAAAAGACGCTGGAACAAGCCGTGGCTCCCAGCACGTGGCACGTTCGGTCTCTGCCGAACCATCACCGGCCGTGGGACCGGGGCTTAGCCAGCAGGAAGCAACTGTCACGGGAGGTTGAAATGAGACGACGCGCTATGCGGGTCACACCTCGGAGGTGCTCGGCAAGGCAGCCGCGGCCACCATTACTAAGAGCGACAGTGACGACACCCAGGTTTCTGTGCTGCGTCCTTCAGTGGAGGGGAAGCGCTCCAGTTTTACAGCAGACGGGAAGGTCCACCGTCCCCCCAGACTCGCATCACCCCTCGGCACACGCGGTGTCCTGCAGGCAGGGAAGGACACGCTGGTTTCATTGAGCATCGGTGACGACCGTCCGGTAGCTCCCGCGGGAGGGCACCGTGACATACTCGCTTCCTGTCATTCTTCCCACAGATGACCGTGCGCGCATCCTCTGCGGTTCTGGGGGCTCAGACCCCGAGCCGGCGTCGGGCCCACACCCGGGACTCAGCAAGGCCGGTGTGGGTCGTGCGGATTCAGTTCCTCGTGACGATAGGACGGAAGTTCCCCTTTCTGCACTGGCCCACAGCTGAGGGCTGTTCCCAGCTTGCAGAGGCCACGACGCCCCAGGGTCCCTCTTCAGAGCCAGCCGGGCGGTCGGGGCCCACCTCCTGTGCTCCATCTGACCCATCTGTCTGCCCCTTTAAGCACTGGCGTGGTTAGCCCGGGCCCACCGGACAGGGTGATCTCCCCATCTCGGGGTCCGTGCAGATCCCCCGTGCCGTGTGGGGTCGGGGACTGGGGACACAGACCTCCGGGGGGCCTCATCCTGCCTGCGGGTGGGACCAGAAGCGGAACGGAAGCAACACCGCAGGGTCTCAGAAGCCCCGAAGCCACATCCGTGGCCCACGCCTGGTCTGTGAGCTGGCGACCCCAGAAGTGACACCTCGTGAGCTCCTCCTACCTGGATGAGCTGGGCTCGGGGAGTGGCCAGCAGGTTGAGCGTGCAGGAAAGCTTCCGGAAGAAGTGTTCCCCGGCGTCCCCACAGCCGGTGCTCCTCATCCACTCCAGGAGCTGTTGCAAGCGGGCACAGGCCTGGACACCTCTGGGCCAGTGGAAGCAACTCAGAGAGGGGCCTGCAGGGGGAGGGAAGGGGACGCCGTGCTGGCCGCCTTCTCCCAGGGAGGGCCTGTCCTCTCCACCTGCGAGCCTCTGACAAGGGGCCTCGGCACCTGCTGTTGGTTTCCAAGGCAACCAGCCCGCTTCTGGGCCCCTCTTTGGGTGGGGCGGGGTGGGGCTGGGAGGGGGTGGTGAAGGGGGGGGGGCAGAGAGGGGTTGTGACAGCTGCCGAGTCCCGAAAGCAGGAGTGCACCCCTACGGCGAGGCCCCGTCAGGCCTAGAGCCCGCCTGTGGACCCCGACCAGCCCGGGAAAGCCACACGGGAGACACACGAGGGCCACAAGTTCACACCACTCTCATCTCCCCGAGTCCGGGCAGGGCCCCCAGCCCGAAGGAGCTGGCACCAGAAGCGAGGAGAGTCTGGGGGGCAGCAGGCAGGGTCACGGACCACGTCGCTTCTCTGAGCCCCTCCCTCCGCTCCCAGCCACGGGGCTCGGGGCGAAAAAGGACCAGGCGAGGCCGCTGCGGGCCCCCACCCCCCAGCCTCACCCTTGTCCAGGAGCTGGTTGAAGAGCAGCGTGCCGGAGAAGAAGAAGAGGTAGGCCAGCACCTGGGAGGCGATCTCGGGGTGCACCTGGAACTGTCGCAGGAGATCCAGGGTGGCCTGGTAGACGGACACCACCCGGCGCGTCTCCTCCGGCAGCGGGGACGCCGAGCACCAGCTCTCCCGGCACTCCGTCTGGAAAGGGGGGCACTCCAGCAGGGCCGGGAGGCAGACGTACAGCGACTGGGGGCAAGAGGGAAACACCAAGCACGTCTGGCCCCCGGGCACGCGGTTCCAGCTCTGGGCACCGGGGGCAGGTGACACTCACAGGTGCAGGGAGCCTGGCAGGACTGCTGGCACAGCCCACGGGTCCTGACCCGCCAGACAGAACGGGCCGGGGGGTCTGCTGGCTGGCCCCGGACCACCGCCACCCCCTGCTCCAGGAGCACCCCCTCCCGGGGAGCTGAGCCAGGGGCCACGGTCCTGGTTGAAGGCCTGGGGGGCAGCACTGCGGGCGCCCACACTCATCGGGGGGTGGGGGGGGGCGGGGCAACACCAACAGCTGCTCCCCAGACACGAGCGAAGGCATCCCCTCCGGGGGGGTGGGTCCTCGCAGCCACCACACCTCAAGGGGATCCTGGGATGACAGACCGGTTAAGGGCGGTACGCAGCCCTGCTCGGACCCCTGGGGCAGATGTGAGTACATGGGCGGGGGCTCGTTCCTGTTGGGCCAGGACACGAGCTCAGACCCTTCACACAGGGCCCCAAGCCGCCGCCAACTGACCACGGAGCTGGCGGACTCGGGTGTCGGGTCTCCACGCAGAACAAACGGGGAACTGTCCCCAGAGTGCCCTGTCCAACCGGCCCCTCTCGCTTTCCGCGGACGCATCCCCCACAGAATCCAAGGCAAAGCTCGGTCTCGGCAAGTCCCCTTGGATCCCCCAGCTGGGGCCACCCGCCACAGGGGCTGTTGCTCTCTCCACTCCCCCCCTGCACCCTGCTGTGTGCTGGGACGGGGTAAGTGACTCCTCCGGACCCGGAGGCTAACACCACCTCTGGTCGCCACAATGAACACCAACGTCCACGTCCCCGAGCAGCCGCCCCTCCTGCTCCCCGACGTTGTTGGCGCTTGCGCAGCCACCGGCTCCCAGGATGAGGGGGACGCGGGCCAGGAGGGAGAGGACCCGGAACTGGGCTCAGGTGTGCCGAGGTGGCAGTCGGAGCTCGAAACCCTCGGGTGACGGTGGCAAAAGCACCTCCGTCCTTCCCAGGTCCCCAGCCCTCCCGGCCCAGGGGAGGGTGAGGCGCACACCCTGGCCGTGCCGTACCTTGGAGACGTAGTACACGCACTGCTGGAAGGCATACAGGATGACCTCCTCCAGCACCGCCATGGCCTCCTCGCTGGCCGTCAGTGTGCAGGAAAGCAGGGACTCCCTGGAGCCTGAGAGGAGACAGCGGGGCACGGTCACCGCGTGCTTACCTCCGGACTGCGCTCGCCCCCGTCCCATCTCGGGTCTGGGGAGCCGCCTCGCGCGGCCGGCTGACCCCCAGCCTGACTGCCACCCCTCCCCGAGGCGCCCAGGGATGAGACGCTGGCCCAGGTGGCCCATTGACGGATAGATCCCAGACACGTTTCCTGGTAGAATCAGCGGCCCCAGCAATATGGATTCTGACCCAAGGGCCTGCGCTCACTTCCCACTCCAGACACAGGTCAAAGGAACACCTGGCCAAAGCTCCTAAGGAGACCATCACTCCACGGAATTGTGACATTTTTCCAAGAAGAAAGAAATCCAAACGGCCTACGAGCCCCATTCTCCCCCCAGCATCCCGGAGAGACCACAGAGAAGACGCAGCCGAGACCCGGCTGCTGGACAGCCCCACGGAGGGAGGCAGCCCGGCTCCATGCGGCCCCAGCGGGTGGGCCTCCCCAGACCGTAGCTGGAGCTGAGCCCCGGGGGCTGGCAGGGGACCCGCCTAGCGTGGCAGGAGGGGCTCCGCGGATGCCAGGTGATTCCTTGCTTCTGGCGGTTCCCGTGAAGTCAAGACGCCAGATCGGCCACAGGGACGCCAACACCAGAGAACCCCAACAGGGCAGAACCGTCCCGAAGGGCCTCCAAATGCAGGAGGTACCCAGTGTCCCACCAGCGCCGAGCAGGGCTGCCCAGGGCCTGGAGGCCCCGCCTCCGCCACCCTCAGATCCGCACTTCTTTACAGGAGCTGCAACCGGGCAGCTTGGATGGGTATGTCCAGGGCAGACGGGCACCCGCGGCTCTCGGCCACTGTTCACTCTGCTACAGCCTCTTCTTTTTTTAATGTTTATTATTTATTTTGAGAAAGAGCATGAGCAGGAGCGAAGCACTGAGAGACGGGAAGAGAGAGAGAATCCCAAGTACGCGCTACACTGTCAGGGCAGAGCCCAACCCTGGGCTCAAACCCACAAACCGCGAGACCGTGACCTGAGCCCAAATCGAGAGTCAGATGTTCAGCCGACAGAACCACCAGGTGCCCCTGCTACAGCCTTTCCGTTAAAGGAACCTCTTCTCAGAGCAGGGAGTGAGGTGCTGGGCCCGACGGGGCCCAGAATCGCTCTGAGCACTGAAGCGGCCCTCGTGGGAGCATGGGGTCCCAGACCGCCCACTGCTGCACAAACAGAATGGAAACGGCGTACAAGTCCGTCAGAGACCCCATCCCTAAAACACCTGGATGAACCACTGTTCGAGACACTTCTAGGACTCGGGGCTCTCCTGCCCCTGGACCCACAGAACACACCCCAAGGGCTCACGCCCCAGGAATCTGTCTGGATTGGGAAGCCAGAGGCCTGCCTCGCCTGCCGGGGGTCCTCCCTAGAGCCCAGCCTGTGGGGTCTCGTGGGACCCACCCCCACGGGATCTGGATGCTCCTGCGGCCTCACTGGCCTTCAGAGGAGAGGCAACCCAGACACCGTGAGGGTCCCCGGGTGCTCCCCGACCCACTGCAGCCTCCCAGGCCGAGAGGAACACCCAAGGCTGCCCACTGCTGCCCCTGAGACCCGCAGACCATCCACCACTCACAGCCACTCAAAGCCAGTAGGAACGAGGCCAAGAAACCAGTTCCAAACCCTTCCACCGTAGCTGGGCCTGGGCGCCACCCTGCAGGCTACGAGCCTGTCCCGGCCTGTTCCCGTGTGGGTGTGGGGGCTCTGGCAGGAGGAGGGATGACGGGAAGAGGAGGCCAGGACTCGGCGGCCACAGGGAGACACAGATGCCGCCACAGTCCCTCCCACATCACTGGAAAGCCAGCAGAAATGCTACAGGCCAAGCAGAGGCCCCCCCTGAGCCTTTTAGGGGACGGGGCCCACGCCTCGACGCCCCCAAATCTGTAGGTGCTGAGGCAGAGCCGCAAGGGCTCCCCAAAGAGTCTCCAAACATCCCCTCCCCTGTGGGGCCCACCTTCCGTGTGCCTGCGTGAGCGAGGCGTCCTGGGTAAGAGCTTCAGACAACAAAGACTGTTTGCGGAACGAAAAGGCGATTTTCCAGCGTTCAGGACGTGACATCTGTTTTCGGAATTCTTCCCACAGAAATTTCCCGCTGCAGGTCAGGAGGCCGAGACGCGGCTCTAACCTTGCCTTTGCCCTCTGGTGATGTTATTTTTTCCTCAGCGCTCTCCAGCGCCCGCACCGCACAGGACGCTGTTGGTGGGACGTTCAGATCCTGCCGTGGCTCCCCCGGCCCCTAGCGGTCCCAGGGGCGGGTGGAGGCGGGACCCCGGCCATCCCCGTCCTTGCTCTCCCAGCATCGACTGGGCTACAGGACACGCAGGCCCGGGACCAAAAATAACTTCCTCTGAGAGCAGAGGCGGCAGCTGAGGAAGCAGAGCCCCCGTCAACCCCAAATAGCTTTTTTCATGAAAATCTATTTTCCAGGGCCCGATGCGGGGTCCCTGGCCTGGGGAGGCAGGCCCGGTGGGGCCCAAAGACCACAGCGTCTGAGATTAGGCCAGATGAGAAGGGGTGTGAGCAGGACCCGCCCACGAACGTTGTGCCGGAGAACCGTGGAGGGGGCAGCTCTCCTGGCTGACTGCTGGAGCCAGAGCCACTGCAGGCGCCCCGGCTGCACCCCGACCGCCTAACCTCTAGTACAGAAGGACCACAGGTGCTTACAGACCAGCCGGAGGCCCAGGTGCTCACTGGCCGGGGCCATGTCCAGAAGACAGGCCCCTCTGCTCGGAAAAGCTGGGGCCCCCAAGGACGACAAGCAGGCTCTGGAGAGAGAGGGGCCTGGGTCCCGGGAGCACTTAGCTCAGGACGGCCCAGGCCGCTGGAGCAGAGTGACTGCCCTGGCTTTGGGGACACACAGAGGTGGCTGTTCACCTGACGCTCGGGGGGAAAAGCCGGGTCAGCAGCTGCCACAGGTTTGTGCACAGAGAGCAGCCCACCCTGGGAGGTCAAGGTGCACATCTGGTGCAACGTCCGCCCAAGGGCAACGAGGGTTGCAGGCCACAGGCCAGCGGGCCCGAATGCCCACTGGGACGCAGAAGGATCCGCTGCTTCCCTCTGCGTACCCACGGAAGCCCAAGAACGTTCCCAACGTCCCCTACACTGTGAAGCGGAGGACCAGAAAACACTAAGAAACCACATGTAACAAGAAGACACGCAGACACGCCCGCCGGCTCGGCCTCCCCTCGGCCCCCACCTGCCAGCCCGGCCTCCTCACCTGGCTCGCGAGGCCAGACACCAGCCTGGCACGAGGTGGGAGAGCCTGTGCCACACAGACCGCGGCCTCTCACCGTCACCGCCAGGAGCCCCTCCTAGCAGGGGCACGGCAGGACCCCGTGCCACCTGAGTGGGGTGCGGGGCCGTCTCACCGGGAACCCGCGGCCACCTCCTCGGAGACACAGCCGAGCACACGGACACCGTGCAGGGCCTGGCAGACCGACCCCACGGGGGAGCCTTGGCCAGGCCCCGGCCCGCCTGCCTGCCTGGCTTCCTTCCCGGCTCTGGGTGCAGCCTCCAGAGGCCGGCTGCCAACCACGCCTACCCGGGATCCCCTGCGGCTTCTGCTGCCGAGGCCCCACGACAGGGATACGGGGAAGGGAGCGGCTCTGTTTCCGCCACAGAGGAGGGGGCGAAAGCGGGCTCCCCCACTGGAGGCTGTGGTCCAGCCCCTGGGACGGCCCTGCGACTCGTTCCACCACCCGCTATGCAGACACACAGCCGCTGAACCCCCACCTGGCCTCGGGGCCCGGCCCGTGCCACCTTCTTCGTGAAGCCCGCCAGGACTGCCCCCCTCGGTCTTTGTTTTCAGCACGTCAGGCTGTGGCTCACACAACCTAACGCGGGCTCCCCGGGCAGGTGAGGCCCCAAAGCCAGCAAGTCACGGTCACAGTCGCGGCCCCCAACGACAGCGCGGCTGCTCTCTGAAACGGGTGCACCCGTAAGGGATGGCCCAGGGCCGACGCACCGTCCTCTTCCCGCGGGGGCACACGGGAGGCCTGTGTCCACCGCCCCCCAGGCAGCACGCTATGCGTGAAAGGACGACGCGAAGAGCCGGGTTGGCCCGACCGCCAGCGTCACCCCCTCGCGTGGGGGGCCCTGACACGAGGCCACCTCTGTTCTAGCGGCCGGACGGCAAGGCGACGGGGCGCGCGCCCCGCTCCCCGGCGGTACCTGTGACATCCAGCTCCTCCTCCCAGGTCTGCATGTAGAGCGGGCACTTCTGCTGGATGAAGTACAGAAGCTCGACCGAGTTAGACATCCAGAAGAGGATGTGCTGCAGGTCTGGAACCAGGCCAGCCATGGTAAAGCCGGCCAGAGAGATGGGCTCCTGGCTGCCAAGACACAAGACGAACGGTTACTCGTGGCCGCCACCCAGGGAGGCCGAACGCGCTACACTCTGCACGGAAGGGTGTTCTGCTCAGCGGGACGCCACCCCAACCAGCCGTGACCCGTCGGCCTCCCGGCGTCATGCTGGGAAATGAGGTACAAATATAAGCCGTTCGACCCGTGACAGCCAGAGGCCCGTCTACAAACCTCCGACCTCGCAGGAAGGACACCAGCACCCACGGCCAGTGCCAGTGACTCTCGTCAACAAACTGTTTTCACATCTTTGGTTTCCGGAGGAGATAATGAAGGAGCT
This sequence comes from Puma concolor, assembly GCF_028749965.1. Taxonomy (NCBI): domain Eukaryota; kingdom Metazoa; phylum Chordata; class Mammalia; order Carnivora; family Felidae; genus Puma; species Puma concolor. The sequence continues at coordinate 4,173,946 of NC_141682.1, forward strand.
CGGTGGGGGGGGGGGGGGCGCGTGCAAGCGCATGTGCTCAGAGAGATGGGGCGCACGGCTGTCAGGATGAGCAGCACGAGTGTGTCGTTCGTGTACGAGAGACGGGAGTTTTCGCGTGTTAAGTTCACGTGACGAACTGAACAAACGGCAGCGCCTCTATTCCAGGAGGTGCACGGGCAAGACTAGCTGGGAACTATCTTGTTAAAAGCCCGACGATGCCTGAAGTCCGTGCATCCAAAAGCAGCCATCAGAGCGTGTCATTTGAAGACTGAGAGGGAATTGTTAGAAAAAGGACTCCACGCTGGCCGCGGCTCCTGGAGCCGCCACACGCTCGTCGCATGGCCTCTTCCGCCAGGGCCAAGCATGTGTCCCTGCGGCGGTCCAAACAGAAGCTGCCAGGCGCCAGGCACGGGGCGAGAAGCTCCTCGTCCCTCTGCTCCCCTTACGAGCCTGGGGACGGCCAGCCTGGGGTGGAGGTGGCCCCAGAGGCGCTCCTCTCCCAGGCCGGCACCTAGAGGCTCCTCCGGGCCACTCGCCCCCGGGGTCCGGTGGGCCCCCGCCAAGCGCAGATCCCTAGGATGCAGGACCTCGTGTCTGGGGGCACCGGCTGGGAGAGGAAGCTCCCCAGCACCGGCCCCACTCAACCACCGGTTGAGGAGTCTGAGGGGTGGACGGGGCGAGGCTGTGCCGAGCTCGGGAAATTTCCCGTTTCAGAGGTCGACGGCCATCCTCCTGGGCACAGTCCCTCGTGTCGTCCCACCCGCTGTGCGGAAGCGGTTCCGCGGTTGTCCCGTGACGGCCTGTGAGGACACCCCCGAGGCGCCCGCAGCCAGGATGTCGCGCTGGTGCCGCCACCACACCCACTGGACTGTTCTGACGGGTGAGCACAGATCCGCTCGCCGGCAAATCGCCCCGCCCAGCTGTGACTCGGGCTTGGGTAGGGGTGACACGGGGCAGGCTGACCCGCAGTCCCAGGGGCACGGCCGGAGCAGCTGCGCGCGTTCGTGAGGGTGGCGTCCGGGGTCCGGCCAACGAGGCTCACGGGCAAAGCCATGGGGGCCCTACGGGTGGCGGGCTGACGAGGCTGCGTCGTCCCCTGGGGCAGCCACCACGGGCCCAGACGGAGGGGCCTCGGGCTCCCTGTCGCACTTCCTCTCGTGCCTGCGGTTTTGGTTTTGTTGTTCTGACACAACTCCGCTTGTGCCCCCGACGGTGCGACCTCTCTTCCGTCTCCTCGTTTTCATTGCTCGGGGCTGTGGCCGCCGCGGCTCCTGCACAGCTCCTCGCGCTGTTCCTCCGCGTCTGTGCTCCGCACGCTCGTGCTCCCCATGCTCCCCATGCTCCTCCTCCACATTTGTGCTCCGCGCCCATTTGCATACGCAGGCAGGCGCGTAGCCGCAAAGAGTTTGGGGTTGTTAGAAAAGGATTAACCTGGGGCTTCAGAGCCTGATTCCATTTTGTTTTCCACGTTCACTGCCCCTCTCGATGTCACCTTCTCAGAACTCTAAAGGACGGACGGGCTCTACTGAAAAATAAACCACCAGGTGTTGGCAGCTGGAGTTTCGGTGTCGAACCCCGGCGAGGTGGCCCCGAAGGCACGGCACCTACCAGCCGCAGGCCACACGCTTGGGGCACAAACACCGGGCAACGGGTCCGGCCTATCCCTTCAGGTGAGCACCGAGTGGGAGCGATTTCACGGATAGGACTCCAAAGACACAGGCACCGAAAGCAAAAATAGACAAGTGGGCCTACGTCCAACTGAAAAGCTTCTGCACAGCAGAGAAAACCTCCAACAGGGTGAAAAAGCAACCTACAGTGTGGGAGAGAGATTTGTAAACCATCCATCTGCTAAGTGGTTAATTTCCAAAACACATAACGAAACCCTGTAACTCGAAAGTAAAAAAACTCACGACCCGATTCAAGAAAAGGTTTAAGACTCGAACAGACAGGTCTCCAAAAAAGACATCCAGGTGGCCGACAGGCTCGTGAAAAGGCGCTCACCATCGCTCACCACCCGGTAGACGCAAACCAAAACCACGATGAGCTGTCACCTCACCCCCGTTGGAATGGCCATGGTCAGAAGGACAAGAGGTAACAAGCGTCAGTGAGGGTGTGGAGAAGGTGGAACCCTCCTGCGTCGTCGGCGGGAGTGCAGACCAGGAACGGCGCGGCCGCTGCGGAGAACAGTGTGGAGGCTCCTCAAAATCGGCCTGAGGACCCGGCAGTTCCGCTCCTGCCTACTTCCCCGCAAGAACTGAAATCAGCATCTCCAAGAGGTATTCGCACCACTTGCTCAGCGCAGCACCAGGTGCGAGAAGGACGACACAGAGCCACGCGAAATGTCCACCGAGGGAGGGAGGGGTAAAGAAAATCTGGTACGGGACACAATGAAATGGTATTCAGCTTTTAAAAAATAAAGGAGGGGCGCCTGGGTGGCTCAGTCGGTTGGGTGGCCGACTTCAGCCAGGTCACGGTCTCGCGGTCCGTGAGTTCAAGCCCCGCGTCGGGCTCTGGGCTGATGGCTCAGAGCCTGGAGCCTGTTTCAGATTCTGTGTCTCCCTCTCTCTGACCCTCCCCCGTTCATGCTCTGTCTCTCTCTGCCTCAAAAATAAATAAACGTTAAAAAAAAAAATTATTGGGGCGCCTCAGTGGCGCAGTCGGTTAAGCGTCCGACTTCAGCCAGGTCATGATCTCGCGGTCCGTGAGTTCGAGCCCCGCGTCAGGCTCTGGGCTGATGGCTCAGAGCCTGGAGCCTGTTTCCGATTCTGTGTCTCCCTCTCTCTCTGCCCCTCACCCATTCATGCTCTGTCTCTCTCCGTCCCAAAAATAAATAAACGTTGAAAAAAAAAATTAAAAAAAAAATTATTGAAAAACAAAGGAAATCCTGCAATAACGCGACAGCACGGATGAACCTTGAAGACATTATGCTAAGCAAAATAAGCCAATCACGGAAGGAAAAATACTGCATGATGTCGCTCAGGTGACATTTCTCAACAGTCCAACTCATGGACTCAGAGGGCAGAATGGCGGCTGCCAGGGGCTGGGACGGGGACGGAGAAACCAGAAACGACTAACCGACACCTCAAAACGCTAAGGGGTACTACGCTCATGTCAAGTGTTCTTACCACAATAAAAATAAACCAAACCGGATCAAATCAATCACTGCTCTGATACAATTTTTTTTAAAGTAGGCTCCACGCCCAACATGGGGCTTGAATTCACAACCTTGGGATCAAGAGTCACATGCTCCACCTAACGGAGCCAGCCAGGAGCCCGCGATCTAATTTTTTTTAATCCATATGGGAAGCATATCGAAGGGAAATTATTACTTGGCAACAAAATCGAAAGCGCTTTTGTCAATACAAATTTAAGAAATTCAAATATTGTTCCGAATAATTAAGGAATCAAAGAGAAAATTAAAACAGAAATTATGCAAGAATAGGAAACGATAAAGACCTTCACGGAATAGAAATCGAAGAAAACCTAAGGAGAAACGACAAAATTGGCCCTTTTAAACACACGACAACAGACGAATCCCTGGGAAGATAATTCAAAGGGAGGGAAGAGGAAGGAGATACAACCAATGTAAATGCTGGGATGCTACTACAAATACACGAGACGTGAAAACTCCAAAGAGAACAGAACGAACACCTTTATTCCAATAACTTTGAAAACGAAAGTAAAAATTACCGAAATCAGCGTAAGCAGAACCAGAAAACTAGATACGCCAATAATCACCGAAGAAACGGGTTCAGCAAAACCGGGCCGTCCAGACACTTTCACAGGGAAGTACTTCGTACTTGGAGCAAACCTGTGAGAGCTGAGTCCACACCTCAGACAAACCAATGCAGGGAACTGAAAACACACAGGGTGGCCCGGTTCAGTCTCTGCGAACCCTGTTATTGCAGACAAAGGCCGCGAATAAAAAATCACAGATTAATGTGACCTGTGAATTCAGATGGGAAAACCCTCATTAAAACATCAACCAACTGAACCTCGCCCTCCTAAAAACTCAGCCATCACAAAGGGTTTACTCCCAGGGATTCAGTCGTGGTCCAGAAAACTTGGTAACGCAGCACCCACATTCGTGCGTTCCCAGAAAAAAAGGCGTGATCACAGGGGCAGCAAAAGCGTGCAGTGAAAATCCACAGTCGTTCGAAATTTAAACAGAACCACCCCGCACAAAGCTCTGACACCCGTGAGGCAAAATGTTAATGTGAAATTCAGGTATGGATTCTTGGGTGGTTAATAGTCTGTGCTTTTCTATATTTTGGAGGTGATTCCTAATTTTCATTTTTTTTAATGTTTATTTTTGACAGAGAAACAGAGCGTGACTAGGGAAGCAGCAGAGAGAGAGACACACACACACACAGAATCCGAAGCAGGTTCCAGCCTCCAAGCTGTCAGCACAAGAGCCCGATGCGGGGCCTGAACTCACGGACCACGAGATCATGACCCGAGCCGAAGTCGGACGCTCAACCAACTGAGCCACCCAGGTGCCCCGATTCGTAATTTTTTAAAAAGGAGGGAGAAGGAGCAATCCCTGCCGATGGACACAGGCATTTTTAGGCCCTAACGACACAAGTTCTGGAACCCAAAATGGGCATGAGCTGCTGCAGGGAAGGCCTTGGTTCCCCCGTGAGCAGGGTGCCACAGCACAGGCACCGATGTGGGAGGCGGCACTGAGGAGGGAAGGGGCAGCGCGAGCCCCCGAAACCTCAGCTCCATCACCTCCACACCCCACCCCTGCCCCGGAAGCCCGGCTGTCCCGGAGCAAAGCAAGGGGCTGGGGGTGAGGCCGCCACACCTGTCACCGGGCCCCCAAGGCCAGCCCCTCACGTGGGAAACCTACGCCCAGCGCACTAGGCCTGTGCCGTTCCCTCCGGCGCGGGTGAGCCAGCCGCCACCCTCTGATGCCGGACTCCCCCGTGGGGCCCGGGCCATGCTGAGCGCTGCCCCGGTGAGCTGGGCGGCGGGGCTGGGCCTCCCCGTGGCGCCTCACGCCTCAGAGGCACATCGCTCATCAGCAAACACTTCCGCAGAAGTCGCTCCAGCTTCCCGATGTCAACGGGAGCCAGAGAGCGCGCGCCGACGAGTGCCAGGAACCCTGTGCTCAACTTCCAGCTCGGGTGGGACCGCTGGGCCACTCCAGACCTATGCTGCTCCTGACCCAGGCCTGCATCCCTCCCTTCGAAAGGGGGGCGGTGACGATTGCCCCTTTCCCTTCCGGGGACCACGGAGGACGCCTGAGCAGACATGTACCGCCAACGGCATGCTTGAGAGATGGTCTTTATAGCAGGGGCATCAACGGGAGTGAACCGACGTGTGACTTAAGGTCCCGTGTGCCCTTCCCTGACGACGGGCAGTGACCAGCCCCCTCAACGTGGCTCTCCTTTGGGGTGTTACCACATGTGTCCGTTCCTTGGCCGGACAGCTTCGCTGTGGACTTTACGTGCGGGTGCCCTGTCTGCTCCACACGGTTTTCAGATTCCGACACACGGACGGAGCACATGGTGCGTTCACTCTCACCGTCGCCAAGCGTCCGCCGTACAAATACACGGCCCTCTGCCAACCTGGTCACTTACAAATAAGGCCTTGAGAGCACACCTCCTGCCCTCCGTGGGAAGCCTTCTCCGTGGTGCCCGCTCGGGAGACCCAATATGCTGTATTGAGTCGCAGCATATACACGTGTTCGCTGTTAATGCCAAACAGCTTCCCAAGTCCCAGCAGTGCTGTGAGCATAAACAGCGCTCTCTGGGAAAACAGACGTGGGAGAACAGAGACGTGCCGCCTTCTCTCAAAATCAGGGTTGCACAACTTCCTGAGGCGGCAGGTTCGCTTTGGCACAGTCGTCAGGGAAGTGAGGGCACGACAAGGCTGCAGAGGGGACCTCGCCCCCTCGGTCTTACAGGTGCTCTGGAGAAACTCCCCGAATACAGTGCTTCCTGGGGTGGTGAGCGCAGAAATGGAAACAGCCACTCTGAGGCAGAAGGACAGGTGGACAGCAGCACGCAGCTGACCCCGGAGACGTCAGGGGCCCCCCAGGCTCCACAGGGAGGTGCAAGTCTGCTGGGGAACTAGCTCCCTAAGGGACAGGTGCAACGGCTGGGCCATACTTACAGGTGCGCCTGCTTCTCCGCCAGTTCTTTGGTTTTCTCCTACAATCAGAGACAAAAAAATCAAGCATGAGAAAAGACAGGACGGCACAGGATGTGCTCGGCGAGAACGCCGCTAAACGCCCAGCACACTGTCTGCGTAAAAACACGGCACTACTGTGCGGACTGTTTACTCGAAGCCGTGCCGGAAAGGCCGGTTTTCCATCGGATGTGACATCTCTTCGTTCCATTGCCAAATATGACCTGCGTGCTTCCTGCAACAGAGATCATTTAGAAGCATCTAGCTGACTTAACACGCGGCCCTTTCAGAAACAGTAAAGCAGCTCAGGCATCTTACAAACGCCAGAATGAAGATTCTGTGTGCACTCATACCGTCCAGCTTAACACATACGCTTTTCGACCTTGGCCACGGCAACAGGTGGATGGGTGTATGGAGTGTTTACAGACGCGTTTAAACGTCCTGACGGGGACACGGGTTAGCCAACATCCTCCATCACTTTTAACTGACAAGTTACTCTTGCTTTAGTAGCAAGCTGTCGTCTGACAGAGCGGAGGCCCACGTGTTCCAAGACATGCTCGCCACCTCTAGTGGCGGAGGACAGACGGCTCTTGCTGCCTGACAGACAAATGAACAACGAAAACGTACGGGGCTCTCGCCAGACCAGGACTGAGGTGTGTGGACAGATGGGGGAAGCAGGCAGGGTGTAGCCCAGATTCTGACTCCTTCGTGAGCCCCAGACCCCGGATAAGGTAGTTCACCTCCACGAGCCTTGGCTTCCACACCCGTACTGTGGGGGACAAGGCTAATCCCAGGAGCACCTCCGACAGCCACGGGCGGCACTCGGGCTCAGGCTGGCAGACGGCTCCCTGCCCGCCTCTATGCTCCATCACAAGCCAAGTTACACCCTCCTTGCCTCGGTTTCCTCAGCGGGGCGTGGGATACAGCTCCCGCGTCGTAGCGTCTGACTTACTAGTGTCTGGCCCAGAGCAAGCTTAGGACAGCACAGCGAGCTGTGTAGAAACTCACAACCCATGACCTCAGACCCCCGGTCACCACAGGCCCTAGTGTGCTCAGGCTGATGTACCTCGTGGACTTCACCTGGCCCGCACAGACCGCACTTGACCGTGCACTTGACCACACGGAGAGAAGCGACCACACCAGGGCCATACCAACATCAATCCACATGGGAACCGTCAGAGGTGGCCTCGGATAGCCACAATGCACGTGGATTACTTGTACAAACCTTGAGAGGTGACAGCCCATATTGGCTTTTGCTTTTAAAAGGTTTCAATTATTTCAAACGTGCATCTTTTTTTTTTTTAATTTTTTTTTCAACGTTTTTATTTATTTTTGGGACAGAGAGAGACAGAGCATGAACGGGGGAGGGTCAGAGAGAGAGGGAGACACAGAATCGGAAACAGGCTCCAGGCTCTGAGCCATCAGCCCAGAGCCTGACGCGGGGCTCGAACTCACGGACCGCGAGATCGTGACCTGGCTGAAGTCGGACGCTTAACCGACTGCGCCACCCAGGCGCCCCTTAAACGTGCATCTCAATCTGAAAAATCTATCCAGTTTCTGCAAAGCCAGAGTGAGCTGGGCCAAGATATATGGGCGTCTCTTTGGGAGACCGTGTGTAACTACCGGTCAGGCTTTGGGTCCTGGAGGGGCAGGAAGAGGCAAGGGGCCCTGAGTTCTGGACCCAGGCCGCCCGCAGCAGCGCTTGCCCTGGCCCTGCAGGGACGCCTGGCAGTGCCCGGAGCCGCCTCCGTGAGGGCAGGGGAGCCACTGGCAGACGGCGGGCAGAGCCCAGGGATGTGAACCAGCCTCCGACAGGGCACAGGCTGGCCCCACACCTCTGCCCAAAGGTGGGTGGTCTCAAGACCCTAAGGGAGTCAAGCTTTTCGGTGTACAAGAGTCGACCCGCCCCGGGCCCCCAGCCCTGAGCTGACAAGGGCTCCATAGCCGAGTGCTGGCCAAGGCCCGAACTGCCCCAGGCAGACAGCACAGGGCACTCAGGCCTAATGGGTATCCAGGGCTCAGGGGCACATCACGGCTGGGCTGGGCCTGGGGGACAGACGTGGGATCGGAGCGCACAATGCCGTGGCCGGCCCCCAGCCCCCCCCCCGCCGAGGACGAAATGCCACGGTGGGGATACTCCAGGCTCCCTAGGTGTGGACAGGCAGTAAAGCTGGCCTTCGATCAGAGGAGGGACTCGTGACATCCCCCAGGCACCCACAGCCCACACCCAGCTCCACCCCCAGCCAACGCCCCCCCCCGCGCCCCCCCCCCCCCCCCCCGGACCACAGCAAACGGCAGCCCCGTGACTGACCCAGACTGTCTCTCGGATTGCCTTGGCCATCTTGAGCAGGAGCGGCCCAAATGAGCCGGGCTCCAGGCGGTTGGCCGAGTGCTGGACGCAGAGGCAGAGGAGGAAGGCGGGGGCCAGCTTGTGGCCGTCACCGCCAGGCTCGACCAGCGTCATGATCCTCTGCAGCAGCGCGTCCTCCACCTCAGGCTCGAACTCTAGGTGCAGCGGCCTCGGCCGGGGGAAGGCGGCACGCGTGGAGCCGGAGCGGGGGGTGCCCCGGGCCCGGAGCGCGGCCCCGCACATCCTGCAGCTTCGCGGCCCAGCCCGCAGCCGGGCCAGGGCCTGGGCGGGCAGGGGCTGGGCTTGCGCCGGGTCCTTGAACAGCAGCAGGTAGTAGAGGCCGAGGGAGAGCAGGTCCCCGTGGCGCAGCACCACGGCCCGGCCCCCCACCTCCGAGAAGTTGACGGACACGGGCGCCCCGGGGACGGGCTCCAGGACCAGCCTGTTCCCTGGCCTCTCTGGGCCCGGAGGCCGGTGCCTGCGGATGGTGCAGTGCAAGGGCAGGATGTCCGGGGCCGAGAGGCTGACGCTGGGCTTGCTGGAAGGGGTCCTCTGGCCCACCGTGTGCTGTTCCCGGTTGAGCAGGTACACCAGGCTGTCCTGAAACGCAAACGCAAGACTTCAAGGGCCGGACACACCTCAGGCAAACCCCTCAGGGGGAAGAAACGAAAAGGTGGCCCGGCTCCAGGTGGCCGGCTCGCCATCCTGGGCCCCCCTGCCCCGGAGCCCTTCCTAACCTGCTGCCTGCCACCCACCCGCCCCCCGCCGGGCACCCACGGTCCCCGCGGGAGGAGGGCTTCCCGGAGAAGCCTCCAGGGCACACCGGACACCCTGGGGAGGACTCCAGCTGTGAGACACCAGAGGCCCGACAGGGCCAAGCTGGGCACTGACACTGGCTTATAGGCACAGCCACGTGCCGCCAGGCCCCGGCGTGACCTGTGCCGAGCCGTGTGCCAGCACCCTCCTCTGTGGCCCCGGCTTCGCGAGGGCCGACGACTTCTCACGAGACGGAACAGGGACAGGACTGTAGCCTCTCCCGGAACCTGATGTGATGCTACCGTAAGAAAAGCTCCCTAAGAGAAGACGCAGGAGTCTGTGTCTCCTAGAGCAACGTGCCCTATAGGAGTGCAAAACGGAGGACACCAACCTCAAGGAGGGGCCGGCGCCCGAAGGCACTCGCGACATCCGGCCCCTGCTGGTATGTGCCACGATGGGCCCCCGACGCTGGCCTGCGTGTGCACGGGGCCCACCAGGCGTGCCCCCAACTTACCTTCCCCTCGTTCACAAGCTGAAAATCACAGCCAGGACGGAGACTTAACATACAGCGTGCACAAAGGCACAACCACGAAGTACACGGGTGCTAAGAAAACCCTCGCCTCTAAAGCTTCACCGCCACCCTCTCCCCACCTGTTTCTCGAGGAAACTCTTCCCCGACCTCTAGGCGCAGAGTCAGCAGAGGACTCCTTCCTCTGAGATGCCGCCCTCGTGCTCGAGCACACGTCCCGGGAAAGCCTCCCCCGGAACCCTCGTCGGGCCTCTCGTCAATTCCTATTGCTCGCCCAGCGCGAGGCCCGGTTTGGCATCGCTAAGACCTGAGCGCCGCCAGCCCCACCGCTGCATGGCGGGCACCGGGATGGAGCCGGGAGGGAGCTGGGCAAATCGGCACGAGCCAGAGAGCAGGAAGGGAGAGCCTGCGGTGCAGAGCGGGACGGGGAACCTCGGAGGGCCACACCCCTCCGGCCCAGGGCTCCCACAGAAGTGGTGGGACATGCGGGCCGGGGACGGGTGGCTCATCTCCCTGCCTCCTCGGGGAAAGCTTCTCGCGGTACAGTCGAAGCTGTACGACACAACAGCTCTTGGCCAAGCAGCCACCGTCGTCTGGACAGGTAGGCAGACCCGTGTCGGGGACCCCAAAGGCATGGCAGGGCACGGCCCGAGACACACACGGAAGGGGGCAGACAAGCAGTACCGAGAGGCCCGGCACCGGGTGAGCCCTCTCTCCCGCCGCTTCCTCCTGGAGCCCGGACATAGAAGGCTCTGGAAACACAGCACAGAGGAAGCCTCCACTTCCCCCAGAATCCAGGACGGCCCTGCGTGGTGGTCCCCACCACCCCGTTTCTCCAGCCTCATCACGCGAGCGCCCGCAGCAGCAGGAGCTCCCAGCTGACGCAGCTAACGGGCGAGGAGGCCGTCTGCCGCGACAACGCCCAGCGGGCACTGGGTCAGCTCGGGGCGGCAGGGCTGCGGGGGGCGGCTCACATGCTGCTGGCTGTAGCCCTGCAGAAGCAGCAGGTGGGGCGACTCGTACAGGGAGTAGCGCATGGCGTCCGGGCCACGGTCCTCGGCGCCCTGGGCGGTGGCCGAGCTCAGGCTGGTCTCGCTGACGGTGCGGCGCAGCCGGGACGTGGGGGGGCTCTGGGCGGCGCCCGAAGCCAGGGCCGGGGTCCCCTTGGCGCGGCTCCGCTGCAGCCTCCGGGCTTGGGCGTTTATCCCTGAAACGGAAGCAACACGGTTAGGTAAACAGAGCCTCCGGGGCCTTCTGAAATGAGACCTCCTGGGTCCCCTTCTAACACTGGTCAGTCGCTGTTTTGTCAACTGCTATAGAGGAGACCGCGAGACTCGTGAGGCCGGGGCACCTCCGAGGTTCCCGAGAGGAGACGGGCCAGCCGTCCATGTCCAGAGACGCCCATGGGAACCCAGTGACCCACCTGGACCAGCCACCCGGCAGCCCTCCCCTCAGGACGCCAAACCCACTGCCACCTTCACTTCCCCTGGGCCACCGAGGGGCTTGTCCCCAAAGCCCTGCCAGGCCACCCGTGTGTGTGTGTGTGTGTACAGCCAGGCTCCTGCGGGTGCGTGTGTATGGGGGGAATGCCTCTGTGTGTGTATGTGTGCGTGGGGGGAGGGCGCGTGCGTGGGGGGAGGGCGCGTGCGTGGGGGGAGGGCGCGTGCGTGGGGGGAGGGCGCGTGCGTGGGGGGAGGGCGCGTGCGTGGGGGGAGGGCCTTGGGGGAGATGGCTTGTGCGTGTGTGTGCAGGGGGGGTGAGGGCGCGTGTGCAGGGGGAGGGCGTGTGTGCGGGGGGGGGAGGGTGCGTGCGCGTGTGTGCGGGGAGGGCGTGTGCGTGTGTGTGGGGGGGGAGGGCGCGTGCGTGTGTGCGGAGGGGGGAGGGAGCGTGCGTGTGTGCGGAGCGGGGGAGGGCGCTGGGGGTGGTTGCGTGCACGGGGGCTGCCTACGTGCGCGAGGGGACGGTGCATGTGCACCGGAGTGTGTGCCGTGATTAGATGAGACAAGAAATATTCACAGCCTCCCTCCCCCCCCACCCCGCCCAGTTTACAAGGAGGAAGCAGTCCGTGTGCCCTCGACCCCCCAGTCCCCTGAGCTGGCTGGTCTCTGTGTAGAGAAGCACGGCTGCTCCTCTCCGAGGCTACCCCCACCCCCGACACAGCCAGGTCCGAAAGCACACACATGCACACAAACACGCGTGCAAACACACGCACGTGCCCACACACTCGTGCACCTGCGCCCCCTCCGCCACCAAAGACTCTTCTACACACAGGAGGCACTCCGCCACGAACGCTGCTGGAAAGCTGAGAAGCCAACTGGAGCCCAGGAGGCCAGTGAGCAGAGCTGACCCCGGCGCTTTCTTTCTGAGCCCTCTCCCGACTCCCCCCCCCCCCCACAGCCCACCCGCCCCCACTTGGAGCCTGCCTTCCTACAACCGTTCCAGGCACACCAGACGGAGCAGCCCGAGGAAGTGAGGCAGGCCGGCTGGAGTGAGGGTGCCGCCTTACCCGAGAGCGGCCCTTCCAGGACGAAGCCTGCTTCTCTGCAGCCCGCAAGAGGCCGGGTCTGCGGGAGGCCAGGCTGGCGGTGCAGCCGGAGCCGCAGTGCGAGGCTGTCCGCCCGGCGCCCGCTGATCCTCCGTGCCTGCTGCAGAGCCAGCGACTGGCAAGAGCGGTCGGGCAGAGGGGGAGGTGGGGCGGGGGAGCAGCGGGGCAGGGGGCAGGCGGGGATGGGGAGAGCAGGCCGGAGGAGACAGGGAGGGCAGAGGGGGAGGGGGGCAAGGGGGAACAGGCGGGGGGGGGGGGGGGGAAGGAAGGGGGGAGGAAGGGGGGTGGGAGGGGCAGAAGGACCTGGGGGCCAGGAGGGGCAGGGAGCACAGGGGCGGGGGGGCGGGGGGGGGGGGGCTGGTGGGCACCGGTGGAAGCCAGCTCCTCCCCCCAACTGCCCTGCCCCCCCTGCTACTCTTAGCACCACAGACCCCAGGGCTTGTGGCAGCACTCGCACAACCACGGGCCACACTCGGAAGGAGAAACGTTTAAAAACCAATCCAAAATGATGTAGCCGCCAAGCTTTTCCTCCATCCAGGATGGAGCCATAGCACAAGACTCGCCTCACGACACCCCAGTGCCCAGGGCCGGCTTCTCTGGCCTCGCTGCAGAAGGTAGCGGTTCCTGCTACGGTGCAACTGAGCTCAGTGGGGCCAGAGGTTCTGGCCTGATTCCAGAGGTCTGAGGGACACCCAGGAGTCTGTACTTCGTAAAAGCGCCCACAAGGTTCTGGACCACTGCTGCCAAGGCAGTCCCCTCCACTGTCCGCCTGCACACAGACCCTCCTGGGGAGTTCCAAATACTGCAGCGTGGTCTGGCTCCGGGTCTCCTCACTGGGTCCGGGGGCGGCCACAGGAGTGTTGAAGGGTGGGGGCTGAGGAACGCTGGCTGGGAGTCTGTCAGGGGTGAAGCGCCCATGGCCAGGAGGACCCTCGCACCTGCACGGACACGACCCCGACACGACCCCACACGCACCGTGCTCACAGCACGACCAGGAGAGCCCTCGCGCGTGCATGGACATCTGTGCAAGGACGGCCACTGGACAGGCCACACGACCTCCGTGGGAGCTATGTGTTCACAGGATGAAGGTGCCACGGGGGAAAAGTGGGAGCCAAGTGTGCACCCGAGGTGGGTGGAAAAAGCAGACTGGAGTTTAACACTTAAGGTATGAGGCCATTTCTTTACGCACTTAAAAAGCACATAAAACATCATTGAAGGGACACCTGGGCAGCTAGGTCCATTGAGCGTCCAACTTCAGTTTAGGTCACGATGTCTCAGTTCGTAAGATTGAGCCCCACAACCAGCTCTGCGAGAACAGACTGGAGCCTGCTTGGGATTCTCCCTCTTCCTCTCTCTGCTCCCCGCTTGCTCTGTCTCAAAATAAACTTTAGAAAAAAATGGGGGATGGGGGCGCCTGGGTGGCTCAGTCACTTAAGCATCTGACTTCGGCTCAGGTCATGAGGTCACGATTTCGGAGTTCAAGCCCTGCGTCGGGCTCTGTGCTGACAGCTCAGAGCCTGGAACCTACTTCGGATTCTGTGCCTCCCTCTCTCTCTGCCCCTTCCCGACTCCTGCTGTGTCTCTCTCTCTCAAAAATAAATAAACATTTAAAAAAAATTTTTTTAAAGAAAAGACCCACAGTCAAGTCGAGAAATGGCTGTCATAGGTGGGGACGGAATGAGCCTGGGGATATATATAATACAAAGAACATAATGGCTCAGAGTGTATTTTTATATATAACTTTGTATATATGCCGTGTCTTTTATATAAGAAAACTCCAAGTCAACATGAATAAATTGTACGTCAATTCTGGGCGTCAGTTACATCATTCTTTATACTTTTAAAATCATAAACGCCTTGCAGGCACCCCCCCCCCCCGCCAGACACGTGACCACGGCCCCCCTGTGGCCCTAGGTTCAGTTCCGGGCTTGGCCCCATCCTCACGAGGCCGCTAGAGGTGAAGCCCAGCACCGACCCCAGCGAGAGGCTCCGAGGAGGCCTGTGGCTCCCAGAGTGCTCACAAGGACAGTCACCTTCCCCTGCTGCCAGCTGATTTTAGTTCAGCTTTGCCATCATCAGATCCAGGCATCTGAGCACTGTGTAAAACCAGGACAGATCTGCCCAACTTGGAAAGAAGGCCCTCACTTCTGGGTGGAGGGTGACAGGTGGCACACAGCTGGGCAGAGTCCTTGCAAACGTACCCCCAGAAACCTTCAAAGGCACGCGTGGCGTGGATCTGGACTGCACAGCGTGGGCGTCTGCAGGGTGCTCAGGGGCCCGGGCCAGGTGTGATGTGGCCGAGAAGCAGAGAGGAAGGAGCCTGCAGTGCAGAGGCCGGCCGGGTCTGCAGCCTGATGGGGGGTGGGGGTGGGGGTGGGGGATGGCTGGGGTCTCTGCCACCAGCAAGGCCAACCCAGCCCCGCCACCCCCAGGCGGGGATTTCACTCAGCAGAGGAGATCTAATGAAATAGATGGGCAATGGGGTGCACGCCCGTCACAGCACGGTACTCTAGGTGGAAGCTATTCATCCCACAAGAGTGCCAGGCCTTGCCCACGGGTGAAGGAGATGCCCTCTAAGGCTGGCGGGCCAGAATAGACCCCGTCTGCCACCACACTCCCCCCCGCGATGGGCCGGGTGTGCCGATCCACACGTGTTCCTGCTACGGGGCAAGTGAGCTCAGTGGGGCCAGAGGTTCTGGCCTGATTCCAGAGGTCTGAGGGACACCCAGGAGTCTGTACTTTGTAAAAGCGCCCAGAAGGTTCTGGACCACTGCTGCCAAGGCACGCCCCCTCCACCATCCCCAGACAAAGCCCCTGGTGCAGAAATGCGCCGAGCACTTGCTAAACTTACTTGAGTACCTACCCATTTAACTTGAGTTTTGGATTTCTAATTCTTTTCTCCAGGTAAGTGTTTGTCAGCTCCCAGAAAGGTGGCAGATACGGGGCTCCCCGTTCCACCTTTACATAGCTGCTCTGGCGAAAAAGCAGAAACACAGCCCAAGAGAAGTGGAAGCAGGGGCCTGGGTAACCTGCCTGTGGAGGCCTCCTGTACCTCTGCCGGACACACGCAGGACCACCTTGCCCCGCCCCCCTCCCCAGGACACACGCGGGAACCATGGTGCCTCCCAACACTTGTTAATGCACACAGGCACCAGACTCAGAAGCCAAGCGATTACTTTCCTCATTTTAAGAGGATAATTCAACGAGAGGACATTCTGAAACGACAGGAATCACAAGTCAATCGCGGGCCCTGATGGGACACACAGAGTCCACTGTGCGTCTCCTGAACCCTTCGCTCTGACCGGGGAACTGGGAAGGGGCTCCTAACCTGCAGGAGGTGTGGCCGTGATAGGGACAGCGAGAGAAGGTAGAGATCGGCCACAATGGACGCGGTTACAGAAAGGAGCTCCGCGCATCCCTTTCCTGGCCGTTGGCCCTAGCTAGCTCCCTCACCTGCCCAGAACTAAACCCACAAGCAGGTGGCTATGCAGTACAGGAATCCGTGGTTTCCTTATGCCCTGGATCAGACGTTCCTGGGTGAGGCAGCCACCTGGGCAGGGGAAGAAGGGGTATGGGGTACACCCTGGGCCACGAACTCTTTTAAATGCAGCCCCTCTTCCCTCCACGTCGGGTTGGTGCAGACGTCCCCTCTGCTGGTGGAGAGGACAGGACTCTGTGCATACCAGGGGTGGCAAAATTAATTCTGAAAACAGTTGGTAGCTGTCACCGGAGCTCCGGTCACGGGCTGGATGCTGGCTCCAGGACAGCACTGGAAAGAAAAACACAGCTCTTTCCTGAACGTCACTAAGTTTAGGACAATAAATTTAACCTGTAGCTTTTTACCTCGGAATCCTGTTTGCTCTTCCCTCCGGGACTCAGAGTTTGAAACAATACGTACAACTTGGAAAATCTGTGTTGCCTACACCCACCGCGCGTGCGCAGAGCTGATGGTCTCTCAGATGTGGTTTTGATTGATGACTAAAGACTGACGGGCCAACGGAATGGTCCTGCGTAAGGGAATTTTATTAGAATTGGGGGAATTTGGGGCGCCTGGGTGGCGCAGTCGGTTAAGCGTCCGACTTCAGCCAGGTCACGATCTCACGGTCCGTGAGTTCGAGCCCCGCGTCGGGCTCTGGGCTGATGGCTCCGAGCCTGGAGCCTGTTTCCGATTCTGTGTCTCCCTCTCTCTCTGCCCCTCCCCCGTTCATGCTCTGTCTCTCTCTGTCCCAAAAATAAATAAAAAACGTTGAAAAAAAAAAAGAATTGGGGGAATTTGACTACTTTTAAGTGATCTCTAGTAAGTTGGGCATACACTGCTGAATACACTCTCCAGTAGCTGCTGCAAAATGCAGAGGGACACCTGCCTCAAGCAAGTCCGTTTTAACTGCAACACCCTTTTCTACTTTAGCAAAGACACAGAATGGAGTGCTCTGAGTTACCAAGCAATCCTTGAAGTTAACGTGAACTTTTTTGTATTCGAAATGCACAAAAAAGAACTACTTACAGATAATTTGGTGAGCACCTGTCTACTGCCTGGCCAGTCTTACTCTGGGCATTTTGCATTTAATTCCACTTCATCAAACCCTATAAAGGGACTGCGGGTGGATGGGAATATGTTAGCCTAGCTTTACAGGACCAGTCTGACTACTGGCAAAGAAAATTCTAAACCAAATCTATATGGAGCACCACCCCCTTGGGAATAAGACAGGGATGCTTGCTATGACCACCTCCATTCAACGTTGGACTGGGGGTCCTGGCCAGTACAATTAAGGCAAGAAAAACAAATGAAAGTCTAAGAATTGAAAAGAAAGAAATAAGATTATAATTATTTTGCAGACAATTTGACTGTGTTTATAGAGATCTCAAAAGAGGGGCACCTGGATGGCTCAGTCGGTTAAGTGTCCGACTTTGGCTCAGGTCATGATCTCGCGGTTCGTGAGTTCAAGCCCTGCACTGGGCTCTGTGCTATCAGCTCAGAGCCTGGAGCCTGCTTCAGATTCTGTATCTCCCTCTCTCTCTCTGCCCCTTCCCAACTCGTACTCTGTGTGGGTCGGTCTCTCTCTCTCTCTCTCAAAACTAAATAAACATTAAATAAATAAAAGACACTGCAAAACAATCTATGGACAAGCAATCAGAGCTAACAAGTGAATTTAGCAAGGTGACTAGACATGGTGAGTGTGCACGTTCACCATTTTCGTGTAGGAGAAACAGTGAGAAAAGGGTATGTCAAAATAATGGTGCCATTTATAATCGTGTCAAGAAACACGAAACAGCTAAGGAACAAGTCTACCCAAGATGTGCAGGACCCCAACACTGATAACTACAAAACGCCATGGACAGAAATTAAAGACCTAATGAATAGAAGGATACACCAGGTTGATGGATTGTAAAGGTATCCGTCCTCTCTAAACTGATGTATAAACTCAATGCGATCCCACATTGGAAGGGTCTCAGCAGATGTGTGTGTACAAATTGATAAGTGTATATGGCAATGCAAAGGGTATAAGGTAACCTTGAAGATCAATTGTGATGCTGGAAGACTTGAACTATCAGATAACAGCCTATTCTAAGCTACAGTAACTGAGACAATGTGGTGGTGCTATAAGGACAGGAGACCATTGGAACAGAAACGAGAGTCCTGGAACCGAATCTCACATACGCAGAAAGGATGGTCTTCTCAGTAAATGATACCGGGTCAAATGCATCTCCATATGGGAAAAAAAAAAAAAAATCATGACCCCTACCTCACACCATTCACAATAATTAACTCCAGATGGACTATAGATCTAGCCGTGGAGATAAAACAATAAAGAATTTAAAAGAAAACACAGGAACAGATCTTCACGGCCTCGGGCACACAGAGATTTCTTACATGGGGGGGAAGGCGCTGCTCACAAAGGGAAGACCTCCCACAGATGCTTCTGGGTGCGCTGCAGAGGTTACAGACACTGACAAGTGCAACTCTTCAAGTGTGATACTTGCACTGGTCAGAGAACAAGGAAGTGTCTAGAGGGACCCTAAAATAATTTGACTCTTGCATACACGTGGTCAACCTAAAAATCAGGTCTAAAATTTAACTGTGTGGTTTGCTGAATAACAGTGAAAACTGAATTCACAGCCTCAGCAAGTTCCCCAGGTGAAAGTTTGGGGAAAACTTGCCCTGATGGGGAAAGAGCAGGACCCTAAACCCTGGAACAGTGCCATCAGGATGGACTCCTACAAAGCTGTGCCACTTGAACCCCTGATCCAAGCTGAGCCTTACTTGCCAAGAGGAGCAGCCTGTCCTGCTGTGTCTGAAGGGACTCACTTTCCCCGGCTCTAAGAACCTACGAGCTTCACCTGGGGGCCTCTTTCCCTGAACCCCTACCCTGGTGACCCCTCAGTGCACTACTGAGCCCACGGGTGCCAAATCTGAGTGGCAACCAGAGCAAGAGTAAGATGGGCAGCAAGTCTGGGCTGCGGGCACGCTGCTCCGGCCCCGGGGAGCCGATACCCCCGGAGAGCTGCGCCAACGGGCCTGGGGCCAGCCTCAGCGGTTTGGAGCGCACCTTCCCCTTTCCTTTAGAAACATCTCCCGACCCGTTACTGGGGCCCGGTGGGAACTGGAGGTGACATCACAGGACGGCGCAGCCTGAGTTCCCGTCACCAACTGGTGTGGTTTCTGCTTCCCTGACTGGCCCAGTCGTCGTATTAAGAACTTCTCTTCAAAACGTGTGAAGGCCAATTGCAGCGTAGGAGGGGATATTTGTGGTACAGCCCTCAGGAAAAGGGCCCGTCCCCAAAATCACTAGGAACGGGGCAGACGACCCAGCAGAGAAGCACGCGAGGGCTTTGAACAGATGCCGCAAAGAACATCCGAAATGGTATTTAAACATACGAGAACGTGATTCGCCTCACTCATCATCAGATACGCAAACTAAAACCAAAAAGTAATAACTGCTACACAACCATCAGAAGAGCCACAGTGAAAAGACAGGCAGCACCAAGTGTGAGAGCGAAAACGGAAGTCACAACTCTTACACACTGGTGGTGGGCGTGTCAACAGGCACACGCACTTAGGGGGGAAACGGTTAGCAGGATCTCCTACACGAGCACATACGCACACTCACTGGCCCATCGACTGTACCCCCAGCTGTGCACTTGACAGAAATGCACGCGTCACCACAAGACAGACCCAAGTATGTTCACGGCAGCGTGATTCCTACTGAGCCCCAACTGGAACCCACCCAAGTGTCCGTCAAAAACTGAATGGGGACACAAGTTGGAGTGTATTCATGTGACTACACAATAGCATACAGCAATGATCATGAACTCTTCCATAACCAACAAGATCAGGGAATCTTTCAAAGGTGATATTAAGGCCAAGCACAAGCAGCTAGATATTACAGGATTCCATTTGTAGGAAATACAAAAAGAAGAAAAACCCAACTTTGGTGTTAGGAGTCAAGACAGTTGGGTCGGTGCCTCACGGTCGGGAGGGACCAGGAGGGAGCTCTGCTAGAGTCCCAGGAGCGCCCCGTCTCCTGACCTGGGTGCCTGCTGCACGGTCCACTCACTTTTTGAAGATTCACTGCGCTGCACACTTACAATCTGTGCACTTTTCTGTCTGTGTGCTCTATTTCAATGACAAGTGTCCTTCCAAGGAAAGGAGCCCAGATGTTGAGATTATCATACACAAAATATACAACCACGCCTGCCCTGTGTAAAAAAGTAAAACACACCTTGAAATATGTGGAGAGAACAGTAAATTATAAACAGTGATGCCAGATTTCCAAAAGAACAAACTTCAAGTTCTAGAAATGAAAAATTCAGTAACAGAAACTATCGCTTCCATGTAATGTATCAGACACACGAAACATATCAGAAAGGAGAACTGAAGAACTCAAAGACCAGTCGGAAAAAATTACCCAGGAAGTGGTGCAAAGACACAAGAAAGAGAAAATATGGGCTAAGAGACAGAGTGAGAAGGTCTGACGGGTTTAAAGACAGCTCCAGGAAGAGAGGTGTAAGAATGGCGCAAAGGCAACATCTGACAAGAAAAGAGCTGAGAATTTTCTAGGACTGACTGAAGAATCCAGTTCACAGATTCGTGACGTCCAATAAAAGAATGAAGAAAGACATCACAAGAAAACACATGAAAGTCTCCAACAAGACACAGGCGAACCAAATCCAGCAAGATAGGAAAAGGATAATACACCAAGAGCACGTGGGATTTATCCCAGGAACACAAGGTTGATTTCACCTACATAAATCAATCACTGTAATACAGCAAATCAGTAGAATAAGACACCAAACCACACGAGCATCTCAGCGGACACAGTAGAGAGCTCAGGACTGTGCGAGAGCTGAGGAAGGGTCTCAGGGAATCCTTTTCCCAAAGACCAACGATACTCCAAACAGGTGAAATGAAACCGTCGTGTAGGAGCAAACACGCGGGTGTTATCACTCAGAGAAAAGGGACAAGATGAGCATTAGGAAATCAGGACAGTGGTGGCTTGCGGGGAGGGGGTGGGGGGGCTGGGGCAGGGCGATCTGGGGCAGGCGACCGTCCGTGTCCACCCAAGAAAAGCAAGCGGGAAGCACAGGCGCTACGAACATAGCTCAGCGGGCCGTGCTCGCTTCGCCATCTCCCTCCCACTGACCCTACAGCAGTCGCGCTCCACGCCCTTTCCCGCACGCGGCCCCTTTCACAGCGGCAGCTCCACGCACCCGGCCGCGGCCTCACGACCGCACCGCCTTGCGTTTCTAGGGCGCAGGGGACGCGGCTTGGCCGGCAGAGGGGCCGGCCGGAGACACTGGGGACACCAGGAAGCAGGAACACGGCACAGAGACCACGCATGGTAACCATCTACACCAGCGGTTCTGAAAGCCGGGCGCTGCCGGGGCAAGTGGAGTCTTGCTGGCTCCTTCCTGGTCACTCGAAGGGTGTCCGAGGCGGGCAAGCGCCACCCGCACCCACCGCCGGCCCTGCAGCCTCCACTTGCCCCTGGGCCGTCTCCACAGCACACCCCTTAGCTCCGCCCAAGGAGCTGCCAACGCTTCCTTCCTGAAAGCGACCTGGGGATTCGGTTCCCAGGCAAAATGCACATGTCTCGAGCTCCCCAGCTTTCTCCCCACGTACCCAGGAAAACTTCAAAAGGAACAACGTCCCCCGAGGGGCTCTGTCCAGAGCAGCCTATTCCTTAAGCTGGGTCGTGGGTACACAAATAGTTCACGGTATTATTCTGTATCTGCTTTTCGTGGGCTTCAAGTATTTCACGATCAAGAGGAAAGCAGAGACAGGTACAGAATGAGAAATCTAAACATTCATAAACATCCTAAAACCCGTTCGACCTCACAAATACTACAGGAAACAACCTACAGGAGGGGGAGACAATGTCCCTCTTTCAAGTCAGTATTTCAAATGATGGAATCAGGTGATGGCTAAGATACGGAAATGGACATCCTGCTAGTGGGACGGAAAGTGGCACCAATCTGCCCCCAGTTTTAAAAACAGCTATCGAGGGGCGTCTGGGTGGCTCAGTCAGTTAAGCGTCCAACTTCGGCTCAGGTCATGATCTCACGGTTCGTGGGTTGGAGCCCCACGTTGGGCTCTGTGCTGACAGCTCAGAGCCTGGAGCCTGCTTCAGTTTCTGTGTCTCGCTCTCTTGGTCCTTCCCCTGCTTGCTTGCTGTCTCTCTCTCTCTCTCTCTCTCTCTCTCAAAAATAAATAAAAACTTTAAAAAATTTTTTTGAGAAAAAAATAAAAATAAAAAAAGCTATCGAGATAGGCCATCTACACCAGTATTGGATAAAGATACATCAGTATCTAAAATGTCCCCATTCTTCCAGAAAGGAATACTACTGTTAAGTTGCTGTCCTACAGAAATAATAAAAAAAGGAATGAAACATTTAGGTACAAGGATGTTTATTTACATAAGCATTATTTATACACCGAAAAATGGGAAATATTCTTAAAATCCAATAGGGAAATGATCAGGTGTACTCATTCAAATGGCATTAAAAATTACGTTCATAGGGGAGCCTGGGTGGCTCAGATGGTTAAGTGTCCGACTCCTGGTTTTGGCTCAGGTCATGATCTCCTGGTTCGTGGATTCGAACCCCGAGACGGGCTCTGCACTGACAGTGTGGAGCCTGCTTGGGATTCTCTCTCCCTCTCCCTCTGTCCCTCCCCCACTCACGTGTGTGTACTCCCTCTTTCAAAATAAATAAACATTGGGGCGCCTGGGTGGGGCAGTCGGTTAAGCGTCCGACTTCAGCCAGGTCACGATCTCGCGGTCCAGGAGTTTGAGCCCCACGTCAGACTCTGGGCTGATGGCTCGGAGCCTGGAGCCTGTTTCCGATTCTGTGTCTCCCTCTCTCTCTGCCCCTCCCCCGTTCATGCTCTGTCTCTCTCTGTCCCAAAAATTAATAAACGTTGAAAAAAAAAATTAAAATAAATAAATAAATAAACAAACATTAAAAGAAATTATGTTTATAGGGGCATCTGGGTGGCTTAGTCGGTTAAGCGTCCGCCTCTTGGTTTCAGCTCAGGTCATGATCTCAAAGTTCATGAGTTCAAGTCCTGCATCAAGCTTTGTATGGACGGTGCAGAGCCTGCTTGGGATTCATTCTCTCTCTCTCTCTCTCTCTCTCTCTCTCTCTCCCCCCTCCCTTCTCCCTTTCTGCCCCTCCCCCACTTGCACTCTAATAAACCTTAAAAAAAGAAAAAATTATTTTCCTAATATGAATAAATATGCTAAGTTAAAGAAAACGGAGGACGTGGATGTAGGTTGATTTAAATTGCGTAGGAAATCCAGTAATAAGAAGAGACTGGAATAATAAGGGGACATTTTAGGTGATTTCTGTTCTCTTCTTTATACTTTCCCTATTTCCAAATTTTCAACGATGGGAATGTCGTTTTTCTAAGTGGAGAGAAATGACATTTTAAAACACTGACAGGATTGTTTCTGTGGTAAACCTTGGACCTTCTCACGTTAATTCGAGCCTCGGTCAGGAAAGAACATCCCCTCTCTAGAAGGAATCGCCTCATTAAGATAACGGGTAACCAAGTGGATAAAATGCTTAAGCCATTTGTTAGTCACAGAAAGAAACAGAGCCCCCAGGACTGCAGCAAAGCCAGAGCAGTGTGGCAGCAGAAGCAAGAACTTTCTGAACCCCAGGCCCTATCTGGCTCCCCCGACGTGACGAGATGGCGCTGAGCCCTTTTGCAGGGAGGACCGCGTGGCACGCACAGTGACAGACAGCACACAGAGACAAGAAAGACCCGGGGACCACTTTCTGCTCTAGGCCCGCCAGGTGGGCATCCCCTGGGTCCAGCCGGAGAAGGCGATCCTCGTGCCAGAGCTGAGCGGTCTCGGGTTTAACCTTCCATTAGGAATCCTGACCCCAGAGAAGGGCTCACCCCCTCCCCCACCACTGCTCTGGAATCAGGTCCCCACGCTGACCCCGCAGGTTGGAACAGGCAGTTGAGGAAACTGCTTTGCAAGTAGACCAAAACGACAAAGAAGAGAAACTAGGAGACCGAAAAATCAGAAAAATAGATCCAGAACCTGAATCACAGAAGAGCCCGAAGAAATCGTCAAAGGAATAACATAATTTTTCAGAACGGAGTTCTAAATTTTTCAGATCCTGAGTTTTTAGATTAAAATGGCCCATTAAAAGTCCAACACACAAGAGAGGTTAAAAACGCATGAAGGGTCAAAATATGCAATTGGGTATAATTTGAATAAATATGGTAACGGATACGACCATAATTTTTTTTAAATAAGAAGGCAAGACTCACACCAGAGTGGAAACACTCCCTTTCCAAGGCACACAGCCTGACTCTTCAGAGCGAGGCTGGGAGGGAGCAGCATCGAGAAATGAGATATTTCCAGAAGGAGAAGAAAGCGACTGAACATGAGGGGTGAGGAAGCACAACGTCTAGCAGCTCCCCCGGGGGGCGCTGGAAGTTACTGGAAACGGACCAACGCCCTCAAAATTCTAGGAAGAAAGTTGCTTTCATTCTAAAACTCCACACCCAGATCAACTATTAATCACGCGTTAAAGTAGGATAAAGATCTTTTTGGACATACAGGGTCTTGAGCAATTTTAATCCCCAGGTGCACTTTCTCAGGAAGCCACCGGGGAGAGACTCCACCAGGACGGGAGGTGGGGGGGACCTAGAACGAGGAAGGGACAGCGAAAACCAGGGGCTCCTTCCCCAGAGAGATGCCAAGGGAATGACAGGTAAGAGCAGCCTTCAGGGGCAGCCAGCCCAGACTGAAGCGAGGCAGCGGACCCCAAAAACGCTGGAATTGATTACATACACCATATAGCTGAGCATCCTGAAGCAGGACAATTGGCAGAGGGCTGGGGAAAACTGGATTCGCGAGAAGCACCGACAGAAAGAGAAAACAAACGATGATAACAGTAATTCACTTCCAAGAAACTAAAGGTCGGACCGCCAGGAAAAGTAACCCTTGTACAGACCCACCTTCAGCTGTGAAAGGCCACATCTGGCCGAAACAACGTACACCCCCCGCCTAATCCGGCCCCAGCCCCAAGCTCACCGAGAGCACGGGCCACCAGAGCTGGATGGTTTAACGAGGGCCATTCCCATCCCCATGGTGGGACATCACTAGCTCCGCCCAAAATTTAACAAATCAAGTCGTTGTAGGGTAAGCTTCTTATTTTAAGCTTTGGAAATAAATGACAAAAACAATCATTCACAGATGAAAACGATTCCCTCGGAGGATCGCAAAAATCGGGAAGAAGCGCAGGCTGGGGCCCGGCGTGAGGCTTGGCTGTTTTTAATTAGTGACGGGAAGCTGTGCACCCATGTGACTTTGGTGAAAAGTAAACGTTCAATGTGCATCCTGTTCCAGCTACTAAAGGAAGGAATGAATGAACACGCACACGCAGGGGGGATACGTCATCCGTCCTCGACATTTTAAATCCCCCACGTTATTTGCATCTTTGAAACTGGAAAGCATCCCACATTCATATGGATGCCAGCCAGGTGGCGGCCGTGAGGTGGAAACTTGATTGTTATTCCCTCCGGGGGCGGGGCAGGGGGGGCAGGGGGCGGCGCTACAGTCTCTCAGTCACTTAAGGATTACTCGAAGAGCGAACGTGACTTCTGGCTGCTGCGTGCGAACTCGCAGAATTTCATGCCCACAGCTGGGAAGAAAATCGCAGAGCTAACAGCGGAGGCTTCTCCTCAGAAAGGGTGCGTCCAGGTGTTCCCGAGGGCACGTGGGCACGGACAGCCCGGAGTGGAAAAGGGGAATTGGACACTGGATTTATCTCACTCGTGTTTGTCTTTTCATGTATGCATGAAACTAACAGAGATGAAAGTCCGTGATTAAATAAACCCTTCCATTTACGAGAGCTCTTCAGGGAAGTACAAAACTGAGAATCCTAAGTAATTATTAAGGCACGGTGTTCAATTTAACACTGATTTTTAGGTTAGTCGAAAGTAGGTACTGGCCATCTTGCAATTATTAACACATTCGGCGTTAATACATTATATATGGCAATAGGTTTTGCAAAAGTGTTGTTAATGATCCCAAAATATACATAGTGCTCCATCCACACCATGGAATATTCCATAATCCCTAAAACGAGTGAATGGGAACTCTGACAGATGTGGAGATATCTCCCAAAGGAGTTTGGTAGGAAAACGAAGTATGTGGCCCCATTTCTAAAACAACAAACTTTGATCAAAGCCTGTGTGAGTACACGTCTGAGGTGTGTCCAGGCTTACCCAAGCGCAGGCAAACTAGACAAGGTCACTATGGTAGGCAGAATTCTCAAATGACCGCCCCCCCCCACCCCCACCCCACGATCTCCGCTTCCTGGCATTACTCCCATGACTGTGTTCAAGGGCAAAGAGATTTTGCAGATGTAATTAAGGTTCCTGAGGGGTTGATCTTACCATACGGAGACAATCCAGGGGGCCCAACCTAATCACACGAGTGCCACCAAAGCAGAGAGTCTTCTCCAGCCGGTCACAGAAATCAGAGAGATTTGATGTGTGACAAGGGTCTGAACGCTGCAGAGCTGGGAGGGGCCCGCGGTCCACATACAGCGGAACAAGAAGGAAAGGCAGAGACAAGATGGAGACTTCAGTCCTGCAACCCCAAGGATCCAAACGCTGCCAATACCATGTGGGATTGAGGGGCCCCGTGCTCCCGTAGGGACCACAGCCACCCAGTGAGCGGAGGGCCCAGCCACCGCATGCCAGACTCCCGACACGCTCAATCCATGAGACACTGAAAGGGTGTGGTTTGAAGCCACTACTCGTGTGCCTGTTGGCAGGGCCCGGAAAAAGGCGAGGAGCACCTCGCCTTGAAGACACCAGGATCGTGTGTCACGGGAGTGTGGACTTCGAGGGGGCTGCGGCAAAGGCTCAGGAGGACACGGGGGCGTGTTTCTGGAAACCCCGGGAACGGGGCCCGTCATGCGGGAGCAGGACTTGTGACTGATGTGCCTGAGCACACCCCTCAGGAGATGCCACCCGCTTTCCTGTTACCTGTCCCAAGACACAAAGAGGGAGAGAAACACCAGGAGCTGTGAATCAGAACGGAACCGGGACTGATGACTGAAGATCCTCAGTCTCCGGACGACAAAGGAGGCCAAGAGTCGGAGGGTGGCGCAGAGAGAGGGGCCGGTGTCCTGCTCAACCCTCTCCTGGCGCCTCAGAAGATCCGAAGGCCAGAGCGCCGGGCCAAAGACCCTTTCAAGAGACCAAGGGTTCTGCTCGTCGGTTCTCTTAACCAAATCAGGGGCCCTGGAGAAGCTTAAGGGCATCCTCACCTCTCAGCAGAAGCCGCAAATAGAGAAGGGCCATCTCAGGAGCGTCCCTGGGTGCGGCGTGTCTGACGGCCGGCCGCCCCTGGAATCCATGCCTGGCCCAGCCAGCAGGTTCTCGGAAGCGAGCAGCTCGGAGCAGGGACGGAGGGAGCCCGGCACGGAGAGAGGCTCTCCACAGGCAGCAGGCAGAAGAAGCCACTCAGAAGAGTCCCGTCTTTCGGGAAAAGCAAAGAGTGGCTCAGAGGCCAGAGGACGGCCAGCAGAGTGTTCCCAGGTCTGGAAATCTCACCACGGCCCCCAGCCAGGCTCGCCTGGCCGCATTTCAAAATCCACCTGCACCAGCGACTCCTTCTCGCCATCCACTGCCCCCTTTCTGACCCCGAACACCACGACTCTTGTCCTGCACCTGGCCGGCCACTGCATGCGGGGAGCCAACCGTCCCGCTGGCCTGCGGGTGGGGAGCACTGTGCCCTCCGGCGGTAGAGCTGAGCTGCACTTAATGGATATACGCAGGCGCCCGCCCCACACCTGACTCGGATTCTGTACATGACGAGCATCTGGACGTGAACGGATACGTAACGGCACGAGACTGTGGGGCCTGGAGATGGCTGGAGCGTTTTGCCCACGGACGTAGCTGTGGGTCTTGGCCGGCCCGGCCCAGGATGAGCCCCAGTGACCGGGCCCTCATGTAATCACCTCCCCAGGGCGTGGGAGGGACCTGTCAAGGTGGAATCCATCGTGCCGCCGTTGAGGCTTTGTTTTTCTATGGCAAAAGAGGTTTTTGCAGATGTAACTCGTTTCATTAATCAGTTCACTTTGGGGTCAGCGAAAGGGAGATTACCCAGGTGGGCTTACTTTAAGCACACAAGCCTTTATGAGTGGTGAGGAAGTCAAAGACTCGAGAAAGGGGGTAGCCAATGCCACGCTGTTGGCCTGAAGGGGAGGGGGGGTGGTTAGGGTTTCCAGCGGGGGGACAAGAACCTCAGTCCTCTAACCACAAGGAGCTGAACTCTGCCAACAGTAAGGCTGAGCCTCCTGACAAGAACTCGGCCTGGCTGACACCTTGGATTCAACCTTGGGATACCCGGAGACTCCAGCCAGGCCACGCGGACTTGACCCGTGAGCAGTGTGTGTCGTTTAAAGCTGCTGTGTTTGCGGTAATTTATCATACGGCAAGAGGAAACTAATACACGCACGTACTAGGATGTCAACACGAAATCAGGAGGGGTCAGAATGGCAGGGGCACTGATATGGCAGAGAGCAGAACGCCATGGTAAAGAAAAAAATGTCTGCATCATGTGAACTCATTTATGTAAACTTAAATGCAAGTGTATTGTTAGCGTTAAGAAAAGTGCTCGTTCCCTAAAATCCAGCGGTCTAATCAGGACTAGTCAGCTGAACATTCCCACTGAAAACAACCAACACTGGCCGTCTGAGGCATAAACGAGAGCGAAAGAAACCATTAGGCCAAAATCTGAAAGGAGAGAACCCAGAGGTAGGAGTTGTTCTTGTCTGGGAAAACCCTAGCTGGTTCCTGGGAAAGAGAACCGTGGTACCGCGAGAAATCAAAGCCCTGGGCTCGCCACGCAAGAGAGCCTACGGGGGGGCCTCCCTCGTTTCCCGTCCTTCCCCTCTCTGGTTCTGAGACGAAGGTTTTCTTGGTTTCATAAACTGCTGCTGCTTTTTCTGTTCTCTGGAATAGTCTGAGGTGCAGTGTTGGAATAATCTGTCCTTGAGCATGAGGAAGAACTGGCCTGGACAGCCTTCGGGGCTGGTGTTTTCACGGTTCTGTCTGGTTTGGGTGCGTGCTTGAATGGCTCACACACACTGTCGAGGAGACTGTTCAAGTTTTGGCCTTTCTTGAGTGCGTTCTGGTAGGCTGTATCCTTTCTAGGAGATTGCCCGTTGCATGTTAAGTTTTTTAATTTACTAGCAAAAAGCTATCTGTAAGATCCTTTTTTAAAACAAATATATTTTTGAGAGAGACACACACACAGAATCCAAAGCAGGTTCCAGGCTCCAAGCTGTCAGCACAGAGCCCAATGCAGGGCTTGAACCCACAAATCATGACCTGAGCCACCCAGGCACCCCCTTTTTTAAATACCCCTAGTGTAACTGTCGCTATCCCCTCTTACACCTGAGATTGTTTATGTACCATCTTGACTTTTCCTCCTCAGTCTTGCCAGTTTTGGGTAGTCTTTTCAACGTTTTATTTTTATTTTTGGGACAGAGAGAGACAGAGCATGAATGGGGGAGGGGCAGAGAGAGAGGGAGACACAGAATCGGAAACAGGCTCCAGGCTCTGAGCCATCAGCCCAGAGCCCGACGCGGGGCTCGAACTCACGGACCGCGAGATCGTGACCTGGCTGAAGTCGGACGCTTAACCGACTGCGCCACCCAGGCGCCTTTGGGTAGTCTTTTCAAAGATACCACTTTTCATTTTATTGATCCTCTCTCCTGCATGTGTTCTGCTCTATATTGTTTCCTGTCTTCTCTCGCGGAGTTCGTTACATATATATTTTGACCTAATCAAGTAGGCAGGTAGCTCATTGGTTTTCAGTCTTTATTTTCTCGTATGAGCATTTATAAATTTTTTTTTTCAACGTTTATTTATTTTTGGGACAGAGAGAGACAGAGCATGAACGGGGGAGGGGCAGAGAGAGAGGGAGACACAGAATCGGAAACAGGCTCCAGGCTCTGAGCCATCAGCCCAGAGCCTGACGCGGGGCTCGAACTCCCGGACCACGAGATCGTGACCTGGCTGAAGTCGGACGCTTAACCAACTGCGCCACCCAGGCGCCCCTCGTATGAGCATTTAAAGCTTCAGCCCTCTTCTAAATCCCAGATCAGCTGCCTCCCCCAAGTTCTGATTCACATTCAAGTCTTGGATCCCTGAGCTGCTTGGACGTGTTTGAAGTTGTACGTATCTGAGTGCTGTGTAAGAGTCGGCTATCACTGCCTGTCAGTATCCATTCTTTCCGCCTTCCTAACGGCATGACGTGAGGAACGACGAGGCAATGTGCCCAGTCACAAAAACCACCTTTCCGGGTCTCTCTTGCAGACCGGCGTGGCCATGTGGCTAAGGCGCAGTCAGCGAGAGATGAGGGAATGTTCCCGCTGGGACTTCTAGGAAAGCGCCGCGGAAGGAGCACACGGTTTGCGGGGACACCTTTGCCTGGCCCCCTCTTCCTGCCTTCCTGCCCTAAAGGCAGATGTGATGGCAGCGGCCCCGCAAGCATCCTGCATTTGAGGGGATCTTCTGGCCTGAAGGCGTGAACTGGAATGGCGGGGAGGGCTGGCCACGGAAGGAGCTACGGGTCCCCAGTGACCTGGAAAGCCACCCTATGGGCCCTGAACCTACCACTGCTGTATCGCCAAAGAAAAGAAACCTGCATTGGGTTCAGCGACGGTTACCTGGCCAATTGCAGTTCCTAATTAATACAGAGGTTGCCAAGACCCCGCTTGGGACCGGTTTTTTGATCGTGGAAGATTTCACCTATACGAAAGCATTTATAACTTAGACTAATAATAAAATGCACCCCACTTCATCCACCATCCAACTTGAAAAAGGCGGAACCCTTCCAGGCTCCCTATGTTCTCGAAACTACGCCCCCCCGCCTGCTCCCCAGCTCTCACCCCGCCAAAAGGAACCCCTATTCTGGATTCTGTGTTCAACATTCCCTTATTTTTCACTGATGGTTAGACCACACATTTTGGTAACCCCAAGTTACACTGCTCTGTTTTGCTTATATCACACTATTTCTCCACCGTTCGCTTTTTTCCTCAACCGTACGAGACACACCCATGTTGATGTACGTAGCTGTGGTTCATTTAATCTCGCAGCTCTGTACCGTTTATTGCACGAACACGACACTACCCGTCCCTCCGTTTTTGGGTTATTTCAAGCTCTAAGCTATTACAAAATGCTGATACCGACACCCCTGTACTCGTGCCCTGGTGACCCATGGGACAGAGTCTTCAGGAGAAGGCTTCCTCTGACACCATGACATACGCAGACTGTGACATTTACGTGCACACTGGAGGTAACGTGGAGGGGTGCAGAGTTCTGCATGCAGCTGCAGAGGGGGCCCACAGCATGGCTCCTCGAAGGCTCGGGGGACCAGTAAAATGAAGCACATCGGTGCCCCACAGTATGGTGGCAGAGGCACGCAAGCCGGCCAATGGTGCCAGATGAGTCCAAATGGTCTCCCACGGCTCCCAAGGGGGACAAGGTACTTCCGGCTCTCACAGCGCTCTTGGAGCACCCCACTCGTCCTCCTCCACAGCCTGGATGTTGTTAGACTCTCTTTTTTTGTTGTTTATTTCGGGGGGAGGGGTGCAGCAGGGGCAGGGAGAGGGAGACACAGAATCCGAAGCAGGCTCCAGCCTCTGAGCTGTCAGCACAGAGCCCGACTCAAGGCTCAAACTCACGAACCGAGAGATCGTGACCTGAGCTGAACCTGAGCTGAACCAACTGAGCCACCCGGGTGCCCCTAGACCTACCTTCTATGCTCTTAATTCATGTTTCCTCACTGCTAATGCGATGGGGTATCTTGTACTTCCTGTCTATTCCTACCTCCTCTTCTGAGGTGGCTATGTGCTTCTTTCGCCCGTGTTTTATCGAGCTGATTTTCTTAAACAGCTTGTTCCTGGCATCCTTGATCTATTCCAGACAGTAATCATTTGTCAGTTGTATATATTATAAAATCTTCCCACGTTAGCCTATTTTTCACTTTTCACTGTTCATTATTTAATACAATTAAAGAGATTCATCGTCTCTTCGTGGTTTGAGCTTTTTGTGTGCCTTCCTCAGGAAGTTCTTCTCTATGCTTTTTGTTATTGAATAAAAAAAAAAAACGGTTTTGTAGTCAGAGAACATGCTCTATGAATCAGGTAATTTGCAATATGCTGAATCTTACTTTCTGATCCAGTAGGAGGGTAACTTTTACACATCCCAATGTTTATTTGAGAGTAAGATGCACTTTCCAATTGTTGGGTGGAGGGTGCTGGAATAAACGTCCAACAGATAAGGAATGACAGACGCCGGCCAGGGGGATGGGTAACAAATCCAAGCCCCGGCCATCTGTTTACATATTGTCTCTGGCTGCTTTCACGCCACAACGGCGGAGTTAAGTAGGTGAGACAGAGACCATATGGCCTCCCAAAGCTGAAAATGTTTACTCTCTGGCCCTTTACAGGAAAAGCTTGCCAGCCTCTGTTGTGTTCAGAACGGTTTCCCTAGTTCTTTTTTTTTGTTTTTGTTTTCTCTTTTGGTCTGCTGGGTATCAATTGATGAAAGAGCCATTTTTAAATCTAAGACAACAACACTTTTGGCAATTTCTCCCAATCCTTGCTTGTGATGTTACTTTATGTTAAGGCGAATTTATTAGACGCAAATGAGTTTTAAACCGCTCTATTTTCCTGGTACATGACTTATTAATTAAATGTATCAGCATCATTAAAGCAGTGGTCACTTTTGTCCCTAGTAATTACTTCTCTGAAACCTGCCTTTTTTTGATTAGAGTTTTTTCACTCCGTTTTTTACCTGACTGAAGTTTTAACTCTTTCAAATGTTCCCCTCACGTTGTAACATCAATTCTAGCCTTAATAAAGTAAAAAAATCCCCTCAGTGTCTTTATCCTCCTCCGCAACGATGTAAGAGCATCTGAACTCTGTCAGATTTCAACCCCTCTGCTTGCTTCTTTGCTATTTATTTTTTTTTTTAATTTTTTTTTCAACGTTTTTATTTATTTTTGGGACAGAGAGAGACAGAGCATGAACGGGGCAGGGGCAGAGAGAGAGGGAGACACAGAATCGGAAACAGGCTCCAGGCTCCGAGCCATCAGCCCAGAGCCTGACGCGGGGCTCGAACTCACGGACCGCGAGATTGTGACCTGGCTGAAGTCGGACGCTCAACCGACTGCGCCACCCAGGCGCCCCGTATTTTTATTGTTTTTAATGGAGAAATACATCATCTGTTTTCAAAATAGTGCTCAAAAAATACAAGGGGTACAGGTGCTATAAAACAAAGCAAACTCCCATCATGAGACACTACGTACATCATGTGAAAAAAAAAAAAGAAAAAACTAGCCCAATATTCAGGTAATGAAAATTAGAAAGTTCCCAGTTTCCAGCTTGGTTAATTATAGTTACGTGAAACACTTAATAAACTACTTTTCCCCTATGTGTTAACGAAATGACAAGACCAAATTCGTGCCTGGCAATTCCAACCTGACCCCACAGCTACCTGAAATACAGAGTTACTGTGCACACTCCACCTGACCTAGGGTGCCGGAAGGGTAAAGGACTTGACAGGGCAGACGTGGAAACCAGGAACGCTGTGTACTTGACATCACAAAGTAAGGGTGAAAAGAAATCCTCAATTACTGCAGAGCCTAAAGGGAAGACTAATCCAACCTTGGAAAGTGAATCTAGAAGGACAGGGGAAGGGCGTAAGAAATTATAGTTGAGTATGAAAAATGCACGTGTGGTAGAAAGGGACACGGCTGGGGGAGGCCGGAATCAGGACAGGCTAACTGGAAAACCTGTCAGGCTCACCGTGTCCAGATTAAGGCAGACTACGTTTCCATTCATCTACATCTGGGCCGTTCATGTTTCCTAAACATGGATGTTCTGCTGCTTAATTATGAGTGGTCTTTTTTTTTTTTTTTAATTTAAGGAAGGTATTCCTAATCTCTTATAGAATAAAACAAAAACAGAAAGCTGACTAGATGTCAAGTGCTTGCTAGGAATTATTTTTTACATCTTAACATGTAAAAATTGATGAATTTTAGTGAGTCCTTTAAAAATAAAAATTGGTTTAAATATTTGGGGGAAATGGCTTTTCGCTTACATGTTAAAATTGGAAATTAACTTTAGCACAGTCTGTGCAGCATACAAAATTTCCCATACGTAGAGCTCGTTTGAGCCATCCAGGGCCAATAACGTGTCTCCCAATTCGCTACTTTTAGGAAAGTTTTAGTAAAATATTAGCCATGGAGCCAAAATCCAGTGTTTTGTGCCACGAGGCCACAGGACTGTTGGCTTCATATCACGGTTAAGAATATACTAGCATTCCAGGTATTTTCATGAATCTACATACAAGCATACTTTGTGCATACAAGCAAAGAGAACGGAGTTGGGGTGAGGGGAGAGGCAAAAAACTTTTCTGTTTGAGGAAAAATGATTAAGGGCAAGAGACTAGGGAGTTTTGTTAGCTCTGAGGCCGTATTTGCTGTTTGCTGATTGTATGCGCTCTAAAACAATTGTACAGATAAAACCAATATATCATTTCTTGATTGTGTCCCAGCAAAACCAAAGACTATCTACTGCTTCAATGTCAAATGTATACCCTATGCGTTGACATTTCACTTTTAAAGGGTTATGGCTGCCTCACAGAGACCGAATTAGATGTACTTTTACACTTTTTCTGAAGTTTAGTACCCACTGCACCACGGCATCCCATCTGACGATTAATAATGAAGAAAACTCTTCAGGAAAAAACTAGAATTCATCAAGCTGGAAAACTTAAAATTAGTTCTACTTTCTAATAGAAATATACATACAGGGCATCATCAGTATAAGGAATTCTGATACCAATTTGTATTGCCAATTTTCCCCAACAATGCATCAAACATAAATCCAGTCCAGATGTCAGGCATGGGGTTGCCAGCTGAAGGGTTTTTTGGTTTTGTTTTTTTTCTCTTTATGGGCACTAGTCCTTTAAAGTAGTTGCTACGACTGCTGCTGACACATTAATAACAGTTCTAGCTTCACCTACTAACCTGGACTTCTGATCAAGATTAGCCAAGTAAAGGAAGTTACCAAATAAGGCTAAATCTATTTTGAGTCAAATCTCGTTTGGTACCCTTCATTCTCTTCCTGTGGCATTTGAAGACAACAGGTTGAGTTGGCAGATACTGTTTACGGACCCTGGAGGGTGTTTTTGTCAGTTCAGTGTGTCTTACTGAATTCTTGGTAACAGGAGCAGGATTTGCAGGAAGAGCAGGGATACTGAAAAGTTCTGTACTGGATGTTTTCCAGATGGCCAGCCACTATCTGAATGGTTTCTGGTGGAGTTAGACTGTCTCTTTAGGAGATTGTTCCTCTTCTTTTAGTTGCTTTGGTCCTTTCTGAGGTGAGAACGTCTGCTAGACTCCCACTATAGGATTAGCTATGTTTGTTGCAGTGCTCCCTGAAGGCCTGGGCGGATGACTTACCAGACGTGTAGAAGAAACAACTCTGGCAACTGTGGGCTTTGGTGGCGGACAAAGGGCTGGTGGTGAGGCAGTCTGAGGAATGCTTTCCCCCGACGCACCCAAGCTTTCACTGGGATTCGCTTGTTGCAAGGAGACTTCAGTAACTTGCACATTGGTCACAGATGCCACCATTATAGCAGGAGCAGGACTGTTTCTGCCCTGACAGCTGCCAGTCGTCGGGCCGGTCTTCATAATGCTA
Organism: Puma concolor; assembly: GCF_028749965.1. Classification (NCBI taxonomy): domain Eukaryota; kingdom Metazoa; phylum Chordata; class Mammalia; order Carnivora; family Felidae; genus Puma; species Puma concolor. The sequence continues at coordinate 4,209,517 of NC_141682.1, forward strand.
GTAGGTGAAGGCACAGACATGCCGTCTTCACTGTCTACAGAGAAGTCAAGGCTGTTGTCATTCAAAGCTGTCAAAGTGACACCTTCCGCTGAATGTGTTTTCTTTTTCTGAAGCACTTGATTAGGTAGTAGTTGATGAAGTTCCTTTCTTCTTAAATGCATTGCAGCAATTTTCATATCTACCTCAAACATCTTAGTATTTATTGCTTGCCTATAAACCGTATCCGTGAAAGACTGGATATCATAGGTGAGATCAACACTGAGAACGTCAGAGTTTTCCGGCTTTTTTAACACTAACCCAATCACCCACATCGTGCGAAATTCTTCCCTGTCCGGATTTTCTTTAGGAGCTGGAAATGACTGAGGATTCACATGCGCCAGAGTAATAAATTCATTCTTCTCCAAGCTCCCAACCAGGATTCGGATTTTTGATTCCACCAAGCCCACCCATTCTAGATGTTGTTTTTCTGTTGGTGCACTTGCTAGAAGTACAATATAATGCTTGTACTTTTGAAAGAAGCTTGGAGCTTCAAAAAGCTTGGACCACTCTGCCTTACTCAGCAAAATTTCGTGTGTAATGGCCAGCCCTTGTTTAAACTCCTCAATCATGACCATCCTTGTTGAAACAGACACATTGTATGTGGAGTTCTGCTGTGGGTACGCTGGTGTGATTATGGGCATAAGATGGTACCTATCACTGGGATTTACTCTTGGGTCCCATACAGGCAAATTAAGGTTCTGTTCTTCGGGCTCTTTCAGTAGCACTGGATTTGGCCACTCCCATTCAGAAAACACCAAGAAAAACTTACGTACAAGAGTCGATGCTATCGCATTTGGATAGAGCTGGCAAGTTCTTGCCACTAGCATGGCCCAGGAAACACCTCCTAGGAAACCTAATATATTGGAATAGATATTGTGGCATTTGGCCCACAATTTGATAGCTCTCAGAGTTAACCTGAAGTTGTCAATGTCGGGTACCAGATGTAAAATTTCATCTGTCACCCGGCAACCGTTAAGGCTTCTTATGCATCTAATATCTAAATTTTTAAGCAGACTGTCATCTCTTAGGTCCAAATCTTCTGGAATGGTCTGCAGCGCCAACCTTGCAAACAAAATATCAATCTCTATCCCATCAAAACACAGTTTAATAACTGGCACAAACGCCTCCTCAACAGCCCTTAAATCTTTCACTTCTTCGTGTAGTTTCAATTTATCATAGAACGAGGTGAAAAAGTCGCTTCGGTCAACATGTCTTGGAGCAACGCACAACGCATCGATATCGGCACCTTTCGTGTGTACTCCTAACCTGTAAGAGCCGAACGTAAAGATTTTCCCGCCAACATTTTCAATTACAGCTTGTGGAAGGCTCTTGCTTTCACTGATCTCCCGTATCCATTCCTTCACCAGATTATTTAATTTTTCCAAAATTAAAATCCGGCGCTGCAGTTCCTCTTCCTCTTCAAAAACCCCGAAGGGCTTCAGGGTTTCGATTAGCTTCTGGGTAAGTACGCAGTCAGTCTCCTTGGGGGCTGCTAAACTGATGGGGGAGGAGATGCCACAGCGCTTGGGCGGCGGCGGGGTCTGTTGTGATCCAGGGGTCGTCACCGGAAACGGCATCATCTCTAGCGCCGGCCCCGCCACGCCACTTCCCCCGCCACCGTGACCTCCGCCCGGGTCATGATCCGCTGAGGCGGGAGGGGCGGGGCTCCTGCCGACCCGGGTCCAACCCGCTCCCGCTCCCACTCCTTCTCCGCTCCCGCCGCTTCAAGCGCTTCTCTACCTTCCCCTCAGCCCCAACATGGCGCCGGGGCCCTCGGCGCGGCGTTCTAGAACGGCCGCGCAGGCCACGCACGCCACGGCGCCTGCGCCGCGCGCAGAGCCCCACGGGAGTTGTAGTTTCGCGGGGGGGGGGGGGCAGGGCAGGCGGGCAAGGGTGCGCCTCGTCAGTACCGTTTACGCACACCTACCATCTACCGCCCAGGTCTCCAGTGCCTCGCACCTCAGATCTACTTCCTCTCCAGGAGCAGCTTCCGGGAGGCCTCCGCCCTAACGCACGTCCTTCGGAAACGCCTCGCAGTCAGGGTCTGCTGCTGCCAAGCGTCCCTTTGCGTCCTCCCTGGCCAGGTGCCTGCCTGGGGGCTCAGCGGTGTCGGCACCTCGGGGTCGACGGTTCTGTTCTTTCCAGCCTTGAAGGTCCTCCGCGCCGCCTCTGCTTTCCACGGCTTCTGTTGAGAAGTCTGCAGTCCGGCCGACCCGCTCACCTGTCTTTCTGGCAGCGATACAAATCTTCCCTGCCCTCCACGTCCTGCGATACCGCCACCGGGTGTCGGGGGATAAACTTTTCCCTTATCTTATCATACACGGTGATTTCTGAACTGTAAGATGCACGGTTTTCGTCTCATGACCCCAGGAAGATTCTCAGGCATGTCCTTGGAGTATGCCCTCCCCACCACCGATGCGCTTCATGCGGACACGTGATGGACTCTCTCATTGGGCTCTCCATGTCTCCCGCCTCCCCTTTCTTCCCGGGCGATGCCGGGTCTACCTCTCAGTTCTCTGATTCAGTTGCAGTTAGTCTGCTGTTTAAGCCGTCACTGAAGTATCCATTTCAATACTTTTTTAAAGTTTATTTATTTGGGGGGGGGGGGAGTGCGCACACACGAGTGGGAGAGGGGCGGAGGGAGAGAGACAGAATCCCAAGCAGGCTCTGGGCTGATGGCATGGAGCCCCATGTGGTGCTCAAAGCCGTGAATCGAGAGATCATGACCTGAGCCGAAACCAAGAGGCCAGTGCTTGACCAACTGAGCCACCCAGGTCCCCCTCAATACTTAACATCTTTAATCACCAGAAGCATTATCTTGTTCTTTTCCAAATCTTTCCAGCCTCTTTGGAAGACATTCTGTTCTTTCCTGTTTTCTTTCTACCTTTTATTCATTGAACACTAAACTTACTTAATATTCTATAACTAACGGTTCCTACTCTTAATATTCCTGATAATCTGATTCTAGCTTGTTTTCTACCAACTCAGACCAACATCATTTCACGTGTCTTGTAATTTTGGGACTGTGAGCTCATCTCTGGTGAGGCTTGGGATGCCTGTGTGGATGTCCTCCCAAAGAGGATTTGCTTTGTTTCTATCAGATGTCTTTGTACACTATCAAATTGTACAATGTAATTTAACTCCTCTTCCAAGGACTAGCCAGATTACCAGAGTAGTGCGATTTTGAACCCCGAACACATGTGAGAGGAAAAGTATTTTTCCATTCTAGGGGAGTTTTCCGCACCCAGACCCCAGGTCAAGAAAGAGAACTCTAGGGGCGCCTGGGTGGCCCATTCGGTTGAACGTCCGACTCGATTTCAGCTCAGGTCATGATCCCAGGGTCGTGGGCTTGAGCCACGTGTTGGGCTCCATACTGAGAATGGATCCTGCTTAAGATTCTCTTTCTCTCTTTCTCCCTCTGCCCCTCTCCCCCATTGTGTGCTTTCTGTCTCCCTCTAAAATATTAAATAAATAAATAAATAAATAAATAAATAAATAAATAAATAGGGAATGAAGGAGGGAGGGAAGGCGGAAGGAAGGAAGGAAGGAAGGAAGGAAGGAAGGAAGGAGGGGAGGAAGGAAGCAAGGAGGGAGGAAGGAAGATAACACTTTGTCATCTCCTTTCATCAGGTAGCAGGTTCTTCCTACCCCATCTTTTCATTCAGCGTGTCACCCTTTGAGAGTTGCAACCATATCTGGGGGTTTCAGTTCCATTTCTCTACCTCTGTAGGTCCCGAAGCTCTGCCTCTTTCCTGGGCAGCTGCTAAAATAAAGGTTCTTGGTTACAAGGACTGGCAAATGCCTCCAGAGCCATGAGAGCTTTAGAATCAGTTAAGTTTCTGAGGTTTCAAAGTACCTCTTTGGGGTTCTTTCAACCCTGCTGACCTACCTTATTTTCTTAGGCACTCGGCTTGGCATCTTAAAGGAGAATTTTTTTTATGTTTCAACCAACCCTTCCAGGTACTCTATACAGAAAGATTTTCTAGGGTAAGTAATCCCACGTATTACAAGAATAGAAGTACCTGGTTTTCAGCCCACTTCAATACGGCTTGCATGCTCCACATTCCAGCAGCACAGCTCTCAGTAAGGTCTTTGGTGACTGCCATGTCGTTGAATCCAGTGGTCTACATTCTTTTGGTCTATGGTGGCCTCTTCTTGGCCTCCATGGCACCACACTCTTGGTCCCGCCTTGTGCATCTCTGGCCTCTCCTCAGCCTATAAGGCTATGACTTAGCCTCTAGAGTTGGTGTCACTCCAGTTTCCGTTATCAACCCCTCGTTTCTCTTTATCGCATATACATTCGCTGCCTAGATGATCTCAGTTTTCACAGCTTTAAATATCAACTATTTACGGCTTAATTCAAGTTTTTGTAACAGACTCTCTTCTAAGCTGCAGATGCATATTATCTGACTTCCTGTCTACCACCTCCATTGAATGTCTCAAACTTAACATAGTCCAAAGAGACCTCTTAGTCCTCCCTCCATAATTTGTTTCTCTCTCAGTAGTCACCGTTTAGGGCATGGCATCTCCATCCACCCAACTGGGCATACCAGAAACCTGGCGGTCATTCTCAACATCTCCCTCTTTCTCACACTCAACATCTAGTTCTTTACAAATATTAGTGATTCTGCCTCCAGAATATATCTGCAATTCATACACTTCTCTCTACGTGTTCCCTCCGAACTCTACTGGAGGCTACCGCCAACTCTCATCTAGGTTCCTACAATAACCTAATCATCTCCTATTACTGACCTTTTCAGGTATTTTCTTTTTTTTAATATTTTTTTAGTATTTATTTTGTTTTGAGAGAGAGACAGACAGAGTGCCAGCGGGGTAGGGGCAGAGAGAGAGGGAGACACAGAATCCGAAGCAGGCCCCAGGCTCCGAGCTGTCCGCACAGAGCCCAACGCGGGGCTCAAACTCCCGAACCGTGAGATCGTGACCCGAGCCGAAGTCAGTTGCCCCACTGACTGAGCCACCCAGGCGCCCCTCAGGTATTTTCTGCCTAGGAGCCAGAGTGGTATTTTAACCCCTTTGGGGCCTCCCATTATACTTAGTCTAAATCTAAAATACCCAACGACCCAAGCTTGTCTGTCTTTCCCCTGACCATCTCCCCAGCCCCACTGCCCACAGCTCCCCCCACGCTCCAGCCACACGGGCCTCCTTTCAGTGCCTTGAATTTGCTTCATTCTCTCTCCTCCTGGAGTCTGTACACAGCTGTTCCTCTGCCCAGAGAGCTCTTCCCGCCCCACCAAGTATCTGCTGCCCTTCGCCTGGTTAATGTGTCATCATCTTTAAGACTGGCTTACATTTTACCTCCTCAGTGAGAATTTCCCTAACCTTCATGCGAAATTAGCTCATGTGCTTTTCTTCCGTAGCACATATCACAATGTGTAAGTATGGTTTTCGTGTGATTATTTCTTGGTCTTTACTTCCCACTAGACTCTTAAGCTCCATGAGAACACAACCTCTTTGTTTTGTCAACTGCTATATATCCAGCACCTAACAGAGTAGCGCCCAACAAATATGTGCTGACAAATTAGTGAATGAGCACAAAAAATAAAATTCTTTCTCCTACGAGTCACTGGCTAATCAATATCCAGAAGACGCAGTTCTTGCATTTTGATTAGGTAGAGGCCGGTTTCAAATGTACACATTGGGAAATCATCGTGCGACTCAGTTCACAGTTACTCAGACCAGTTGGCTACAGGGACTTTCTACAGCTGCGTGACTCTAGGACCCTTGCTACATTAACATTACAGCACCTTTTGACTTAAGAGCGATTCCAAGGGAGATTTTCTTTTTTTAATTTTTTTTTTAACGTTTATTTATTTTTGAGACAGAGACAGAGCATGAACAGGGGAGGGTCAGAGAGAGGGAGACACAGAATCTGAAACAGGCTCCAGGCTCTGAGCTGTCAGCACAGAGCCCGACGCGGGGCTTGAACTCACTGACCGCGAGATCATGACCTGAGCCGAAGTCGGCCGCTTAACCGACTGAGCCACCCAGGCGCCCCCCAAGGGAGATTTTTGAGGGCCGGGGGCTCATACTCCGTGCCTAAGGATGCGGAAGGACCACACAAGAAAGCACACCATCGTCACGGCAGCCTTTCTGGAGAAGCTGCTGTCCGTCAGCGCTTAGTAGGAAACAAAGTGGATACATCTGTAATCCAGAAATTCCATTCCCGGGAGAATGCCCTCCGAGGACTCTGCACAGACCCTCAACAGGGTGGGAGCGCCAGTGTCTGTAGTGGGAAGAAGCTGGATGCGACCTGAGTGCCCGTGATTAGGGGAATGGATAAGGTGGTTTATGGAGGTGATGGAAAACCAGGTCTGAGTGAAATTTACAGCACCACAGGTAGACCTTAATCTTATTATACACGGTCCTCAGTTGAAGAGAAAGTTTAAGCTCTGATATAGTCAAATCCATCTACCTCTTCCCCTTATGGCTTGTGCCTTTTAAGCCTTCTCTATGAAATCTTTCTTCTTTTGGCTGAAGCCAGTCATCCCAACACCATTTATAAAACCCTTTCCCCACAATCTGTGACGCGATCTACACTGTGCCAAATTCCCACCGGGTCAGTCAACACAGGCCTGCCTCTGCCTTCTCTACTCTGTTCCTTCCGTCGGCTTGGATGTTCCTGTCCACAGACCACATGCCTTCAGTTACCACGACTTTGTCACCTGTCTCAGAGCTTAGGAGATCGATGCCCCCTACCCCTGCTCATCGTGTTCAGACCTATCTTGGGCATTCGAGAACCGGTATTCTTTCACAAAGATGGACTCAGTCTCTGCAAGGACAGCACAGCAAAGAAGGTGGACTTGGGCCTCACTTACTGCTGTCACTCTGGACACATCTGAATGTGTGTCCCAGACCTCAGTGAACATTTCTGCCACGTCAACCTTCAGAAGGAAGAAAAGACAGTTGGCTAGCATTCTCTGTTTACGTGAGTATATCATCTAAAACCCCGAGAGGGGGCGCCTGGGTGGCCCAGTGGGTTAAGCGTCTAACACTCGATTTCGGCTCAGGTCACGATCTCACGGTTCGTGAGTTCAGGCCCCCCCTCCACCCTGTCGGGCTCCATGCTGGGTGTGGAGGCTGCTCAAGAGTCTCTCTCTCCCTCTCCCTCTGCCCCTCCTGCAATTGCGCTTACTCTCTCCCTAAACAAATAAACAAATAAATAAATCCATGAGATAAACTATTCTATGTGATTTAAATATATCCCCCAAAATCTTTCCCCAAAATTATAAGTCACTTTTGGGAACCAACAGATAGGAACACGGTTTAAGGGGTAATAAAACATAGTGGTTAATATGTTAATACTTCTTGGAAATGCTTCACACGGTTAACCCAAGTGAGGTCTCTCTTGCCGTGTAACCAAATGCAAAATTTTGCTTTTATATCTGCCTCCTTCAAGACCACTTTCAAGAGGCTGATTCATTTTACTGCGGTTTGGTACAACACAGAAGGGCCTCGAGAACCAGGTGGATTTGTTGTACTAGTTAGACAGCAAATGCTGGCTAAATGAGTGGTTTTAAATCTATCTACTTCTAGACTTTTAAAATCAGTTTCACCACAACTATGAAGAGGTTTTAGGAAATCTGAGTTCAGTGCTGTTCAGTTCACGGAATCGCTAGTTATTCGTGCCAGCCAATAAACATCCGCTCTCACCCTGGGAGCATCCCGACTGGGGGCCAAATGTGAAGAAAGGTGGAGGCCTGTGGCTCCGAGGGGCTGACAGGTGTCTGGTATTCTCTCTCACCCCCTCAACCTGACACCTAATCCCTTCCGGCCCAACCCCCCAGGAGGGCCTGCACCCCCACAGGCACGCACTTCCCTCATTGGCTAAATCCCTTCCCTGCCCCGTCCACACCGGCCCTCCCCAGCCGGTTCCTCTTACGTGTCACATCTTCCGAATGTTTTATGCCCGCTCTGCCCTCCCCCTGTGTTTGCTGTGGGAAGCACGGAGCACCTGACTTGGGAGGCTCCTCGTAGGACGAGGTGGCAAGTCCCTGGGAAGGGGGCGGTGCCGCTAGCCAGGCCCCGGGCGGGCGCCACCCAGCTTCCCGGAACAGGGCCGCGAAGCTGCCTCTGCCGCTGCCGCTGCGCTTCTCTGTGATGCTGAAGACTTAACTTAAAAAAAAAAAAAAAAAAAATCTATGCAGTGAATTAAAGGATAAGATGGGCTGTGAGCAACTAACCATTCAATTTTATGTTCTCTCTGAATTAAAAACCCTCAAAAATGTCTTTTAAGCTCAATTACTTTTCTACTTTTAGATTGATGAGGAAAGTTAGGAGTTGTCTTGCTTTTTAACAAACCGCATAAGATAAATGCTGCCCACAATGAGTCCATCACCGCAAATACGCTCAAAGAGTCTCACTCAAGACCCACAAGGCGATTCCTCCTAAAATGAAAGGAGAAGAAAATCCAGATCGCCTCCTTCATCCTGAGAGAAGTTATTAAAGATCAGATCCACGGCGAAAGAAAAAACGTCAAAAGCACAGAGAGGTCGGGGGACGTGTGAGGACAGAATTCACAGTGCACAATCGGTGGGTGGAGACAGCAGAGGGCCCCCCTGAAGCCTCAACGTCCCTGTCTGTCACCGGGGCCGAGGCCCTGCCTGCCCATCCATGGAGGAGAAGGTGGGAGGAACCACATACTCAGAGTCAGGTGCTCAGAGACAACCTCTCCACCACCCCCGGCCACTCCAGCTGGGCCTAAAGGAGAAAGGAGTGTGGCGGGCTGCACACTCAGGTACCCGAGGGACACACTCCCAGTCGCTCGAAGCCACAGCTGGCACTAGTGGACTGCCACGCTGTCGGAACACCACCCTCTCGCCGCCCCGTCTCCAACCCCTAGCACAGAAAACGGATGGGGCGCCCGGGTGGCTCAGTCGGTTGGGCGTCCGACTTCGGCTCAAGTCATGATCTCACGGTTCATGGGTTCGAGCCCCATGTCAGGCTCTGTGCTGACAGCTCGGAGCCTGGGGCCCGCTTCGGATTCTGCATCTCCCTCTCTCTCTCTGCCCCTCCCCTGCTCGCACTGGCTCGCTCACTCTCTCTCAAAAATACACACTAAAAAAATTTTAAAAAGAAAAGAAAATGGAGCCAAACTCTGGAGTCTTGGATGCACGTGGAAAGTGAAACTTGGGAGCTGGCTCTCCTTCCGTGCGTTAGTACTTCAGTGGGCTTTTAATGAGCACCTACTGTATGCCCCCATACCGTGTAGACGGTTCGTCACAAGCCCAGTGACAGAGGCAGAGATGCCTGGAATGGCATGGCCTGCACACCTCGAGTCACAGCGGCTTCAGAAATGCTCTAAGCTGGCCTTCTTCTAAGAGGACACCCAAAGAAGAGAAGGAGACACCGCCTGCAGGGGACAGAACAATGCCAAGCCTCTGAGGGCCACGCAGGCCACACAGAAAAGGCATCCACAGACAGAAAAAGAAGCTCCATATGTCACCCTCAAGACACTGGGCTTTCAGGGCGCCGAGTCCTCAGGGAGCCCCGGGAGGGAGAGTGCGGCCTGAGGGTCACAAAGGCACGTAGCCGCTGGCCCCAACGGTGAGGCGCTCGGTGCAGCCGCTCCGTCCGGTTCAGTGGCTCCGTGTCCCGGCAAGTTTGCCCCCCGGGCCACCTGGCAATGCCCAGAGACATGTTTGGTTGTCACAGTCGGCAGGGGTGCTGCTAGCATCCAGCGGGCAGAGGCCTGGAACGTCGCCGAATCCCCGCCAATGCGCACAGGTTGGCCCACACAGCAAACTACTGACCTAACTTGTCCCTGAGGCCAAGGTTGAGAAATCGAAGCTGAACACACACTTCCGTCCTGAGGACGCAAACTCACCTTCTCTCTCGCCCTCCCCACGCCACTGACGAAGACCACATGGCCCGGTTGTCACCCCACCCCGAAGTGCACAGAAGTGATTGTTGTCTCTGTCGGTGACGAGACGCAGAGGCCTGTCAGTGCTCCCAGCCCTGGACACCAGCCTTCCGGGAAAACGCACACAGGAGGGGCCTCGCGGCGCCCCCCATGCCAGCCGCCCCCTCCCAGAGCAGACACACAGTATTTTGAGACTCTGGAAATCAGGGGAGCCGGCAGCTGCAAAAAGACAATATTTATGGAAAACGAAACCCAAAGTGTCCGAGTGCGTGACTACGGGTGCGTGACAAGGGTCCGAACGGGGAAGGAGAGCCCGTGGATCCTCGTTCCGGCGCCACGGGGAAGCCTCTGGCACACCCTCCTTCGCCCCGGGATTGTGAGCGGACCCTAGCGAGCCTGCAGGAGAGGGGCCCGTGGTGGGTCCCCAGCACCCGGCACCCGCTCCCAGCTGCTCCTCAGCTCCAAAGAGCAGCCGGGAGGGGGCGTCGGCTCCGGCTTACTCTGAACCAGGACTAGGGAGCCCCGGCTCACTAGCGACCCGAGGAGTCCTTCACTGCGACAGTGCTCGGTCACCTGAAGCCAGAGAAGGCCAGCGTTAACTCCCGCGCACGCACATGCACACACACCTGCACACAGACACGCACACGCCTGCACAACTGCGCACACACACAGGCAGTCCCTTCCCTTTACCACCACTCTTTCCAGATGGCTCACTAGAATTGTAGGGTCAACCTCCCCTGCTCTTTGGGGGAAAAGACGCACAGAGAAGCCCTGGAGCACTGCTCTGCGGTGGAATCACCACCGTCCCAGGCCCTAAAACGCTCCACCTCTGTGGGCGTCGGTTTCACCACTGCAAATGCCAGCACACAGCCTCAGCGCGGCACACAGGCCAGCCGGGCACCCAGAGGACGGCCAGGCGCTCGGGGCGTCTCCCGAGCAGGGCAGACCAACAAGCTGGAGATTCTTTCTCGTCATCAGACTTGACACAGGAACACCAAGTCAACACCAAACACCCCCTTCAGCTCCTCGGGGTCCGCTCGGACAGCTCAGCCTCCGCAGGCCTCACCGCACCATCTCTACCGTCGCTGGCAGGGGGACAGCACGGTCAGGAGGCCCCGCAGTCCCGGACCACGCCCCAAGGGAAAGCCAGCAGCAAAGGGTGATTCCCTGGGGTCCAGGAGGCCTGCTTCAGGCAGGTAACACAACCCGCCTCCGGCCCGGCCAAGTGTGTCCGTGAGACTGGTCCCATTCAATGGACTCTTTATTTGAAAGGTTTTGCAAAACCAATGCCAAGTTGAATAGGCCGTGGGCAATGCGGCCTTCTCTTGCCTCGACTGATGTAAAAGGAACACCGTCCGTAAGGGGTTGGTGAACAGGAAATAAAGACCCCCTTCCTACAGATGGCCTCTGGCCCCTGGTCCCCTCACCTGTGCAATACAGAGCAAGCTTTCCAACGTCCTAGCCGACACCCGGGGCCCAGAGACCCACGCGTTTTTGCCCTCCGCCCCGCAGAACAAACACCGAGCAGGACAATGACCACGAGCTGAACACCAGCGGCCTCTCAGCAGGTCTGCCTGGCCTCCTGGGGCATCTTCTGAATGACGGGGCCAGAGTGCGCTGGATCGAGGCAAGGCAGGGCCGGATGGAACACCAGACCCTGGGCGACAGGGTGGGGACGTTAGGGTGCTGGGCCAGGGAGAGTTGACTGCAAAAATGTCAACTCCAGTTGGCGAGCTTTTTACTGCCGCCACGTGCCAGCAACTCCAAATGGCATCAGCGATCAGATGTCCCCCCTGTCAGTAGGACCCCCAACTTCCGCCTATAAGCACACAGCATAAACTGCTTACCACGTACAGGAAACGTTAACAATAATACACAACTCTAACTCCCTGAGCGTCTGCCAAGCACCATGCTAAGTGCTTTGCGTACATCGCTAACGCCCGTGACTGGGAAGTCATGCCCCCATTATCCAGATCAGGAAACTGAGGCCACACGGGTGAAGTGATCTGCCCGAGGTAACAGAGGACCGCTGCTGCTGAATGCCAACCGCGGCACACCCCTGGACTGTGGGACACGGAGGTCCCCATCAGGCCTGAGTGACCCCGGTCCCTGGAGTTCCACTGCTCATCTCCACACTGAAGGTACAAAGCGGGCCCCACGCCAGAAGCAGAACTAGAGAAAAGGAGCGTTTGCAACCCCTCGGGGGCACACACAACAGGTCAGGAGTGCTCAAGGCCTCTTTCGATCCTGGGATATTGTGAAATCAAATGACAAGTCCCCTAAGGCCGTTAAACATCCTTCCACTGAGGACCACAGAAGACAAGTCCCTTTTCTGCATAAAGCCACCACTTTCTACAAGAAATTAAGAAAAAGCCAACTATGATCTGAGATACACCGAAGAGTCTTTTGGCTTTGGAAGAAAATGATTTTTTATGGCGTTTACCTATTAAGATAATCAGTTCCTCTCCACCAGCCGAACCAGCCAAACAGACAGACACAGAGCCCTGGCCCACAGGCCTCCAAGTGCCCCAGGCACCCCATCACCTCTGGAGACCCTTCACACCTCCTTGTCCCTTCACTGGACTGTTCCAAAGACTCACCCCACACCTCGGGCACCGTGGGACTTCCCGTAACCCCTCGGCCACCTGCGCGGCTGTGCACGGCTGTCTGCACCAAAGGACATGACTGGGGAGCTGGAACAAAGGAGGGACCTGCCCTACAACATTGCAAGACTCCATCAGGAGACACTACAGCACGCGCACGTGTCCGGCAGTATAGACCAACTGCAGTCTCCACAGCAACTTTGATTAAGAAGTCCTCAAGGGGCGCCTGGGTGGCTCAGTCGGTGGGCGTCCAACTTCCGCTCAGGTCATGATCTCACGGTTCATGAGTTCGAGCCTCGCATCAGGCTCTGTGCTGACAGCTCAGAGCCTGGGGCCTGGTTCAGAGTCCGTGTCTCCCTCTCTCTCTGCCCCTCCCCTGCTTTCACTATGTCTCTCTCTCAAAAATAAAATAAACATTAAAAAAAAAAAAAAAAAAGTCCTCAGACGCCGTGACAGACGAGTTTTCCCCCAAACGGATCCCCGAGCCTCTGCCTCTGCATTCTCCCCTGACCAGCCCCTGCTCTTCCTGAACCTTCTCTCGTTCTCACCTGCCGTCATGGTGTCCACGTCCTTGGCTGCCAGCTCTTCCACGTCTGACCTCTTTCTCAGCTCAAACCTCCGGGACAAGCCCTCGCGGGGTTTCCATAATTCCTGGATCAGGAGGGGCTTCTCGTTGTCCCCAAACACCCGAAAGCCTTCGGCCCGCCACTGCTGCCCAGAGTCGCCGGCCTGGCCCACCACATCGCACAGCACGTACTGGCTGGCGCACTCGGGGCTCAGGGCATAGCGCTCCAGGGCCTCCTTCACCAGCTCCTGGGCGCTGGATGTGCCCGTGGCCAGGACGCTCTTGTAGTGGGTGCCCGAGCAGACGCTGTCCCCGAACACCTTCAGGACCCCGGGAGCCGAGAGCTGGGTGGAGAGCTCCGCGGGGTCGTCGCTGGCGCCCAGGCTGGAAAAGGTGGTGTCCAGGTCGCGGTACTTGTAGCTCAGCGTCCGGGACAGCACGCTGGACAGCAGCTGGCTCTGCCGCTTTAGCTTGCTCTTGGTGGGTGGAGACATGATGAAGTGGGTCCCATAAAACATGGTGGGCCAGCCTTCATGGACAAGGACCGATGGCTCTGGCCGATGGCAGGGTAAAGGCCGTGTCCTGAGAGAAAAACGTAAGGCGGGTTAGCATCAACCATCATGAGCGACAAGAGGGAGCGAGGCTCGGCCACCCGGGGCCCGGGGCCGCAACGGAGCCAGAGGGCATGCTACCTTCGGCCAAGTCTCCCCCCCACCCCCCCACCAAGCACCTGAGGCAGAATATGACTGAAACCAGCAGGGACTGCAAGGAACTAAGCAGGTCTGAATGGCCCGAAGCACCCTTCAAGGAAAGCCGTTTCCAGGAAGCACGATGAGGTCACCAAAAGGTAAGACACACTCGGCTGCAGGGTTCTGGCTTCTGGGACGTGCTGGGCACATGCGTCCTGCGCGGTAGGCAGCCAAGAAAGAGAGGCAGCGGGCGTGGGGATGAGAGCGCTTGCTTGCCTGGCAGAATCGCCACAGGGCTGGCCAGGTCTCGTGGGAGGCAGCCCACGGAGGGCAGCAAGCCTGATCTCCCAAGCCCAGCCTCTCCGCCACCGCTGCGTCTAATACGGGAAATTCATCGCAAGCACGTGGATGTAGGAAACCAGGCAAAGTCGCGGGCACGTTAACAGAGTGGTAAGTGATCAGACATTCAAAACACAGACACCCCCCCCCCCCAAAATGCTGTCCCTCACTGGCCCTTGCCTGGCCCTACAACGTCCACACGACCACAGTGGACACAAAAGGGCTCTTCCAGAACCAGGGGAGGCACGACTGGAATGTATGCATTCCACCCACCGCATCCAGCCTGGTATTCAGGCCCTGTCCAGGCCACAGATGCAATCTTGCTGGGGAAATTAGAAAACAGCTCTGGGACACTTCGGTGTGTCTAAAAATCCTCAATCCAAAGCCCCTAGAGCTCGAAGGGTCTGAGAATTCTAAAGAGATATTTGCCAGGCTCTCCTGCAAGCACTGTAGGGAGCAGGAAGGCACGAGAAAAAGAAGGGTCTCTGCTTCATAAACACTAAGGCTTTGCAGAAAGTGGGGGACACTGGAAAATCAGACCCATCACCTAACTACTGCACCCCACTTCTATGCTGCTGCCCTCGCCAAAGACAAAACCAGACAGGCTAACCAAGAAAAGTCTACTCGCCCAAGGCTCTGGAAACAGGGGCCTGGGTCCCACCTCCACTGTGACAAACATCAGCACTCATTCAGCTGAAGTCAGCGTCCCCAGTCCTGACCCACCTCTGGCTCCAGCAGCTCTGGAAAAGGCTTTCAGGAAGTGAGGCTGTCCGCCTAGGGCAGGAGAGAGTCACCAGGGAGCCTCGCGAACAAAAGGACCCACACTGTCCCCCCCCCCCCCCCCCGCCCAGGGAACTCAAAGCGTAAGGTGCTTGCGACACTGACACTGTGCTTGGGCCTCTTGCTAGTCATGCACCCCGGCTTCGGTCACATGCGCTAAGTGTCTCCCTGCCTCCAGGGCTGCTGTGAAGGAAGCTCGGGAGCAGACCCTCCGCTCAAGTCCTCTAGAACCATCCGGGATCTGTCCGCCATCATACAACCCTCAGAAAAGCCTGAACTCTTCAAGCTGCTGCTGACAGCTTCACGCGTCAAAGACTAGGTTCCGAACACTAACGTCTGCCCTTTGGGGGGGCGGGTGGGGGACCCTCCTCGTGTTGTACAGCCTGTCATTTATGCTTTACCACCGCAAAGCTATTTTTTATGCAGTAGCTTTCTGAAGACTGGAGCTCGCGAGTTACGTACACAGCTTGCCTCTCAGGACACCCCGGCTCAGAAGCCTCTGAGCCAGCACGTTCTCAAAGGACCTGAACCCTCCACGGACACTTGGCTTACCCGGCCTCCTCCTTCAAGCACAGGCCCCAGGGCCTCGGCCCAAACCCAAAGTGGCCCAGGGGCTTGGAAGCCTCTGCCTTTCAAGATGTCTGAACGTAAACTTGAATATCACGCCGTAAACTACGGGAAAGACGCCCAGATACTGCGGAGAAGGCAACGGCTATTGTGCGTCTGGCAGTGGGTCCGGGTTCTGCAAGGTCTGAGGCATATACAACTCTACTTTAATAAAAATAAAGAAAGAAAGAAAGAACTAGAGTGGCCCCTGGGTGGCTCGGTCGGTTAAGCGTCTGACTCTTGATTTTGGCTCCGGTCATGATCTCTCAGGTTGTGGGATCGAGCCCCACATCGGGCTCTACATTCACAGCTCAGAGCCTGCTGGGGATTCTCTCTCCCTCTCTCTCTGCCCCTGCCCTGCTCACTCATGCTCTCTGCTTCAAAATAAGTAAACTTAAAAAAAAAAAAAAAAAAAAAAAAAAACTTACAACACTGCTAGGTCCCCTCCCAGGGCCTCAGAAGTGAGCTCCCCTCCCTTCTCCTCAGCAGGATTCCAAAGCAAAGTCAGCAAAATCACGTCAAGACGAGAGAAAATGCAAGAGAGGGTGTGATCTGTTCTCTTCAGGGGCCCCTCCTTAAGCCCCAAGGAGCCCCAGCGAACACAGACCCTGGACTATGTGGTCTGTGTTGTCAAGGAAGCCTTCTTCTCGCAGGCATTCCCTTGGTGGCCATCTTCAGAGAGCAGCCACTGGTGGCGGCCACGTGTTCCCTCGCCAGCGTCCTTCACAGACAGAATGCGGAGGACAGCCTATCTGTCACACTGTGCCGGACCCGTTTCTAGCAAGGGCAGGAGGGCAGGCGCCCCCCGGGGCAACCCGACGTGGGTTTGGGAGGCGTGACCCGCCTTGCCCTTTTCTGCCCCGTGCTCTACTCTTTCTCTTCCATACAAATGTTTGGGGAAACGCGGGCCCAAGGGTGCAGGACACCTGCTGTTGCTTCTCTTAGAGAATGTTTTTCTCTTGTTCTCAAGGAAGAATCCGATTTCTGATGAAAACAAGCGTAAGTCACACCAGCGAGTGAAGCCAGCGAGGTCAGTGCCGGGCTGACGAAATGGGTGGAGGCGCACGGCCGGCCCAACAACACAATGTGGAACCCATTAGAATTTCCACCAGGACAGGGAAGGAAGAGGGCAGACTCAGGCTCTGCTTTATCCCCACCATCCATAAACCCTACCTTGACAGCTCCAGCCGAAGCAAGGCTCTCAAATACAAAAAGAATTTAATCAGATGTGATTCTGACATGCTACCCGCCTCAGAGGGGGCTTTTTCCACCAGTGGGATTAAGGACTGGCTCCTCTCTGGAATGCACGAGAGGTGGCCCCGTGCTAACTGGAGACACCTGTAATCACTGCCGACTGACAAAATTCTTTCGGGCAATTCAGATTAAGCAAACACTTGAGGGCGGGGGGGGGGGGAGCCGGTGCGCTGAGCCGGCGCGTCTGCAGCTCCCCCCGCGGTCCCACCAACCGGCTCCCTGACGGGAAATAAACCAGTTTCTTCCGCGGGGCCCCCAGGAGCTCCAGCTCAGCATCTGTTTTCTTAGATGCAGTATTTGTCGAGGGGCCGGAGGTGGTACAGAAATAGCTGGGAGACAATGCTTTCGACTGGCACACGAGTGGGGAACGCGCTGCTGCGTGAACAGGAAAACCGGGACGGGCTGTGGGCGGGGGCGGGGGGGGGGGATGTCACCCGACCCTGGAGGGAGGGCGCGGACCCCCGCGCCCTGCTCCCCCGCGACGCCCGCAATGCCAGACCCCCCTCTAAGGGAGCACCAGGGAGGCTGAGGCCCAGGGTCCCCTGCAGTGGGGGGGCCAGATTCCCGGGTCTCAGGGCATAGTGGCCTCAGGCGAACCCTGGAACCCGCAGGCCGGCTCGCCCGCGCTCGCCCCGCTTCGGGTCCCCCCCCCCCCCCCGGGACGGCGCCCGGGAGCCCGACCGTAGCCGGTCTCCATGGCAACCGGACAAGCCTGGCCAGAACTGCCCAAGAGATGCCCCGTGAGGGCCCCGTTGCCCCAGCACGCGCCCCGCGGCCTCCCCGCCGGCCGGCTCCGCGCCCCGGCGCCCCGGCCGCCGCTCCTCGCGCACCCCGCACTCACCTCCGACACAGTCCGCCGCCGCTGCGTTCCCGCGCGGCTCCCACACCAACGTCTGCCCGCGCCCTCGACCCTCGCCCCGCGCCCGCGCGTGGCGCGGCGCCTCCTGCCGGCCGCCCAACGGACGGGGCGGGACCTTAGGGGGGGGGGGGGGGCGAGGCCTTTCGGGGGCGGGGCCCGACGGGCGGGGCGGTGTCTCCTCCCGCCGGCCACCCAATGGACGAGGACGAGACCCTGAGAAGGCGGGGCCTCAAGGGAGGGGCGGAGCTGGTGAGATGTTGGGCGGGGCGCCAGCGCCACCTGCCGGCCAATTAATGGGTGTGGGCGTGGCCTCCAAGATCGGGGCCGGGTCTCCAGATGAGGGCGGGCTGGCTGCGGAGAGACAGGACTAGGCGGCCCACCCCTGTCTCCAGCTCAAGAGGTGGGGCCTCTGCAGGAGAGGCGGGGCCACACTAAGCTCAGGGGCCACTTGCTCATCTAAGTCTCTGGGAGACTGGTGGGCTGTTGTGTACCCACTTTGTGGTCCCCCAATGGACAGGACCAAGAAAAGGAGGGACAAGGGTAAAGCAAACGCTTACCAAAAGGGGGGCGGCCCCAATATACGAACATCTAAGACACTGAGAGGAGACAAGGGTGGCAGGTTCCATCTCCCCTACAATCTGTCCCCTACCCTGCAGCCAGAGTTTTAAATGACAAATCAAAAACATGACGCCTCTGCTTAAAACGATGCAAAACGGGGCCAGGTCAGCTCCAGGGCTCTGGCCCAACAACCTCGTTGGATAAGGTGTTTTAAAAGAAGCTGGTGTCCTTAAAACTCGCTTTGGCAACAGCCCTCCGGCTGGGGGAAGACTTTCACTTGGTGAAAGACTGTCCCTTTGTCACATGGGGGATTCATGTGGTCTTGGGTGTAGATGCATAATTCTACCCCTGGGAGTGAAGCTTTTTGCTGCCATCTTGCTACTGGGGTATAAATTCTTATAGTAACGATTGCATATATGCAGGAGAAAGTGGAGGCTGGGAACGGATATTTATAGACCACCTATGTGAGGGGCTCTAGCGAGGCCCAAGAGCTCACATCGACTCTTGTGACTCAGATGTTGTCGCTCTCACTTTGCAGATGACGAAATAAAGGTTCAGAGAGGCCGGACAGGTGGAGCCAAGAACTGAGCCTGAGACCATGTGATCGAACAATCCCCTTTACAGGACTCCCCCCATACATGTAAGAACCTTTGTAGGACTCCCCATATACATATACACACGCCCAACCTTGACCCTCGAGAGGCAGGTATCAGGGCTGAAAGCAGAGCCTGGTTCTCACCATGACCCAGGCTCATCTCCCACTCCTCTCTGCAACCCTCTTCAGCAGGGGTTGCCAAACTATGGCCTCTGGGCTGCTGCTTTGATAAATAAAGTTTTATTGGAACAGAGCTACACCCATTTGTTTATGTATTGTCTATAACTGTTTTCTTGCAACAGAGACCTTAAGGCCTGGAATAACTGAGAATGAATACTACTCTCTGGTTCTGTGCAGGAAGAGTTTGCCGGCCCCCCGCTCTTCAGGATCTAGCAATGCCAACTATTTGGCTCAGGCCTTGGAACACCTTTCCTCAACTCTGTTAGTTTGCTGGGGCCGCCATAACAAAATACCACAAACTGGGCGGCTTCAACTGCAAATATTTATTGGCTCACAGTTCTGGAGACTAGAGGGCCAAGATCAAGGCGTCCGCAGGTTTGGCTTCTCCTGAGGCCTCTGTCTTTGTCTTGCAGATGGCTGCCTTCTCCTTGCGTCCTCACATGGATGTCTCCCTGTGTGCCCCTCTGTGTCCTAATCTTCTCTTACACGGACACCAGTCACACTGGATTAGGGCCCATCCCGATGACCTCGTTTTACCTTAATCACCTCTTAAAGGCCCTAACTGCAAATACAGTTGCATTCTGAGGCAGAGGGAATCAGGGCTTCAACCTAAGAATTTCAAGGGGACACAGTTCAGCCCCTAACCTTAATCTTCATCACCTGGCCAATTGGCACTCTTCCTTTAGGACTCAGATTAGGCAGCCGACCTCCAAGGAGATCCCCAACAATTCACACCCTCTGGTGTTCACACCCCTGTGGGGTCCCCTCCCGTGCTGAATAGCGCCCGACCTATGTAATCAACGAGATCTGCCAAAGAAGACAGCGTGACTTCTGGAGCTAAACCGTAAAAGGCGTGGATTCCTTGCTTTCTCTGGGATCCCTCGCTCTGGGGGAAGCTGCCGGTTGTGTTGAGAGAACACGCAAGCAGCCCTAGAGAGATCCACATGGTGAGAAACCGACAGCCAGCACCAGCCTGCCATCCACATGAGTGCGCCATCTTGGATGTGAGCCCTCCAGCCTCAACAACCTTCGGATGAATGCAGCCCTCACCAAGATGCTGACGGCACCTCGTGAGGGACCCCGAGCCGGAACCGCCCAGCAAAGCTATGCCCCAATTCCCAGAAACTGTGCGATGATAAATGTTTCTTATTAATTTAAGCCACTGAGTTTGGGGACAGTTTGCTATGCAGGAATGGATAACTAATACGCTTTATCCAGGAAGGCCTCCCTGACTGCCGGAGTTGGATCTAGATGCCTCCCCTGTGCTCCTGTGGGTTCACATCATATCAAACTATGTTTCTTAAAGACAAATGAGATGTTACTCCTCGGCCCACGCTCCCCCATGACTCCCCTTTGCAGAGACTCAGGCAGGGCTCAAACCCTATCCCAGCTGGCCCTGCTGACCGGCCCACTGCTCCCTCCCTCACAGGGCTCCAGCCATACCAAACTCCTGCTTTCAAACGCTCTAAGCTCATTCCCTCCTCTGAAGCCTTCTTCCCTTTGCTGTCTCCTCTTCCTAAAATGCTCCTCCTTTTGTGTCTGAATGCTGGCACCTTCCTCTCATTAAAACTCAGCTCCAGGGGCGCCTGGGTGGCGCAGTCGGTTAAGCGTCCGACTTCAGCCAGGTCACGATCTCGCGGTCCGGGAGTTCGAGCCCCGCGTCGGGCTCTGGGCTGATGGCTCGGAGCCTGGAGCCTGTTTCCGATTCTGTGTCTCCCTCTCTCTCTGACCCTCCCCCGTTCATGCTCTGTCTCTCTCTGTCCCAAAAATAAATAAACGTTGAAAAAAAAATTAAAAAAAAAAAAAAAACTCAGCTCCATTACTGTCTCCAGACCATTCTCTTGACGGTCATCCCTGTGGTCATTCTCTGTCTCATTACCTGTTTTATTTCATTCATAGGCATGTATCACTATCTAAATGTATTTTCTGGAGTATTTAATGCCCACGGGCGTCTGTGTTCTGTAAAGGGAGGGACTCCAACTGCCTTCTTTACTGCTATACTCAGTACCTACTAGGTAGGTGCTCAGTAGCGGTTAAATGAGTAAACAAAAGGAATGAAGAGATTCCCACCCATCTCCTTTGCATCCCCTCAACTGGAAGCTTATCAAGGACAAGAACTGAGTTTTATTCATCTTCGTATCCCTGCTCCAGGCCCATGGGCAGGTGAGCAAAACAAGTCTAAACTATAAAGGGTTGAAGGCCTTTGGAAATCCACAAATAAAATGGGGTGTTGAGCTGCCCTCTGTGGCCACCAGAGGGCACCAGAGTCCCGGGACTCAATCAACCAAAGGGGCAAAGGAGCCCAAAGAAAAAGCATCTGGTTAAGGTCAAAGTGCAGGTTTCCAGGGGTGATGGGTCTAGAGGCAGAAAGCCAGGGCTCTTGAGGGGACCAGAAGACAAGGACAGGTGGCAGCAGGCACATGGAGAGCCTTAGATCCCGGCCCTTCTTTCTGGCCGCATCACTAGAAGGGGTTGGCCACACTTAATCCCGGGATCCCATTCCTGATGAACTCACTGCCACAACCTATAAACAGCAGTGCTCTGGGTTGGGCCATTCCTTGTACACTCATCAGTCAAAACTCAGCGATTGTTATTTTTCTTGGCACATCATATGCTGAGCAACTTCCAGTCAACAATGTATGCCCTGGGAAAGCACAGGGTACCAGGACTCATGATATTTGAAATTATTCAATTTAAAGTTGATACGTCTATTCTGATGTAGATTTCTAGTAAGCTCAGTAAGCTCTAGTAAGCTTACCTGATGTAGCTCAGGTAAGATATTGAACTGGAAAACAGGAATTCAAGTCATATATATGGGAAATGAAGCCAGAGGTCATAGATGTGTTCGGCTCAAAGGGTTCAGTGCCATTAAAATAAGTGATGTCAAGTCACTTTACTCTTGAGTGTTTGTTTAACAGCACTTGAACATTTACTTGACTGTTAAAGATTTTAGTCTGGGTGGGACTTAAATAATCTACCCCCGCAGTTAATCAATCAACTATTCAGGTAGTGAAGCCTCTGGAAATTCTAGTCCCGGTCTTGGGACTGGGGAACATGTTGAAAAGTTGTTTTTCAATCCCAAGTAGGAGTTAGAATCAATTTCATCAGCCAAAAATATCACCCTGTGATATGATCACAACATAAAATCACAAACATGACCACATGTGGTCTCGAGAAAACACACTCCCCTTGATCTTGGGAGGGCTTCCCCCCCCCCACCCCCCCCCGTGAGGACTTTTTAGCAGTGTCCAACAGTAGAACACGGCAGGCAGAAGTGAAGTTACACGACTTCCAAGGCTAGGTCGTGAACAACATTATGTCTCCTGCCTGGCTCTTTCTTTCTCTTGGGACCCAGCTGCCACATTGTAAAGGGAAACCCAGACCAACAGGGAAGTCACTTGTGGGTATGGATTAAAATATCTTTGCTTGGGGCACCTGGGTGGCTCAGCTGGTTAAGCATGTGACTCTTGATTTTGTCTCAGGTCATGATCTCCTGGTTGTGAGATCAAGCCCCGCCTTGAACTCAGTGCTGGGTATGCAGCCTGCTTAAGATTCTCTCTCTCCCTCTGCACCTCCCCTACTCGTGCTCTCTAACAAAAGAAAGGGAAGGGGAGGGGAGGGGGAAAAAAGCAAAAAGAAAAAAAAGATGTCTTTGGGGGCACTTGGGCGGCTCAGTCAGTTAAGCATCCGACTTCAGCTCAGGTCATGATCTCAGTGTTCATGGGTTCCAGCCCTACATCGGGATCTGTGCTGACAGCTCAGAGCCTGGAGCCTTTGAATTCTGTGTCTCCCTCTCTCTCTGCCCCTCCCCTGCTTGCACTCTGTCTCTCTCTCTCAAAAATAAGTAAACACTTTTAAAAAATTAAAAAGAAAAATAAAAAATAAACATTAAAAATAATGAAAAAGAAAACAAAAGATGTCTTTGCTTTTGATGTTTTCACAGCTGGAACCTTACCGACCATGGAAAAAGACTGTCTTTTCCAGGGGTAGCCATGAGAGATGTTGATGATTATGGATGTTTTAAGCCACTATATTTTAGGATAATTTGTTTTACAGCAACAGACAGCTAATGCAAGCTTTTTAGTTTACTTCATGCTTTTCTAAATATTCCAAGTTTTCTATAGTGAACAGAGACTGCTTTTATAAAAAGAATGGACAGATGTTATTTGTAAGAAGACAACTGGGCCAGAGTGAGGCATCTTGAATTTTTATTTTTTTTTTTAATTCTTTCTACTCCACTGGGAACAAGAACATTCATAGACAGGATTATTCCTCTTCCTACAAATGTTTATCAAACGTTGTGTTAATACAAAATAGCAATTTCACAAATACAGAGAGGGTCCAATACCAGCAGGACATTTTAAAAAAGTCATGCCACAGATGCCAGTCCCCGACGCCGTAGACACTCTAGGTCTAGAAAGACGAGTGTAAAAGACAGTCAGAGCTCCCGCTTCCCCCTCCCCGCCCCCCCAAGAAAGGCCTTAACAAGCAACAGGAACCATTCCTGCGCAGAAGCGGACAGATTCGTAGTGAAACCCAGCAATGTAAACAGGACTGGCGGGCGATTCATCCAGCGGGGTCAGGGCCCGAAATCTGAAATTGCTTATGGAGGCAAAACAGCCCTTGCAAAATTGGGTCCCCTCACGTTTCAAACAGATTCACTGTCTCCCTTCCCAGCCCTGCCCGAATCAAGGCGGACACACATTCAGCCCGCCGGAGATTTCTATGACCCATCCAGCCCCAGGGCCCCCCAGAACGTGGGGCCATCATCACCAGGATAAGAGACCCAAAAATCTGGTCTTGCATTCCTCTCAGTGGGGTCAGGGTTCTGAGCTGCCAGATCCTCTGAGGCTCCTAAATTCTTTTTCTTTAACTGTCCCCATCTGGCCTTGGGCACGCACGTTCCCTAGGTATGGCACCACGCCAATCCCCACCAATCACGGCAGAACAGGCACTAAGCACCCAGTACCAATGCCCATGGCTTTGCAGGACAGTACCACCCAGAACGATTCCCAGAGCTGACGGTTCAGACCCACTCTTGCGGCGTAAAAGTCACTTGGTTGGTTATAACCAGCAACCTGAATCAATGACTAGGGGTAGGACCGACAGGGCAGGTAGCGCATCACACAAGCTGGGGCTGCGTCCGCGACGGATGTGTAAACTGGAATGCATTTCTCCTGATGGGTAGTAATCAAAAAGGTTTGGGAGACGGGTATCTGGGAATAAACGGAGGAGGACCGCTGACCCACGCCAGGCAGATCCCATGACGCACAGGTGACCCTCCTGATACGGGCTGCAGCCGGAGTGATGCATCTCCCCTCCTAACACCACTACGAGGGCGCAGGCCGGTCCTGAGAGCCCATCACAAGGCCAGCTTGCACAGAGAAGGCTGTCAGGAGACAGCAGGTTGGATGGGCACAGGGACTCCGCGCAGACCCGGGATAACCAATCAGGGCTGCGCCCACCGCCCACTGCCCACTGCGCCCCGGTAACGAACAGCAGTCCCACAACTCAGGGGGCTCACTGGCTGCCAGGCCCTGTGAGAGGCTTTGGGCTCCAGTGTCCGTGCCCCCTGCAGAGAGTCCCAGCCCTTGCCAGTTCCCAAAGGCAGGAGCAGAGAATGCAGAAGCATCCTCAAGCCTCTCGGGGCTCAGGTAAAACAGACTCAGCTCAGGAACTGAGCAGCCAAGGAATGGCGTTGCTAAAGACAGGAGAACGAGGCCCCACGAGGACCTCAAGGAGAGGCCTTCATCCGCTGCCCCAGAGCTCAGCTCACAGGGACCAAGCCAGTGGAAGGAGGAGGGTGTGACACCCCAGGGCCATCACTTGGGTTCCAGCCCTGCCCTGCACCACCGGACGACCTTGGGCAAGTCAGGCGGCCTCTCCCAACAGCCTCAGGCTCCCCATGTAATAAGGAAACAGTAATTCCCTCCTGCCAGGTGCTGCCGGGAGAAACATACAAGAAAGATACAAGAACAAAATGTGTACATGTCTAGAGCTGGGTGTATATGGCCTGTTACGCTGATAAAGAGGGGGATGGAACCGAGAAAGGTGAACCCTGCGGCAGGCAGTGGAAGCTGCTAAACCAGCTGTCCAAAAATATCAAGCTCAGGTCTGCAGCCTGGATGCGAAGGGCCGACACCTACAGGAGGCTCCCGAGCCTCACCTTCCCAACCTCGGAAGACAAGGAGGAGATACAGAATGAGCTCACCCCGCTCACCCCACAAATGTGCACCGAGCACCTGCTAAGTGCCATGTGCTGTGCTGGGCACTGGGCATGATCGGTAAAGATGTAGGGCCTGCCCTCAACCGGGTGTCCCTGACGGTTGCTCACAACCCCTCTGCCTCCCAGTCCCGCCCACCTCTCCAGCTCCAGCTCTGGGAGAGTGTTGGTGTGTGCAACATTTGTTACCAACTGTACCACAAAGGGGAAAGTCTCCCAAGGCCCGAGGTCAAGCTGTTTTCATACTACCGCTACATTATTTATCTGTCCCTCCGGCGGCCTTCATGCAAAGGTTTCCTGAAGCTACATCACAGGCGATGGTCACAAATCGTGTCAAAGCAAGCACGAGAATCCAGTTGTCAGACATTTCAAGAAATTTGCAAGAACGTGAGACAATGCCACGCCTCGACCCGAATCTCTTTTGTTTGGAAAAAATAGTTACTTTGAGTAGAAAAATACGTTACTTAGGTTAATGTGAAATGAGGTTATCTTTACGCGAATAGGTATTTTCAAATATTGTCCCTTTTAACTTCTAGGGTGATGAATGTCAATATTAGAGATAGCCCATAAACACAGGTTCTTTGGTGTCCTCAACGATTTTTAAGGGCACAAAGGGGTTCCAAAAAGTTTGAGAACCACTGATGTACTAGTGTTGTCCAACGGGACCTTCTGGGATGATGAAGATTGTCTTTACCTGCGCTGGGAGCAACTAGCCAGACGTGGCTACTCAGTAAGCACTTCAAATGTGGCTAGTACCCCTGCGGCACTGAATTTCTGTTTTTATTTAATTTTAGTGGACTTTCGCGTAAATAGCCACCCGTGTCGACACCAGATTGCACAGAGCTTCTCTACTTGATGTATGGTGTTTCTCCGTCCCCTGGGGTTCCCTTTATTTTCCCTACGCGGTATCTATCAGAGGCGTCTGGGCACAGAGGAGGGTCTCAGTGTTACTCCCGGGAGGAGCTGGGTCCACAGCCCTCTGCTCCCCCAGGGGACCTCTCCTCAATCTGGGGAAGGGTCTGCCATGCGGAGTCAAGCCAGCCAGCCCGCCAGTTTGGGCTCTGTGCTCATCCCTGACGTGCACAGTTTGGAAACGGACCGGCAGCAGCTTACAATCAGCTGAGTAGGACCAACCAGCTCTTTTTAACAGCAGACCAGACGAAAGCCCAGAGAGGGCAAGTAATCTGCCGAAAGTCACACAGCAAGCGGGAAACTTCACATCCACGCACAGAAAGCAAGGCCACGGGGGAGGGCTGGTGCTTCCTCCCTGCCAGACCAGGGGGAGCCATGCCGCCTGAGCCACCAGGCTGTGAGAGAGGCAGCAGAGGGCTGCACATCCAGTCACCGGACGGCTCAGGATTCGCCACAGCCTTCTACCCAGAGCATGGGCTGCGGGACCCAGGGAAGAAAAGAAAAGTATGGGACGGAAAGGCACTGGCCCCAGCCCGACCTGGCTCTGTGCCTCGGGCGTATCACTGCCCCGCTCTCATCCTCACTCTCCGGGGACAAAACCGAGCTGTGCCACCCCTTCTGGCTCATGTTCAAGGTCAGCGTTGCTCAGGCTCCCAGACTTGCTCATCTCACCTCAAGTAAGGCAACCAGAAAGGCCGATGGGTCTGGGATCCACACATTTCCTGCCAGCCACCTGTGTGTAGGCAGGTGTCCCGTCGGGGCCTGGGGCTCAGAGCCCTCGCAGGGAATCCGGCTGCTGCGGTGAGCGCCGGCATCCGGCCAGAGTGTCCTCAGAATAAGTCTAGGGAGAGACACAGCGCGGCCCCTCCCAGCCACCCGGCCACTAGGCGCCAGATGGCTGCACACTCCCCCAAATGAGCGTCCTCTGAAAGACTGGGTGGGAGTTTCTGCCCGTGTCTCCCACACTGGCCTGAATACGGGGCTACTGAATGAGGCCTCACACCTTTGCAATAACCGTTCAGAGCACGTGAACCGGCTGAAACAGAAACACGGAGCCTACCACCATTTCAAGTGCTCCTATCCACGGGCTGGGAGTTGCCAGTGTTTTAGGGAGCAGACAGTGGAGTGGGGGAGAGCCCATGGCTGCCACATACTGGCTGTGTGCCCTTGGACAAGTTACTTAACCTCTCTGAGCCTTAGTCTCCAAATCAGTAAAATGGGCTCACACCCACCTCTTAGAGTGCTTGTAAAAACGACATAAATCACAGGGCTTGGGACAAAGCGTACAAAACGTCAGTGACAGAGCCCAATTTCAGGAATGGCCTGTGCATAAACACAGGCTGCTGAGGGGCATTAACGCCACGAATCTGGGAAACTAAGTGAAAAAGAACCCAAAGCAAGAGCAGTGGTTCAGTGCCCCCCACCCCGGACACGTGTCTGTCCTCTGGTGACTGACTCTATGACCCCACCACTAACCTGCAGGGCACGGCCTCAAAGGGGATGGGCTCCAGAGCAGGGCTTCCAGAAACAGTGTCCAGACCACCCGGAAGAGTGCAGACTCCAGAGTGCCATCCTGACCTACTGGCTCAGCAGTCCCCGGGGTGGGGTGGGGGTGGGGGGCTGGATCTGTGGTTCAGCCAAGCCCTGTGGAGGTTCCCTGGCCAAGCCCTGGGGTCATGATCACTGCTCTGACTTCCTCCAGCAGACGCATGGCCTTTGCCCCCCGGTTCACAAGAGAAAGCGGTTCCGTGTGCTGACCGCAATCTCCATCCCGCACGTGAGATGCCGGACGTGGCTGAAAGTCTTGGGTGACAGCCAGCGTAGGGCCGGACCTGGATCAGGTCCCACCGGCTCCCGGTTCCAGACTCCCGAGGGGGAGTTTCCGAGCATCTCAATGCCACGCCTGACCCCGCACGGGGATCCTGCAGAGCTGGTTTGTTCTCACAACTTGGCATCCCGGGCCGGCCCGGCTCCGTGCGTGATGGGGCACAGTCAGGAAGCAGTGGGGCAGCGGCGTGCTGGGCGGGCTTGTGAGGGTCAAAGACGCTCATCCCCTCCCCAGGCATCTTCGGTGGTGTCCCTGTGGTAGCTGGAAATTTGCCATGGGAGCATTTGCACCAGGGAAATCAGCAAATGCTACACACACTAGTGCTTGGTTTTGCTTTCTCGATCATTAAAAAATGCTCAGCCCCGGAGCGCCTGCGTGGCTCAGTCAGTTGAGCGTCCGACTTCGGCTCAGGTCATGATCTCATGGTTTCTGAATTCGAGCCCCACATTGGGCTCTGTGCTGACAGCTCAGAGCCTGGAGCCTGCTTCGGATTCTGTCTTCCTTTCTCTCTGCCTCTCCCCCACTTGCAACTGTCTCTCTCTCTCTCTCTCTCAAAACTAAGTAAACATCAAAAAAAAAATTTTTTTTTTTTAAATGCTCAGCCCAGACATGGGGGTAGTGCATTTCCTTGGAAATAGGAGATCTGGCCAAGGGCCCTGACATTTGGAGGTTAGACAGTCCTGGCTTCAAAGCTTTGCTCTGCTGGTGAGATGCTGGGTGCCCTTGGGGAAGCTGCCAAACCTCTCTGTGCTTTGGCTTCCTGCTCTGTAAGATCGAGCTTCATCCCACAGAGGGGACTGTGTCAGTCAATGGAAGAGCATCTATGAAGCCACTAGCACAAAGGCCGGCCCCCAAGAGGGGTGCCATCTGGGGAGGCCTCTGCCTCCCAGCTTCCTGCTCCTTCCCCTCAGACCCGCTGTGCACCACGCCTGTGAGTGTAGCTGTCACATACACACGTGGAAATGGCTGCTGGACCTATCCTTCCAGGACCCCACGATGAGGTCCCCAGAGCCCACCCTGCGGCATCAGGTTGCACGGTAGGCGGTGCCTTTCTGACTAAGTCACTAGACTCACTTCTCAGACCTCTGAGCTCTCCCTGCCCCTCTTCGCCCCTGAGCTGTCCCCGCCCCTGCTTCCCAAAGGAGGCCTGAGCTGGGAAAACATTCCCAGCGCTTCAGCTTTTGCAGACGAAATGGAAAAGAGAGCTTGGTGTGCGGATAACCCCAGAAAACCCAGGAATCCCACGTTCTGGGGAAGCCCTCTACATCACCCCGCTGTGCGGGGCCCCCACCCCCACCGTCAGTCTAGACCCACTTGGGACTCCCATCCCGCACCCACCGGTGACCGGTGCCCTCCTAGGGTGCTCCCAGCCTGAGCCCGATGCTGACGGGGAGAAGGGACACTCTGTCCTGTTCCCACCACACGTGCAATTTCCAGTCAAGAAAGGCAGGTCTGGTGTGTGGCGTTGGCTCAAAGACCCCTGGCCCAAGAGACCGCTGGCCCCGGGGACTACCCTCGGCAAGTTCTGCCCAGGACCCATCAGGGGGGTCCCACCGGCTGGCAGGCAGGCCTCACCAGCAAGCGCACCTGCTCTGGCTTGCCCAGACGACCGCCAGTGGACTCAGTCAGCAGGCTGTCACCTCCAGGCCTGTCCCCCAGCCCGGCCAAGCGGCAGGAGCCTCCCCAACCGGCCTTCATCCCTCCCTGCTCACCGGCTCCCACCCCTCACCCACCCCAGCAGTGTCCACCTAATTCAGGAACAGCTGCTGAAGCACCCAGAACGTCAAAGAGGTCTGCAAACCGCCTCCCTGGCTCCTTGGGGCATGATGGTCACTTTGCTGGGTTGTCCTGGCATACGACAGCCTCAAAGGTGGCCAGGAAGAGGGGGCTGGCTTCTGAATTCCCAGTGTCCCGCCCTCTCCACCCCTGCATGTCCAATGCACAGACTAGAATGCTTACCCACAGGAGGGGATGGCCTGAGCAACATCTTGTCCTTTCCTGCACTGTTTGTAACACATTTTGGAAGAGGTCCAGGGTCTGGGTTTAGATGAAATGGAATGCTGGGAAACTCACTTTCACAACGATGCTGAGGGAGAGAAAGGGTTCACAGGAAACACCCTGAAGTGGAATAAGGGGAAGGAATGTGGTCAAGGCCCTACAGAGCGGTGTCCTCACCAGCCTGTCCACAGTCTGAAATTCCACCATTAGTGATTCATTCCTCTGGCTAGTACCGCTGACACGCCTAGAAGGGGGTCACCTTCATTATCAGAGGTTGGTTCCCACGTGGACCACTAAGAGAGCTATGAGGATACGAGGCTGGGAGTTTAATTCGTTATCCTACTGAACCTTCAAGCAACGCTGCAAAGTGCCGCCTTACTATACCCATTTTATAGCTGAGGACACTGAGGCACAGAGCGGTTAAGGAACTGGCCCAAGCCCTTACTAACAGAAGATGCCACATTTGATGTCAGACCCAGCAGGACACAGTGCCTCTCTCAAAGAGCTCCTGGGTCGGGAAGCAGGTGCAAGGACCAGGGTGACAAAGGACAGAGATCAAAGCTGTGGTGCAGGTGAGCACGGGGGGTGTTGGGAAGCAGGCGGGAGCCCCCCAAGTCAGAGGAAGGCCGGAAGTCCCTCGATACTGACGCCCGAGCAGGGCTTTGAAGGAGGAGTGGGGATGAGACGGGTGGATGGAGGGGTGAACCCGCGCCTCAAAAGGTGTGGGGCACGAAGGGGCAGGCTGCCTGGGGGGGGGGGGGGAGGGGGGGGGGAATGATGCAAGACCAAAACGGCAGGAGGAGGGGGCAGGAAATGAAGGTATCACATAAAGAGCTCAGCTGCAGAGCCACTGAGGTCCCAGGTCCCAGGCACCCAGGCCTGGTCCCGTAACGGGGCTTTGGCTGTGACAGGACTTTCACGTCAGCTTGGCACGGGGCTGGGGCCTTGCTTTGGGAGGTTTCCTGATGGGCTTCCCAAGGCTAACGCGAGCCCCTCCCCCTGCCTCAGGCCCAGGCAGAGATCACAGCACTGCGTCCCTGCCCCCATTCAGGGAAGAGCGCCTCCCCAGGGCCCCGCCCCCACAAAGCTTCCTCTCCTCATCCCCAACCTCCTGACCCCAACTGATGGCGAGCAGACCAGATGAAGGCAGCTTCCAGAGGCTGGGAGTGCCAGCGGAGACACACAGACATGCACGCGTGTGTGCACACCCGCACACACCCACGCACAGGCCCGAGAGGAAAAAAATCCCCAAAGCATCTGCTGGCTCAGAACCCGCCTATCTCAGGAATGTGTTGGATGATTTAAAACTGGCTTCGCTACATGGGGATTCCAGATGCTGGGACCCTGAAGTATCCTGGAATGTACTAGAACGAAGCATAAGGCATCCTGTCTTTTTGCCCACCCAACTCTGGTTGGGAGTCGCAGACTGAGGCCTGTCTACCTTGAGACAGGTTTGATCCAGAGATTCTGAGATTCCCATTCAGATCGGGGGCTGGGCCTGGATCCCCTCCCGAGTAAATGTCCACGCGCCAGGTCAGAGCGGCCAGCCCAGCCCCTGGAGGAGGCTGTGAGGACAGGTCCCTGGAGGCCTTGACATTGAGCTGCTGGGGGCTTCAGAGGTGGGAGTATCCCAACACCGGAGACACTCTGCCCAGATCCCTATGGAACCTTCCCTCTGGGGCTCATGGGAGGAGCCTCTCAGGGCCACTGATTGGCAACAAGCAAGAATCACCGAATGTTGGCATCACGAGCCCTAAACGTGGAGCAGGCCAGCAAGTTCCAGGACCGCCGCACCGCCCCCCCCACCCCCCAACCAACGAATGGCTGATAACTTCTCTGGGTTTGTCAGCATAAGAAGAGAACGTCTGCCCTGAGGTTCTCTGCACCGAGAACCAGCTACAGTGGAGCACAAGGTCAGGTATGCTCAGGTTGCCTGCCTTAGTTTCCCCTTACTGCCCCCAGACCGCCCACTCCAGGGGCTTCCCCGAAAGGGACAAGGGAGAAGGAGTGCAGGAGGCAAGCACGCTCCCCCGCCTGGAGACAGACATTTAACTGGTCTGGCCACGACCCCAGTGCAGAGCACGCCAGGCAAGAAAGGCTAAGAGGCGCCATCATGAGTGCTGAGCTGCCCTGAGCACCGCCTGGAGGAGAATTCTGATGCCGCACCATGCTGCAGTTGATTGGTAATGTCTGCTGTGGTCACAGGTATTCACCATCCCTGATCTAAAGCTGGGTGACTCCCTGAACAGGGCGGGATTCCCCAGCCAGGACTTTGGTAGCAGAGGAGGCCCTGGCCGGCCGGGTACAAACAACCCACTGACTCCCTAACAGATTTCTGAGGACCTTAAGGAGCACATATTGGCCCAGGGTCCCCCCCAGTTTGCCAGGACAATGTCTGCTCCCTTTTCTGAAGACATTAATGTTGTCTGTATTAGGAAACGCTTGCCTAGAATAGAAACACATTACAGGGTTAACTTCTCCTCTGTAAATATGACTAAATGTGTTCTTTCTCACCTGGGACCCTAAGGACGTTCTGGCTGTTACCAACCAGAAGTAGCCTCAGACCCATCAAAAGCTCTGCCCGTGGACACGCAGACGGGCCTGGGTGCTGTGCTCTGGACCAACGTTCACAGAAACACTTCCCATGATGCTCTGCCCCGTGCAGTCTGGGCCACCTCATTTGGACACCTTGGTCTGCAGGGTGCTGGGCAGATAGAGGTACCTCCAGATGGCATAGTAGTGGGTGCCAGCACCAAATGCCACAAAGAGATGCCAGATGGCGTGGGCAAAGGGGATCCTCCCGTCACTCTTGAAGAACACCATGCCCAAGCAGTAGAAGACCCCTCCGGTCATCAGCTCCCAAATGCCCTCGGTGTTGGGCTGTCGGCAAGAACA
The DNA here is from genome assembly GCF_028749965.1 of Puma concolor. NCBI lineage: Eukaryota > Metazoa > Chordata > Mammalia > Carnivora > Felidae > Puma > Puma concolor. The sequence goes on from NC_141682.1 coordinate 4,242,320, forward strand.
AGGGTGGGGTGCAGGTCAGAAGAGCAGGCAGCAGGGCCGGGAGCACCCCACCATCCCCCCTCCCACCCAACGAAAAGAGACGTGCATGGTGAGCCTCCCCAGATTCCCGGGAAGGGTGTCCCCACATGTGCTGTCAATTCCCCCCAGATTAATTCTCAAATGTCACTCGGTTCTATCAAAATCCCAAAGAATATTCTACCGTCTATCTTTTCTAAAAATTAACACATCTGGGTATACACCCAAAAGAAGTGAAGGCAAGGACTTGAACAGATACGTGTACAGCCAGGTTCACAACAGGCAAAGCGTGGAAGCAACCACACGTCCATCCACGGATGAATGGATAAATGAACCACTGTTCTTGTCAGTTCATGCAATGGACTATCTCACTCCGAGCTAACAAGGAAGGAAACTCTGACAGCTGCTACCACATGGATGAACCTGGGGGACGTGATGCCGAGTGGCATAAGCCAGACACAGAAGGACGAACACCGCAGGATGCCACGCATATAAGGTCCCAGGACTTCATCAAATGCATGGAGGCAAGAAGTAGAATGGAGGTGACCAGGGGCTGGGGGAGGAGGAACAAGGGAGTCAGTGTCTAACGGGGACAGAGGTTCAGTTAGGGAAGATGAGAAGGTTCTGGACATGGACGGTGGCGACAGATCCACAATAACGTGAATGTGCTTAACGCCACTGAACTGTATACTTAAAACGGCTAAAATCATAAATTTTATGTATATTTTATCACAATTTTTTTAAAAGTAATACATGTCCATGGTGAAACATTTTAGAGAAATCAAACCAAAAATACGAAGAGAAAAGTAGTGAGGGCACCTGGACGGCTTAGTGGGTTAAGCGTCTGACTCTTGATTTCAGCTCGGGTCATAATCTCACGGTCCATGGGATCGAGCCCCGTGCCGGGCTCTGCACGGACAGCACGGGGCCTGCTTGGGATTCTGTCTCCCTCTCTCTCTCCGCCCCTCCCCCACTAGTGCGCGTGCTCTCTCTCTCGCTCTCTCAAAATAAATAAACTGAAAAAGAAAAGTAGCAGTCCCAGCCTTCAGAGATGAGCACTATTAACAATGGAGTCGTTCGTGGTTAAAGGAACAGCAGAGACTGCGTGAGAACTTGCCACGCCACCCCCCATGCCCCTGGGTCCACTTTTACACGCATTACAGGCTACCGCTGTTAACAGTGCTTTACGGTATCCTTCCAGAAACGTTCTCTCCACGTGCAATACGCAACATGCACTTCATACGTATGTACTATGCACAGGAACGGGTCTTTCTCGATCATTCCAGATAAACGGGCTCACGCCATCCCCACCATGCTGTGACTCCATGCTGGATTCACTCCTCTGCTGGGGATCGGTCTGCATTCCCACAGCGGGAGCCATCTCCATTCTTTTCAGCCGCTGCGGAGCATCCCGGGGGATGCACGTCCGCCAGTGTACGTGCTCAGTCCTCGAGAGTGTGGTGCCTCCCAGTACTTGCCACGTGCGGGGCACTGCATGAACGGCCTCGGTGGGTTATCTGACGCCACCTTCACAACGTCCTCATGAGGCGGGTGTCACTCTATATGGCGGTCACGGAAACACGCCCACGACACGTGGTAAGCGAGCAAAGCACACTGCAGAGCAGCACATTTCGTGTCACCTCGTCTTTTTAGAAGAAAGCCAAGTCAGCGTGTCTGCAAAGCCACGTGGACTTGCATGTAAATAAATAGAAAGGACACACAGCAACCAGAATGGGGGTTGCAGCTGGGGCGGGATATTGGGAGAAGGCAGAAGGCGGCTTTGGCTCGTCCACATACTTTCAGACTCATTTTTTGCAGTGACTATGTGTTTAAATATATGCTTACCAATATACAAGTATATAAGTACTTAAATGTATGCAAATATACATGTACTTAAATATGCAATACATAAGTTGATGGATACTGTATAATTTAATATTTATTCGTCATTCATAAAATTTAAAACATTTTTAATAAATTTAAATGAGTCTAAAAATTTGAAAATATGTATTTAATATACATTATATCATGTAATATTTAATATATTTCATAAAATTTGTAAGAATTTGAAAATAAATTCAAATACAATTTTTTTTTTTTAAATTTTTTTTAACGTTTTTATTTATTTTTGGGACAGAGAGAGACAGAGCATGAACGGGGGAGGGGCAGAGAGAGAGGGAGACACAGAATCGGAAACAGGCTCCAGGCTCTGAGCCATCAGCCCAGAGCCTGACGCGGGGCTCGAACTCACGGACCGCGAGATCGTGACCTGGCTGAAGTCGGATGCTTAACCGACTGCGCCACCCAGGCGCCCCTCAAATACAATTTTTTAACAAATTTTTTAATTTGAAAATACTTATTGAATATAAATTGTACAATGCAATCTAATAAAATTCATTAAAATTTTGAAAGAAATTTAGTAGCTTTAAATTAAAAACATTTCATAGAAATTATAAAAATGTTATGTTTAATATACTTCATAAATTTTTAAAAATTTTAAAAAGTAAATTTAAATTTTTCTTTATTTTTTTAATATAATTCATTGTCAAGTTAGCTGACATACAGTGTATACAGCATGCTCTTGGCTTCAGGAATAGATTCTCACGATTCATTGCTTACATACAACAAACACCCAATGCTCATCCTGACACGTGCCCTCCTCAATGCCCATCACCCATCTTTTAAACATAAATTTAAATTTCTTTAATTCAAAAACTTTTTTGGTAATATAAATTATACAGTGTAATATTTAGTTTAATATAATTCATACTTTTTTTTAACTTTTATTTATTTTGAGAGAGAGAGAGCATGAGCAGGGGAACAGCAGACAGAGGGAGAAGAGAGAATCCCAAGCAGGCTCTGTGCTGACAGCCTCAGATGCAGGGCTCAAACTCACAGACCATGAGATCATGACCCGAGCCTAAATCAAGGGTCGGACTGAGCCACCCAGTCACCCCTAATTCATAAAATTTTTTAAATAAGTTTAAATATTAAAATTTTTTTTATTTTAAAATATTTAATATAAAATACACAGTGTAATACTTAATATACTTCATAAGATTTTTAAAAATTTAAGAATACATTTAAAGTACGTTTAAGATTTTTAAAACTTTAAAAATATTTATTTAATATAAATTATATAGTGTAATATTTAATTTAATACACTTCATAAACTTTTTTTAAATTTAAAAAGCAATTTAAATAATTTAACTTTAGAAACTTAAAAATATTTAATATGAATTACATAATTTAATATTTAATAGATAACTTAAATATACGTACTTAAATGAAAATAAACTTGGAGGGGGGGAAAAAGCATAAGAATAAATACAAATCATCGGGAAAATGCTGAGCAGGAGGACTAATGGGGCCACGGATTAAAACGCAATTAAGCTACACTAAGTAAAATGGTCTGGTGCCAGGATAGAGACAGTCCCCTTGATGAAACAGAATTGAAATCTCGGAAGCAGACGCACATATATGCATGAATTTAACAGCTTCACACAGCGGTTTTCAACGGCAGATAATGGACATCACTGGCTAAGTATTCGGGGAGGAATCACCACGTACGGGAGAAACAAGAGTTAGAAGATACCTATTAAAGGTTAAAGCACAAAAGAAACAGGAGAAAATACGGGTGACTGTTATCCCTCAACTTGGGGAAAGGAAGACCTTCCTAACCATAACGCTTAGGATAAAACCCATACAATTTAAAAAACAAACCAACCAACCTGTGAGATTTCACTGAATATCCTTTTGACATCAACCAACAATAACAGTATAAAAATAAACTGTTACTTGGCCTAGGGAGGGTACCGGGCAGGCTGAATTTACTGTGCCCACCTCACAGATGGGGCAACTGAGGGTCAGGGAGGAGACAGGGTCCATGCACGGCCACCAGCTTCTTCTCTTCCTGGGCGGGGGCCTCAGTCCTCTCCCTGCAAGGCTCTGCCCCTCACAGGCTGGGCAAAGCTACCCGGAGATCCTATGCCCCACAGTCTGAGGTTATGGGGGTACACCCTGGCCTGGCCACTCAGGGGCCACAAAAGCGCTGCCGGCTGCATCCCCTCTCGGTGTCCCATCTCCAGTGACGCCCGGGGCAAGAACGCTGGATCCTGTGGGTACGCCTCCCGCGCTCCATATGGGCTCAGAAAGTGTGCAGTGAGGGAACCTGGTTGCCCTTTCTGGGCTTGGTTTGGGAGCTTAGGATGTGGCAACACCAAAGGGGGTAATCATTAAGTCCTGAACCTCGGCTCTGCCTCCGTGCCCAGGGATGTTATTATACAGATTTAATTTAGCAACTGGGTACTACGTCCCACGCACCATTCTAATCCCTCTCCGTGGGATTTAATCCTTAAACACACAGCAGGGGTGAAGCGTGGAGGGTCACAGCTCACTGGAGGTTGGGCAGAGTCGGTGCTGCAGAGCCGAGGAGTCGAGCCCCCCCCCCCCCCAGGATTAAGCCACATGCTCTTCGGCCCCTCTAGACCTCACTCTGCCCGTGTGCCAGAGGAGGGGCTCCGACTGGACAACCCCGAGAGTCACCCCGGGTCCCTCTGGCCAGCCGGGAGCCCCCAGGCCGGGTGGGTGGTACTTACCATTGAGAGGATGACCAGGGCGGGGAAGAAGCCCATGATAACATAGCAGAGCAGCTCCACGAGCTTGTACCTGGCGGGAAGACAAGCCATCTGGGCCTCGGGACAGCGTAAGGCTGCCCGTGCTGGGTAGGAGGGGACCCCTGACCGAGTGAGGAGGACTCCACCCTCTGCCCAGCACTCCTCGGCTCAGATGCCACCCAGCTACACGCAGCAGGTGCTGGCGGAACTCGGTGGTCCTGGTTTCCGCCCTCGCGAGGACAGGCCAGGATTGCCAATGCTGAGTGTGGCACGCGTGTGGGCGCTTGCCACGCTCCAGCCCGGACGGTCATTACCATGTCATCTGAGCACCTCCTCCCGCTGGGCCCAAGCAGCCGCCTTCCATCCACCCGAGTGGCCACATCGACTGACACCTGCGTGCCAGGAAGTCAACTGTTCCCTTTTGCTTCTCTGTTTCTTTCCTCACCTGACAACAGGACGAAGTAAGGGGAGTCCCGTCATCTGCTAACCCGGTTTAGGGAAGGTGGGCAACACGTGACCCACAGGGCCTTTTCAAAAACTTCTTCAGATTGACCCTACAGGCTGTGGCCTTGGGGCCATCCACGGGCCCGAGCCCCAGGATGTCAGGCAGAGCAGTGCCGTCACGCTTCGGAGTCATCTTGGGGGGGTCTCATCTCCCCAGGAGCAGAGAGGAGGCCCCGCCTCCCCTGGGCTCCCACTCCCGCCCCCGCCCCCCCAGCCCTGGCTTACCGCTCATGGAAGAAGAAGACATAGACGGTGCCCACAGAGGCCATGATCCAGACCAGCCAACGCATATGCGAGGCCCAGGGGCCCAGCTCCCGAAGGTTCAACCTGGGAGAGAGCCGAGGGCACAGCCTGAGGGGGGTTCCTCCCTTCCCTGCCACAGGAAGGCTGACCCCAGAGAAAGCCTGTGCCCTAAGGCTCCCCAGATGGGCCATGGGCTGTCATGGAAAAACCCAAGAAACGCTGTTTGGTACGTGCACACGGCTCAGAAAGGACATTCATCACAGCACGGACCACACAGGAAGAGCCAGAAGGTACCCAAATGTCTGCCAGGAGGGGAAGGGGGACTGGTTGGTTATCAACTTCCTGCCTCTCAGCTCCAAACCCCCACTTTCTGCCTGCTCCGAGATAACGGAGACAAGGGAGCCGGACCGAGTCCGTTCTTCCCCGGCCGCAGGCTCGATGCTGGGCTTTGTCGGGGAGTGCAGTGAAGACGCTTCGCAGGAGGAAAGGCTCTTCCTTCCGGACCCCTGCGGTCCTCCCACCACATTCCCTGGGGAGCAGGCTTTTCTCCCCACTGTTCGGCCAGGCTGTTTCCCCAGGGCGAGCTGCCTGGCGGGGCACGGCTTTCTCCAGCACTTGGCCTCAGCTGTTCTCCAGGTGTTGACCTGGGTGCCGGCGGTACAGCGGCAGGGCCCGGATGCTGCAGGCCCGTGGCCCAGGCCCAGGCTCCCCGCACGCTGTCTTCAGCCCCACACACCTGCACACGGGGCTCCCTCCCCCGTCAGGGACTCCCGTCCAGCAGTCTGACCTTCACCCTGAGCAGCTGTCTGCACGACTGAACCGCACCGAAACGCTCTAGGTTCCTGCAAGGGCCTCTCTAGCTGCTGGTTCCAGGAGCACCCAGCAAACAGCAGCTTCCCCGGCACGGAGCAAGTGCTGAAGCTCGGTACCTCCTGTGGCTGGCCTCCCCCGGCACCCCAGAGGGCTGATTTCCAGCAAGCCGCACCCACAGGCCCCTCAGGAGCTTCTCTGCCATCCCGTGCGCAAAGACCTTTTTGGGGTGCCTGGGTGGCTCAGTTGGTTAAGCGACTTCGGCTCAGGTGATGATCTCACGGTTCGTGAGTTCAAGCCCTGCATCGGGCTCTGTGCTGATAGCTCAGAACCCGGAGCCTGCTTCGGATTCTGTGCCTCCCTCTTTCTCTCTGCCCTTCCTCTGCCTGTGCTCTTGCTAACTCTGTCTCTCTCTCTCTCTCAAAAACAAACAAACATTAAAAAAAAAAAAAAAGACCAGACCCTTTCCAATGAGGTGGGAGGTCTGCCCTGGACAGAGGGACAGGTCCATAGTTGTCCCTTGTATCTGCCGCTCCTGGCTTCTCTGGATTTGTCACGGACGCTGGTTAACCAATTCTCCACTATTCCAATCTCCTATTATTAATTCTTTATACCAAATTATCCGTCAGAGCGGTTTGAAAATAGAACCATTTGCAACTAGGTGCATACATCTCCAAGGCATGCTGGCAGGTGTTGGGGCGGGGAGCAAGTGGAGAACAGCAGGGCTGTATTATCTGCACATGTGAAGACAGACCTGTAAATGCACAGACACTGACCCGAGTCCCTTGTCGACAGGGACGCGGGAGCTCCATCTAGAAAGGGGCAGTCAATGATGGTCGTGGTTTGGCGGGGGGGTGGGGGGAGTGCAGAGGGGTCCTTTCACTTTTTTCTCGACTGAATTTCTTGAGTGAGAATACCTTATGTAAAACCTCTGCCCTCCCTGTCCCCACAAAAAAGCAAGTGGCTCAGAATCCATCTGTCATTATAAAGAAGTTAAGTGGATGTCCATCGACTGACAAATGGATAAAGAAAAGGTGGTAAATACACAGGAACATTACCCGGAGATCCAAAAGATTGACATCTTACCATTTGCAACAACGTGGATGGAACTAGAGTGTATGTATTATGTTTAGCGAAATAGACAAAGACACGTGCGATTTCACTCACATGTGGAATTTAAGAAACAAAACAGAGGAACACAGGGCAAGGGAAGGAAAAATAAGATAAACACAGGGAGGGGGACAAACCACAAGAGACTCTTAAATACAGAGAACAAACTGAGGGTTGCTGGAGGGGAGAGGGGTGGGGGATGGGCTAAATGGGCAAGGGACATCAAGGAGGGCACTTGTTGGAATCAGCACCGGGGGTTATATGTAAGTGACACATCATTAAATTCTATTCCTGAAATCTTACTACACTATATATTAACTTAGATTTAAATTAAAAAAAAAAAGTTAAGTCGGGGCACCTTGGGTGGCTCAGTCAGTTAAACATCCCGACTCTTGGCTTCGACTCAGGTCACCATCTCGGGGTCGTGAGATTGAGCCCCCAATCGGGCTCCGCACTGGGCACGGAGTCTGCTTTAGATTCTTTCTCTCCCTCTACCGCTTACCCTCTCTCTCAAATAAATAAACAACAACAAAAAAGAAGTTATACTAAAAACCTTAAAGGTAAAAATAAATAAATGACTTGACTCATTACCCAAAAGAACCATCAGTGAAGATCTTTCTAGATCTGCAAACAGACACAACATAGGCCAATGGGTAGGAGAGTGATTAGAGATGGGATGGAGGGCGTGGGCGGGGGAAGGGATAGAAGGAGAATGGGCTAGTACGGAGGTCAAGGGCGAGGAAGGAGTGAACATCAACCACATTTTTTACTAAAATATCACAGAGAATTTCAACTTGACTTTAACAGAAGAAAATGAACCCTTCCCCCGCCTAAAAAAAATGTGCTGATGGGGCGCCTGGGTGGTGCAGTCGGTTAAGCGTCCGACTTCAGCCAGGTCACGATCTCGCGGTCCGTGAGTTCGAGCCCCGCGTCGGGCTCTGGGCTGATGGCTCAGAGCCTGGAGCCTGTTTCCGATTCTGTGTCTCCCTCTCTCTCTGCCCCTCCCCCGTTCATGCTCTGTCTCTCTCTGTCCCAAAAATAAATAAACGTTGAAAAAAAAAATTAAAAAAAAAAAAAAATGTGCTGAACTTCCAACAAATATTTCTGCTTTTCTCTTTCTACCATGCCAGAGCCCTTCAACCATCTTCCACAACCTTTATTTAAGTAAAGACTGCGTGCAGGAATCTTACATGTGGACCTACATCCAAGCTATCAAACACAAACACAAAAAAATGGGGTTTCCTGACTGAGGCAAGGATGGGGGGGAACCCACGGTCATTCACACCCCCACACCCCCCGTGGTCCTCTGGGTACCTCCAGGCCTCCGCAGAAAACAGCTTGAGAACCAGAGCAATTCAAAGAAAAGTACCCACCAGGGGCGCCTGGGAGGCTCAGTCGGTTAAGCGACTGACTTGATCTCGGCTCAGGTCATGATCTCGTGGCTTCTCGGGTTCAAGCCCCACATCAGGCTCTGTGCGGGCACCACATAGCCTGCTTGGGATTCTCTCTCTACCTCTCTAGCTGCCCTCCCCCCCCCCCATACTGTTTCTGTCTCTCTCAAAAATAAATAAACTTAATTTTTTCTTTTAATTAAAAAAAAAAAAAGTTCCCACCAGAGGAAGGTACACCACCTGTCCCATGTCCCCTTTTCACCAGGCACCCAGGTGGTCAGTTTTCCAGCCGGGAAACTGGTCGCCAACCTTCTCCATCTCCCCCCTCACATCCAATCGACCCCCGCGTTCTGGTCATTCTACCTCCTGAACGGCTCGCAGACCCAAGGCACGTTACCCGCTCCCCTCGTTCGCGGCACTTAACCACCGTTGTGCTTCATCTCCTGGCTCGGTACTGGGACGGCCCACGTCTGTGTTCCCTGTGAGACCCTAAGTCCCATAAGGGGAGAGAGCCGGCACCTTGGCTTACGGCCTTATCCTCAGCCGCCGGCACAGGACCGGGACAGAGCCCGGGCCCAGTCAGCCGCAGCCGGGGGTAAAGAAGAGAAACGCAGGGATTAAATCAGCAGAGGGGAGGACAGTCCACGGATCGTTCTAGAAATCCACGTCAAAGATAGTTACTGCAGCCGAGCACCAAACTTAGCTCCGCTCCACTCGGCCACATCCAAAAGGAAACCTGACATCGCCTGGTTCCTGGCGACCGCAGGTGGTGCGCCGGGCACACCGGGGCTGACCACAGCTGGCTGCGTGGAATGAGCTCCCTCCTCCTGTGGCTCCTGGGGTCTCTCTCCTGCTCCTGGCCTGCTCCAGCAGGCTGCCCCTCCCCCAGGACCTGTGCCTATTCTAGAAGCCTCCAGACATATGCCTGCCCACCTGAGCATCTGACGGTCAGAAGCATACTGGTTTTGGGGAGAGAAGCAGGTCCCCTCCTGTCCTGAAGCCCAGCTGGTCATGGGGCACCGTGTGCCCTGTCCCCAGGCAGGCAGCAGCGGGGCTGGTTTCTGGGGTAGCTGGGGGGGGGGGGGAGACCAGCCCAGGAAACCTTGGCACTTGCACCCCCACCCACCTTCAGCGAGTCTGTCTACTCAGTGCCCTGCAAGCGTCTTTTCAATCTGTCCGTCCTCTCCACTCGACCCCCATGGCCACGCCTGGGGTCCAGGCCGCCCCCGCTTCTCCCCTAGGTCCTTGGGTCGGCCTCCCCTGCACCTCCACGCTCCCAAGACAGCGACCCTTCGGTCCAAACGATAAGACCACATCGAAGCCCTGCTTCAAACCCCCATCACCCTGGAGAATAGCCCGAGCAGCCTCCCATCTACACTCCGTTTGCCTCCACACTGGTATGGGAACAGCCAGAAAACCATGGTTCCGTAATCTCCCCAAAACCTGGGCACCACGCAAAGCCTGCCACAGGAGCATGGACACCTGAGGTGCGGCCCCCAGAACACTGTCCGGCAGGGAGAGTAGCAGGTGGGCGGCAACCGTGACTCCGTGGGTCTCACCAGGCACGTGCTCCGTGGAAGAGGCAGGATCCGAAAGGACGAGGACGCCACTGACGCGAAATAAGCAATCAGGCAAAACTATCGTATGGTGACAGGTGTCGGGGCTGTGGTAACCTGGAGGGGGACGAGGGCGCTGGACGTGGTCTGCTTCAGCTGGGTGCAGGCCGCTGTGTGTGAAAATCGGCTTATTTTGCACAGGGACACGGGTGCACACTCTGCAGGCACGGCACCTGCACGAGGCGTGTTTCCTAAAGCAACAGCCTTTGTGTACACACACAAAACCCACTCATCAGCACACATAACGAAAGAGAACGCCTCACTTATGACGGCCAAAAAATAGAAGTTTCCTAGGCAAGCGGAGCTCAGTAAGTTAAGCATCTGACTTCAGCTCAGGTCACGATCTATCTCACGGTTCGTGGGTTCGAGCCCCGCGTGGGACTCTGTGCTGACAGCTCAGAGCCCGGAGCCTGCTTAAGATTCGTTGTCTCCCTCTCTCTGCCCCTCCCCTGCTTGTGCTCTGTCTCTGCCTCTCAGAATAAAAAAAAATAAATAAACATTTAAAAAAAAGAAAGAGGGGTGCCTGGGTGGCTCAGTCGGTTAAGCGTCCGACTTCGGCTCAGGTCACGATCTCACGGTCCGTGAGTTCGAGCCCCGCGTCGGGCTCTGGGCTGATGGCTCAGAGCCTGGAGCCTGCTTCCGATTCTGTGTCTCCCTCTCTCTCTGCCCCTCCCCTGTTCATGCTCTGTCTCTGTCTCAAAAATAAATAAACGTTAAAAAAAAATTTTTTTTTAAAAAGAAAGAAAGAAATCTCCTAGGCGAAAACAGAACGAACCTTCCCGTGGCTCCCCACCCTTCAGAAGCCCACATGCACATTCTGAGAGCGGCACACCTCCTCCAGGCGGCCCTCCCAAGGCCCCCACGCCACAGCAGCACCTCCTCTGAGCTCCCACAGCTGCACGCACACAGGGCTGTCTTACCACGCCATCACTGTCCTGTCCCAGATGTCCATCCACCAGCCAGACCCTCGGGGTCCAAACGCCCACCGTCACCCGGCCACACGGTATGCATTCACTAACCATGAGTGCAATGGCTCAGCCGCCTCCCCAGACTTGTGGAGCATGGCCTGAAGCTTTTTCCCCCAAATTTTTAAATGTCTATTTATTTTTGCGGGGGGGGAGGGGGGAGAGTGTGCAGGGGAGGGGCAGAGATAGGAAGACAGAGGATCCAAAGCAGGCTCCACGCTATGAGCGCACAGCCCAGTGTGGGGCTCAGACTCACGAACCATGAGATCATGACCTGAGTGGAAATCAAGAACTGGCTGCTTAGCCTGACTGAGCCACTCAGGTGCCCCGGGTGTGGCCTGAAGCTTAGTGTTTATTTCAGAACTTTCCGGATTTACTACTAAATCAAGGTGGAAAACCCCGGGTCACTCGCTGGGGGAGTTTAAAACTGATACAATGTGTGGTGATCTGGCAATAGTTAACCAAATTACAAAGGTTCACTCCCTGCCGCCCAGGAGTCCAAGTCTCGCATTTATCAGACAAAGATCAGGCTTGACCACACAAAGCTGCTGTTTTTGTAGGTCAGAAAAGGCCGCGTCTCAGCAATTCATACGATTTGAGCCAACATATCCATGCATGTGTGCTAAATGATACACAAACAACAAGATTCACTGAGGTTCTGTCTCTCTTGGCAAAGGGGTGGACCGTCCCCCTGCCATAAATACCCACATACAGGGGACGGCCAGGAAACAGTATGCTGCTGTAGAAAGAAATAAAAGATTGGGAAGGGGCGCCTGGGTGGTTCAGTCAGTTAAGCGTCCTCCAACTTCGGCTCAGGTGATGACCTCGCGGTCTGTGAGTTCGAGCCCCACGTCGGGCTCTGTGCTGACAGCTCAGAGGCTGGAGCCTGCTTCAATTCTGTGTCTTCCTCTCTCTGGTCCCCCCCCCCCCCACTCACGCTTTGTCTCCCTGTCTCTCAAGAATAAATAAACATTTTTAAAAACTTAAAAAAAAAAAAAAAAGAAAAAAGAAAAGATTGGGAAAATCTTGGGGCACCTGGGTGGAATAGTCAGTTAAGCAGCCGACTCTTGACTTCGGCTCAGGTCATGATCTCGCGGTTCATGAGTTCGAGCCCCACGTCGGGCTCTGCGATCACAGCACAGAGCCTGCTTTGGATCCTCTGTCTCCCTCTTTCTGGCCCTCTCACGCTGGTACACTCTCACTCTCTCTCTCAAAAATAAATCAACGTTAAAAAAAAAAAAAAGGCCGCATTTCAATGTACTAATGTCGAGAGGTGTCCCTGGCAACATTACCAAGAACAAATGCAATTTGCAGTTTGTATGGTATCCTTCCCTTTTGTTCTAAAAGTTGGAGGAAAAATAGAAGTATAAACATATAAATTTATAATATCACTACGCACGTATGTACGTGTGCACACATTTGCTCTTTTAGCACAAAGTAACTCTGGAAACACACACAAGAAACTGGTAATATGTAGTTGCTTCTAGAAGGAGAATGGGCAGAGGGCATCTTTTTACCCACACCCTTTTGTGCCAAGCCAGCATGTCACCCAGCCAAATACAAAAAGAAATTCAGAGAAAAGAGAAGAAGCCAGCCCTTCCCGGGAACGGCACACAGATGCTCACCAGGGCGCGTAGGAGGCCGCTATGAAGAAGTAGATGACCATGCGGTCGAACATGTGCAGGCAACGTTCCACCATCCTGGAGCAGAGAAGGGTCAGGGTCAGGGTCAGGGTCAGGGTCAGGGTCCGGGTCCGGCTCTGGGTCAGGGCCCCAGAGCCACACCTGGACAAACATGCTTCCCCGCAGGTGGGGAAGAGTCCGGGCTGGGGGTGGGCTCACCTCTACCCAGCCACGACCCTTGGGCTTCCAGGTCCCTATCTGTGAGTGACCAGAGTAGTGGTTTTCAAACCAGTCTCCCCATGACCCTGGGGGTTGAATGGAGAACCCCCACAGGTCTCTCGGAGGACCCCCCCTTCTCCTGAAGGGTAAGGATGGACCCCCTCGCCTGCACTTGAATCACGGCAACTCTGCATTTTGGCTTTTTTTTTTTTTTAAGTTTATTTATTTATTTTGAGAGAGACACACACATATGTGTTCACATAAAAAAGAGAAAGAGAGGCAAGCAGGGGAGGGGCAGAGAGAGGCGGGGGGTGGGGGGGAGGCGGGGGAGAGAATTCCAAACAGGCTCTGGGTTCGTCAGCACAGAGCCGGATGTGGGGCTCGAACTCATGAACCACGAAATCATGACCTGAGCCAAAATCAAGAGTCAGACCCTTAACTGACTGAGGCACTCAGGCGCCCCTGCATTTTGGCTTTATACACTGGGCTTTTCAAAAGATTTCAAATGATGAACGAATTTGGTGGTTAAAACAAAACGCAACACCAACAAAACCATGTGCCCCCCGCCGAAAACTATGTGCTCCCTCCGACCTCAAAGACCCTCTGGGTCCTGGCATCCTGGTTCAGATCCAGGCTCTGGAGCCAGAAGGCCTGGGTTCGAGTCCCAACCTTACCACTTATGGACTGTATGACCTTGACCTAGCTCCTCACCATCTCTCAGCCTCGGCTCTCTCATCTGTCAAGCAGGGAGGATATCCGCAGCCTGTCACGGGCTGGCCATGAGGGTTAAGTGAGTTGGTACTTTGCACACCTAAGAAGAAGTACTCAACAAACACTGGCTGTTTTTGTTGTGACCTCACATTGAGGAGCAAACTGGAGTCCTCCATATGTTTGCCCGGTGTGGTAACCAACCTCCAAAATGGTGCCCGAAGAGCCCCACCTTCTGGTAAGCCCACCCATGTGTAGCCCCCTCCCACGATGAATAAGGCAAACACATGTAACCAACAGGGGGCTGCGGAAAGGATGGCGTGTGATTTCTGAGTCTAGATCCTAAAAGATATTATCGCCTCTGCCTTGTCCTCTTGGAACACTAACTTTGGGAGAAATGAGCCACATGTCTGTGGAGAGGCCCATGTGGGAAGCACTGAGCACCCCGTAAACATCCAGCAGCAACCTGCCAACCAGGTGAGGGAGCCACCTTGCAAGCGGCCCCAGCCCCAGCCAAGCCTTCAGATGAGAGCAGCCCCGAGGCCCAGCACCTTGACTCCCCCAGAGATCGAGAACCACAGCCGGGCAGTTAAGCTCCTGAAATCCTGACTCCGAAGCTTTGGGAGATAGCCAAGGTTTCCAGTTACTCAAAACCTCTGTGATTTAGGGTCATGCGTTACAGAGTGATAGGTAACTAATACAAGGCGTGGTTCTGTCCAGCAAACTTCAGCTCTCAATAAATCCGACCAGTGATTCTATATATGGTTTAACTTCACGTCTCCCTAGAAATAAAAGCGGTAACAACAGCTAGTCCGTATAGGGCAGGGACCATAAGCAAAGCACTGGTCTAAGCAATTTGTGACCAATAACTCTTTAATCCCGCCTGGAAGATAGGTACTATTATGTTCATCCACTCCGTGACAGATGTGGACAGCCACGGGCAACACAGTGACACCACTGGTTATGCGGGCAGTAACTTCAACACACAAGAGGACACACAGTATGGCTGCTTTATATGAGGTCTCCAGAGGAGTCAGATTCACAGAGACAGAAGGCAGGATGGGGGGTGCCAGGGGCTGGCGGAGGGGTGGGGAATGAGTGTTTAAAGGGGACAGAGCTTCAGTTCCAGAAGATGAAGAAAGTTCTGGAGATGCTGGTGGTGACTGCACAACCATGTGACTGTGTTTAATGCCCCTGAGAGGGACACCTAAGCCTGGTCAAGATAGTCAATTTACATTATGTGTATTCACCACAGTGTTTTTAAAAATTAAAAGCAAAGAGGGGCGCCTGGGTGGGTCAGTCGGTGAAGTGTCCGACTTCAGCTCAGGTCATGATCTCACGGTTCGTGAGCTCAGGCCCCGCGTCGGGCTCTCTGCTGTCATCACAGAACCCTCTTGGGGTCCTCTGTCCCCCTCTCTCTCTGCCACTCCCCCACATGTGCTCTCTGTCCCTCAAAAATGAACATTAAAAAAAAAGAGGGGGGGCGCCTGGGTGGCGCAGTCGGTTAAGCGTCCGACTTCAGCCAGGTCACGATCTCGCAGTCCGTGAGTTCGAGCCCCGTGTCGGGCTCTGGGCTGATGGCTCAGAGCCTGGAGCCTGTTTCCAATTCTGTGTCTCCCTCTCTCTCTGCCCCTCCCCCGTTCATACTCTGTCTCTCTCTGTCCCAAAAATAAATAAACGTTAAAAAAAAATAATAATAGGGGCGCCTGGGTGGCGCAGTCGGTTAAGCGTCCGACTTCAGCCAGGTCACGATCTCGCGGTCCGTGAGTTCGAGCCCCGTGTCGAGCTCTGAGCTGATGGCTCAGAGCCTGGAGCCTGTTTCCGACTCTGTGTCTCCCTCTCTCTCTCTGCCCCTCCCCCGTTCATGCTCTGTCTCTCTCTGTCCCAAAAATAAATAAACGTTGAAAAAAAAAATTTAAAAAAAAAAAAATAATAATAATAAAAATAAAAATAAAAAAAAGAGGGGTGCCTGGGTGGCTCAGTCGATTGAGCATCTGACTTGTGACTTCAGCTCAGGTCATGATCTCACGGTTCAGGGGATTGAGCCCCACATCGGACTCTGCGCTGAGCTTGGAGCCTGCTTAACATTCTCTTTGACACTCTCCCTGCTCACTCGCACTCTCTCTCTCCAAAATTAAAAAGAAGGGGCGCCTGGGTGGCGCAGTCGGTTGAGCGTCCGACTTCAGCCAGGTCACGATCTCGCGGTCTGTGAGTTCGAGCCCCGCATCAGGCTCTGGGCTGATGGCTCGCTTGGAGCCTGGAGCCTGTTTCCGATTCTGTGTCTCCCTCTCTCTCTGCCCCTCCCCCGTTCATGCTCTGTCTCTCTCTGTCCCAAAAATAAAAAACGTTGAAAAAAAAATTTTCAAAATTAAAAAGAAGAAGAAGAAAAAATGAGTAACAAATAAAAATAAATACAAACCCCAGACTAACGCCTATACCACAGAACTACTGAAGAGATCAGGGGTGATGTCTGCACAGGACCCAGAACCCGGGGTGGTGCCCACAAGGGTCAAAGGTCATTCTGACGGTTCGAGGATCTCTTGGAACGACCCTGGGAGCTGGGGGGCTGGCTCTCCGAGGTGCCCACAGGGGAGCAAACGAGCCTCATGTGGGTGAGGTGATCTGCCCAGGCGGGATCCGGACCCAGCCCGCAGAGGCAAAGATCACCGCCCCGGGCCCCTCCTGGCTCAGCCAGCCGCGCCCCCTGCCCTGGCCACCCCGCCTGGCACACACCCCTCCCGTGGGCCAGGCGGAACGCACCTGAGGTGTCTCTTCTTCCAGGAGATCGTGTGGAACACAGTGGACACCACGAACAGCCCACAGAGGCCGAGGCCGTAGATCCAGGCAGAGATGGTCTCCCAGTCATCATCCGACAGGAAGTAGAGGTTGGAGCTGCCGAGGATGCTGGGAATGATCCAGAGCTGGAAGCAGAGTGGAAACAGGTGTTGCAGGACCAGCCTCCCGTGTGGAATCCGGGGAGGGACGGAGGCCCCGAGCCTCCTTGGGCACACCGCCCACCCTTTCCTCTAGATCCACACTGCCCATCGGAACCTCCCTCCGAGGTGGTAACGTCCTAGACCCCCACCATCTGATACGGGAGCCACCAGGCACCAGTGGCCACTGAGCACTCGAACCGTGACTGCAGCAGTGAGGTAGCGAATTTTTAGTTCTATTTCGAGGCGATCGATCTCAGTTTGTTTCAGCAGCCCACGGAGCCGGCGGCCACCACATGGGGCAGCACAGCCCTAGAGAAGGTCACGGTACACACGTAGTCCCCGCCTCCTGAAGAAAACGTCCCTCCCCACCAGGTCCGCCTGGAAAACCCCTCACTCGTCACATCCTGGTTTATCGATCACTTCCCAAGAGAAGTCTAGAACTCTCCGAAGCACTGGGGGCGGGGAGTCCCAGAACGTGCGCCCAATTCTGTGTGCCGGGAGCACTGTTTCTAAAGAAAGGGTCTCTGGCAACACCAGCCAACAGAAGGATAACACCAGTCCCAGAGGTCATTTGAGACGTTCTGGCAAGCCACGTTTTTAAAAGGAAAAACAGGTGGAGTTAATGTCAATACTTTATCTGTTCAGCCCGACAGGTCCACAAGACCACGTAATTAACATACACATTTTGAGGAGACATTTTACATCCTGTCTTTCCTGCCAGGTCTCCCCGAGTCGGTGCGTACGTCGCACGCGCAGCACGTCTCCCATCAGACGAGCTGCACGTCAAGTGCGCAACAGCCACACGGGGCCAGTGGCTACCGAGCTGGACAGGGGAGGTCTAGGTCTTTCGTTATTCTCAAAGGGATCCACTGCCCAGAGGGTTTCTTAGGCGAGGCTGGGGTGGAGTCGGTGAATATTCCAAGCAGACGGAACATCGTTTGCAAAGGCATGGAGGTGTACCTTCTACCCAGGAAACAGCGCATTCAGGTGCTGGAACCTGAGGGGAACAGCGTGGCAGTGGGAGGTGGGCCGACACGTGAGCTAAGACCTGCCCGGGAGCTCGTAACGGAGTCCAGATGCTGTACAGGTACTAGGGAGCCACTGAAGGTTCGAAGAGCAAAAAGGGAGGCCTGCTCAGCACCGCAGTCCAATTTCCCCAAATGGCCTTCCCTCGAGATCCCACTCACTCTTCCAAGGGCCACAGAGGACTTGACGTCAGCAGGGACATCACCGCGGAATGGAGATGTCGAGTCTCGCCAAGGGCAAAGAGCCTGCCTCCCCCTGCACCTGGAAGCGTCCCCCTCTCAGCTCTCGGCCCCCCAAAAGCCAACTCACAGCATGGGTGGCACAGTTGGCTGCATGTTCGTACTCGGTGGGCTGGTACCTCTTGTGGGCGGGGACTCGGTGGTTCATGAACCTGGAACGAGAGACATAATTCTTGGAAGCTGGGCCAGGAAGCCAGGAGCAGCTGTGGTCACAGGGTCCCCAGGAGGCCCGAAGACCAGGTCCCTCTAGTGGGAAAAAAGATCCCTCCCCTCCCCATCGCCCCTCCTCTGCCTCTCCCTCCCTTCTTTCCCACCCCCTTTTCCCTCCCACCTTCCTCCCCCTGCAACCCCTCTTTCCTATCTTCCTCCTCCCCTCCCCCTCCCTCTTCGCCTTCCCATCTCCCTCCTCCCCCTCCCCCTCCCTTCCTCTTACACTTTGTTTGGACTACCCAATACTCTGTGCCTAATCCCCAGTGTGGCATTTGTTGCACAACTTTGCTAAATACAGCGTTCTCTCCATTTCCTGTTGGTCATTTTCCTTACTGACACACAGACAGCTCCCCATGGGCACAGCCCAACCCATTCTTACTTGCACACCCACCGGAATAACCACCACCCGGGAGGGGGCTGAGCTCAGAAAGCACCCTTAGGCCCCCTCCCAGTGACTCTCTTCCCTCAAGGAAATCGCCCTCTGACACTGTCCTCATAGATTAGCTTGGCCTGCTCTTGAACTTCCCATCAATGGGATCACACAGCACAGACCCTTCTTTGTCTGGCTGCTTTGGCTGCGAGACTCATTCATGTCGCTGGACGCAGTGATGGACCGTGTTCATCGCCGTACGGAATTCCCCACACAGTTATGCCCCCCATCTACTGGACGTGGACTTTCCAGTTTGGGGCCATCGTGGGGAACTCTGCCTCGGGACCATCCGTGTGCACATCCTCGGTGACCATCTGCCCTCACTTCTGCCGGACGCAGATGCACACGTGGAACAGCCAGTTGACTGTCTTAAGCAATATGCATTCCTGGTGTTCCAGAGTCCTTGGGGAGACTCCTCGGCCCCTCCAGTCTCTCCTTTGTCCCGCAGTGGAGCTCCGAAAGCACAAAAGGAGCCCATTTCACGGAGGGAAAGCTACCGCGATGAGGGTAGGGAGCGACACCCCCAGGGGGTCCGGCACTCAGCCTGGGTCCGGCAGGCAGGACTCCGCACAGGGGGATCCAAATCAGGCTGGGAAGGCAGGCCTGGCAGGGCGGGGAAGGGGCGTCCGAGAGCCGGGGGGTGAGGTCTGCAAGCACCTGGCTGGCAAGCTGGACCAGCCTGGCAGGGGTCACCTCCTTGGCCCACACGGGCTCAGGATCAGGAAAACGGGCAATTCCCCCGTTCGTCTCAGACTCACACACCGAGCTTCTGTATGCAGCTGTCATGCTAGCACAGCTCACCGAGACTTTACCGAGCACTTTCTATATGCCGGTACCACACCAGTGCGGATCACAGAGCATTTATTGAATGCCTTCTGGGGGCTGGACCTATGCCAGTGAAGTTCACAGGGCATTTATGGAGCAGGTTCCATAGGCTGGATCCATGCCAAGTACACTTCACTGAGGATGTGCCAGCGCCTCCTCCGCCATACAGACCACAGAGCACCTATTAAGCACCTTCTGTATGCCGGCTCTACACTCAGAACACGGGACAGAGGGTTGAGACGAGCTCCTCAAGGAGCTCACGGTCCAGAAGGCACGGGATCCAGGCAGAAATCCTGACACCGCGTGATTAATGCTTCTCGTCCTTTCGGGAAACACTGGAGAACACCTACTACGTGCTGGCTGGGATTAGAGGAGGAGCACAGCACAGGGTGAAGGCTGCGGAGAGGGGAGAGGGCTGCCAGGGCACAGGCTCAGCACGACGCCTGAGGCACCTGCCTCCGCAGCGCACACCGCAAACAGATGTTGAGGGATGACGGAGGAGTTCACCAGGCGGAGAGGAAAGGGTGCTCCTGGCCCGGGGACCGGCAGACGGGAGTGTGCAGGGCGGGTGTGGAGGCTGGAAAGGCTGGGGTGTCTCCCAGGGGCTGACATTGCCATACGCTGCCTGACACACACTGCGTCTGGTTTTCCTGTGCTGGCCCCTCGGCACCTGGACAAGTCTCGGGGTCCACGGCTGCTCCCCCCACCCACCTGCCCTGACAGCTGTTCTCCACCTGCATCAGCTGGCAGTCACTCCACCTGTGACAAGGCCAGCGTCCTGCTGAGCCCATTACACAGATGAGAAAACCAAGACCTTACACAGCAAGCCCCAGGGCCAGGCATCTGAGCAGAGCTCGGTGCTCCAGGGCGCCAACCCCCACAGAGTCTGACACCCATGCAGGGGCAGACTCGACCCCGGAGCTGAGTCTCTGGGCTCAGGGTCACAGAGAAAGGGGTGGAGTCACCCCTGCAGCTGGGGACCCCCCCAAAAAAGCACAGCCTCCCCGGGAGGCCAAAACAACCAGCCCATCAGCTCACCTTCTCCAGGAAGAAGCTGTCAGTGGCCAAGAGTGGGTTAAGAAGGGATACTTAATAGGACAACCAAAGCAGTGTTACGGGCTGGACTGTGTCTCCCCCAAATTCCTACGTTGATGATTCTAACCCCCAGCACCCCAGAAAGTGACCGCATTTGGCAACAGAGCCATTGCAGATATTATCAGTTAAGATGAGGTTCCCCTGGAGGAGGGCGATCCCCTGGTCTGTTACAACTAGGGTCCCCGTGGGAGGACGGGTGACACAGAGTGGAAGCCCACGTGACGGTGATGGCAGAGACTGCAGTGACGTGTCCACATGCCAAGGGATAGTGAGGGTTGCTGAAGCTACCAGGAGCTGGGAGCCAGACACAGAGGCTCCTCCTTCAGAGCCTCCAGAAGGAATCCACCCTCCTGACACCCCGATTTTGGACTTCTGGCTTCCAGAGCTGGGAGACCAGATTTCTATATGTTTGAGGCCACAAAGCGCATGGTCATTTACTACAGCTCTAGAGACACGAACACAGGGATGCACGGTGTTAATTTTGATAGATTCTGCCCCAAAGCCCCCCACGGCGCTGTGCCAACTGGGCGAGGGGGCGGGCAGAGGTCAACTGGGCAGGGACACAGCTGACGCCTTTCTCCAAGGTGGGAAACCAGGTCTGGGGCTGAGGAAGTTCCCGTCCACCTGTCGCCGACTTTAACAAACACCAATAAGCCGCCCACAGTGCCAGCCTCATGGGTCCAAGAGCGACATTGCGTTGCCGCGGTGACCCATGATGGGCAATCCCTTATTTGTTTCTGGGTTCCACAAAACCCTCCTTGTCTCTGCCCCGCGCTGCAGCCACTGAATGGGGAGAAAGGCGGACAGAGAAAAAGGCCGGCAGACCAGGCCCCGGGGCCGGGGGCAAACACCCAAGAAACAGTTCCCACAACCCTCCAGAACCAAGAACTTTTTCTTTACCCTCCTTGTGGCCTAATTTTTTTCTTTCTTTCCTTTTCCTTTTTTTTTTTTTTTTTTTTTTTTTGCTACTCTGTGTTATGAGTTTGGGCAAATGTAGATGGGCGTGTGACCACCACCACAATCAAGATTAAGAACAGACCCCTTCGTCCCTCCCAAAATGCTCGCACGCCCCGGGGACCCAACATCTGTTCCCGGCCCCATTACTGCTGCTCTGGTCCCTGCCCCAACAGCTTTGCCTTTCCAGAATGTCGTGTAAATGGAGCAACACAGTCATACCACAGCGTGTTGTTATGTTTTTTACTTTAATATCTAAAAAGAATTGATTTTAATTTTTTTAATTTTTTTTTTGATAGAGTATCAGAGCATGAGTGGGGGAGAGGCAGAGAGAGACACAGAATCCAAATCAGGTTCCAGGCTCCGAGCTGTCAGCACAGAGCCCGATCTGGTTTTCGAACCCATGAACCATGAGATCATGACCTGAGCCGAAGACGGACGCTCAACCGACTGAGCCACCCAGGCACCCCAGAAAGAATTTATTTTAGAAAGTCAAAGCACATTCCCAGATGGAAGGAAACTTTCCATGACAAGCAGGGATTTACTTATTTATTTAAAATGTGTCTAAGACAAACACATTTTATACAAGAAGAAAACAGATCCTCCTAGATGGTGTATTCCCATTCTTGGCAAATTATTTTCAAAACTTCCATCCTTTTTTTCTTTTTCCTTCTGTATAGACTTTTCACTGCTGAGCACTATTCCACTGTCTGGACGTACAACAGCTTGTTTATCCGTTCCCCAGGAGAGGGATAAGGGAGTCATTTTTAACAGAGGAAACACAGATAAAATATAGAATGTTCTAGAACAGAGCTGACAGATAGCAACCTTCAAGATTGGGGGAAGTTTCTCTTAAAAGAGTTGATATCCCCAGCAGGCTGTCACTAGTTAAACTAAAGGAGGGAAAGAGGCCCTCCCCTCTGGAGAACACAATCCCCATTCTGCGGCCAGCCCTACTGCTTAGATAACCACGTGGGCATGGCATTGGTGGGGTGTGGGGAGGGCAAATCCACGAGGAAAGCTCCCCGAGTCAGAGCTGGCAGGGAGGCAAGGGCATAGGCTGAATTCCCATCCTGAACAGGACAGAGCAGAGACTTTGGAGCTTGGCACAGCTGGGTGGAAAATCTCTGCACAGTCACTGAGGTGCTCTGAGACCTAGGAGAAGTTACCTAATGTCTCTAGGCTGCAGCTCCCTTGCATGTCTAAGGAGAAACTACTACCTATCCTACAGATACCATGAGATAATACGGCTCAAGAGCCCACGCGGGAGTGCCTGACACGTACTGGTGCTCAAGGAATGGACATTCTTTTTGCCTCCTCCTGGAAAGCCCCCAGAAAGCCCAGGTACCATTTTCTTACTGGCAGCTGACCCGTCCCAGTACCTCACATTAAAGCCCACCACACCCTTGCAAAGTAGATATGATTATTCCAATTCGGAGATGAAGCTATAAGAGGTTAGGCCAGTTGTTCTCAGCCAACAAAACAGCTGCCCATCCTCCACGGCTTCTCTCTCCCCCAGTTCACCTCTCCACGCTGCGTACCTGCCAAGTTCTGTGGCTCCAGTTATGCAGATTATTGTGTTAGTCCTCAGATCAATTTTCTAGGTGTGCAAAACGGTTTGGGGCCGATCTAGCTGCATTTCAGGGATAAAAGAAGCAGAGAATTTCCGCGCTGCTCCGCCATCTTGGCCTCTATTTTTTTTATTCTAGGTCAGTGGTTCTCAATCTTGGCTGCACATGGATGGGTAGGTCCATCCATATGACAGGATATTACTCAGCCATAAAAAGGAAGGACATATTGATACCTGCTACACATACAAACCTCAACTACATGATGCTGAGTGAAAGAAGCCAGATACAAAAAATCACCTATTACAGGGGCGCCTGGGTGGCTCAGTCAGTTGAGCATCCGACTTTAGCTCAGGTCATGATTCCACAGTTTGTGGGTTTGAGCCCCACGTCGGGCTCTGTGCTGACAGCTCGGAGCCCAGAGCCTGCTTCAGATTCTGTGTCTCCCTCTCTCTTTGCTCCTTCCCCACTCGTGCTCGCTCACTCTCTCTCTCTCTCTCTTTCTCTCTCTCTCTCAAGAACAATAAACTTAAAAAATTTTTTTGTTTAATTCTTTTAAGGGTCTTGAGGGAAGAAAAAGATGGACTGACTGCCTGTCAGACCCCAGCATTGTACCAAGGGCTGGATTTCTGGGCGAGATAAGGGTGTCCTGAGATACATGCTGATGTGCTTGAGGATGAAGTGTCCGAATGTCTGCAGTTTACCCTCAAAAGCTTCAGCGCCAAGAGGAAGTGATAAAGCCAACACAGCAAAAGGTTAACAGCCGGTGACTCTAAGTGAATGGCACTCGGGCAAGTTCATGGAACGTTTCTTGCAACTTTTGACTACAAGTTTGAAATTTTTCAAAATAAAAGGTTGGAAGGAAATTCTCTGATGCTAATGCTTTTATGATGTAAAGACTTAAACAATGAAGACCAGTCCTCTGCCAGGGCATGATCTCACACCCATGATTGTCACACCGGAGACAGCAGAGGGAATTTCTGGAGACGGAAGCACATCAGGAGAGGAGGAGCAGGAAGGAGGAGGGGTGTTCAGAGGCAGGGAGGGAGCCCACCCGGCTGGAGTAGGAGCTGAGCCGGGGCAGGGGTCATGAGGTGATCCCTAGTGTTCCAGCATTCTCTGTGTCTCGCAGGTGAACCGAGTCATTGCCATCCTCCAGAACCATCCCCACCTCATTCTCCGGGAGCCCTGACCCTTCACTCAGCACATGGCTGCCCAGAGCAAAGGAATGCACTGAAGGATGGTATGTGGACTTCAGCTGTCTTCCCACATCACCCAACTATCACAGAGCTGGAAGAGCTGTCTCGGCACCTGCGAAACATTGCCTTATGCCCACAGCTCCCTAAAGACATTATGGATGTACCTTGGTATTACAGACCCCAAATCTGAACATTCTTTGCCCAAATTTGGCCGCTTTTAACTGATCATGAAAAACAGAAAATAACGTGACTTTATTAAATCTTCTCATTGGCTCTCCCACAGTCCACAGGACAATAGCCATCCTTTCCAGTACATTTCCAATTAACTGACTGTGTAACTAGCTGGTGGGTAGGTGGGTAGGTAAGCAGACCAAAGAGAAGAAAATGCCTTCTCAGACAAATAACTAGTTAGGTAAATATTTGTCTGGAAGGATGGATGGATGAATGGATAAATGGGAAGTCTGGAGGATGGGTGGAGGGGATGGATGGATGGAGGATGGATGGACAGAGGGGAAGGATGGATAGATGGATGGATGGATGAGCTATTGGATGGCTGGTTGGATGGGTGGCATATGAATGATGGATGGAGGGATGGATGGATGGATGGATGGACAGGGGGATGGATGCATGGGATGGATGAATGAAGGGGTAGGTGGATGAGTATGTGACTAGGAGAGATAGGCACGTAGCTTGGTAGAAACATAAATAGATAAATGGAAAATAGATGTCTGAATGGATGGAAGGATGGATGGATAGATGGATGGATGGATGGATGGATGGATGGATGGATGGAGAGATGGATGGAAGGAAGGATGGGCAGATGGGTGGAAGAATGGGATGGATGGATGGACGGACGGACAGGGGGATGGGGGGATGTATGGATGGACGGGATGGGATGGGATGGATGGATGGATGGATGGAGGGATGGATGGATGGATGGACAGGGGGATGGATGGATGGGATGGATGAATGAAGGGGTAGGTGGATGAGTATGTGACTAGGAGAGATAGGCACGTAGCTTGGTAGAAACATAAATAGTTAAGTGGAAAATAGATGTCTGGATGGATGGAAGGATGGATGGATGGACGGATGGAGAGATGGATGGAAGGAAGGATGGACAGATGGGTGGAAGGATGGGATGGATGGATGGATGGATGGACGGAGAGGGGGAGGGGTGGATGGGGGGATGTATGGATGGATGGAATGGATGGATGGACGGACGGACAGGGGGAGGGATGGATGGATGGATGGGATGGATGGATGGATGGATGGATGGATGGAATGGATGGATGGATGGAATGGATGGATGGACGGATGGACAGGGGGATGGATGGATGGGATGGATGGGTGGGATGGATGGATGGATGAAGGTGTAGGTGGATGAGTATGTGAGTAGAGAGATAGGCACATAGCTTGGTAGAAACATAAAGAGGTAAGTGGATAAATAGAAGTCTGAATGGATGGAAGGATTGATGGCAGAAATTCGTTTTCCTTTCCTCCTTCCAAGATGAACACCAGAACACTTTCAAGTAAATCATGCTTTGCTGAAGCTTGGTGGCCTGGCTAATACAGCACTGGCATCCAGGAGATGCCTGTCCCCGTCCTTTATCAAAGTGGCAAATGCTTGGGTTTCTAGGGTTTGGACAGGCGGTGGGGCACAGTGGAAAGAGGACAGCCTTTGGACGCAATCCAGATCAGACTCGGCGAACACTCCAAATGCAGGCGCTGTTACGACCCAGTGATTCCAACAACGGTCTCCAAGCAACTGGGAAAGAGCTCCCCTGTCAGAGCCCCATCCTGCCCCCTCTATCCTACGTGCAGTCACGGGGCCGTCCGTGGAACTGGTCACGTGTGAGGTACCCGCCTGCTGGGGGGCTGCTAGGAGACCAGCCCACACTCACAGCACGCAAGGGAGTGTGTTCCACACTGTAAGGTACCATTCGCCCCCTGCTCTTCTCAGATGGGGTGGAGCCAGGCCTGGGGGTCTCCTCATCTCCTGCCTACGCCTCTGCTTTGGTTTACACCCTCCTTCATCACCTACCTAGCACACAACAGAGTTTATAATTAAGATTGGGAGTTCGGGGGTCAGACGTTCCAGATTCAATCCTGGCACCACTCCCCTCTAGCCACGAGTCCATGTGCAAGCTGCTAAAGCTGTCCTCGGTTTTCTCATCTGAGCAGTGGGGTTAACCCCAGCACCCCCCACAGACGATAATAAAAGGATGAACCGGGCTAATCTGCGCACAGCACTCAGCATCTGTAGGCGCGTGACCGACATGAATGATTCTGTTACTGTGAATCCTCACCATCGATGAGGCACACCCTACTGCTGGCCCCATTTCATAGCTGGGGAAACTGAGGCCCAGAAAAAGCAAATCCCCAAATGTCTAAGGCATGACAGCTAGATAAAGACAGGGCCGGTATTTCTGCCCAGGATCGTCTGCGCTCTAGGAGAGTAACGGCGCCTGCCTCACAGAGGACGACTCGTGCCGCGTGAGCTCCCTGCACACAGTAGGCACTCAGTACAAGCTGATCCCTGTCTGCCTCCCGCAGCACCCCCAGAACAGGTGCCGTGACGTGCTGAAGTGAGGCAAGAAGGCTTGCTTTCAAACGTCAGGCCTCCCCACTCCACACCCATTCCCCCCAAAACCAGAAAACCAGCGTTGGCGAGGACGAGAAGTTGGCGGCAACGTAAATGGTGCAGCCGCCACGGAACACCAGATGGAGGCTCCCCCGGAAACTACACGAAGAACCACCATCCGATCCAGGCGCTCCGCCTCTGGGACAAGAATTGCACCTGCACACCCACAGCAGCACGGTCCACACGAGGCCACAGGTAGAAGCGAAGTGTCCGTCACAGATGGACGGATAACAAAAGGTGGTCCGGCCACACAATGGGAGGATATTATTCAGCCCTAAAAAGGAAGGAAACTATGACACCTGCTACCATGTGGACGGACTTTGAGGACGTTACGCTCAATGAAACAAGCCAAATACAAAAGGGCAAATAACGTAGGGTTCCACGTATAGGAAGGAGATCCCCAGAGTCACCAACTTCATGGAGACAGAGAGAAGGTGGTGGTATCCGGGGCTGGGGGAGGGGACAGCATGAACGGGGACAGCGTCTCAGTTTGAGACAACAGAAGTCAGCCTGGAGACAGGCGGTGGTGACAGCAATGTGAATATGCTTAATGCCGCTGAAGCATACACTTGAGAATGGTTAACACTGGGTGCCTGGGCGGCTCAGTCGGTTAAGCGTCCGACTTCAGCTCAGGTCATGATCTCATAGTTCGTGAGTTCGAGCCCCACCATCAGGCTCTGTGCTGATAGCTCAGAGCCCGGAGCCTGCTTTGGATTCTGTGTGTCCCTCCCCCACTCATGCTTGCTCGTGCGCTCTCTCTCTCTCTCCTTCAAAAATAAACATTTTTTATTTATTTATTTATTTTTTAATTTTTTTTTTTTAACGTTTATTTATTTTTGAGACAGAGAGAGACACAGCATGAACGGGGGAGGGGCAGAGAGAGAGGGAGACACAGAATCGGAAGCAGGCTCCAGGCTCTGAGCCATCAGCCCAGAGCCCGACGCGGTGCTCGAACTCGTGGACCGCGAGATCGTGACCTGAGCCGAAGTCGGACGCTCAACCGACTGAGCCACCCAGGCGCCCCAAAAAATAAACATTTTTTAAAAAGTGGTTAAAATGGTAAGTTTTATGTCTGTATTTTACAAAAAAAAACAAAAAAACAAAAAAACGAGGCCACTGGCACATCTAGGTACATAGGAAGACTTACTATCATGCCAGCAGGGAAGGGACAGGAGTTGGGTCTGGGCTGTGCCATCGTCACCCCCTCCCCGAAACCCTGGGCCACTGGGGACGCAGCCGTATCACCACCTGGCAGGTCGGAGGAAGGAGCCAGAGCAAATGTTGCTGCGCGTGAGAGTCACCGGGGGAGACGGAGAAAATGCCGATGCCCAGGCCTCATCCCCAACAATTACAACGGGACTGCCAGGCGAGGGACCCAAGCATTGGAATTTTTGAAAACTTCCCAGGGGATTAGCAGCGGGCCGGAGGAAGAGCCTCATGGAGAAGAGACCGCACCAGGTGCCACCCATGGATGCCACAGGGGCCCGGGACCACAAAACAGACACCCGGCTCAGCACAGACAGCAAACAGGCTTCAGCCCCCACACCAAGTCCATGGGCTCGTGCTGGCTGCCTGGAGCGTCGTATCTCGAAGGCCCCTGAGCGTGAGTCTACGCGTGGCAGGAAGGGGGGCGGCGATGAACTGGTGGTGTCAGCCACAGGCACTGGGCAGGCCAGAGGCAGCCATCCAAGGCTTAAGAGTTACCCAACGAGGGGCGCCTGGGCGGCTCAGTGGGTTAAGCATCTGACTCTCGGTTTCGGCTCAGGTCATGATCTCACGGTTTCATGAGTTCGAGCCCCGTGTCTGGCTCTTTGCCGGCAGCGCAAAGCCTGCCTGGGATTCTCCCTCTTTCTCTGCCCCTCCCCTGCTCGTGCTGTCTCTGTCCCTCTCAAGACAAATAAATAAGCTTACAAAAATTAAAAAGTTTGTGAACATTTAGAAGCAAAACGAAATATAGGTGAGATTAAGTGGTACCCACAAATTAAAAAAAAAAAAAAAAGGTACCCAATGCTTTCACTTCCCTCCTCTTCTCTGAACCTTGCTGCAAAGTGAGCGGGGCGGAGATGATGACTGTGATTTTATACAGGGATTCACAGAAGTTAAGCCACAAGCTAGGAAGTGGCACAGCTGAGATATGACCCCAGACCTCCTGATTCCTGGTTTATTCTTTCCACTGCACTCACTTCCCCTTTCATCCCTGTCTGTGGTTCTGATGGGAAAGGCTCTGCCATCAGTCTTTTACACTATAGTGTAATGTATCTGGGCATCCTCTCCAGGATGGAGAATCTGGAGGCAAAGAAGGGAAGGGACAGAGCCCTCTCGCAGCTCATGAAATCACTGCCTCATTGGCCAGTGGTCAGAGCAGTCGTGGCCACGAGTGGCCCGTGATCCCCAGTCCCCCTGAGCCCCAAATTAGTCAGTCCCTCCCATCTTAGAAAGCCTACACCAAGACTCTCAGGTCTCACGGGGTCAGGGAAAACCTCTGGCAGACCCAGAGCACAAGAGCCCGTGTCAAACTGAGAATAAAAAAAAAAGAACAGGGGCGCCTTGGGTGGCTCAGTCAGTTGAGCGTCCAACTCTTGATTTCAGCTCAGGTCATGGTCCCAGGGTCGTGGGATCCAGCCCTGCCTCGGGCTCCAGGCCATTTGTGGAGCCTGCTTAAGATTCTCTATCTTCCTCTGCCCCTCTCCCCTGCCTTTGATCTCTCTCTCTCTCTCTCTCTCTCAAACTAAAAAAAAGAAGAGCCTGTGTTCCAGGGGAACCTGCTTCTTTTGTTTCCTATCCCTGACTCAAACCCTGCAATTTCTCCTCATGCCACGAACGCTCTCCTCGTGGCCCACAGTCATCACGGCTGTGGGCCTTCCACATACCTTTTCTTCGGCTTAAAAATCCCTTTCCCTCTTCTCCAGCTGGAGAACTCCTAGTCAGCCTTCAAAGCCCAGGTGAAAAGGCCCCTCTGAAGAGCTTTGCTTGATCCTCACAGTCCCATCCAGACTGCAGAGCAAAAGCCTTCTCTCACCTCTAGGCCAACGCACGAGCGGTTGCTTATGTGGACCGCGTTCCGTCTTTCTCTTCCTGGAGCACTCCTAGGCAGGGAGCGTTTGGACTCCCACAACTGCCTGTGGAGCCCCTATCATAGGGCACGCAACACGTATTTGGGTGTTTCTGGGTCCGTCTTGTCCCCCAGACTGCACGCTGGCCCCGATTCGTCTTTGTCTTCTCGGTACCAATGCAGAGCCAGGCGTGCGACAGGGAATGCCTGACAAATAACTGATTAATCCATCATCTCACAGCGTTTATGAAGTCATTCAGACTTGAGATAATAAGTTTGGAACAGTCCCAGCCTTTTAAGATCTTACAAAAATTCTGGAGCAGACAGTCTCCTGAGACATGAGTCAATCCAGCCAGGATAAGGGGCTTGCCCAAGGTCACCCAAGAGGCAGGGCCAGTGAGCTGACCAGGAAAAGCAGAAGGTACGAAAGGGGGGCACCACAGGAGAGACTGCGGACAAGGGCGGGACGCGCCATTGTTTTCTTTAGATTTCTGCAGCGTTTCACTGACTGCAACGGTCATTTGCTACGTTAGTCAATTGTAAAACTCTAACCAATGTCCATGCGTTCTCAAACCTGGAGCATTGGAGTTGGGAGAGGGAGGGGGGCTGGTCCCTACAGGAGCGCTGGAAACTACCCAAATGCCCATCCAGCGCAGGATGGGAATACACCACGAAAGAGCCACGCCTCATAACACCACACTGGCCAGACACAAGCACAGAAACCGGGATGCGTCTCAGACACGGCGCCGAATGACGGGACCCGCTCTCTGGCTCTTTTTATATCAACTTCAAGAATCAGCAATGGGAGTCTTTGATGATAAAATCCAGGACAGGGGGCACCCTTGGGACTGGGAGACAGCGACTGGAAGGGATATTTAGGAGGTTTCTGGTAACAGGCAATGTTTAGCATCTTGATTAGGGTGCTGGCTCCCCAGTTTTTGAGCTGAAATCGAAAGGCAGGCTCTCCTGCACATTAGACTTGAGTAACAGGCTAACAAACAGAGCAGCCATGCTCCTAAGGGCTGGGTCTGGGTGGGGTCTGCAAAGGTATGCTTTGGGGGGGTGGGGGGACGTCTGGCTGGCTCAGTTAGTGGAGCATGTAACTCTCGATCTCAGGGGTCGTGGGTTCAAGCCCCACGTCGGGTGTAGACATTACTTAAAAATAAAATCTTTAAGGGGCACCTGGGTGGCTCAGTCAGTAAGCGTCTGACTTCGGCTCAGGTCATGATCTCAAGGTCCGTGAGTTCGAGCCCCGCATCGGACTCTGTGCTGACAGCTGGGAGGCTGGAGCCTGCTTCGGATTCTAGGTCAACCCCTCCCTCTCTGCCCCTCACCTGCTCACGCTCTGCCCCCCCATCAAAAATAAATAAACATAAATTAATTAACTAATTAATTAATTAAAATCTTTAAAAAGAACTTTTAAAAGGGTATGCTTTCTACATCGCACCTGCCCTGGGGTCTACAGGCAGCAGGTGCAACACGGCTGCCCCAGGCAGGGTCTGAAGTGGCTGACCTGCCGGGTCCGCACCACCTCGGCCCCCAACACATCCCAGCTGCTCCCCTCCCCTCCCGCTCCCTCCCTTCACGCTGGAGGGGCCAGGCCCAGCCTTCGGGCTTCTGCGGTTCCTCCGTCCTCCGAGCCTGGACCCAGGGCCGGTAGCCCCCAGAGAGAAGTGCTCCTCTTCCAAATAAGCCCAGACCCAGGACAACGATAGCGGCCGCCCCTCCCCGACTGGGCCGTGCCTGGCAGTGGCGGCCCTGGGTCCCCAGGACAGAGGACTAAAGAGATTTGTCCTGGCTTCCACACAAAGGGAGTCTGTCTGTCTGTCCCGCAGAGGCCAGCACAGCCCAGGCAGGGCCAAGCTGGCCCCAGGCCCTGAGAGCCTCCCCCTCCTCCAGCTTGGCCCCAGGATACTTCTTTGTGTCCATTCATGAATTCAGGCTCCTCCCGGGTGCAGACAGCATCTTGGCTCAGGCTTTGGGAAGCAGTTTTTGGGCTGGTGCCACTCCACGATGGTCTGGAGATCAAAATCCCAGCAGGGAGAGGGCCGGAAACAGGAAGGGGAAACTGACGAAGGGGTGGGAAGGATGGAGATTGGACCCCGTGCCAGGTCCGAGGAAGTCTGGAGGGAAGATGGGCCACGGCCTCGCTTCACGTGGCATTCCACGTGGACGGTGCCCCCGGGAGGTGTGCATCTGGTAGCGCGGGCCGGGCAGACCTGGGCAGACCCCAGCCCCCCGTTCTGCACCCTCCCTGTGGCTCCCCGGGGAACCTCCTCCCCTCTGAGGTAATGAGAAGCCCCATCTCTGAAGCAGTGACCACCCTGCCCCCTGACTCACCGAAGCTACTGGAAGACCACCGGCGAGAGACCTTCTGAACCAGAAATCCTGGGGGGCGGGGGGCCAGCACCTCAGCAACCCTTGCAACGGGGGGGGGGGGGGGGGGCAAGCCCATCCCCCACCCAAGTTAAGGCTCTGAGAGTTAACGCTCATGGCAATCAGCCTCCGCCAGGACACGGCGAGCTGCGGAATCAGCCAGGCCCCTGGGCCCGGCAGGGAGAGCCCAACACGCGCTCCACACTGTCTCCCAAGCAGAACCAGCTTGCCTCTTTCTAAAGCTCATTTATTGACTTTTGAGAGAGAGCGAGAGAACCGGCGGGGAAGGGGCAGAGAGAGAAGGGAACAGAGGATCTGAAGTGGGCTCTGAGCTGTCAGCACAGAGGCCGATGCGGGGCCTGAACTCATGAACCATGAGATCACGACCTGAGCTGAAGTCGGACGCTCAACCGACTGAGCCACCCGGGCACCCCCAGCTCGCCTCTTAACACACCCTTTGGTGGCTGCGTGTCCTTCCCTGTGCTCATTCCCCACCGCTTGCCCTTGGGTCCTTGTCTCGGGGTCTGCTTCTGGGGAAACCCAAACTAAGGCAGATTATCTCCAAGTACGAGCTGGGCTCCGAAGACAGCAGCCACAAGGTCCCTGGGCAAGCAAGCGGCACGATTCTGAATGCCTCTATCCCATCTGGGCACAGTGCTGATATCAAAGGCTTCTTCATACAGCACTCCACAGTTTGCAAGGCTCATTCACACTCCCGGGCCACTCGGGGCTGCAGTTCGCTGAGCCTGGGACCCACATCTGCTCCGTTCGCCAAAGCTCTCCCTGGCGCAGGCCCTGAAATGAATCTGAACTCACTCCCCGGCTCCCCTCCAAAGCCCTCGGAAGCTTGCAGGGTGGGCTGACTAGCCCATTTTTCAGATGGGGAAATGAGGCACCTAAAGGTGGCCAGCTGAGTACAGCCAGCCCCTGACTCAGGGATGCTGGGGCACAGGGCTTCCTCGGGGACCACCGCTCTTGGGATCCGCCGCTAAAATGAATGGCCCACAGCCCCCCGCCCCAGACAAGACCACCCCGGGCACTGGGGTCTGTCATCCTCCCAGCCACCTCTAGAAGGACAGGCCACCGCCCGTGCGCCCTGGCCTCCCTGCCACATCCCCATCTCTGCTGTTTTACCCTCCCCGATGTCATGACGGGATCACAATTCCAGAACATTTCCGGGGAGCTCACGGAAAACCTCCTCCTCACTGCGACGGTGCGGAGAGCACTCCTCCCAAATCCCACACCTTTTCAGAGGCGTGTCCCAAACCGGGATCCACTGGGAGGAATTTGTGAAGAAAATCAGCTAATATCTCCCCTGCCCCCGGGAGCCCTTGGCCCCTGACTCTGACACAGAGGCCGGGGGGCTCTGACACAGGATGAGGGGCCACCCTCACAGCCCATGTCCTGCCAGGCTGTGCGCCACCACAAGTGGCCCACCCTTTCCCCGGGAACAGTGTCCTCCAGGCTCGTGCTATTCCCTGGCCGTGCAACACGGCAGAGGCCTTGAACGACCATCCTTCCCAACACAGCGCCACGTGCCCGGGCAAAGCCCAGCCCCGCCAACGGCGAAGGGTCCAGAGTACATCCCGAGACAGGTAGAGCCACAGAAACTCCACAGCAGAGGGCTATTGGATATGCTGAAGCCAGATTTGGGCCCAACTCCGTCCCCTACAACCAGGATTGCGGCACCCAATCCTGTGCAAAGTGGCTGCCTGCTGGGAGATCTATACCTCTCTGGGGCCAAATGCACACGCATGTGCACACACACACACACGCACACAATGAACACGCCATCCCAAGGGTTCACAGAGCCCGAAACATCGTCCACACATCCTAAGAATGTCTACACAGACTCATCCACTCCTTCCCCGCGAGGCCTTTCTTGGAAAGAAATGAACCCCGGCTTTATGTCGGATAATAACAAAGATCCCAGCACTTTGGTGCGCTAAGTGCAGAGAAGTTTGGGGGCGGGGTCTCTCTTCTTCACTAAGAGGGAATTCTGAAAACCCAAGACTTGATGAAATCATTCATTCCGACAACAGTAACCAACAGACGCTAAGACGGTTGATGACAGGTTGCCGAGCAACCGGCTACTATAAAAGGAGCCGAGAGTCCCAAGATCCATCTCGCATCACCGGAAACAGGACCTCCGTGCCCCCTGAAGAGATGCAACGAGAAGTTTCTGGCCTTTCCTGCCTGGAACGTGGGTCCTGAATCGAATCCGGCCTCTACAGCTGTGCTATCTAATATGGCAACCGCCAGCTACATGTGGTCCAGTAAACGGGCTTTCTCTCAAATAAAACAAACCCGGGGGCACCTGGGTGGCTCAGTCGGTTAAGCATCTGACTTCCTCTCAGGTCATGATCTCACGATTTGCGAGTTCCAGCCCCGCATCAGGCTCCTCGCTCTCAGCGCAGAGCCCACTTCGGATCTTCTGTTCCCCTCTCTCTGTCCCTCCCCCACTCCCGCTCATGCTCTCTCTCTCAAAAATACATAAAACATTTAAAAAAAATTTTTTTTAGAACTAAATAGAACTTACAATTCAAGTGCTCAATAGCGCTAGGACTTACTGCCGATGCTGATGGGTGGGCTGGGGGTCTAGTGTGGTTAAGGAAGAAAGTCCTCGCCAGGCAGAGATGCGCACTGAAGTCATATCACCCATACCACCAAGGGATTTGTCCTCAAATACTTTAGGACAGAGAAAAAGCAGAGATGAAGCAAATTTGGCAAAACGTTACTAATCGTTAAGTTGAAGCTAGGGGGTGGCTGGGGTTCATTACGCTATTCTCTCTACCTTTATAAGAGAAAGTTTTCATAGTATGAGGACCGGAATACGCACATGCGCTCAAAACACTCCTTCCCCACAAATGCTAACTGATTACCAAAACGAATAATACTTTTACAGAGAGAAAAGCAGGAAGACACCCACGTGAGCGAGCGATCACGGAAGACATCACACCGAAGGACAGACTGACACGTGTTGTCGGTTACAAGGAGCCTAAAAAAAGCAGCATCACTTCTACCAAAACGGGGCAGGGGCGGGGGGCCCCCGGGCGGCTCACTAGGCTAAGCGTCCGACTTCGGCTCAGGTCATGATCTCGCGGTTCGTGAGTTCGAGCCCCACATCGGGCTCTGTGCTGGCAGCTCAGAGTCTGGAGATGCTTTGGATTCCGTGTCTCCCTCCCTCTCTGCCCCTCCCCTGCTCGCTCTCTGTCTCTGTTTCTCTCAAAAATAAACAAACATCAAAAATACTAAAAAAAAAAAAAGAGAGAGAAAGAAAGAAAGAAAGAAAGAAAGAAAGAAAGAAAGAAAGAAAGAAAGAAAGAAAAGAAAGAAAAAGAAAGAAAACACAGAGCCTCAATCTAACTGTGAGACCCCAAACTGAGCCCAGGGACCCCACACGAAGCAGTCTACAGAACTGGCCTGGACACCTCAAAAACACCGATGCCTGATAGAAAAAGACAAGAGATGAATTCTGGACTCGAGGAGGCTAAGGAAACCGCGGTGCACCCCAAAGCGGATCCTGGCAGCCGGGGCAGTGAGGGGGCAGTTGGTAAAATCTGCATACGGACTCACTGTGAGATAATAGTGCCTCAACACTAAAGTCCCTTTTTCTTGTCTTGCCTCTCACATTTAATCAACGACCCGCTTCTGTTACCGTTTTCAGCTCAACTTTATTATTATTTTATTTATTTATTTATTTTTTAACGTGTATTTATTTTTGAGACAGAGAGAGACAGAGCATGAACAGGGGAGGGTCAGAGAGAGAAGGAGGCACAGAATCTGAAACAGGCTCCAGGCTCTGAGCTGTCACAGACGCGGGGCTCGAACTCACAGTCCGTGAGATCGTGACCTGAGCCAAAGTCAGACGCTTAACCGACTGAGCCACCCAGGTGCCCCTCGACTTTATTTTCTTAATATTTTTTAAAACTGTGGTAAAATACTCTCAACACAGAATTCACTGTTTCAACCACTTTTCGGTGTCCCGTTCTAGGGCACTGAGCACATTCACACAGCTGTGCAACCGTGACCGCTGTAGTCTCCAGAACTTTCCATCTTCCCACACCGAGACTCTGTCCCCATTACACACGGACCCCCACCCACCCCAGCCCCTGGCTCCACTGTCTGCTCTTTGTCTCTGAGTCTGACAACTCTGGGGACCCCACAGAAGCGGAATCACACATTTGTCCTTTTGTCCGTCGGCTTATTAGCATACTGTCCTCATACGGTTCGTGCACAGTGCAGCACGTATCAGCGTCCCCTTCCTTTTGCATCTTTTTTCTTTTTTGGGGGGGAGGGGCGGAGAGGGAGGGAGAACCCTGAGCAGGCTCCACACCATCAGTGCAGAGCCTGACATGGAGCTCGAACTCACAAACCACGAGATGGTGACCCAAGCCAAAATCGAGAGTTGAATGCTTAACCGACTGAGCCACCCAGGCACCCCCTTCCTTTTTAAGGCTCAGTCTCTGTTCTTAAATGTCATTCCATAAGAGAGTACTTGGTGCTACATACACACGCACTGAAGGCTTTGGGGTAAAGGGACATATTGACAAGTAACTGACCAATCAATTGACAGTGGCCAATCCCACTGCCAGGAGATGAACAGGCAGACCCCACCCGCTGCAGCTCCCCAGCCCCTGGGGGCCCCAGGAACCCCCCCCCCACAGCTGCTGTGGTATCTGGATGGCAATCACCCTTCGGGAAACGAAACCTTGCTACTTAGCCTAAAAGCCTCAATGGCACCCCGGAGCCCATGGGACAAAGGCCAGCTGCTGGGCGCGCCCGGGGAGTTGGGGACCTGACCCCACATCCTCCCCTCCAGAGGGTCTGAGTCCAGCCTCAGACTCTTCCCCGCCTTCCCGGGCTTCCCCTGCAGCCCTCTCCGGTGCCCTTCCCGCTTCCAGCCTATGCAGAACTCCCGTTCATCCTGAACGACCCACCCCAAAGCCGCAAGGTCTCCGAGGCTTCTGTCCCATCCAGCATCTACCCCCCTCAATCACGTATAAAATGTAAATCAGTTTCGGTTTTGGCCACACATTCCCCCTCTCGTTCCATTGGGCTCACATGGAGCCACACCCTTCCACCCCCCAGCCATGCCCGACTCCCAAACTCCATGCTCCAAAAGATCCAGACTGGCATGGCCCTTCCCCTGACCCCGGTGACAGGTTCAAGGGTATGCATGCAATCCAAGTCAGGGCACAGAGACTCGATTCCAGGACAGTGGTGATCCTGCCAGGAAAGAGAAACTCCCTGTCCACAAGGGCTGTGAGCAGTCCAGATGTGCAGCCAGCAGAAGAAACAAAGCCCGAAGACAAAGAGAGACGGCATGGGACTCCTTTGAGACCCTGGATCCAGCTGTACCTGAATTCAGACATGCCTGGACGTTTCAGTTCTGAACACTAACAAGTTTATTTTCTCTGGTTTTCCCTTCCTTCTCCTCCTTTTCCCTCCTTTCCTTCTTGTCCTCATCCTCTTTTTTAAAGTTTATTTATTCATTTTGAGAGAGAGAGCATGAGCAGGGGAGCGACAGAGAGAGAGCAGGAGAGAGAATCCCAAAGACTGTGTGCTGTCAGCACAGAGCCCGACTTGGGGCTCAATCCCACGAACCGTGAGATCCTGACTTGAGCTGAAATCAAGAGTTAGATGCTTAACCGACTGAGCCACCCAGGCGCCCCTACGTAAATACTTTATAAGTTTTACACTTGTCAATCTTCCTTTGTATTTTGCCTTTCAAATTTAAGAGAATTTCGGATATCCTAGAATACAAATAATTTAAGGTAGTTTTTTACATCTCGTTTAATTTACCTTTGCGGGATATTTTTTAAATTACATTTTGCGTTTTCATCCTTTAGACTAGTGCTCTCTGAGAGAAATTTCCACAGTGACAGAAATGTTGTAGGTCTGTGTTGTCCAATATGGTGGCCACTGGCCACCTGGAGCTCCTGAGCCCTTAAATGTGGCCTCTGTAACTGAGGGACTAGCTTTTTAATTTTACTTAATTTTAATGAATTTAGACTTGAATTTAGGATTTAATTTTTTTTTTCAACGTTTTTATTTATTTTTGGGACAGAGAGAGACAGAGCATGAACGGGGGAGGGGCAGAGAGAGAGGGAGACACAGAATCGGAAACAGGCTCCAGGATCTGAGCCATCCGCCCAGAGCCCGACGTGGGGCTCGAACTCACGGACCGCGAGATCGTGACCTGGCTGAAGTCGGACGCTTAACCGACTGCGCCACCCAGGCGCCCCTAGACTTGAATTTAAATAGCCACAGGTGGTTAGTGCTACACTGGACTGCACAACTTCAGATGATCACTGTGAAGAGAATGCAATTTCCGTGAAAATCTTGAAAATAACATAATTAATGATTTTGTTGCAGCGAAGCCAAAAATAAATCGTATGAAATCTATAAACTACTAAGTTATGCACGCCTTTATTTTATTTGCTCACCCAGGCATCACCGGCCTGGCCACAAAGGCCGCGGCACATGTAAAAATAACTAAACTCGGGGCGCCTGGGTGGCTCAGTCGGTTAAGCGTCCGACTTCAGCCAGGTCACGATCTCGCGGTCCGTGAGTTCGAGCCCCGCGTCAGGCTCTGGGCTGATGGCTCAGAGCCTGGAGCCTGTTTCGGATTCTGTGTCTCCCTCTCTCTCTGCCCCTCCCCCGTTCATGCTCTGTCTCTCTCTCTGTCTCAGAAATAAATAAATGTTAAAAAAAAAAATTAAAAAAAAAAAAAAATAACTAAACTCAACTTCCTTACTTGACAGTGGCCAGTCTTCATTCATGACGGCCACCATTCTACAGTGTTCAACCCGTGTCATCGTAGAAGCGTACTTGCCGAGGAGGACGGAACCCGTTTCGTTGAAAAGCTTGTTAGCTAGATTTTTAACTTTAAACATTCAGACACATGGCGTGTGGGCTTCCACTGGGACACTTGGTCCGTCCCCACAGATGCCTGGGGCAGGCCTGTCCATGAATGAATGAAGGAGGTGGTGTCTTCTGAGAGCCCTGCCAGGCTGTGCAACGGCACGTGCAGCGGGGAGGACTCCGGATTCTAGCCTCTGGGTCCAGCGGGGACTGGAAAATCACCTGACTTTGAGGATTATTATCCCCATCGCGGCGTGGGAGGCAGAAAAGCCAAGGACAGTCCAGGTGTGAACCTCCCTGTGGGCTCCGTGACAGAGGGCAAACCAAACAGGGACAGAATACAGTACCTCGGGGGCACCTGGGTGGCTCGGTCGGTTGAGCGTCTTGACTCTTGAGTTCGGCTCAGGTCACGATCTCACGGTTCGTGGGTTCGAGCCCCGCGTTGGGCTCTGTGCTGAGAGCTCGGAGCCTGCTTGGGATTCTCTGTCTCCCTCTCTCTCTGCCCCTCCCCTGCTCATGCTTGCTCTCTCTCTCTCTCTCTCTCTCTCTCTCTCTCTCTCAACAATAAATAAGATCCAGCTAAGGGACTAGATGAGATGGTGAATGGAAGATGCTTGTCACGAGCCTGGCACGTGGTTCCCAGTCCACGAAGCCCAGGACTGGCCCGCCCACGGCAGCCCAGCAAGACAGAGGACCCGGAAGCCCCTCCTCACCACCCCTTCTCCGGGCACAGAGGCCTGCTGACGTCAGAGCAAGCCTTGCCAGGAGGGAAGGGTTCTCCGGGGCAGTCCCATGGCTCCTGAGAAGCTTGATTCTCACAGAGTGCTTCAAACCCTTCCCAGAAAGAGATTGTAAGTAACAATCGCTTACACAAATAACCACCACTTTGGAGCGCCAACTGTATACCTGTACTGGATGCTTCTCATACGTATCTTGATCGCCTCAAGAACAACAACAAAAAATGTTTACGAAACCCATAACCTTCAGAATTTCTCGGCTGGTCCTAAATGGCCTTGTAGGGACATTGGGTAGTAGTAGGACGTCAGGATCTAAACCTACAGAGAGCCTACCAGGGTCACCGTATGCTTAACCAACCCCACATTAGCCTCAGGTACGAGAGGCTAGCAAGGCTTAACGAATAAGTAGCCTGCTCCAGAGAAGCCAGCAAAGAGATGAGCAGAATCAGAACACAAGCTCCAAGTTCCTTCCACTCTCCAAGAACACCACTGTAAGAAGAGCTGGGCCCTGACCTTTGTGGGGCCTTAGGAGCAACTTCAAGACCCCTGGTAAGAATTGCATGACAGGGGCCATTCCTGGGGGCGCCCCATGACCTGGTCACTATAAACTGGGCAGTGCGCATCACCTGGAACTTGGGACCCACGGGACGTGGCCAGTGCCCAGGTTTGACAATGGATCAGAGAAGTCTCCTGAACACCGGGACCCTGCTGCAGAGACGTCCCCAGCAGCGTTACTTACAGAAGTGGATTCCAGGAAGCAACTTAAGCACCCGAAGGTGGGAAATAATCAAATAAAGCAGGGTGCGATGATGAGATGGAGTGTTAGGCACACATTAAACTGAGCTGGTGAATAATCGTTAAGGACAAGGGACACAGAACTGCAGAAGGTCTCACTTTTAAAAGTAGGATACAATGCTAGCTATAGGTACGGTATCTGCAGAGAAAAGACTGCAAATAAACAAAAAACACATTTCACAGCGATGATCTCAAGATGGCAGGATGAAGGGTGACCGTTGCTTTCATTTTTTTTAATGTTTATTTACTTTGAGAGAGACACAAAGGGGGGGGGAGAGAGAGAGAAAGAGAGAGAGAGAGAATCCCAAGCAGGCTCCACACCATCAGCACAGAGCCCAATGCGGGGCTCAATCTCACAAACTGTGAGATCATGACCTGAGTTGGATGCTTAAACCAACTGAGCCATCCAGGCACCCATTGCTTGCTTTCTTTTTTTTTTTAATGTTTATTTGTGAGAGAAAGGGAGAGAGAGAGAGAGAGAGAGTGAGTGGGGAGGGGCAGAGAGAGACAGAGACACAGAATCAGAAGCAGGCTCCAGGCTCTGAGCTGTCAGTGGAGAGCGCGACACAGGGCTCGAACTCACAAGCCATGAGCTCATGACCTGAGCTGAAGTCAGACGCTTAACCGACTGAGCCACCCAGGTGTCCCGACTGCTTTCATTTTTATACCTACTCCCCATGATTTAAAAACTGTTCTTTAAGGAGCACATGCTGCATTTTTATGTTGCTTTATAACCATTATGTTGCTTTATAAGGACCCCCTTTTAACGTCAGATTTTTAAAGCAAGAGAGTAGACCAAACGTCTTGGGAGGTTAATTTGCTTGTCCAAAGTCACACCGCCACTAATTCAACAGATTTGAGTGGTACCTTCTCAGATGCCAGGTGCTGTTCTGAGCCCCGGGGAGGCAGCAATGGACACAGACAGCTGGACTACACTTCCCAGCCTCCCCTGCAGTGAGGCGTGGCCACATGGGTGAGTCTCCCCATGGGAATGGGAGCTATCTTATAGGGCACATAGAATCCGGCTTGTTTTTCTTCCCAAGTCACTAATTAGAACACTGCCAGGACCCAGAAACACCCTGTGGACCCCACCTCTCTTAGAGGTAGCCAGTAAGCTGATTTTGCAATAATCATTTTCTGGCTTTCCACATACCTTCCTCCGCACTCCTAAACAACACAGTTGGTTTGCCTGTTTTTGAGCATTAAACGATTGCATTCATTCTTCGTGTTTTGCTACCACTCTCGACGTCTAGATTTATCCATTCTGTTGCCTGAAAGCGGAGGTCATTCTCACGAAAGGATATTATTCCAGCATATGAATTCTACCATTGACACTCGGGATGTCTTGCTTATCATGAACAACTAAGATGCTAAGACGTCCGCGTCCTCTGATGCACGTGCACACCACTTTCTCCAGGGCAGATGCCCAGTGAAAATGAGCAGCTCTTAGCTCATTTGTGTTCTCCCTTCTCTGTGTGCATCTGCAAGACGATTTGCATTTCTGTATTTTCTGTTCTCTTATCTGCCCTTTTCTTACAGTAGGGCTTTATACACCCTGGATATTAATTAATGGGGTGGTTAAATGTGTTGCCGATATGTCCTTCAAGGTTGCAGCACCTCTTCTATTTCCTTCATGGCATTTCTCTGATGAAGAGAAACTCATAATTTTTAATGTAGTCTCATTTATCCACCTTTTCTTTAACGGTTTTAACTTTCCATGCCATCAGAAATCTTTACCCACCCTGAAATCCAAAAGATATTCTTTTCTGTTTTCTAAAAGTTTTCAAGTGTTTTTTTTTTTTTTAACTTCACTTATAAATTTTAATCCATCCAGAAATGCTTTTTTCTGTATGGTGTGAGGTAGGGCTCCGGTTTCATTGTTTCCATCTAGATAGCCAATTGTTTCGGTACCATTTATTCAATAGACCATCCTTGCCTCCGGTGATCAGCAACACCACCTTTCCCAAAAACCAAAGGTCTTTGGCGTGACTAGGTGGCTCAGTCAGTTAAGCATCTGACTCTACATTTCTGCTCAGGTCACGATCTCAAGGTTGTGAGATCGAGCCCCCTGTCAGGTTCCACGCTAGGCATGGAGTCTGCTTAGGATTCTCTCTCTCCCTCTTCTTCCATCCCTCCGCCACTCAATCGCATGCCCTCTCTCTCTCTCTTTTCAAATGTCTTTGAAAAAAAATCAAATGTCTTTATATGCATCAATCTGCTTCTGGCCTCTCTATTATGTTTCATTGGTCAATTTCCCTAGCCCTGCACCAATACTACACAGCCTTTAATTCCTATAGCTATATGATAAATTTATTTCTTGATCTAGATAAACCATTTAAGGATTCCAGGTTAGAAATTTTAAGATCAGCTGGTCCAACCATCCATTGAAAAACAAAGGCTCAAAGGGGGAAAGCATCTTTTACAGTATCACACAGCATATAACTAGGGACCCTGTTAAGAGCTGAATGTCTGTGTCCCCCCCTAAAAAAATTTGTATGTTGAAACCTAACTTTCAGTGTGATGGCATCTGGAGGCAGGACCCTTAGGGCATAATCAGGTCAAGCGGGTAGAAGCCCTTCTGAATGAGATTAGTGCCTTTATAAGAGGCAACCAGAGAGCTAGCTCCTTCTCTATCACATAAAAATACAGTAAGTCTGTAGTCTATAACCCAGAAGATGGACCTCACCAGAACCCAACCATGCGGGCACCTGATCTCGAACGTCTAGTCTCCGGAACTATAAGATGTAAGTTTCTATTGTTTATAAGCAACCCAGTCTACGGTACTTTGTTACAGCAGCCCAAAATGACTAAGACAAACACCCATCTCTCACCCTGGAAGATATTCCTGTGCTATTTAATATGGCAGCCACCGGGCATATGTGGCTATTGAGCCCTTGAAATATAGCTAGTCCGAAGTGAGGTGGGTCCTAAGTATAAAAGACACAAACAGATGTCAAAGACTTGCGGTGAGAACAGAATGTAAAAAGTCTCATGAATAATTCACTTACATTGATTATATGTTGAAATGATAACACTTTGCGTATCAAGGATTAACAACAACATATTCTAAGAACTCATCTCACCTGTTTTCTACCTTTCTATGACAGCGAGATAGAAAATCAGCCACACACTCAACGGAACAGCTACTAAAAACTGTAGAACTATATACGTGGTTTGTATGACGTTTCTCCTGAATAGCACTGGGTCACGCTATTAAATCTGCTCAATCAAGAAGCCTGCATTAGGGATTTAACTTGTAGGCGGCACCACAGTAAGGGCCATGCAATGAGGAAGGGAACAGAAATAGTTCTAACTGATGTGCTCTACTTCCCCACTGGACTCCTCACCCGTAGAAATGGCATCAGCCCAAGCATGAAAGGAACAAAGCTCATGGTCCAGCCCCTGACCCAGCTGGAGAGCTCTATCCCAGTTAGGGAGGGCTGCACCAGTGTCCAAATCTAGACATCTCCGACCAAGCCTCCCGTCCTCTCACAAATCAACCAGAGAGGTTCAGACACCAACCCGAGACCACACAGCAGCTGCACGACAGATGAAGGCCCACAGTATGGGCTTCACAGCTCCCTCCCTGCATGTTTGCCAATGTGGCCTCCTGTCCCAGGCTTCCCCCTTCCCTTTCGAGGAACCCTCCACCAATTTAGACCTCACCATAGCAAAAAAGGACCCTCGAGAACAAGCCTTTGAAAGTCCAAGCGTCCGTATCAGAGAAGATCCCATGGATTTGAGCAGCCAGTGCCTCCCACCTTCCAGCCAAAAGAAACCAAAAACCAAAAACCAACCCCACAGGAACTCCCCCGTGCATCCGTCTTTCCTAGTAGGACTCCCCAACTTTATGAAGGAGAAAAGGAACCCCCCCCCCCAGGAAATGGAGGGTGAGACTGAGCGGGAAAAGCCCTAGTCCTGCCTCCCCACCTCCGATGCCATGCTCAGCCTGGACATCTGTGATCACGCTCTGCTGTCTGACCAGAATGGGTACAGACCTCATGCGGACGAGGACCCTCGGTAAGTGCCAGGAGACGACGAGCCACGTGGATGTGGGTATCAAAACTGATGCCAACCCGTCTCAAATTCACCACCTTCCCCTCCACCCAGAAGCAGGACACCTGAGGGGGAGGGCAACACATCAGGTGGGCGCCCTCCTGGTGCCCAGGCAGGAGGCAAAAGCCTTGGGGGCTGCGATCCCAGAACTGCC
Organism: Puma concolor; assembly: GCF_028749965.1. Classification (NCBI taxonomy): domain Eukaryota; kingdom Metazoa; phylum Chordata; class Mammalia; order Carnivora; family Felidae; genus Puma; species Puma concolor. Next base: position 4,287,299 of record NC_141682.1, read on the forward strand.
TGCCCTTCCTCAAGACCCCCAGGGGCGGAAGGCAACTGCAGGAAAGGGTTTTCGCGCCAGCTTTCAGGCGAGTGGACCCCACAAAATCTTAGAGAAACTTAAGAATTATGAACTTCCCCATTCAATGTGTACTTAGTCCAACAGGAGCTTGACTCCCACTCAGCAACTGGGTGGGAGTATCTGTCCTCACCATTTTAGGAGAAACTGAGGCTCAGGGGTGACCACAAACCTCACACCGGGAAAAGGCCAAGATGTACAAGCAGCTCTTCCCGGGTCCTAGGCCTCAGTTTCCCCACCGAAAAAGAGCAGTTCATTCATTCCTCCCGCTTGCTACGAGCGTGGTCAAGAGTTGGGGGGTGGGGGGGGTGGGAAGGTGTGATGCGGGGGTGGAGGGGGGTTGACAGGAACGGTACGGCGGCGGGGTGCGGGGGACAAGGGCAGTGCAGGGGGTAGTGGGGGAACACGGGTGGTGCGCGCCAGCACCTTTCACGTTAACAAAAACGCCGGAGAGAAATTGAGCGATGACTCTGCTCCGGGCGCCATTCAAAGTGCTCTCGAGAGTGCCTGTCACTAATCCTCACGTGGTCCCCAGGGATGGGGCGTTCATTATCCCCGTTTTGGAGACCTGGAAATTGAGGTTCAGGGAGGTGAAGCGACTCGCCTCAGGACTCGCCGCCAGGAGAGGAGGCGCCGGGAAGCCGCGCTGCTCCCGGGTGCGGGGCGCACAGCTGGGCGCCGAGACGCTCACAAAGACCACGAAGTCTCCGTTCTGGTTTCTTCCGGCCGAGCTTAGGGTGCATCTATCAACTCCAATTCTCCGGGCGGCGCGGGGAGCCAGCCCGGCGGCGCGGAGCCGGGAGAAACCCTTGGCCACCCCTCCCTGCGCGCGCCCCCTCCGCACGCGCCCCTCTCCCCGCGCGCGACCCTCCGCGTGCGCCCCCTCCTCGAACGCCCCCTTCCGGAGCGCCCCCTCCCCACGCGCCCCCCTCCCTCGCGCCCCCTCCCCGCGCGCTCCCGCCCTCACCTCGCGTACTTCGTCTTCTGGAAATCCAGGAGCCGAGGAGCGAACATCGCGGCGGTTCCATCGGCACCCAGCCCGGGGCTCCGACAACCGGCGCTGGGACGGAGCGCGGGAGGGAGGGAAGGAGGCGCGGGGCGCGGGAGCAGCAGGTAGGCGGGCGCAGGGCGGGGGCCGGCCGGGGGGCGCGCGGAGCCCGAGCTGGAGCCGAGCCGAGCCCGAGCCCGAGACGCCGACGCCAAATCCCGAGCAGATGGTGGTGGGGGCGGGGCGGGGGGGCTCCGGGCCAATCGCCTTAGTCCCCGCGGCCTCGGCCCCCTCCCCGTGCCCTGCGGACCCCTCCGGCCTTCGCTGGGGGAAGGAGGAGAGATGGGGAAGGATGGGGGCTTCGATTGCAGCCCCTTCTCTCTCTCTCTCTCTCTCCCTGTCCCGGTGTCCCCTCCGCCGGTAGTTTTCAGAACGAGGTGACGGCCTGCTAGACGGAGCCCCGCTGTCTCCCCCGCTCCTCCCGGCCGGGGCTGGGCTGGAAAGGGAGCGAGGACACTGATGGCGCGCCAGCCGTTCAGGCCCCTGGCGTCGCTGGCCCCGGAGTGTACTTGTAGCTCACGCTTCCCCCGCGGCCAGCGCCTCCTGCCTTTCTTTGAGCGCCTGCGAGGCGCGACGGCCCCAAGGGATCCGCCCGGGAATGGCCGCAGTCTCCGGGGAAGCTCTCCACTCCCAGAGACTGTGATTCTGGGCCCCCTCACGATCCCCCAGACAGGGGTACATGCATTTGGCTGTCGGATTTCAGCGTACCCGGAATCTGCCCACCCGCCTCGGTTCTTCTACAAAATCCAGTGGTCTCCTTTAGGAGACCTTGGCCCGGGTGATGGGTTGTGGGGAACCACCTACAGGAAGGGACTGCTGGAGGAAGAACAGCCCTCAACCTGAAAGGACCCGTGCCCAAACTGAAGGGCAGGCATCTCCTTCTCCCCCTCCTCGCCCTTCCCTTATGCTCACAAACCCCAGCTCCCTGCTACTTTTTATAACGCTTTATTCGAGAATCCTGCTACACATCCAGAAAACAATCCCACCCTACAGAATTCATTTCTGCACTCCAAATGCTGGGCGCGAGACGGGCTCAGATACCCAGTGTTGGTGAGGACAAGAAGGGTTACAGGTGATGCATTCACAGGGGGCAGCAGGGCTGCTGCGGGGCGGGGGGGGGCAGTGAGTGGGGCTGGGCAGGCAGGGCTGCAGGTGGGGACCAGAGAAGGGGTATAGGGATATTTATGAGACCTAGATGGATTTTATCCACCAGGCCCTGTTGATGGATTAGAAGAGGAGGGCGACTACTGGGCTTCTGGCTGGCCCTGCTGAGTGGGTACTGATGACATTAAGGGTGTGGGGGCAGGGGGAGGAGACCAGAGGAGAAGCAGCAGGGAAGGGAGGTGAAGGAAGATGTGACCTCAGTTTTGGCCAGGTGAGTTTGAGGTCAAGGTGGGCATGAATATAAGGTCAAGGGCTAGATTGGTGAGCCAGAGGGTCCAGTAGGGCAGCAAGCCCACCCTGCGAGGAGGAGCTGGGAGGGCAAAGCTGGAAGGCCCCTTGGATCTGCAGATTTCGAATCACTCATCTCAACCTACCAGCCACCAGCCTCCTGCATCTGTTTATTTCTACATTAAATACAATGAAATGCAATTTGAAACGCAGTTCTTTACTCACGTGAGCCACATTTCCAACGCTCAACAGCTACATGTGACCAGTGGCTGCCGTATCAGACCACTTCCAAATGGAAGCAAGTCCCAGAAGACCAGGAAGTCACCCCAGGTGGGCAGCGAGCAGAAAGAGAAGAGACGTCTGGTCCGGAGTGCATTGTGCTGGGAAGACTAAGTCACGTTCAGGCAACTTTTGTCTCAGTTGTTTGAGTACATTTTGTGTCCTGGTTGGCATGAAAATGTATTCTTACTGGGAGTCACAGTGAGGAATGGGCGAGGCTTGAGGCTATAGTGACCAGAGTCTCCTGTCTCCTTGGTGGAGGAGGGAAAGAGGCTGAGAGGGACCAGGGGACCCACCCACAAGTCACACAGCCAGAGGAGCTGTTCTGGAGCCCAGCTTCCCAGGCTCTGAGTTCTGAGCCTTCATTTCATGGCTTCTTCCCTGACCTTGACCTCTATCACCATTGTTATGACCCCCCCCACACACACACACATACAATAAAGGACTGCCTTGTGGTCAGCCCCACCAGGGCACACCTGTCCCCGGGTCAGCCATACCTCATTCTCAGTCCTCAACCTCAATTCCCAAAAAGATCCCTTCAGTCTTTATAAAAGAGAAAGCCCCAGAGGCCTGACCTCCCCGTGGCCCCCTCCTCCCTGGCCTGGAGCATCGGCTGTTGACTGCAGCTGCCCTGAGGCTGAGGGGAGCCACAGGTGTGGGACCAGACCTCCCCAGGCTGCAGGCCCGCTGGCCTCCTCCGGCCCCAGCCTGCTGTTGACCTTCAGTGGGTCTTGGCAAGGCACTCAGCAAGGCCCCAGAGGAGACCCCCGAAGGGAAACACAAACCTCGAAATGGATTTTCTTTTTCTCCACGAGCAAAAAAAAGTTGAATAAGAAACAAGTTACTATTTTTACTGCTGGGATCCGGTTGTTATGGTAACTGAGGGCCTCGAGGGAGTCAGGGTTGGCCTGCCAGTGAAGGAGATGAGGTGGGTTCCAGGGGCAGCGGTGGCAGCTACCGGACGAGCCTTGGACTACCTACGGACTGTGGGATTTCTGGCACCCCTGCCCCTGGCTCTGCGCCCCCCCCTCCCCCCCGCCGTGACGGAAGGCCACCTGTGCCCATCTAACCCTGGCCAGTGGCCTCTGGCAACTTCTCCCTTTGGTGCAAGCCCACCATCTCCTGCTGGCTGTGTGGTCTCGGGCTCCCCCGGCCTTGTCGCCGAGCCTGTCCTTCACGGCTCCTGGGGGGGGGGGGTGTCATTGTGCCCTTGTCTCCACATGCAGCTTTCGACCCCCACCACAGTGACCACCACGGGCACCTGAGCGATCAGCCCCACGAGCCCTGCTGGCCAAAACCCAATTCTTCCCTCTGCCGTTCCTCTTCCAGCCCCCTCTCCAGAAGGCGGCCCCACACCACCCCCTGGGCCCGGTTGGCCGTGGCTGGAAGCTCTGAACGCGGCCTTCCCAGGATCCGAGGCCGGCCTCCACCTCCACCTAGCTTTGTGCCCTGAACCCAAGTGCTTCCCATTCGAGGCTGTTTCCCCACTTGTAAAGTGGAAGTTAACAGCACCCACCCTGCAGGATTACTGAAGGAACAAAGGCCACCTGGGCCTGATGTTATTACTGGCAATGTGTCTCCCCGTTCAGTCCCCTCTGTAGCACTACATGGTAGGAGGTGCCGTTCCTAATTTGCGGACAAGGAGCCGTGCTCAGGCAGGCCAAGTCCCACAGCAAGCCACACAGCACATCTGTCTGTGCTGAAGTGCCCTGCACTGCATGGGCACTGATTAAACACCTACTGTGTTCCTGGCTCATCAGATGCGCAGAGTGGCAAGCAGGTAGGGAGATAACACCCCCCACCACCACACGCCCACCAACCACCAGAGCTTTTCATCCCTTCCCTAGAGCCCTGACCACGTCACCAGTCTCCTCCCACACGACCGACCTCTGCCATCTGTCCCCAGGACCCAATGGCACCCTCTGATGTGATCCTTCTCCTCCCTCCTAGCGACTTCCATCCCCGATCAGTAGCTACGACATGGGCCCCTATATACGCCTAGCAGTGTCTGCCTGCAAAGTCCTCGTTGTCTCTGGCAAAGCCACAAATCTTCCCTACCAGAGTGACTTTCTGAAACGCAAGTCTGACGAAGCCCTTCTCCCTAAAAGCCTTCAGTGGCTCCCACTGCTTTCAGGATGGAGTCGGGATAGAAAAACGACCTCACCCACCGTGCACACGCAATAAATGAATCCAAACTCCCCCCAAACATGCATGGCTTTCTCGTGCTCTGTGGCTACATAGATGCTGTTCCCTCTGCCCGGAAGGCCTTTCCTCCTTAGTTTGCCTGGCAGATCTCTATTTATTCTTCCAGACCCAGTTTAAAGTTCTCCTTTGTTGGACCTTTAGGGGAAATGGCTTCTCCTCCCTTTTATGCCTCCTTTGAACCAGCGTCCGGGCCCCACGGGATCATCTTGCAGGTACCCACCAGCCAAGGACTACCAGGACCGGTGCCTGTGGTAAGGTTTATCAACGGGCTGCAATTAGGGGGAGGGCCCAATGTGGGGAACTGGAGGGGTCACCATGACGGGCGTTAGGAAGGACTTTCGGCAGAATTTGTACTTGCCTTAGGTACTTAGGGAAGTTCAAGGTAGTGGCACTTTACTGAGGCCCTCCTTTTTATTGGACACTCAGGGGGCGCCTGGGTGGCTCAGTCACTGAGGCGTCTGACTTCGGCTCAGGTCATGATCTCACAGTTTGTGGGTTCAAACCCCACATCGGGCTCTGTGCTGATAGCTGGGAGCCTGAAGCGGCTTCGGATTCTGTGTCTCCCTCTCTCTCTGCCCCTCCCCCACTAGCACTGTCTCTTTCTTTCAAAAATAAATAAAACTTTGAAAAAAAGGAAAAAGAGGGGCACCTGGGTGGCTCAGTTGGTTAAGCGGCCGACTTCGGCTCAGGTCATGATCTCGCGGTCCATGAGTTCGAGCCCCGCGTCGGGCTCTGTGCTGACAGCTGAGAGCCAGGAGCCTGTTTCAGATTCTGTGTCTCCCTCTCTCTGACCCTCCCCGGTTCATACATAATCTGTCTCTCCCTGTCTCAAAAATAAATAAATAACGTTAAAAAAAAAAAAAGGAAAAAGACCTTAGGGGTCAATATGAAAGTGGAGTGCACTCTGCAGACAGGCAGGAACAATTTTTAAATCCTCCATCAGTCCCTTGTGCCACTAGGGATGGGGCAACTCTCTGAAATGTAAACATAATGAAAGCTCAGATATCGACATTGAAGCCGTCTTCAGGCACGGGGCCACCAGTTTGCAAACGTCACTCTTTCAAGGCGCCCTCCACTTTCTTTTGGGCTCTCAGCCACTCCCTATACCTTCAAATAGTACCTGTATCTGTAGCTTAGCTATAATCTATCTATACATATATGCACGTGTATATATACACGTATGTGTATATGCAGACACTTGTGTATTCTATGTACACGTGTATATCTCAGATTTTATAATGTATATTCCAGATTACATGTGACGTATCGTATTAAATAACAAAACTTCAAACCTAGTAAAATTTAAAGATATAATTGGTTTTACTAATCAATTCACGGACCGGGCAGCATTCTATCCAGCAAGCTGAGGGAGGCTCCGCTGGGCTGCCGGAAAGGTTTTTACAGGCAGAGAGAGAATGGAAAAAAGGACATTATTAGCCAAGAATGCGTTATTTTAGACAAGTTTGCCCTCCTCAGGGGAATGGAAAATGTCTATCAGTAGATTTCCTAGTGCTGACCAGGAAATTCCAGGTTGGCGGGTTAAAGGTTACTTCGGGGGGGGGGGGGGCGGGGAGGCAGTTGAGAGAATAGAACTGCAGTTAGGTTAGGTATTAAGTCCTGGTGTGCTGACCTGGGGCTCTTCACATAAATGACGCCATTTGGGGCCTGTGGTTTTCTTTTTAACAAGGTGCGTGTAGCTGCTGGAGAGTTCGTGCCACCAGGGTCTCCTGTGCCCTGTCCTCCCTCAGAGCTGGGACTCTGACCATCCATTCTTCGTTCAGCCTGCGGTGTACCTGGGCCTGGGGGATACAGGACTTGTCCTGGTCACTGCTCAGCCAAGGAGGCTCCTTTCCAGCTTTGCTGCCCCCGAGCCAGCTTCGCGTGTTCCCGGGAAGGAAAGGGGCAGTTCCCAGGAACCAGCCTGTTCCAGCTCGAGTTCCTGGGAAGCAGGCTCTGAGAGGAGTTTAAGCGCAAGGAGATTGATTAGGTGACTATCCTTGGGGTGGACAGCAGCGGCAGGGAGGGAAGAAAGCGGCAAGGGGCCCAGCCTTTCCCTGGGCCCCTCCCTGCCTCTCTGGACAGTGGCTGCAGCAGATGCAGAGGGGAGTCCCATCCACCGGTCAGCGGGCACAGCTGTGGGAAAGGGGTGCGGCGTGGGCGAGGCCAGCGCCTCCTCTGACCAGGCCTCACTGCTCTGAACTGTCCGGGCTCTCCCTGGGTCCCCTGCACTCTCGTCCCAGCCTCTCACCTCCTCCAAGCGAACCCTTCTTTCGTCTGCTCCGCTCATGACTTAGCGAGGAATCGACATCCTGAGCTTCCAAAGCAGCAGAGGTGAGAGCAGGAAGCTGACTGCAGAAGGAGGTGCGCGGGGGCCAGATCACGGGTCGTCTGTTCTTTGCCTTGCAGACACCCCTCATCTCAGCACTGCATGCCCAGGAGTGACTGTCCAAATCCCGGAGGAGGAGGAAAGGCTCCCAAGTTACACCTGCATTTGCAGAAGGCCCAAGGGCATCATTCAAAGGACTGGTTAGGGCTGGAAAGAGTCTCTTAAAGGATGAAGCCAGATTCAAATCCAGGCCCTCCACTGACTTGGAGAGCCCAGAGCGAAAACAAACACACACAAAAACAACCAAGCAGGTAATCTCAGTGCTGATAATCTAAGTCAGCAGGAGAAGAATCAGTGGAATACCAAATATTTTCCTAGAGGATGAGGTGACTCCCCCACGTTAGGTTACCGTCCTCCGGCTTTTCATTTAAAAATTTTCCCTGGGGCACCAAGGAGAAAATATCATTTTCAAAATATTCACAAAATCTGGTGTGATGTAGTAAGTAGATTTCAAAACTCTGTCTTTGTTTTATAAGTGCAAGAAACACAAAACTTGGGGCGCCTGGGTGGCGCAGTCGGTTAAGCGTCCGACTTCAGCCAGGTCACGATCTCGCGGTCCGTGAGTTCGAGCCCCGCGTCGGGCTCTGGGCTGATGGCTCAGAGCCTGGAGCCTGTTTCGGATTCTGTGTCTCCCTCTCTCTCTGCCCCTCCCCCGTTCATGCTCTGTCTCTCTCTGTCCCAAAAATAAATAAATGTTGAAAAAAAAAAAATTTTTTAAAAAATAAAAAAAGAAACACAAAACTTAATCTAATGTTAAAAAGACAGGGGACCAAAATGGCGTCACTTAGGTTAAGAGCCTCAAGTGAGTAAACCAAGACTTAGTACCTAATATCCAACTGCATTTTCAAATCTCCAGAAATGTAACCTTTAACCCTTTCAAACGTGGCGAGTTTCTCAGTCAGCGCTAGGAAATTTACTGAACAGACCCCATCCATCCCTTGTAGAAGGGTGACCTTGCCAAAAACAATGGATTCTTTGCTAATAATTTCCTTTTTCTACCCCCTGTCTTGAAACGCCTTTCCTTTCCTGGAGCCTTTCGGAGCCCCCCTCTACTTGCCGGAGGGGATACTGCCTGAGACATGAATCGATTCAGAAAGCCAACTAGATGTTTGAATTTTACTCCGTTGAATTTTTGTTATGTAACTCTAGACAGGTACTGATTGTGCTTTTCCCAGGGCTTATGACTTTGGAACAACTGATCTGAATGTTGCCAACTCACAGAGCACCTGGATGGGGAAGGAGGAGGCTGGGGGCCCAGGCCTGCTCCTGCTTCTGTCAGGTGTGTTACCTCAACTCACACCCTCTACCTGAGCCTCAGGTTTTTCACCTCTAAAAGACAGGGATTCCAGCTCTAAAGTTGTAAATTAAGATATCACAATAACGGGGCGATGGGTGTCTCAGTCGGCTGAACATCCAACTCGTGATTTCTGCTCAGGTCTTGATCTCAATGGTTCGTGGGTTCAAGTCCCGCATCGGGCTCTGCACTGACAGTGCAGAACCTGCTTGGGATTCTCTCTCTCCCTCTCTTTCTGTCCCTCCCCTGCTCTCTCTCTCAAAAATAAATAGATAGATAGATAGATAGATAGATAGATAAATAAATAAATAAAAATAAACCCAAAGGGTGCCTGGGTGGCTTAGTCGGTTAAGTGGCCGACTTTGGCTCAGATCATGATCTCACGGTTTGTGGGTTTGAGCCCCACATGGAGCTCTGTGTTGACCGGGTGGAGCCTGCTCGGGATTCTGTCTCCCTCTGCTCTGTGCTGACAGCTCAGAGCCTGAAGCCTGCTTCGGAGTCTGTGTCTTCCTCTCTCTCTGCTCCTCCCCCTCTGTCTCTGTCTTTCTCAAAAATGAATAAATCTTAAAAAAATTTTTTTAATAAGTAAACTTTTAAAAAATATATATCACAATACCGAAAGAAGAACAAAGTTGGAAGAATCACACTACATGATTTCAAGATTGACTATAAAGCTGGCGTAATCAAGACATTACGGAAGTTGGGAAAGAAGCAACACATAGATTAGCTGCAGAAAATGTAAAGAGTCTAAAAATAGGCCCTTCGATTTTTGACAAAGACGTCAAGATAATTTAATGGAGAAAAAGACAGTCTTTTCAACACATGGTGCTGGAGAAATTTGAAATTCATATGCCACAGAAAATTGTTCTTTTCCTTTCTCACTGTACAGGCTTCAGTGGTTTCCAGGGGCTGGGAGGCAGGGGTGGGCAGAAGCTGGCCACAAAGGGACACAAGGAATTTGGGGGGATGATGAAACGTCTATATCCTGCTTGTAAGGGTAGTTCCATGGCTGTATAAATTGGTTAAACCTCATACACCTGGGGCGCCTGGCCATTCAGTCAGTTAAGTGTCCAACTCCTGATCTCAGCTCAGGTCACCATCTCATAGTTTGTGAGTTCGAGCCCCACGTCAGGCTCTGCACTGACAGCGTGGAGCCTGCTTGGGATTCTCTCTCTCTCCCTCTCTCTCTTTTTCTCTCTCCCCCTCCCTCTTTCTCTGCCCCTCCCCCAATTATGCTACCCCCCCCAAAATAAATAAACATAAAAAAAAAAACCTCACACAACTGTACACTCAGTAAGAGTGAATTTTGCTATATTTAAATTACATTTCAGGGGCGCCCGGGTGGCTTGGTCGGTTTAAGCGTCTGACTTCAGCTCAGGTCGTGATCTCACGACTCGTGAGCTCAAGCCCCACGTCGGGCTCTGTGCTGACAGCTCAGAGCCTGAAGCCTGCTTCGGATTCTGTGTCTCCCTCCCCTGCTTGCCCTCTATCTCTCAAAAATAAATAAATATTACAAACATTTTTTAAATAATATATTACATTTCAGTTAAATTGAAAAGACCTACAATATACATAACAATTTTTTTTAAAAGGCTCTATCGTTTGTACCTGCCGTGTGTGTATATGGAGGAGAGAGAGAACAAGCGTGTGGTGTGCGTAGGCCCAGTTATTGCTAGAGGTGAGGATTATAAGCTTTAACTAACATTAGAAATGTTCGGTGTTCAAATTTTCTTTTTTTTAATTTTTTTAATGTTTATTCATTTTAGAGAGAGAGAGAGAGACAGAGCATGAGTGAGGGAGGAACAGAGAGAGAGGAAGACACAGAATCTGAAGCAGGTTCCAGGCTCTGAGCTGTCAACACAGAGCCCGACACGGGGCCTGAACCCAGGAACCACGAGATCACGACCTGAGCCGAAGTCCGATGCTTAACCGACCTAGTTACCCAGGCGCACCCAGTGTTCAAATTTCTAGGAGCTGATCACCAGCTCTGACGTTCAGCCCTTCTCTCATCGGGGCTTCTCTAATATGCCCAGGCTGTCGTCCGTCCCTGTCCCACTTACCCAGCCCCTGATGACCGGGCACCCCTGACCCCAGGCCTCCCAAGAGGGTTCAAAGCCCAGGATCCAGCCTTGGAGGGTCTCTTTGGGTCCAATGGCTGGGCCTTGCTGGCCTCTTGTGGCCAGAAGCAGAATTATCACATCATGACACATTAAAAATGACAAATCTGGGAGTGGGCTCAATCTTGAAGTAGCTGGGGGCAGAGAACCAGCTTGCTCACCCACTTTCCTGGGGGTATAACTTAGAGCGACCTTTTCAGCAATACATGTCAACATGTAGAATGCACGGAGCTCTGACCCATTGACCCCAGCTCTGGAAATCACAGATGATACCCTCTTGCCAAAATGTGTTTCCTCTAGTTCTAAGTACAAGGGATAAGAGGAACATTCTCATCCTCGTGTTACATGAAACCACAGGAAGGTAATCAGCCGAATCCAAAATGTGGGGCCATCTGTAGGACAACAGATCCTGTCCCTGCAAAAAATGGCCTGGCATAAAAACTTGGAGCGGGGAGACTGTTCTGATAAAAAAGAGATTTCCAAGATCAGAGGTTATATAATATAGCCAATATAATCCAATGTATTATACATCCAATATAACATAGAGCTGTAGTTTGGATCCTGGCTCAAAGGAAACCATGGTAAAAAGACGTCTATGACATAATCATGGGAAACGGATTCCCGGCAGCGGAACAGATGATACAAAGGGATGATTGTTTATTTTGTGAAGGGGGATAATGGCATTAAGGCCATTTGGCTGCCAGGATGGTCAGGGATGTGGGTCAGCACTGGTCTGAGTTCCGTTCAGACCTGAAAGATGGGAGGCAGGGGTGGGGGCAGAGTGGAAGCAAAGGGAAAGTCTTCAAGGTGGGAAAGAGAGAAGAGAGAGATTAGAAGAAGCATGACGGGGCTGGTAGAAGGCAGGTGGTCCCAGGTGAAATGGAAGCAGGTGCAGAGATTGCACAGAACAGGTGCTTGTAGACCACGGTGAGGAAATTGGATTTGATTGGGTATTGGGGTGGAGAGGGTGTCCATGACCCCATTGCCTTTAGGGTTCCTCTGAGCAGTGCTTCCCATTGGTTGAAAGGGGGCAAGGGTGAAAGCGTGGAAACCAGAAGGAAGACTTTTCTCACCACAAGGTCAGAGATGATGGTGCCTGGGACGTTGATGGGGAGGGGGAGGGGGAGTGGTTAGTTCCTAACTGTATTTTGGAGATAGCATCTACGCTGTTCATTGAGGATGTGGGAGACTGAATATACAAACGGGCAGTGGCCAGTCCGCAAATGAGGATCGAACTCTGACCTACCACCCACAGCAACCAGTCCAGGATGTCAGACAACCTCCCCAGTAGCCATTGGCCCCAACTGCCACACTGGATCCATCGATAACTGACAGCTTCCTTCCTGTTTGTCCCCACTTCCAACTTGGAACCAATCAGAGAAAACCGGTGATGCTGCCCTCACCAGTCACATAGTGAGCCTGGCTTTTTCACTTAACACCATGCATACCCTGGGGACATTTCCAGGCCCTGGGATTGAAGGCACTTTGCTACTGGATTCCACTGTATGGCCATCCTACCATCTTTAAAACAGCATTTCCCAGTTGATGGGTATCTAGAATGTCCCACTTTGTGGCTTTTCTCTTCCCATCACATTTTTTACTCCCAGATTTATTTCTTCTGTCTAGACCTCTCCCCTGAGTTCCAGAAGGTTAGGGTCAACTATTCCCGTGATGGGAAAACCCAAAGCAGGTCAGGGAACCACTCCCTTCCAAGGCCTTCCCACCTCGGTGGGCGGTCCTTTGTTTCTCTTTTCATGCTCTCTCCATGGGAGTGAGCGAGACCACCCAGACCCGGGCAGGCAGAGGCTATTCGGTGCTTCCACAACAAGGAGGTCGGCCACTGTCACTTGTTTGATGGACTGGAAGGCAGGCAGGAGGGTAGGAGAGCTCGACAGTGACGGGAGGAAAGTCTCCGGTGGCCTGATTGGAGGCTGTCGCCCTGGAGAAGTTGGACATATCTCCCAGGTGTGTTGTAGAACTCTGTAATGTTGGAGGAAGGGGACTTGTAGACCCTCTCCCCAGCAAAACAGCAATTCATCTGATGACAATATTCAAAACCAATCATTCAAAGCCTCTGGAAATGCTTGTAAGGGCATATGGCAAATAGAAAAACTTTCATTCAAGAAAATCTAAATCTCTGTAAAAGCCACGCCCCCTGGCTCATCCACCTTTGCTGGTGCAGGCCAGCCCTGCTGGTGCAGGGCTGGTGCAGCCAGGGAAAGAGGCTCCCTCTCCCCCCCACCCCACCCCGTTCAGTCCAGGGCTCCAGATTCACTCTCCAACCCAACCGCACCACAGAAACTCTGGTCCAGGCCATGTGACTGGCCTGGAGTCCCCAGTCCCTGCTCCGCCCAGCCCTCACTCTGGGGCACAGCTGAGAACACTGGGGCCCCAGTCGCCCCCATCCCAGCTCACTCTGCACTCACAGCAGTGGAAGCCACGAAGACCAGGCCAGCCACCCCACCCTGCCCTGCTGCTCACTCATAGGGCAAGAGCATCACTCCCAGAAAATCTGGTCCCCACCCGGCTCAGGTGAAGTGGCCCAGCGTCCTGCCCAGAGGAAGTGGCAGGCTCCAGGAGGAGGAGCTGAGCAGCTATGCTGAGAAGACTGGTGTCGTGTAGAGTTGAAAACTCCAAGCCTGGAGGGAGATCTGGCAGATTCCCACGGCCTTCCCGGGATGGCAGACAGCTCTGGGAATCAGGAAGACTGTACCCACTCCAAGGCATTCAGAACAGCACTCAGGGTAAACTCCAAGGCATTCCCCATGCTGCACCCAGCTCTCACTGAAACACGTGGATGCCTCAATGGCACAAGGAACTTTCCAGAACTTCGGACCCACACGTACTGGACAGTAGCTACTATTCCTCAGTGGTGGCTCCAAGCAAGCCATAGGGGTTGAAATGCTATCCAAGTCAACTCTGGCCATCTGAAAGACGGTGTGCAAGCCCAGGGCTCCACCCCATTGGGAGAGACCATAGAAAGAACTCTGAGCTACTAGTTTCCGGCCGAACAGAAGGCAGAAACAAACTCTCTGAACTGTGATAGTAGCTTCTAGGCCACACGTACAACAGTAGCAGGTAAAAATCTAACTGACCTAGGGCCTTACAGAACCTTTGACCCATCGGTCGCTTAGGCTGAGCCAGAGACGTCCCCAGGTAAGCAGGTTAAAAAGCGAAAATAAGGGGCGCCTGGGTGGCTCAGAAAGATAAGCCTCTGACTTCTGCTCAGGTCATGATCTCGCAGTTCACGGGTTTGAGCCCCGTGTCGGGCTCTGTGCTGACAGCTCAGAACCTGGAGCCTGCTTCCAATTCTATGTGTCCCTCTCTCTCTGCCCCTCCCCTGCTCAAGCTCTGTCTCTCTCTGTCTCTCAAAAATGAATAAACGTTTAAACAAAAACTTTAAGGGGCGCCTGGGTGGCGCAGTCGGTTAAGCGTCCGACTTCAGCCAGGTCACGATCTCGCGGTCCGTGAGTTCGAGCCCCGCGTCAGGCTCTGGGCTGATGGCTCAGAGCCTGGAGCCTGTTTCCGATTCTGTGTCTCCCTCTCTCTCTCTGCCCCTCCCCCGTTCATGCTCTGTCTCTCTCTGTCCCAAAAATAAATAAAACATTGAAAAAAAATTAAAAAAAAAAAAACTTTAAGGCAAAAATGAGAGGAAAAAAATCTGAGTGGGGAGATCAGAAATTGCGTACCGAGAGTTGAGGGATGCAGGGGTGGGACTGACTTCTCAGAATTGGTTCAACCAAGTCACCGAACAAATACACAAATTACCAAGCCAACAACAATAACATCTCCCGAGGCAGGAGCAGAGAGGACCAGTATCCAAAGTTACTACAATATATTACTTAAAATGTCTAGTTTTCGAGAAAAATTGTGAGACATGAAAAGAAACCAGACAGCATGACCTATACACAGGCTTCACTGGAAAATTCTACTAAACATTGACAGACAAATTAACATCAATTCTTCTCAAACTCTTCCAAAAAATAGAAAAGGAGGGAACATTTACTAACTCATTTTATGAGACTAGCATTATCTTACCACAAAGCTAGAGAACCAAAAGGAGAGAAAACCCTACAAAAAAAATATTCCTAATATACAATTCTCAAAAAAAAGAGAATACTAGCAAACCGTGTCTGACAGAAAATTAAAAGAATTGTATACCATGACCAAGTGGAATTTAAAATAATTTTTTTTATTTGAGAGAGAGAGAGAGAGAGAGAGAAAGAGAGCGTGCTCACGTAGGGGAGGGGCAGAGAGAGAAAGAGAGAGAGAGGGAGAGAATCCCAAGCAGGCTACACATCCAGCTTGGAGCCCAACTCAGGGTTTGATCCTACAATCGTGAGATCATGGCCTGAGCCCAAATCAAGAGTTGCATGCTTAACTGACTGAGTTACCTATGTGCCCCTGATCAGTTTTCTTATGTTGCATTCCAGGGATAAATTCCATTTGGTCAGGGCTCCTGGGTGACCCTATGAGGAGCTTGCTTAAGATACTCTCTCTCCCCCTCTGCCCCTCTCCTCCCCTTGTGCACACATTCTCTCTCTTTCTCTTTCTCTCTCTCTCTCTCTCTCTCTCTCTCTCTCTCTCTCAGCAAGAAAGAAATAAAGGAAGAAAGGAAGAAAGATAACTGATCAATGTAATATACTATGTTAATAGAATAAAGAACAGAAACCACGTGATCATCCTATAGCTGCAGAAATGCTTTTAACAAAACCTAACCACCTTTCGTGATAAAACTCAACCGCTAGGAATAGAAGGAAATTTCACCCACATGATAAAGAGCATCTACAAAAAACTCATGAGCTAACCTCATACTTAATGGTGGAAGACGTAACGTTTTCCCTCCAGGATCAGGAATAAGACAAAGATGTCTGCTCTTGCCACTTTTCTTCAACACTCTGCTAAAGGTTTTAGCTGGGACAACTGGCCAGAGACGTGTGCCGAGGTAAAAGAAATAAGAGGCCTCCATATTAGAAAGGAAGGAGTAAACCCTATTTGCAGATAATGTGCTAGTGTATACAGAAAATTTTAAGGAATCCGCTGAAACAAAACTATTTGTTTTGGTAATACCAGAACAATATATGAAAATCAAGAGTTTTTATATGCTAGCAATGAGTAACCTGAAATGAAACTAACAAAAAATTCATTTATGCTTGCATCAAAAAGAATAAAATACTAAGGAATGAGTTTAACCAACGAACTACAAGGCCTATATATGGAAAACTGTTGAGCAGTGCTAAAAGAAAATGAAGACCTTTGTACTGAATCATCATCTTCATACAGCTTTATACAGTTGAAGTCCATCAATACAACATTCTAATTATTTTTATGCCATTGTCTTTCGAGTCAAACAGAAGAAGAGTTACCAGAGCAATACACTCAGCCTATCTCTGTATTTACCTACGTTGTAGCTTTACAAGTGCTCTTTATTTCTTCATGTGGTTTTGAGTTACTGTCCTCCATGGCTTCATTTCAGCCTGATGGCCTCTAGTATTTTCTGAACAGATTTCTATGATTTCTGTCTCTTCATTGAGATTCTCTTTGGTGAGACACAGTCATCATACCCATCTCAATTCTTCAAGTATGGTTTCTTTTGGTTTTTTGAATTTATTTGTAATAGATGCTTTCAAATCTTTTTCACTAAACCTACCCTCTGGGTCCCTTCAAAGGCAATAACTCTTCCCCCTGTTTGGGGGCCATACTTTCCCGTTTCTTTGTGTGTCTCACAGTTTTTTGTGGACTCTCAGGAATATGCCAGGAGCATTTCAAAGCTTCTTATGGACATCTCATCCCCCAGACATTCCTTTCAAGGATTTGTTTTTTGTGTGTTTTAGTTTTGGTTTTGCTTAGTCCCTTATTCGCCCTAACTGGTAACCTCAAGGCAGTTGCAATACAATACAATACAATTGCCAATGATTGTTTTGGCCAAATGTCTTGGGGATGAGCTGGCAAACCCTTGGATCAAATAAAGACAAGCTCTGAAAGGGAGTTTTTCAGCAAAGTATCAGGCAGGTCAAATAGTGACCATTCTCTGGGGATGGGGCTTCTGGGGGAGCTCCAAGCCCTTTCTGCCCGCCTCCAGTGACCACTAGGCTGTTTGTTTTTACATCTATCACAGTTGTAAGGCTGCTGATTTTCAAGGCTACCATGGATCTTGGATAGAGAGATGAGATTAGGGAAAATTAAAAGGCCACAAATCTCACTGCTGTCGCTGAGACGCGGCTGTTTTGTTTGAACAAAAGCTTCTTAGATGGTTGCGAGCCTTTTGTTGTTAATTTCCAGAGTTCCGAAAAGGTTGATTTCGATCATTTTTTTTTAAATTTTTTTTTCAACGTTTATTTATTTTTGGGACAGAGAGAGGCAGAGCATGAATGGGGGAGGGGCAGAGAGAGAGGGAGACACAGAATCGGAAACAGGCTCCAGGCTCCGAGCCATCAGCCCAGAGCCCGACGCGGGGCTCGAACTCACGGACCGCGAGATCCTGACCTGGCTGAAGTCGGATGCTTAACTGACTGCGCCACCCAGGCGCCCCTGATTTCGATCATTTTTGCCAGTGTTCTCTTTGCCTTCATGGAGGAATGGTTTTCAGAGATTCTTGCTCCACAATTCTGGAAGGGCTTCCTTCCCACCCATTCAATCCCCACAGCATTCTCCAGAGGTGAATTATTCTAGCCCTTGTTATTGTTGAGGAAACATGCTCGGAGAGGTTACGTGGCTCACCTGATGAGGCGCAGCTCATGAGAATCGGAACCAGGATCCGAATCTCGGTATGCCTGTGCGATTTCGGTGTGGTGCGTATCCTGACCTCTCTCCCACTGCCTCACCTCATGCAAGGTGCGCTCCAGCACCCTTTCACTCAGCCCTTAGTTCCCTCCTCCGTGCCAGCTGTTTAACCCACGGGTTTATTTAGGAACTCGCCTGTGGGAGGATTGCTCATCTCTGAACGTTGCACATAAGAAGAATACTTGGGGAGTTTTTTGAGCACCGGCAGATGATGGTTCTGTTCTAAGGTTGACAGGAGGGAGGGAAGCAGCGATGACAGAAGCTCAGGAGAGCATCCTTCCTGCTCTGTCTGCCATCAGGAATGTCAGCTCATGTCCTCCCCAGGGGAGCTGGGACACGAGGGTGCGTTTCTGAGTCACACGCAGGTCAAGCTCTTCGGCGCAATCCCAGTCTGCTCCCCAGCAACGCTTGTCCGTGGTTCCCAACGTCTCCCAGATCATAGAGCAGGGAATCAAAATCTGGGCGGGTGGGTAGCAGCCCTGAGCGCCAGCCCATTCTGGCCCGCAGGAATGGAAGCCCAGAGCTGAGTTGTTCAAGGACTAAGTTCTAGCATTCTAGGGAATGGGATCGCACAGTGAACGATACAGACAAAAATCCTCCCTCAGTGGAGGATTATGTTCTGGTCAGGAGGGGGCGTTTTGTGGTCCATCGGAAAGTGATAAGTACTATTAGAGACAGAGAGCAAGGAGAGGGATGGGGAATAGAAGAAAGTAGGGAGGTGACCATTTTTAAGAGGGTTATCCAGTTCATACCCCATCTCTTCTGACCGGAAATTCACACGGTGGTGAGGAAGCTTTGACAGTGTGCTCATGCCCTTGGAATTCACCGTCCTTATCATGTGCCCTATTGCCTAGAGAGATGGCAGAATGGCTTACTGAAGGTTTAGTTGTGGCACCAGCTAAGAGACCACACCCTGTGGGGTTGGGTTGTCATTCCACAGTAGGCAATACATGCCTGCAAACTGGGAGCGGAGGTGGTAGGGTCTTCTTGCATGTGACAAAGAATAATCCACTGAAAATGTTTTGTTTCCATCCACACACCCCTGGGCTCCCTGGATTTTGAGGTTCTAGTACCCAAAGGACCCCTACTACTCCAGGGAACAGACTCATGGTTCAGGTAGATTGGAAACTGAGTCGACCCTCTGGCCATTTGGAAATCCTCACTTGCTGAACCGATAGAAGTTACTATCCTGGATGAAGTGATAGATTCCGACGAACGAGGGGAAACCGGGTGGCTTTTCCAAATGAAGCCAAGAACTGTGTCGAGAACCCAGGAGATTTCTTCAGGCACCTCTTTATGTGGCTTTGTTCAAAAATAATGGTCCATAGGAAACTGTGCCAACTGATAGATACACCACTAAAGACGTTGCTCCTGTGTTACATCTTGACTTCTGGTGATTGGCGATCGGCCATATGGGCATTCACATACGTATATTTATACATTTACATATGTCCATGCCCATGTAGCCAACCAGCGAAATCAAGACATAGGGCAGCTCCAGCACTCCAGCTGGTTCCCCTCATGTCCCCTCCGAACCAATCCCCCGCCAGAGGTAACCACTACTCTGCCTATTTTTGACTTCATATAAATAGACTCATAGAGTATATATCCTTTTTTTTTTTTAATGTTTATTTTTGAGAGAGAGAGAAAGACAGAATGCGAGCAGGGGAGGGGCAAAGAGAAGAGGGAGACACAGAATCCAAAGCAGGCTCCAGGCTCTGGGCTGTCAGCACTGAGTTTGACGTGGGGCTCGAACTGACAAACCGTGAGATCGTGACCTGAACCGAAGTTGAACGCTTAAATGATTGAGCCACCCAGGTGCCCCCTTTTTTTTAAGTTTATTTGTTCTCAGAGACAAAGCACAAGCAGGGGAGGGGGAGAGAGAGAGAGAGAGAGAGAGAGAGAGAGAGAGAGAGAAAATCCCAAGCAGGCTCCATACTGTCAGCATGAAGCCTGATGTGGGCTCAATCCTATGAACCATGAGATCGTAACCTAAGCCGGAATCAAGAGTCGGACGCTTAACTGACTGAGCCACACAGGGCCTCATATATTCCTTTGCATCTGGCTTTTTAAACTCAGTATTGTATCTGTGAGATTCACTCATCTGCGTATGGCCTTTTAATTGGTCTGTAGTATTCTTCTGTATGAATGTACCACCATTTGCTTACTCATTCTGCTGTAGATGAATGTTTGGGTTATCTCTAGTTTGCGATTATGACGAGTAAAGCAGCTGTGAGCGTTCCTATACCTGTCTTTTGGGGAAAATATGCATTAGTTACCACTGAGTACATACACCTAGAAGTGAACTGTCTGAGTCACAGGGAATATGTATGTTTAACTTTAGTAAATACCGTCAAACGGTTTTCCAAGGTGATTCTAACAATTCATTTTTTAAAAAAGATTTTATATTGAAGTGATCTCTACAGTCAACGTGGGGCTCGAACTTACAACCCCAAGATCAAGAGTCACTGCTCTGCCGCCTGAGCCAGCCAGGGGCGCTGAGTCTAGCCATTTAAGACTTTTCCTCACAGTGTTATGAGAGTTCCAGTTGCTCTGCAATTATTGTCTACACTTTGCGTTGTCAACCATTTTAATTTTAGCCAACACGTTATGTCAAAAGTTCAGAACAAAAAAAGAGAATCGGGGCGCCTGGGTGGCTCAGGGTGGGTTAAGCGTCCAACTTCGGCTCAGGTCGTGATCTTGGGGTTTGTGAGTTCTAGCACGTCGGGCTCTGTGCTGACAGCTCAGAGCCTGGAGCCTGCCTCGGATCCTGGGTCTCCCTCTCTCTCTGCCCCTCCCCTGCTCGCATTCTGTCTCTCTCCCTCAAAAATAAATAAACTTAAAAAAAGAAAATCAGCGAATTGCTGAAGTAATAGTTAGAAGTTTATGGTGCACCCACCAAAAAGACAGTTTGCAAACGAGGAGCACTCACACCAAAACACAGAATGAGGCTCGGAGGTATATCATCATAGAGCAGCTTCTAGAGTGTGGAGCGTGGAAGCAATGACTATTTGCTCTTTAGTGATTGGGTACAGTATTAGAATCTTCTAAACTAAAAGGAAATTTGCTGGTGGTCGCCTCACATCAACTTTGGGGAACTACTTTGGTTTCACTTGTGATTTTCAGAGGCACAAGCAAGGTCAAGTTAGCTTTTGCTAGTCTTGCAAAATAAGCTAAATTAAGCTTTGCTTGTATGACGACACTGGCGTTGTCAACTCAGAATTTTCGAGTCTGGTCTCCATTTGTATTTGATTTTAACAGGTGGATGCTTGTAGTATCTCATTTGCTCTTAATTTGCATTTTCTTGATGAGTATTAATGATGATCACCTTCTCAGGTGCTCATTAGCCGTTTTGATATTTTCTGAAGTACCATGCTCAAGTACCCAAAAATGAGTTGGTATTTTCCTCATTGATTTGTAGAAATTCTTCTAACGTTCTGGAAAGAAGTCCTTTGTCAACAATGTGTACAACAGGGCTGAGCTCGCCGTTGCCCTTGGCTGTGGAGCCGTGTTTTGGCACCAAGGGCGCAGCATCCGTGATGAACGTAATTCAGATTGTTTGTGACCACTGGGTACATACACTTGTACCCGTGGGATTTGTCCTTGGATGTTATCTAGACAAAAAGAATGATGAAAAACGAACTGCCTTCCAGAACAAGAGTGTGTTGCTTAAAAGGGAATTGAGACCCAGTGAAGAAGTCACCTGGAAATAAAGGCTGTGACTGAAATAAAGAATGTTCACCTTAAAAAAATTAGGAAATAAAAACACACTATTTTCAAAACGTATTTCAAGTGTATGTATTGAAAGCTTATGTACCCCACTCATTCTGAGGCTTGCCTTCTTGACCTGTCTTGACGAGAAGTTGTTTTTAAAGTTTATTTGTTTGTTTCTTTATTTTTGAGAGCGAGAGAGACAGAGCATGAGTGGGACAGGGGCAGAGAGAGAGGGAGACCCAGAATCCAAAGCAGGCTCCAGGCTCCAAGCTGACAGCACAGAGCCAGACACGGGGCTGGAACTCACAGACGGCGAGATCATGACCTGAGCTGAAGTTGGCTGCTTAACCGACTGAGCAGCCAGGTGCCCCATAAAGTTTATTTTTGAGAGAGAGAGAAAGAGAGCACGAGTGAGCTGGGGAGGCGCAGAGAGACAGAGAGAGAGAGAGAGAGAGAGAGAGAGAGAGAGACAGAAACCCAAGCAGGGTGGCTTGATCTCAATAACGTGAGATCACCACCTGAGCCGAAACCAAGAGTCGGGCACTTAACTGACGGAGCCCCCCAGGCGCCCTGAGCAGTTGCTCTCCGTTTTGATGAAGATTAACGTTTTATTTTGTGGTGAGTACTTTTTAAAGTACTTATTTGGGAGACTTCATTTACTCCAGAGCCATGAAGGCATTCTCCTAAGTTTTCTTCCAGAAACTTGACTGTTTTACCTTTCACGAGTACGTCCACAATCCATCTCAAACTAGTTTTTGAGTTCGGTGGGAGGTAGGAGAGCCAGCACCTTTAAAGGAAAGGACCATTGTTTCCTCAAGGATTTGCAACGCATTCTTGACTCTGGGCTAAAAATTAGCTTCCCTGCGCACAGATTGAATTGTGCCATTCTCCTGCCTAAGTGTTTTCAATGGCAACCCATTGTTTAGATAATGTCCAGGCTCTTGCTTAATGTATCTTAACAACACCCCGCTCGATTTGGCCACTTCCAGTTTCACAAGCCCAATCTTGTGTCCATCACCCCACTCTAAACTTAAAGACACGCTGAGCAGAGCGTTCCCTTGGACACACTCTCACCTCTGAACCTTTGCCATACAGAATGCTTCCGTAGGTTACACTACTATTCAAACTTCAGGTCTTACCTCCTCCAGGAAGCCTTCTCTGACTGCACATTCCCTGTCCCTTAACTCTAGGTTGAGTGACCTCATCATGTGCTCTCTTGTACTCCGGCTTGTAATTGTGTTCCGGGGTTAACTTCTCTGAGGGGAGGGAGGCCCATTTAGTTTACATGGAAGGTGTCTCGTAAATATGATTGAATCCGCCACGGATCCAGAAAGCGGGCGCCTCAGGGAAAGAACGGGGTTACAATTCTCAGATTGAACACTTGGCGAATAGGTTAACACTTCTGAGCCTCAGTTTTCAAATCTGTAAAGTGGGGACGCAATAGTCTCTATGTAGGCCTGCCAGAAGCATCAAATAAGATGCTGCACAGAAATCCTTAGCGCAAGGACAGGCACACAGCGGACACTTTTAATATTAATAAAACCATAGGGACTCACTTTTCCCTTGCGCATGCGCCGTCCTCCGTACGCCAGCTACCCTGCCCGGCGCGCCCCTGCGCGTCCCCACGCGTGCGCGTGTTCGACCGGAACCCCAGCCCTGGCCGGAGATGAAGGGGCGGGACCTTCGCAATACGCCTGCGCCCTGAGAGGCCGTGCGCCGAGGAGGCGGGGCCGCGCCGGCGCGCAGGGCGTCCCGGCTCCTGAGCATAAACAAGAGCGGGCACGGGATGAGGCGGCGGTTGATCCCCGGGCAGCCAGCTGCGGCCAGCGAGGCGGCGAGCGGGGCCAGGCGCCGACCCTGAGCGCACCCGACTCGCCCTCCCGCGCGCGAGCCCTCGGCCGGGGCCACCCTCCCGCTCGCCCGCCGCGCGCCCACCATGAACCTGGCGAGTCAGAGCGGCGAGGCCGGCGCCGGCCAGCTGCTCTTCGCCAACTTCAACCAGGACAACACGTAAGGCCGGGCGGGGGTTGGGGCCCGAGGCCTGGGGCCGGGAGGGGGTCCGGGCCCGAGAGCCGGGGCTGGGGTGGGCGGGAGCCTGAGGCCGGGTTCAGGGCCGGAGATTCGGCCTGGAGGTTCGGGGTGGAGGCCAGGGCGGGCGGGGGCGTCCCCGGGGGCGGGCCTGGAGCGTGGAGGGAGGGGCGCTGCCCTCGGGGACCCTCCCGGCTCTGCGCTGGAGCTGCGATCCCTGGGCGGGGAAAGTGATGGAGATAAGGAGGCTTTTCACCCACCGACGGATAGGTTGCTTTACCTACCTTTTGGGACCTCCCTTCTCACAAAGTTGGGGCAGAACTTTGTGCCTTGACTTGTTGTCCCAGCCGCTTCTGGAGCAGTGAGCGTGGGTTTCTTCCTCTTATCCCACCTGCCCTTCTCCCTCGGCCCTCTTCCCCCACTCTTTCCCCTCTTCAGGTCCTTCTTGTCTCTTCAGGCCCTTCTCCTTGTCTCTGCATTATCTTAGTGCCCTTTTCCTTTCTTTCCCTTTCTTCTTGTCTCGTTGTTCTTTTTTTAGGTAACTTCGATGTCCTGCCTGAGCAAGAAACAAACTTAGCCTTAATCCTGGCCTCTGATCTGGGGAGAAACTAAGTCAAGGGGGATGTGGCAGAGAAATACCTGAGGAGTCTTGGTGCTTCAGGGAATGGGCCCATCCTTAGGGAGAGAGAGGCCCACTGATGCCAACCCATGGATTTGGAACGCTGTTTGTCCAAACGCCTATGGGTTTGAAGCTGATTCTTCAGAGGCTGTCTTGGTGACCTGTGAGGATAGTTACTAGATGAAGTTTCTGGAGAAGGAAGGAGCTGTGGAAGGGAGGAGAGCCATCTTGGGAAGTGAGTAAGAGGAAGTGATGTAAGTGAGGAGGAATGGGTCATTGGCTTCATAGTAAGTAGTTGGTCGAGTTGTTACTGGCGGAATGGAGTCAGCAAAGTAGAAAATGAGATTTTTTTTTTTTTTTTTTTAAATGAAGAGTTCATTGTAGAATGGCAAGCAGGCATCAAGTCCGTGGCATGCAGCGGGTACTCGGTAGCGCCTCCCCAGAATTGTGAGGTTAGTGCCGGGTGGCCCGGCAGTGGGACTGCGCTGAGGTTAGAAGGAAGCAGATCCCCTTTTCCCAAGTGCAAATGAGGAAACTGAAGTTCACAAAGGCTCAGAGCTGTGCCTGGGTCCTAGAGTTGGTTAATGTGGAGTGTGGGCAGGCCCGAGTCTCTTCCACTGCCCTTCCCACTCTGCCACTGTCTTCTCTACCTAGAAAGTAGGATTTTGAGGATGGTGAATTTAGGCATCATACTGTAGCAGTCTTTAAAGATTAAAACTACCAAACGCTTAGTGTTCCACGTGAGTAAAAACCAGCACAGCAAAAGCATTTTGAATAACCTGTTGCCAGTGGTTGTGATCGGGATAGACTTATGTTATGTGAACCCAGGAAGCGAATAGAACATTTCAACAGATTAGTTTTTAAGCCCTTAGTGTTTTTTGTTTTTGTTTTTAAATTTTTTTTTAACGTTTTTATTTTTGAGACAGAGACAGATCGCAAGCGGGGGAGGAGCAGAGAGAGAGGGAGACACAGAATCCAAAGCAGGCTCCAGGCTCTGAGCTGTCAGCACAGAGCCCGACGCGGGGCTCGAACTCACAGACTGTGAGATCATGACCCGAGCCGAAGTCGGACGCTCAACCGACTGAGCCACCCAGGTGCCCCAAGCCCTTAGTGTTTTGAGATCGGTTAAGAAACGGTAGCTTTCTGGGTTTTTATGTCTTGTGTAAGTTAGAGAATTTCCAAAACGTTTTCTACCATTTTTTTTTCCAGCTTTTCACTATTCATCATTTATGTTGAAAGGAAATCAAATATGAGAACATATTCTCTTTGGCTGTTATTTCAAATGGGCTTTCAAACTACATACACAGTAGAAAATGTCGGTCTGGCCTGAAGTTAGACCTTTTCACACTTGAAAGTCACGTGCTTCCTCACTCCTCAGTGAGTCTGGAAGTTCAGGAGGTTTCTGTGTCATAATTTGGATTTGCCAGAAACCTTGATATACTATGAATGTAAACTGTTAAGAAATAGTAGGATAGGATTATAGTAAATTATTAAGAAATGGGAAGATAGGATTTAATCATTGATTAAAATGACTAATTTGTCTTGAAGAAATAGACATGTTTATGAGGAAAGGCTATACAGTTTACCCCTTTGTCTCCTTTACCCGTCTCCAGAATTTAATAGAAGAACACAGTTTTTCACAAGACAAAGGTTGTCGGTCTAGGATCCACATTCACTGTGTTCAGGGAGAAAATCTGGAAGCAATTTCACTTAATAGAATACATGTATGTTACACAATAATGCTTAACAAAAGAATATTCCCTGTACACCAAACTGTCTGTCCTGCTTTTTGTACTAGTAATATGGTTTCAAATATTGTGTTAATTTTCCTAGGATTCTCATCCTAAAAGTATGAAGAAGTGCTTTTTTTTTGTTTTTGTTTTGTTTTTTTACTATTTGTTTATTTTTTAGTTAGAGCAGTGAAAGAGGCACTGAGAACAGTTGTTTTCAGTCATCTCGCTATTAACTGGTTAGTTCCAATGCTGGTTTCTGAAAGTAACCGTTTGAACGGTTTACTTTGGAGGAATTTTTGGCTTTTGAAATTGAAGTTAATAAACTAGTAAGAGTAGCCCTGAAATGGAAATGTCAAGGACTAAATTCCTCCAGTGGATGCCGCTCGTCTAGTGGGAAATCTGTGATTTGGCGATGTCCTTTTTAAACTACACTTCAAAAAGGGGTAGAATAAAGAAAGGGACTTGATTCTCCTGGTCTCCTGTTGACAGGATTGAAGTTGTTAGTGTCCAGAAAATTATAGAGATGCTTGTTTAACTGAGTTTCTTCTACAGTGACAGTTGTTATTCTGGGAAAGTCACTTCTCTTCACTTTTTTCTCATCAGTAAATCGAGAGGCTTGATTGTAGATGGTCTTTAAGGATCCTTCAACCTTAAAGTTTTAGGCCATTCTGTCGGCTGAGTAGAGGGAGTGTTGGAGGAGGGCAGGACAGTCACCCAGGAGGATATTGCCCAACAGCAGTGGCCCGTGGAGAAAAGACCAGTCAGCCATCAGGACTTGGTGTGACCCGTGGGACAGGCATGGTGCAGGGAAGTTCAGGTTACTCCCAAGTCTCTGGTTTGGGTCTAGTGTGAACAGTGATTCCATTATGGGGACTCGGTTTGGGGCAAAAGATGAATTCTGCTCGGCTGCTATTGAGTTGTCAAGGCATCAGGGCTAACCAGCTGGAGGCCTGCGGTGGAAATGCTGGGAGCTGCGGGAAGAGCCTGCTGTGGAGCAGACTTACTAAGTAGGGCCCCAGGGTCTACGAGGTGTCCTCCTTGGGTTCCTTTTTATGCGTGTGGACTGTTGCCACCTAACTCTAATCAAGTAAGATAGTAGGAAGGGAAAGCCTTTCGGGACTAACTACTGGTAAGAGTTTACGAAAGAAAAAGGAGTTAAGAGAAAGATCTGATTGACGCTTTTTTTAGTGGAAATTCACTATCTTTTAGATATTGAGCGCTCAAGTTTCAATTCAGTGATAGACTTGCAGTTAAAGATGGTGCATCACACAGAGGCATTTGTTTTGGCCCCTCCCAAAACCCTGCTGAAATGTCAGTCAACAGATTACCCAAAGATATATATTTAAGCTTATTTATTTACCGTGGGGAGAGGGGGAAGCAAGGAAGGAGTGGAGAGAGCTTCCCAAGCAGGCTGTCCGCACCGGCCTGACAAGGGGCTCCACCTCCGGAACCTTGAGATCATGACCTGAGCCGAGATCAGGAGTTGGCCGGTCGCTCAACCGACTGAGCCTGACTGAGCCACCCAGGCGCCACTCAATATTTTAAAAGACTGAAACCCATAGGATAGGGAGAATGAGGAAGGAGTCACTAGCAACATTCTAGAAGCTAGCAAGTAGTACAGGAAGGTGATCCCGGATTGCTGGTGGAGAAAGCAGAGAGCCAACCTGGCGTAAACTGCAGAATCCCCAAAAGTCTCAGGATTGGCAGCCTAGGGAAGCTCTAGAAGTGGAATAAAGGGGGGTGTGGTGAAAATAAAGAGGATTGGCCCTCAGCATGTCTCACAAGCACTCACTCTCCCATCCTGGCAAAGGACTTAGGCCTCGTCTCAAGACTATATAACAGGGTCTCTGGATTTTGACACCAGGCACAGGTGAAGGCCGGGCTATGGTGTTGAAACGTGGGACTGAGTAAATATAACCTTTTTTCTAGGATAGTAAGCTGGTTTTTTTCCTTCGGCAGTAAAAGATCTCATTGTGTTACCTTAAAAAAAAAAAAAAAAAAAAACTACACAAACATTTATTGGGGGATAAGGTTATTTAATAAGGGAATTTCAAACTTCCTTGTTACTGTGCCTCTCCCATTAATATGTCTGCCATTGTATGGTCAGGCAAATCATGAGAAATTATTAAAAGCAGGATCAGTCCCAAAGAGGGATGTATGAACCTGATCATTGGTGCTACCGCCCTTTAAAAACATCCACTTTTAGGGGGTGCCTGAGTGGCTCAGTCGGTTGGGCGTCTGACTTCGGCTTGGGTCGTGATCTCACCATTCCTGAGTTCGAGCCCCGTGTCAGGCTCTGTGCTGACAGCTCAGAGCCTGGAGCTTGATTCGGATTCTGTGTCTCCCTCTCTTTCTGCCCCTCCCCCACTCACACTCTGTCTCTCTCTCTCTCTCTCTCAAAAATAAATAAAAATAAAAACATCCATTTTTACTGATAAAATATATACTCGAACTATTCCGTGGATATATAGGGAAAAATAATCGAAATATTTGTGCTTGTATTTCTTATTGATGGAGGTGCACAGCAGTTTTACAAACCACGCAATTAAAATTGTAGCTAAGGTATTTAATATCCTAAAGCAGTTTCTGAATATTTGTAAGGACATCAAAGTTCTGATGTTTGATCACCAAAGGCCAGTTTTGACAGATTCTTTTGTTCGGAGCATAGAATCAAAATCTAGTTTCTCATAAACCAGTTAAAGCTCATTAAGTTTGCCCATGAAAGAAGCCCTCCCTAAGCTTATTTTATATATAGTGTCAATAAGGTTGGCGATTGGGTTTCTAAGGCAACAAATTAGAAAGGGAGAGGAGCTGTTAATCCTGGGGAGAGGGTCACAAGGAAGTGACACCTCTCTGCAAAAGAATAAATGGAAAATATTTTTAGCAGCTCAACACTACAGTCTGACCATTTGTGGTCACACACACAAAACCCTCATCTCCTTGGTAGGGTCTGAGAGGGTCACCGTATTGTAATAGTACAGTAGGTTTAATGATCACTCCCATAGGACTCCAGGAAAATGTTAAGAATCTCCCACCCCCTTGTGATAGGCATACAGGAAAGCATATACAAGAACACCTTTTTCATTTTTTAAGCAAAAATAGAAAGAATCTATCGGTGCTTAAAATAGCAACCATTAGTTATCTGGAAAACATTTCCCAAAAGTTATAGACTGCTGAGATTTTTGTCTTATTTTTAGTTCTCCTGGATATTTATGTTTTTGTTGGCTTCTTTATTGCTTTTCAAATTATTTACAGGTAAAAATATCTAATTACCTCATTGACACAATTAATTCAAAACAGTGAAGTATTTTTGCAAAAAAAAAAAGGTAGAAAGAGTTTTGCTTTTTTTTTTAGTTTAGTTACATATTTTGGGGTCGGGGGGAGAGATTCCCAAGCAGGCTTCACGCTCTCAGCGCCGAGCCCAACACAGGACTCCATCTCACGAACCATGAGATCACGACCTGAGCCGGAATCAAGTCAGACGCTTAACCGGCTGAGCCACCCAGGTGCCCCAAAGAGTTTTGCTTTTGTTTATACTTCTAAGATGAACCAATTACAACTTAAAAATTTCATAGTGTTTGCAGTAGCTCCATTCTCGGAATACATTTCTTCTACCTATGGGCAAGAGAAGGGTTGGAAATCTCGAGTTTTTAATAGATGAAATAGCCGTTGAAGTAGCCCTAAGTTTTGTCTTGGTGTGCAGATACTCCCGCTAGGAAACGTCGGTGTTCAGTCTTTCTAGTCTTCTGGTTTGTCTTCTGCCTCCACTTGTCTGCACATTTTTCCAGACACTAGATTCAGAACCATCCAGTCGCTGCTTCCTCATACGCCCCACGCATCCTGCTTGATTGGCTCGTCCTCTGTTTCTCAGAGCTGGACTTCCTTTTCTTCCCCCCAGCCCCCCCGCGGTCAGTCACTTTCTGGAGAGTAGTAATCTTCCGGTGGGGAACTGCTTCACTCAGTGGCCCACTGCACCCGTACAGGGTCGGGGGTGGCAGCTGGGGAGCCCGTGAGCTCCCTTCAGGCCTCCTGGCGAAAGCCGTGGCTTTGGCGTCGGGTGTGAGTGATTTTATCTTTTCCGTCTGTTTTATTTCCACCCCACTGCTCAGCTATAGTTTCACATAGGTGATTGAGCTGCGCTTGCCGTGGCCCTGCCGAGGCAGAAGGATGTCATCGTCCACCATCGTAAATGTCTTTGTTTAAAATTCGGAGCGTCCGCCTTCTTCGCTTTTGGACTCACACATAGAGCAGATCACCTGAGGAGCCCCACTTTGTTTTGAGGGGATCGTTAATTAAGGGCTGATTATTTCCATTTATTTGTCAAAGTAATCTTTAAGGTTTTGTAGGTTTTCAGTAAGAATAAGGTCTGTATTTTATTGACCTTCACCTTTTCCTGGCTGCGAGCTGGGGCACCTGGCTCTGCCCCTTGCCTCTTTTCTGCTCAGCCAGCACTCACCCACTACAAACTGTGTGAAATTACTCGTGCTAATTTTCAGTAGAGGTGATGGTTACTAGTTGGTAACATGGAGCTTGTTTTTGCATTATCATTGTCTACACGTATCAGCTCTTATTTCTGATTTGGCTTTTTTGCAGGTCCCTAGCTGTTGGTAGTAAGTCCGGTTATAAATTTTTCTCCCTTTCTTCTGTGGATAAGCTGGAACAGATCTATGAATGCAGTAAGTGTTTGCTTTATTTTTCCCCCTTCTTAAAAACAAAACAAAAAAATAGACAAAGTATACTTGAATTGGAATGCATTCTCAAACTCTAACACTGTGATTAAAGTCCAGACACCCCTTGACCAGTACTCTTCCTTGACCTTGGGCTTCCTGGGATGACAGCTGTGAACGGGTGGTACGCGTTCTCCAAGGTGTGCGTGTTTGCGTGTTTATAAATGTACTGCGGAGACGCTTGTTTTATGGGTTGTCTTTCAATACACGATATCATGCTGTGTGTAGTGTTCTGTAATTTCTCCCCATTTTAAATGCCAGTGAAACCATTTATCTTTCTGTTATAAACCACTTCCAGAAAACTGAAAACTTCACAGCCCCCATAGGAATGATTTATTTGACATCTTATGGCATTCGAGCGGCCTGCATGTCAGAGGCAATATGGACTTGTAGAAGGGTCATATGAGCTTTGACTTCTTGTTCAGTCACTTATTTGTGACTTCAGATAGATTAGTTCATCTTGGATCTCAGTTTCTTTGGTTTTCTTGTGTGTGTGTGTGTGTGTGTGTGTGTGTGCGCGTGCAGTAGGACTTGCTGAGTAAACGGTAAGCATAGAGTCCTCCTCCCCAGAGAGAATTTGCTAGAAAGCTTTGGGCTTTTCCTGCATACATAACTTGTTTTCTGTGCATGTATGTAGTTACACACATAAAGATATACTTTTGTGTTTGTGTGTGGTTTTGTTTTATATAAGTGAGCTTGTAATGTTTTGCTCTTTATTTTTGTTTTTAAAAACATAACTTTAAATTGAGGTGATTGTAGATACACACGCAGTTGTAAGAAATAATACAGACCCCATATACCCTTCTCCCGGTTTCCCCCAATGGTAACATTTTGTGAAACCACAGTGTAATACCACAACCAGGATAGCAAAGTTGATTGCTCCTGATCAGGTTTCCCCAGTTTTACCTGTATGCGTTTGTGTTTCCTAAGTTCTGTATGGTCTTAACGCCCTTGCAGATTCCTGTTTCCCCCACACACGGCCAAGATGCTGGTTGGTTCTAACAACACAGGGTCCTTCCCGCTGCCCTTTTATAACCACACCTGTCTCTACCTCCCAGCCCTAATCCCTAGTAGCCATTAATCTATCCTCTCCAAAATGTTGTCATTTCAAAAATGACACGGAAATGGAAATATGTAACCTTTTGGGACTGGGTTTTGTTTTGTTTTTTTGTTTTGTTTTGTTTTGTTTTTACTCAGCATCATTCCTTGGAAATTCATCTGAACGGTTGGATGTGTCAGTAGTTCGTTTTTATTACTGAGAAATATTCTGGGGTGTGGATGGACCATAGTGTATCGTCAGTTACCTGTTAAAGGGCATCTGGGCTGATTCCAGTTTGTGACTATTATTACAGATAAAGCTGCTGTGAACAGTCATGTATAGAGATTGTGTGAACATAAGTTGTTACCTCCCTGGGATAAATGTCTAAGAATACAATTGTCGGGTCATATGGTAGGACCCCCCCCCCCTTTTTTTTTTAAAGAAACTGCCAAAGTATTTTCCAGGCGGCTGTACCATTTTACATTCCCACCAGTGATGTCTGAGGAATCTGGTTCCTCTGTATCTTTGCTGGCGGTGGGTGTTACTGCTGTTTTTCATTGTACCACCTTGGTCGATATGAACAGTGTTGTCTCATTGTGGTTCTGATTTGCATTTCCTCAGTGGCTGATGATGAGCATCTTTTCGTGGGCTTATTTGCCACGTGTATGTTCTCTTTAGTGACACGTCCGTGTTTTTGCCTGTGTTCTAATAGGCAGATTTGGAGTTTTTTAATGTAAGGTTTTCAGAGTTCTTTAAATTTCCGTGTACTAGTCCTTTGTCAGATACGTGGTTTGTAAATATTTTCTTTGTATGTAACGAGCAGCCCTGAAGGCTGCCTGTGGCCTGACCTCAGTTAAGAATCTTTGTGGGAGAATTAGGGCTTCCGTACTCACGGCATGCTTGTAATGAGTCACACTGGGTTTGGATTCGGGGAAAGATTTAACATGTGCCGTTTCACGTACCTGAGTGAGCAGACAGTGTGGGGAGCGGGGTCTCCTCCCTCCGAACGGCGTCGGCACCTCCGTTCCGAGTGACTGGCCCCGTGTCGTCCGCTTTGCTCCCTCCGGAGTGAGCGTTCCACTTTGGAATTCCGCTTCACCTTCCAGATCTCTGAAGGAGGGCGGTTCACCGAGTAACGGGTTAGGCGTGTCCTTCACCCTTGGGTCCGTCCACTCCGGGGGCGCTTGCAGAGGGCCTGCTCTGTGCCAGCCTGCCCCGCCCGTGGCGATGCGCTAGCAGCCCCTGCTCTCCTGCCGCTTGCACTTAAATGGAGGAAGACCAAGAACGAGTAAATACATTGTGTCCAGCGTTCTGCTAGGCACGTGGCAGCCGGCACAGACCCAGATACCACCCCCTGCATCCCCACCCCTGCTAACTTAAGATGAAAATGTTGGGGGGACGATCTCGTTTCTTCTGCCAGTTGCTTGCAATAGGAAGTTCTCGTGGTCCCCCGGGAGGTCAGAGGCTTCCCTGGCCCCTCCCAGGCTTCGGCCTCCTCCCGGCAGGCAGGTAAGCCTTCGGGTGCCCCCTCGCCTCCATCGGGCAGGTGTGTCCCCCCCCGCAAGTCCCACCCCCTGCAAGTCCGCTGTTTGTTGCTGCCCAAAGGCCAGCAGCCAGGCCCTTCCTAGGGACGTAATCAGCGGCCCTGACTCCACGCTTCCTGTGGGCTGCCTTAGATTTTGCTCCTCCTCTGTCCTCAGACTTGGCCTGCTGATGTTCACTAAATCTTCCTTCCAGAAAGCTTTTCTTTCTAGTATGGAGCCAGAAGATGTGATGTGGGTGATAAGATAGCTGTGAGCTAGTGTGCTTGCTTATCTCGAGTGGGGCCAGGAGTTGTGCAGATCTCCAGTCTGGCCATCTCCCCACTTCCCCGTGGCCCCACGCAGGATTGTTCCCGAGAGGGCTTCTTCAAAGAAGGGTCGCCGGTCTCTGGATTCCATTGGGCCTTTGTGAATGACTGAAACCTTTACTAACACCGTCCCAGGGGAGCCCGAGTTGTGCTGTGACCTGGTTGCTGTAACGAGTAGGGTCATCTGCTTTGAAATCCACAGAATCCACCCCCCACCACGCCGCCATTTGGAACCCAGTGCTTAGAAAGGGGGTAAGAAGACCAAAACCTGGTCTTTACTTCTCAAATTGAATCAGTTTAATGACTCACCTGATTCCTTGAAGTTTATTTACTGATTTTTTGGTGTCTTGTTTTTTAAAGGTTTTTGGTGGAACAAAACCAAAACGTGATGTCTTGATAATACTGTGCAAAGAGTGGGTATTTACTGACCAACACCGTGAGGTGGAACATAGGCTCCTTTGTCCTTAGTGAACTTGGACCCTTAGAAATAGATGATGAAATGGACAAAGAATTTTTCGAGGGTTAATACTTTAAACTGGAAGTGATTGAATTCTTTTGCTCCTGGAGCCTTCTGCGCCTTTCCCCTCTCACATACACTTTTATGGAGTAGATAAAAGAACGTCCCTTCAAAAACAGGTTAACTGCTGAACCGAGATTGTTCTCTGGAGTTTTTCCACAAATAGACCCAGAGCAAAGAACATACTTGATGCCTGGCCTCGCTGTTTGCTGCAGGCCCAGCGTTGGCCTTTCCCTCATAATCTCAAGCATGCATTACAAACTCAGATCTTTGCTCTCGGTCGCTGTTGCTGTTACAGAAAAAATGAGCCAGAACTGGTCTTGGGAAGAGCAAGATGGACAACTGCTTGTTTCTCTGTTGTTTGTTCAAACAACAGCAACAGAAAACCTTTTGCCCAGAATCAGTGGAAGATTTCTTCCTATCGTACTATTGTAATTTCTGGAGTTGCAAGAGCTCCCGTGTACGCCTTGCCCGCTGTCTGTGCCTGCCTGTTTGTTTTGTCATTCTCTTTCTCTCTGTCCTTTGTGTGTGTGAAGATGCATAATGTGCACATGTATGGTCTCCCTTCCCTGTGAAGGGTGTGTGGTCGTTATTTGTAAAATATCACTTAGGTTGGGAGGAAAAGTTGGCTCTTTTACATTCTATATTGTGCGTGTTTGCATTTTTAAGTTTCTGAGCTAGGAAAACTTTTATGCGTCAGGAGGCACTCGGTTGTGAAATCGAACATAAGCAGCGAAAGTGACCAGTGCCTGCTTCGACATCTGCAGCGCCTCCACAGACCTAGAGCGCGTCTCCTCGGGAGACCAACCCTTCTTGACCGGACAGGCATCATCTGCGTCCTACGGGTCGAGAAACGGTGCTTTTTGAGATCGTTCTGATTAGACACACAGCTGGTTCGAGTGTCAATTTCAGTGGGCTGTATAGTTTTGGATCTTAAGGGGAGAGGTCCAGTAGCCTCTCTGCGTAAATCTGCCGTGATGAGGTTTGGGCTCTTGCCTCTCTTGAGAGCTGCAGGCATCCGGCAGACACGCCTCGTTTACAAGTGTGTTATGTCACTTGTTTCATGGTTTCTTCTTCGCTTCTTAGTGCTTTAGAGGTGTTCTCATTGCCAGTTCTAAGTAGTGCCAGCAGAAGCAAACAGCATTCTTTGGGGGGCAGGGGGGTGGGTAGCTCACCAGCAGGGGAAGGGGCAGATGGAGAGAGAGAATCTTAAGCAGACTCCATGCCCCACATGGAGCCCGACAGGGTGTCGATCCCATGACCCTGGGATCATGACCAGAACGGAAGTCAAGAATCGGATGTCCCTAGCGTTCTTTTTCACATCAAGTAATTCTAGGGGCGCCTGGGTGGCTCGGTCAGTTAAGCATCTCATTTCAGCTCAGGTCGTGATCTCATGGTTTGTGGGTTCGAGCCCCACGTTGGGCTCTGTGCTGACAGCTCAGCGCCTGGAGCCTGCTTCAAGTTCTGTGTCTCCCTCCCTCTCTGCCCCTCCCCTGCTCACACTCTGTGTCTCAAAAAATAAAATAAACATTAAGAAAAAGGGGCACCTGTATGGCTCTGTCGATTAAGCGTTTGACTTTGGCTCAGGTCATGATCTCACGGTTCGTGAGTTCGAGTCCCGTGTCAGGATCTGTGCTGACGGCTCGGAGCCTGGAGCCTGCTTCAGATTCTGTGTCTCCCTCTCTTTCTGTCCCACCCCCACTCATATTCTGTGTCTGTCCCTCTAAAAAATAAACAAACATTAAAAAAAATAAACATTAAGAAAAAATTTAAATCAAGGAATTTGTTTCTTAAATTTTGTACAGGGTATCTCTAGGAAGAATGTTTGTCAAAAACTGTGGCCAAGGCCACCTAGAATGGTCCTTGAGAGCAAAGCTTTCCGTGACCCTTGAGGTCATCGAGTTCACACTTTCTTAGTGGTGGCTCGAGTGCTCATCGGTGCCATTGTCTCCTTAACAGGCCACCTCCAATAATTACAAATGTTCAGCCTCGTCTGGCCTTGTTTCTCTTGCTGTTCATTCAGTTGCAGCGCCCTGTAACCGGCCCTACACATGTGCACCCTGGTTTCGTGGAGGGCCGAGCTGTGTGGACTTGAGTTGCCGGGAGGTGACCGTGCTGGGCACGTGCGCTCTGAGCATCTTTCCGCGTTGAAACGTGCTCTAGGGAGTGTGGTGTCATGTGAAAATGGCAAAGAGCTTCTTGAAACCGCACGGTAGAAAATTAACAGACCCAAACCACCCGATAGTCCGTGAAGACTGGTGGCTGCGTTCCCAACAAGAGGCAGGCCCTCGGTGCCACGGACGTAAAGGAACTCTGACCCTGAAGCGAATCCTTTCGGGGTGTTGCCGCTTCCTCTGTGGTGCCAGACACGCGTTAGCTGCGGGGTGACCTGGTGCGTCAGCCCTGCACGCGGGGCCTCGGTCGTTTCCTAGTTCCTGGCTCCTTTGGTAGTCCGATGAGTTGCAGCGGTTTCCCCCAGAAAACCCAGTAGTTCGTATGTGAGCTGGTGGTTTGAGAGACCTCGAGGCCCGCGTGAGCGTGGCAGGATTCAGGGCACCGGGGTCTCCCAGAAGACCCCCCTCCTCAGAGGCTCCGCCTGACAACTAGTGTCCACCCTCCGTCCCTGATGCCCTACGCTTCTTACATCGGCTCTTAACATCTTAGGATGCCAATTCGCCAATAGTCTGTGTGGCTTAACAGCTTTTTTGAGATGTAATTTCTATGCCGTACAAATCACTGGTTTAAAGTGTACAAGTCAGTGGATTTTCGTATATTTGCTAAGGTGGACAACCTGCCATAATCTAATTTTAAAGCATTTTTATCCCCAAAAGAAACCCTGAGTCCATTAGCAGTCACTTCCCATTTCCCTCCACCCGCCTCAGCCCTCGGCAAGCGCTAATCTACTCTCTGCCTCTGCACGTCGGCAGCTCTGGACAGTTCAGATAAGTGGAATCAGATGCCACTGGCTTCTTTCACTCAGAACGTTTGCAGAGTTCATCCGTGCGGGAGAGCGTGCCAACACTTCATTTCTTTTTATTGCTCGATAGTATTCCCTTACGTGGTTCCGCCGTGTTTTGTGGGTGGACACTTGGGTCCCTCCTACTTTTGTCTGTTGTAAATAGTGCTGTTGCGTTCATTGGTGTGCAGGTTGTTGTGTGGACATAGGTTTTCATTTCTCTTGAGTAGATGGTTACCTGTAGGAGTGGAATTGCTGAGTGAGCATCTTTGTCGCACTTGTGAGTTAGGGTATAAGGTAAATTCCTGGAGTCGAGAAGATAGACTCAACAGAAGAACATTTTTAAGTGAGTAGATATTGCCAAGTTGTCCTTAAAAAAGATAGTACTGGGGCACCTGGGTGGTTCAGTCCGTTTAACATCCAGCTTCAGCTCCGGTCACGATCTTGCAGTTCATGAGTTCAAGCCCCGTGTCCGGCTCTGGGCTGAGAGCATGGAGCCTGCTTGGGATTCTCTGTCTCCCTCTCTGCTCATCCCTACCCCTCTCAAAAATAAATAAGTGAACCTAAAATTGTTCTTCTTTAAAATAGCTTTATGGCCTCCCACCACCAAAAAAATTCTAAAATCATACCTGCATTTTTTTCTTAAAATTCCCAAAAAGTTCCAAGCTTGTAGTTGATGGAAGAAATAAGCAAACACCCCAGCGCACTAGCCGCACACTTTCCTGCTCTTGCATTTAGGCGAACGCACAACATACCATGTCTGCTTCCCACCATTTGTTAATGGAAATTTTCAAACACAGACAAGTTGAAAGTATTTTACAGCTGCACGTGTACATACACCGCTTGAGAGTCTGTTGTTAACACTGTACTGTGTTCATGCTGTCACGCATCTAGCCCTCGATCCACCTTACCTGTGTGCATTTCAAGGCACGTTTCAGGCATCAGTATGTACTTGCTTAAATACTTAAGCATGGATGTTACTAACTAGAGTTCACTGTTTTTGTTCTTTTATTCTGAGATAATATTTACATACAGTGGAATGTATAAATCTAAAGTAAACATTCTGTGTTTTGACAAATCAGACATCTCCGATCAAGGTTTACCATCACTCCAGAAAGTTCCCTCTTACTCTGCTTCCTCCCTCCGATCCATTCCAACTCCCTTTCACCCTCTGAGAGGCGAGCAGTGTTCTGGGGTTTTTTGCTATACATTAGACTTGCCTGTAATAGAACAGACATTGTGGGAACGCAGCACGTGCTTTCGCTAAGGTTTCTTATACTCGGCGTCATGTTCCTGGGGTTTATCCATACTGTTAACGCATCTCTGTTGCCCAGTATATAAATATGTGAATTTGTCCATTGTTTTATTGACGAACATCCACAATTTCCCCAGTTTTTAATTACGAATATAATCGTTACTGACATTGTTGTACAAATCCTTTTGTGAACGTACGTTTTCATTTATCTTAACTAAATATCTAGGGATGGAAAGAGTGTTTTGTTTTATGAGAAACCACCAGATTCTCCTACGAGGCTGTCCCATTTTGTATCCGCTGCCCCCCCCCCCCGCCCCCCGCAGTGCTGTGTGAGAGTCTGGTGGCTCTGCGTCCTCACCACCATTTGGTGTTAACTAGTCTTTTTTCACTTTAGCCATGCTGATGTGATGTGAGATCTCATTGTGGTTTTGATCTGAATTTTCCCGATAATTCATCACGTTGGGCGCTTGCATGCCCTTGTTGGCCATTTGCATCTTTTTTTTTTAAGTTTGTTTTTCTTTATTGTTTGAGAGAGACAGAGACTGTGCAAGTGGGGAAGGGGCAGAGAAAGAGAGGGAGAGAGAATCCCTAGTAGGCTCCACGCTGCCTGTGCAGAGCCTGACACGGGGCTCGAACTCACGAAGCCGTGAGATCATGACCTGAGCCAAAATCAAGAGTCAGACGCTTACCTGACTGAGGCAAACTGGTACTCTGGGCATTTGCTTATCTCTTGTGAAATGTGTGTTCAGATATTTTGTCCCTTTTCAATTGCATTGTTTGTCTTTTCATTATTGTGTTGTCAGAGTTCTTAAATTTCTGGATATTTTTTGTCACGTTTTATGAATTTTTTTTTTCTCTGTCTATGGCTTGTCTTATCTTTTGAGCAAATATTCTGAATTTTGGTAAGATCTGATTTACCCTCTTTTTAATTTATGATTTTTTCTCTGTCCTTTCTGAACAAATTTTGGCTACCATCAGGTCATGAAGATGTTTTTCCATATTTTCCACATTTTCTGTGAAAGCTTTATAGTTTCAGCTTTTATGTTTAGTTCCATGGTCCATGTCATTACTTTTGGTGTGTGGTGTGAGTCAAGGCTCCTTTTTTTTTTTTTTTTTTACCCCGTTGATGGATTCCTGTAGCTTCCACCATTTGTCAAAAAGATTTTTCTTCCCTCATTGGATTGTTTTGGTGCCTAAAAACAACCCTGTAAGTGTGGATCTATTTTCTCCTCTTTATTCTCTCCCATTGATCTGTTTGTGAGTCTTTGTATCAGTAACGTTGCTTGGTTTACTATAACTTTATATGCAAAATTTTGAAGTACCACAGTGTAAGCCTTCAACTTTGTTCTTTTTCAAGGTAGCCTTGCATATTCTAGATAGTTTGCCTTTCTGGTTTAAAGTCAGTTGGTCATTGTCTACAAAAAAGTCACCTGGGATCATGCTTGGGACTGCATTGGACCTAGAGGTCAATTTGAGGATAATTGGTATCTTAATAATACTGAGTATTCCAATCCATAAACATGGTGTAGCTCTCCATTTATATAGATCTTCATTTATTTTTAATTTTCTTCATTTTCTTTATCTTTTCTCTTAGTGATGTTCTGTGGGTTTTAGCATGGAGGTCATGTATCTTTTTAAAATTTATTACTCATATTTTGGGTTTTGACAATGTTGTAAATGGATTTTTTTCATTTTTTCATTTGTTTGCTGCTAGTCTGTAAAAATACAGTTGACTTTTGTATTTTAACCTTGTATCCTGTGACTTTGCTGAATTTACTCATTAGTTCTAATAGTTGCTTTGTAGATGCCTTACAATTGCAATAGAAATAGTTTGACATCTTTCTGGTCCTTTTGCCTTTTTTTCCCCCTTCATTTTCTTGCCTTATTGCAATGTGTAAAATCTCTAGTACAAAGTGAGGAGAATTGGCATTCTTGCCATGTTTCCAGGTTTAAAAGGAAGAATTCAGTATTTTCACCATTAAGTATGGCTGTAGATTTTTCATAAATGTCCTTTATTGATTGAAAAAGTTTCTTCCTTGTCTCAAGTTTCTAAGTTTTTACCATGAATAAGCATTGAATTTTGTCACGCTTTTCCTGCATCTATTGAATTGATGTACTTTTCCTCTGACTAGTTGAACTTGCATTTATTATCACAGCCTCAGGTGGAGACTGAGGGTCCTGCATTTTTCTAATAACTGTATTTGCTTGGTCTCTGAGATGGTTGTTTCTGGCTGTTTTCACTCCTTAAACCTCCCACCACTATGGCCCTCAAAGCTCCTAACCACTGCTCACGCTTCAAAGATAAACCGGTACTTTGAGCACGGACTTCCCTCATCTGACCTTCAGCTGATGGTCTGTCTACCTGCAACCCTCCCATCTTCCCATCTCCCGCCTGTTCAGATGGCAAAGCAGGGATTCCCGTCTTGTTAAAACCAGCCCTCTTCGTGGATCTCACCACCTTCCAAGTTTATTTCGTGTTTTCTTTATTTGTGAGAGAGAGAGAGAATGTGAGTGGGGGAGGTGCAGAGAGGGTGGGGGGGGAACAGAGGATCTGACACGAGCTCTGCGCTGACAGAGTGGGGACAGAGCCCAAGTCAGATGCTCAACTGAGCCACCCTTGCGCCCCTGCCAGTTTTTTTTTTAAGTATAATTGACGTACGATATCGTATTACCTTCAGCTGCACATCATAGGGGGGCAGCATTTGTATACATTATGAAATGATCCCCACGGTAAGTCCATTTGCCATCTGTCACCGTGCAGAGTTATTACGGTATTACCGACCGTATTCCCTGTGCTGTACGTCACGTCCCCATGACTTATTTATTTTGTAACTGGAAGTTTGTACCTCTTAATCCCCTTCACCTATTTTGCCCACCCACTCCTTCCCCCTCTGGTAACTATCAATTTGTTTCCTGTATCTGTGAGTCTGTTTCTGTTTTGTTTGTTCTGTTTTTTGTTTTTGTTTTTTAATTCTACATACAAGTGAGATCATGCGGTATTTGTCTTTCTCTGACCTATTTCATTTAGCCTGATATTCTCTAGGTCCGTTCATGTCACAGATGGTAAGATTTCATTTGTTTTTGTAGCTAATACTCCCCTGTCGGTGTGTGTATGCACATCTTTATGCCTTCATCCATTGATGGACACTTAGGCTGCTTTCAGATCTTCGCTATTGCAAACAGTGCTGCAGTGAACATAGGAATGCATATATCTGTGTGGATTGGTGTTTTTCGTTGTTTTTGTGTGTTTGTTTGTTTTAAGATAAATATCCACACTTGGAATTGCTGGGTCATACGGTAGTCCTGTTTTAATCTTTTGCAGAACCACCATACTTTCCAGAGTGGCTGCTCTGATTTACATTCCCACCAACAGTGTACGAAGGTTCTCTTTTTTCCACATCTTTGCCAACGCTTTGTTATTTTTTGTGTTTTTGTTAATAGTAAATCTGACAGATACCTCCCTGTGTTTTGATTTGGATTTCCCTACTGATTAGTAATGCTGAGCATCTTCGTGTGCCTGTGGGCCATCTGTATGTCTTTGGAAAAATGTCTGTTCTAGTCTTCTACCCATTTTTTAATTGGGGTATTTGGTTTTTTGGTGTTGTTACGTAAGTTTTTTAAATAGACTTTGGATATTGACCCGTTACCTGATACATGATTTACACATGTCTTCTCCCATTTAGTAAGTAGCATTTTCATTTTGTCAATGATTTCATCTGCTGTGCAAAAGCATTTTAGTGTGCTATAATCCCGTGTGTTTATTTTGGCTTTTGTTTCCCTCGCATGAGGAGACTGGTCCGGGAAAATGTTGCTGAAACCTATGTCAGCGTGTTTGCTGCCTGCGGTGTCTTCTAGGAGTTTCATGGTTTCCACTGTTACATTCTTTAATCCATTTTTAATTCTTTCCTGTATGGTGTGAGAAAGTGATCCAGTTTCATTCTTTCGCATGTATCTGTCCAGTTTTCCCAGCACCGTTTATTGGAGAGACTTGTCATTTCCCCACTGTATATCTTGCCTCCTTTGTCATAGATCGGTTGACCGTACATGCAGGAGATTTTTCTCAGGGTCTGTTCTCTTGATCTGTGTGTCTGTTTTCGTGCCAGTGTCATACTGTTTTCCTGTGGTCTTGTAGTGTAGTTCAAAATCAGAGAGCATAATTCCAGCCTACTTGTCCTTTCTGAAGATTGCTTTGGCCATGCAGAATCTTTTGTGGTTCTGTTCAAATTTTAGGATTCTTTAGTTTTGTGAAAAATGCCATTGATACTTTGATAGGGATTATGTTGACACTCTCGATTGCATTAGATAGTATGGACCTTTTAACAATATTAATTCTTCCAATCTGTGAACATGGAATATCTTTCCACTTATTTGTGTCTTCTCCAATTTCTCTCATCATTGCAGTTTTCAGAGTACAGTTCTTTCACCATGTTGGATAAATTTATTCCTAGTTAATTCACAATCCCAGGGGTCGTGGGATCGAGCCCTGCGTCAGGCTCCACACTCAGCTTAATATTCTCTCTCTCTCTCCCTCTGCCCCCTTCCCTGCTCATGCTCTCTCCCTCTCTGTGTAAAAAAAAAAAAAAAAAAAAAAAATCCTAGGTATTTTGATAGTCTTTGATGCAGTCGTAAACGGGATTGTTTTCTTAATTTCTTTTTCTGATAGCTCATTATTAGTGTATAAAAACATAACTGATTTCCGTATGTTCATTTTGTCTCCTGTGACTCCGGAGTTCGCTTGTAAGTTCCAATAGTGGTTTGGTGGAGTCTTCAGGTTTTTCCATTCACAGTATCATGTCATCTGCAAGGAGTGACAATTTTACTTCTTCCTTTCCAGTTTGGATGTGTCTTCCCTTCCCCTTTTCCTAAGGCCTTCAGAAAACACTTGCTCACATGGAGAGGCATGAGGACCCCTTGTGTGAGAATCCCATGAGTACCGTTGCTCTGCACAAGGCCAGTGGAGCTCTTAACAGATCCCAGGGAGGTTGTGTCAGTAGGCAGTCTCCTGGACAACCAGGACAGACTTTTCTCTCCAAACTGGGAAATGCTGCTAGCATGGCAATGATTTATACCTGCGTATCTTTGTCTATCTCCTGACCTACCTTTTTTTTTCCAGTTGAAGTATAGTTGACACAACATTACGTTCGTTGCAGGCGTAAAACCTAGGGATTCAGCACCTCTGCATGGTGCTGTGCTCACCGCAAGTGTGGCTGCCATCTGTCACCATACGGTGCTGCGGCAGCACCACGGACTACGTTCGCCGTGCTGTTCCTTCCATCCTCGTGACTTACTCCACAACTAGTAGCCGGTGCCTCCTACTCCCCTCCACCCACCTTTGCCCATCCTCCCACCTCTCTCCCCTTTGTCGGCCACCACTTTGTTCTCTGTATTTAGGAGTCTGTTTCTGTGTGTGTTTCTTTTAGATTCCACATAGGAACTGGAACCCCGTGGTATTCATATTTCTCTGTCTTTAGTTCATTTAGGACAAAACT
The DNA here is from genome assembly GCF_028749965.1 of Puma concolor. Taxonomy (NCBI): domain Eukaryota; kingdom Metazoa; phylum Chordata; class Mammalia; order Carnivora; family Felidae; genus Puma; species Puma concolor. The sequence continues at coordinate 4,330,786 of NC_141682.1, forward strand.
TTCTAGGTGCATCCATGTTGTTGCAAATGGCAAGATCTCATACTTTTTTTCACGGCTGAATAATATTCCTCTGTGTGTGTGTGTGTGTGTGTGTGTGTGTGTGTGTGTGTGTGTGTACACATCTTCTTCATCCATCCATTCATTCATCAACGGACGCTTGGATTGCTTCCATGTCTTGGCTTTTGTAAACAGTGCTGCAGTAAGCCTAGGGATGCGTGCATCTTTTCAAAGTAGTGTCTTCATTTTCTTTGGGTAAATAGCCAGTAGTGGGATTCCTAGATCGGGTGGTATTTCCATTTTTAATTTTGTGAGGAGCCTCCTTACTGTTTTCCAAATGGCTGTACCAGTTTCCACTCCCACCACCAGTGCCCCAGGGTTCCCTTTCCTCCGCAGCCTGGCCAACATTTGTTATTTCTTTTTGGTACTAGCCATTCTGACTCGTGTGAGAGGATATCTCCTTGTGGTTTTAATTTGGATTGCCCTGATGATGAGTGATGTCGAGCATCTTTTCATGTGTCTGTTGGCCATCTGTCTGCCTTCTTTGGAAATATGTTTATTCAGGTCCTTTGCCCATTTAAAAATCAGATTATTGGGGTTTTTTGGTGTTTAGCTGAGTTTTTTTATTTATACATATCTTGGACATTAACTTGTTATCGGGTATCTCATTTGCCAATATCTTCCCCCATTCAGTAGGTTGCCGTTTCATATTGTTGATGATGTCCTTTGCCGTGCAGAAGCTTTTTATTTCGGTGCAGTTCCAGTAGTTTATTTGTGCTTTTGTCTTGCTTCCCTGAGGAGACACGTGTAGAAACATGTTGCCAAAGTTGAGGTCAGAAGAGCTCACTGCTTGTGTTTTCTTTAAGGAGCTTTATGGTTTCAGGTCTCACATTTCGATCTTTGATCTGTTTCGAGTTTATTTTTGTGTATGGTGTGAGGACTTGGTCCAGTTTCATTCTTTCACATGTTGCCGTCCGGTTCTCCCAACACGTTTATTGAAGAGGCTCTTTTCCTCCATTGGATATTCTTGCTTCCTTTTATTTCTTCTTTCCTGTGGCCGTGGCTGGGACTTCCAACGCCCTGTTGAAGAAAAGTGGTGAGAAAGGACATCGCTGTCTCGTTCCTGAACTTGGAGGAAAAAGCTTTCGGTTTTTGACCTTTGAGTGTGGTGTTAGCTCTGGGTCTGTCTTGTGTGACCTTTCTTCTGTCACGGCCCACCTCCCAGGTTTTAAGTAGTTCTTGCCTCCGTTTATCCTGGCTTGACTGCGTCCTCGGTCTCTCTGTTAATAGATCCCATGGCTCCTTTATTTCAAAACAGAGGCGTGGCCTGACCGCTAGGCCCCTGCGGGTGAGTCTGCAGCCACTGTCCTCCCTGCGCTCCTCCGCCTCCTCCCTCCCTTCCACGTTTCCTGCTGCCTCCACTTCCCCATCAAAATCGGTCAAGATCGCCAAATAACATCCCTGGGCCCAGAGCGAGTGACTACTTCTCATTTCACCTCCGCCTCTGGTAGTGCCGGCCGGCCCGCCGTTGCTGCCGCTTTCCTGCAGCCTCGTCCCCTGGGTCGTACAGCCGCTGCCACTGTCTCACTTGGTCTCCTTCACTGGCTCTCTTCCTCTGCCTGACTTTCGGCTGTCTCCGTGCCACCCGGGGCCCCGGGCCTGCCTCTCCTCAGCCTCCGCGCCACGTGGGGTGCTGCCTGCTCCTGTTCCCTGCCCCGTCCTCGGGGCCTTGGACAGCTTGTGGCCCGCATCTCATTGTGCATGTGGAATGGGTGAAGTCAGTAAGGTTGTGTCAGACGGGAGTGAAAATCCATTCTTCGAAGGGAAGTACCGTCAGTTCCCATTGTGGTCATTTTCTGGAAATACGCCGTGAATACCCAGCAATCACTCCCGGGGCTAGGCTCCCGTGCAGCTCTGGTCACCATGTTGTCATCAGCTAATGAACACACGATCTTGCTTTATGGGAGGTTCTGTTTAAAGGCATCTTACCTTAATACGTATTGTTGATTTGTCAACAGTGAACTCACAACAAACAACACTGTAACTCGTGCTAAACAAAGCTTATCTGACAAACATGATTCTCCGGAAGGCAATCACAGTCTCCTTGCCCTTGGGAGCACCAGCCAGCACTGTGGTTGGGGACCATTTTAAACAGTGACATCACCAACTAAAAGCACAAAATACGAGAACATGGACCATGAGAAGGATGATGGTTCACAGAATGAGCTGAAAACAAGAAGGCAGTGTGTCCCCTCGTCCAGCCTCCGCTGGGGGTGTTGGGTCAGTCACGTCCACGTTTTCTGGCCCCTCTGTGCATGTCTAGGATGGCTGTGCAGGGACCACGAGTATTCACTTGGCGGGGGGGTGGTGACGCAAAAACTTGAGCAACCAGGCAAATTTACAAACACAGAATAATAGTAAGTTAATAGTAAGTTTTGTGGGGTTTTTTTGTTTGTTTCATCTTAAAGAGAAAGAGTGCACAAGCAAGGGGAGGGGCGGGGGGGGGGAGAGAGAGAGAATCCCAAGCAGGCTCCATCCAGGCTCAGCGGAGAGCCCGACACGGGGCTCGATCCCACAACCCTGGGATCATGACCTGAGCTGAAATCTAGAGTCGGACGCTTAACTGACTGAGCCTCCCAGGTGCCTCAATATTTACTTGTTTAATAAGAAGTCGGTATTGCGTATGCCAACTTCTCTTCACTATTTCCCTGTCCTACGATTAATAAAGCTGAGGCTCCAGCTTTTAACTTCATCGTGGAAGAAATAGGTACCAGGTCTTGTAACTAGTAAACAACAGAATCGAGACTACAGTCTGATTTTCCTGAGGGGCCTGCCTCTCCCGGTCCCTGGCATCCACCCCCGGTACGTACTGAGGGGGAGCAGTCGCCCTGTGCTTAGGTTAGCGTGAATGCGCTTGGACATTACCAAGGAGTTTTGCCCCTTAGAGGTAGCTCTTGTGGGTGGACCACTTCACCACTGAAGCAGATGTCACGGGTAAGATTAGCCCATTTTTTAGATATGACCCAATTCGAGAGATTTTTGTGTTTTGTTTGGTGGTGTTTTGAAAGGTTTGAGAAACAACCCAAAATCTAATCCTAGGCCTATTTTCAATCATCCAACAAATGTAAAACCGGCTGCACTTGTGCCGGGCGGTGCCAGACCTGGGGGTACTGCCCGAGCTGGCGGGGGACACCACCAGATGGCCAGTGGTAACGTGATAACCGCCAAAGGGAGAAGTAGAGAACGCAATTAGATGCGCCCCAGACAGTCCCTGAATCCCGAAGAAGGAGCAGGGTAACTGGTGGGGGGAGCCTGGAGAGGGAGACGTTGGACAGTGATGGAGGGAGCACCCTTGGCCCCCGGGCCGGAACACCTTGCACAGCAAGTGTGGCGCCAGGCGCCCTCCCAGCTCCTCCTGGCCCAGCGGACCGTCTGCTCACCAAGCAGGCTTGTGGTCCTAACGCGGCGTCCCCGCCAATTTCCAGAGGGAAGGGGCTGGTCAGAGAACTCAAGTGTTGGGCCCTGAAGGAAGTTCTTGCTGCACACGATCAGCATTCTGGCTTCGGATGGGTCTTGTCTGAGTTTGGTCAGCCAGGTGAGAGTCGGGTCCTGGACGGGATCGGCAGCTTCTCCGAGCTGCGGACGGACCCCTGCTCTGTTTGCATAAAGGTTAGCCCGCTGCTGTGGGAAAGAAGTGATGTTCTGGGTAAAAGGGACTGCGAATCGGGCACTTGATTTCACTGCCTATTCTAAGTCATAAGAGCCTGTAGTTCCCCCCACAGGCATGTACGACGTCACTTTGCACACACATGGCTCTGGCTGCCGCCAGGTCTGTTAGCGCCTGGTCATGCTGAGCACGTTGGGCCGTCGCATCCGTATGGAAATGATTGATTCCAAGCGCTTTCCTGGAAATAGTGTGTCTTCATAAAGGGGCCCTTGGAACTTATTCTTTCATTTTTTCTAGTAGTTGGGTTTCTAAACTTAAGTGTGCCTTTGTTACACCATTTAAATCCAGCGTCAGAGCTAATGGAGAGGAGTCCTTTTGGGTAACTTTGTATTTTGTGTTCTGTGTGAATTTTCGCGTAAGGGCATCTTAGTTACAGTGGAAACATCGCTGAGGCTTCAGATAGTCAGGACTTCCAGGTCCCCCGGGCCATGCCTGTCAGGTTATCTCTGTTCTGTGTGCCCCGCTCACGTCCAGAGAGGTAGGTCCCGGGTCTCTGCTGGCTTGATGGACGGGTACGAGCTCGAAGCACCCACCGCAGCCGCATCCCGACAGACACAGGCCGCCCGTGGAAATAGTGGGGATTGCTGCTTCTGTGATTTTTCTACGGTCTAGGATTCTCTTTGCTCCTAGATCTGAACCGACCCGGGGATTTACTAAGAAAACAAGCGCAGAAGTAGAGACTGGGGTCCATGTGGACATTAGCGGAGATGGGGTGGGTGTGAGGTAGTATCTATGGAGGGTCCGTTGCATCTGCTGCTTTCTGTGCAGGACGTGTGCGCTTACTTTTAACATCACCTTGTGGGTGGGGGGTATCCCCACTTGAAGTGGGCGCAGGCAGATAACGGTGTAGAGCGCCGGCTGCGGACCGGTATCTGCAGGCCCCCTGCCCTCCGACAGTTCCACGGAGGAGCCGTGGTCCCCAGCCTACGTGTGAGGAGATGAGACTTAGAAAGATCGAGTCCTCTAGAGGTCGGTTATTCGGGGCCCATCGCCTGTCAAGCACTGATGGAGAAGTTCCAGGACCACAGCTGCGAGCGGGGACATGAAGCCTCTGTCCTCATGGGAGCTCACGTTCTGGGGTGTGTCCGGGGTGTGCCCGGGGAGCCGGCCGTGAGCCGCTGTGGGGCGGGAGTGAGCAGGATGGTGTGAGAGAGGAGCGAGAAGGGCCTCCTGGGAGGAGGGGGGTGGACCCGGGGGGTAGTCTGTCCCCGAGCTCATCTTCCCACTCCGCTGTGTTCTGGGACCGTCCCCGCAGTCCCGTCCCATCGCCACACGACCACCGTTGTGAGCCCGCGGTGCTCCACTGGTCGTGCGTGTGCACTTCGACGTGCATCCGCGTGTGTGAGCAGACATCGCCCGTCGCGACGAATACGTACATGTGTGTGTTTTGTACTTTCAGCTGATACTGAAGATGTGTGCATCGTAGAAAGATTGTTCTCCAGCAGCCTAGTGGCCATCGTTAGCCTCAAAGCCCCGAGGAAGCTGAAAGTTTGCCACTTCAAGAAAGGCACCGAGATCTGCAACTACAGCTACTCGAACACCATACTGGCCGTGAAACTCAACAGGCAGGTGAGCGACACCATGCCCAGGACGCCAGGCGCCCTGTCCCCGCCCCGCCGCTCCCGCGCAGCTTCCAGCCGGCCCTGCCGCCACCCGGTCTCCCCCGGGGCCTGGGAGAGCTGGCGCTCCCGGGCCCCAGCCCCGGGCCCTGGTCCTGCTCGCCCCGGGCCGCCTCCCCGATGCAGCCCCGTCTCCTCGACGGTTCTGCTCCAAGCACACTGTCCCCGCGCACGTTCTTGGGCTCCGCCGGGTTAACTTCTACTCTCGTCAAGACACAAGCCTAGCGCTCCCCTGAATGCGCACTCGGCCGTCGAGTGGCATCAGGGTTTTCGTCCCTTCTTTCACTTTCATAGATGCTACTTAAAAAATACATCTGTGGGCGTCTTTTTCCTTTTTTCTTCTTTTTTCTCTTTTAAACTTACTGTCTTCCCCATACTTCCAAAAACATCTGGCCCAGAGTATGCGCTTGGTGGCTGGCACCGGAGCTTATTTCGTGAGACCACCTCATGGCTTTCGCTTCCCTACAAAACGCAGCACCGTCCTGAAGATCCTTCAGCTTTTCCGCGACAACCACGTATTCCTCGCAGGGAAAGCTGTCGACGTTGCCGGGTGCAGAGCGCACGTCGCCGCGCTGGGGTCTGCAGCGTCCGACCGGGTGGGGTGGTTGCGCTGGGGGCGCGCTGGTGCGATTCAGGCTGGGAGGGGGGCTGTGATCTGCGGAAGTGGGTCAGAGCGGAGGATTGTAAGGCGTGACCTTTTGAACACTTTTGAACCTAAAGCATACAAGTGTACGTGCACGCACCAGCTACTGTGCGCGCCGGGCCGTCTTCCTTGTGTGAATCGTCCCTTGGCGCATCAGCTGCAAGCAGTCATTCTCCTCAGAGCGGGGTGTGAACTGCACCTGCAAAATAATGAGAGCGCAGAGTGAGTTTTCATGCTTTTAAAAACCCCTAGGCTTTTGGGGCACCTGAGTGGCTCGGTCGGTTAAGCCTCCAACTCTTGGTTTCTGCTCAAGTCTTGATCTCAAGGGATCGAGCCCAGTGTGGGGCTCTGCACTGACAGGGCGAAGCCTGCTTGGAATTCCCTCTGTGTCTCTATCCCTGCCCTCCGCCCCCACCCCTGCTCCAGATAGATCGATAGATATGGCACCTGGGTGGCTCACTTAGTTAAGCAACTCTTGATTACAACTCAGGTCATAATCTCACGGTTCGTCACTTTGAGCCCCGTGTCGGGCTCTTTGCTGGTAGCATGGAACCTGCTTGGGATTCTCTGTGTCTCCCTCTCTCTCTGTCCCTCCCATACGAGTGTGCTCTCTCTCTCTCTTTCTCTCACTCACTCACTCTTGCTCCTCATCTCTCAAATGTTAAAAAAAAAAAAAACAGAACCCTAGGCTTTTATTCTTGTTTTGCCATGCTTTATTCGTTTATTCATGCTTTATTTCTGTTTTTTGTTTGTTTGTTTGTTTTTTGTTTTTAAGAGAACATGTGCACACACACGAGCCGGGGAAGGGGCCAAAAGGGGGATGGGGAGAGAATCTCACGCATGCTCCATGCTCGGCACAGAGCCTGACGCGGGGCTTGATCCACGACCTGTTCCGAAATCAGGTGTTGGCCGCTCAACTGACTGAGCCATCCAGGTACCCCCAGCATGGGTTTTTGAAAGCAGCTGACCTTTACCAGACCTGTCCAAGGCACCTGCTCTGCTTTTCATGAGGGGAGGAGTGAGCCAAACAAAAACAAACCAAAAACACAAAATGAACTCTTCTTAGCTGTAGTTCACCAGTGTCTGTAATAGTGAATTAAATGTCACGGTTAGAGGTCCTGATACAGTCGGCAGAAATGGTCACGGGAGCAGGCACTGCTGGCTTTGGACGTCACACGAGTGGTAAATGAGGAACAAAGCCGCCCGGTCACGGCCAACGTCCTCTGTGCCGCGAGCGTCCAGTCCGCCTGGTGTTCCGGAAGGAACAGGGAGCCTCCGTATCCCGGAAGCGGTTAAGACTGGGGAGCAAGCATTGTGTTGTGTCTTTATTTTTGGTTTTCTGTTGCGTCCCTTCCCTAGCGGCTGATAGTGTGCCTGGAGGAATCTCTCTACATACACAACATCCGGGACATGAAGGTACTGCACACAATCAGGGAGACCCCTCCGAACCCTGCAGGTAAACGAGTTGCGGGAAGAAAGTGTCATTGCCTGATTCTGCCTCTCACTTATTTTGATTTTATTTTAGAGAGAGTGTGTGTGCACGTGGGGGTGGGGGGGCGGGTGGTGGGCAGAGGAAAAGAGGGAGAGACTCCTAAGCCGGCTCCGCGCTCAGTGCCGAGTCCCGTGCGGGACTTGATCCCACAACCCTGGGATCACGACCTGAGCCGAAATCAAGAGTCGGACGCCCAACCAGCTGAGCCACCCAAGTGCCCTTGGTTCTGCCTTTTAAAGATTAGCCATTTTGTCCATATAGCTTCTACCCGGGTAGACCGCTTTGGAAAGTAGTGATCTTAAACCAAGCTGCTTTCCCTCTGCTGCTGGGCTTGTGACCACGTAAACCATTGGTTTCGTCGGCTTCCAGTTCTGAGGTTACTGATTGGTTTCAAGCAAAGGCCTGCAGTCTGTTTTTATAATCTTGTCACTGAAGGAGGTGGTTGGGGCTGTGGTGCTAGAAGCAAGCCCGCTCGGCAGCCGCCAGGGCTGGCTCAGGGTCCCCTTTGCTGTCTGCGTTCTTTGTTACGTAAATGCCAGCTTCTGTCTAACAGCGGAACAGAAAACCCTCTCGTCCTAACTCTCCTGGGCCTCCGTGTGTTTCCACAGGCTTGTGTGCGTTGTCGATAAACAACGACAACTGTTACTTGGCGTACCCGGGCAGTGCGACCATCGGAGAGGTGCAGGTCTTCGACACCATCAACTTGGTGAGGCTCCTTTTGTGCTGGGGTCACTCGCTCGAACGTCCTCGTCCCCGAACCGGGTGCCGGGGAGCCTTCAGCCTCCTCGTTTCTGTGGCTCGGCCCTGCGGTTTCACTGCCGCCTTCCTGGGGGCACAGCATGTCCGGGTGACCTCTCCCTGCAGATGGATCCCCGTGGTCACGCCCGCAGTGCTGAGCTCGGGCAGACTGGCCTCTGGAAGGGCCGGAGGGAACTGTAGCCACTTCGCGGACGGCCTGCTTGGAGCAGCCTTGCCTCGGGCCCCACCCCCAGTAAATCAGGTGGACATGGCCTTGGTGTCAGCTGGCGTGGTGTCGGAGGCCCAGCCAGTCAGCGCTTCAGCCTCGTGACGGGGGGCGGCGGGGAGTGTGGTCTCGCCGCGTGGCGGCCACGGCACGTCGGTCTTGCCTTCCAGAGAGCTGCGAACATGATCCCGGCTCACGACAGTCCTTTGGCGGCGCTCGCATTCGACGCCAGTGGAACCAAGCTGGCCACCGCCTCGGAGAAGGTACGTCTGCCGCGTGGCCCGATGGGAACCCGGTCTGGGGGCTTTGGCACACTTTCTCAGTTCCGCTCACACAGTCAAGCGACCAGATGGGTTTCTGGGTCGACCGGCTCCCAGACCAGCACGGACAGCGGCCCCCGCGGCGGCCGTGGGACGAGCCACCCGGACTGCGGTGGGAGCGTGTGGGCGACACGCCCCATGTCCTCCTCTGAGACGGTGCTGGCGGGCGCGGTGCCAGGGAACTCGAATGGCAGTGAGGAGTGGACGTGGTTCCGCCCAGGGCGGGTCTGAACACATTTCGGTGCACGCTCTTTCCTTTCCTTCTGTGTCTGCTCACTTAAGACAGTGACCGTGCCGAATGTATCACCTGCATCCTCTTTCGCCCTGCGTGTGTCGTATTTCGCAGAGTTAAAAACCCTTCTAACGGCCATACGGCACTTGGTTGTGCTTTACCGAGACGTCACCCTGTGGGGACATTTATGTTCTTCCTACTGTTTAGATTGGAATGATCACATTTGGAATATAGATAATAGTGTGTCTTACATACAGGTCTTTTTTGTGCCTCTCGGTTCACTTAAGAGATTCCAATGAGCAGACTTTCTGGGTTCAAAGGATGTGGTTGTTGTAAGGTTCTCCCCACACAGCACAGGGCGACTCCCTTCCACTTGGACCTCTTCTCCCCCCCCCCCCCCCCCTTCTTGACACCGGAGGGGCGTCACTGTCTTCCCAGCTTGGCTGCTACATCTTGTTCCTTTACAGCTCCTCTGGTCTCCTTAATCTCGTTCTCCTCTGTTCCGGCTTCTTCTGTGCAGTTCCCTGCTGCCTAGCTGTGCTTTGATGCTTGCTCACCGACAACCTAGGTAGCCTGCCTCCTGTCTCCTCTCCCCTTGAGCCAGCCAACCACGTAAGATTTGAGAAAAGTCCGCTTGAACTCTGCCGCAAGGGTCCCCCAGTTTCAGTAACAACAGCGCTGCCATCTGTGGTTCCCTTAGTCACCGAGGACACAGGTCTTTTATGTTCATGACCCCATCCCATCCCCCAGCAAGGTACACATATTCTCATTTCATATCGAGGGTTCAGAGAGATTAATCATTTGCTCGGAATCACCAAGCTGGGTGGCAGCAGAGGTTTGGACTCCAAGCCTGGCTTTGCTTTTAAACACCACTGGACGATTGCGTCGTCGCCTTGTTCGCTTCTAGGGCAGTGGCGGTGAGCTTCTGTCACCCCTTGGGTAATAAAGTCTCGTCTCCGTAGTTCTTATCGGGTCAGAGAAGCACCCTAAAGCATTTTGTGGAGCCTCAAGGCCGGTAAAAACAGAACTGGAGCTTTCTGGACAATGAAGAGCAATCTTCTGATTTGCTTTTAGCCCGAATACTCTTGGTGCGTGGGGTTAGCCCTTGGCGGCATCCCGTCCTGCGGGGCGCTCGGCCGTGTCCAGCTATATGCTTGATCCTGCATTCAGTGGGCACAGTGAGGCTCCTTACCGGCTCACCGTTAATTAGTATTACGCAATAGGTATGCCATTAAAATAAATTTCTACATCCGAAAATTTAGACTACAGAGGACAAAACCTTTGCTGTGGTTGTTGTTGTAGATGAGTGTGCTATTTTATCCTTTTCAAGTCTCAAGAATGGCAAACTCATCTGGTATCTTTTTATCCAGAGAGAATCACTATATTTAAAGAACGTTTTCCAGAAGGAAACGATTCCTGGTGTTCTGTAATTAGGTTGCTTATAGCTTATTTATTTATTTATTTTTACTATTCATAAACACGTCAGATATCCTAGAATGGTTTTCACACTGAAGAGTTTGAACCTCCCAAAACGCATTTGGTGTCAGGTGACCCTCTGACTAATTCTTCCTGCCCCCGCACGTTTGAGATACTACCTGTTTTCAGGTTTTCCTGGGAGTCTCTTCCCTGTGTGTTTTATGACCGTAGCTTGTTAGTATTCTTTTAACATCTGGATGTCAAAAGCACCACTCGTGCTCACTCTCTTGGATGTTCTGTCTTACTCTCTCAGATGTTCAAGTCCTGCCCTTCCAGGCACACGTCCCCGTTCTCCAGGGCAGCGGCAGGAAACTGGCATCTTGAGAATGGCTCATCCCCACACGGGGAAGTAGGGCCGCTCACTGCTCGCTCATACGCTCCTTTGTCTGAGTCATATGGGTTCTCTTAGTGTTGGTCCTACCGTGTATAAGTTGAGACTTACTGGTTTTTAGGCCATTAAGTAGCATTTCCAGCCAGTGGTTCCCTTGATCAGTAACTCAACCTGAAGCAGCAAGAGAGGCTTCCGGGTGGGGGGTTGGGGGGGGGGGGCGGTCCTTGAACCTCTCAGACCACCGAGTGAGGTGATGCTTCCTGATGTGCAGCAGGGTCGGCTCGTAAGAGTTTAAACTTCACGCCACGTAGAAGGACCAGAACTGTTGCACACTTGACTCCAAGGGTATCGGGGTTTAGAGCAAGCAGGGAGTTACAGCGGCCGCATTTGAAGAGAAGCGTAAACGTTGAGTACGCAGTAGAAGCGGGAAGTGTTCCCGTGGGCAGAGTGGGGTGCTGCTGGCGTGCAGGGGGCGTGTGGAAGCTGCTGGTGAGTGGCGCCCCTTGTGTTTCCTTCACAGTCTGATGTGAAGGAGACAGAAGGCTGGGCTCACTCGGTTAAAATCCCTTTTTCTTTCCTTTTTCACCTGTCACAGGGGACCGTGATTAGGGTGTTTTCCATTCCAGAGGGACAGAAACTCTTTGAGTTCCGCAGAGGAGTTAAGAGGTAAGATACAGAAGTCCCAGAACTGGTTTTGGAGTTGACATTTGGATTTCGGGTGTGTGTTCTCTGGATCGAGTGGAAACTTAAAGCAGCCCTGAGAGCCCCATTTCGACGCACAAGTGTTTCTCAACCCAGCCAGACGGTCAGAGGGGACTTGGGGGTCGTCCTGACGGGTAGAGGAGCACGTTTATAACGCCAGCTGGCTTTCTTCTGTCTGCCACCCCCCCAGAACGGAGGGCAATGGCCAGGCAGCCCAAGAATGAGGAGGAAGCGGCCTGACTGGACCCCTTGGAGCCATGTGGCTTCCTCGGCCTGCTCTGAGGTGGCAGGCCCGTGAGTTCCTGACCTGCTCATCACGCTCCTGTCCTGCTCCTCTACTCAGAAAACCCCTCAGCGTTTGGTGCTCCCTCCACTAATCTCCCTGTCCGTCTGCACACCTTGCTGGGTCTGTACTTGGCACCCCCTGGGTCCTCTTCCACAGGACTGGCTCTAGGGCTCTGGTCCCTGTCCTGAAGGGGCCACCGATAGTGCCCACCCCAGGGCGGGAACTGGGCCGGGAGGTTTTCCAGAACCTGCAGCTGTTGGCCACCCCCACTTCTGGGAACCTTGCGTCGTGCATCAGCACTCCCTCTCATCCCTGGGGTCCTTCCCAGAGACGGCACACGCGTGCTTTAGGGTCCCGTCTCCAAAGCCAGATGCCTCAGTCCCTCCCCATTACTGCTTCCTAGGTTTCTTGCCTTTTTTCTCTTGGTTTTCCTTACATTCACCTTTCTCGATTTTTCTACTGCTACTGCTTCTCCATTTCCTCTCCCTGTGTCTCACTTCTGCCCTGGAGCCTCTCCTCCTGTGCTGTGCGGCCCCACAGGTTCCCACAGGCTCCTAAACCGGGTTGTCTGTGTGCTGGTGGGTCCACCTGTGTGTGTGGCCCAGGCTGCTCTCCTGACACGCACCTGTATTTCTCCTGCCTGCTGGATGCTGGGGCCCCCGGTGACCCACCAGAAGGTGCCCCCCATCTGCCCTTCATCGCTCACGTGCCTGATCTTGGTGAACACCGCCACCATCGACCTGGTGCCTGGGTCAGAGGGGCTCCACACTGGCTCCTTTCTCCCATTCAGTCAGGTGGCAGGGGTGTCGGCACCCTGGGTCAGTCCCACCAACCCCCTTTCCCTTCCGCCTCTGCCCTCCCAGTTCGAATCACCGCCGTCTGACCTCTTGTGTGCCTCGGTCTCTGTCGTCGGCCCCTTCGGTCCATTCTTCAGACTGTGGCCCAGGTTGCTCTTTGAGGGTGTCAGTGTCAGTAAAGCACACGCCCGTTGGGGGAGTTCCAGGCGTGCCTCCTGCCGGCAGGGCCGACCGCAGACCCCCCCAGCCGTGGTGCGTGAGGCCTGCCGTTCCCTGCCTTTCCAGCTCGGCTGCCCTGGCCCCGTGACTCCCAGCTCCGGCCACACTGAACGCCCGCTCCTCAGAGGGAACTCTCTGCACCGGGTCTCGCCTGTGCGGTCTCCTGTGCTGGGTGTCAGTCTGTGACCCGGCCGACTGCTGACCCTCGCGTGGCAACAACCTTTCCCTCCACGGGTCTCTAGCGCCGCCCACTCGTTCTTTCCGGCTCTCCTTTCTTGCGGCAGATTACTGTCCGCGAACTCGGCTCACCGAAGCTCCGTGAAAGCAAGAGCCCTTCCTGATTTCCCCGCTTCATCCCCGGAGCTTGGCCCGACACCGGCACTGCATAGGCACCCGTTACACACGTACTGACCTGACGGGGCAGACGCATCTTGTACTTCTAAGTATCAGGAGCAAGTGCAGGTTCATTTGAGGCTTTGGGATTTTTACAGCGGTTTTTAAGATAAACTGGAGAGTCTGAGCGTGTTGAAAGTTCTGCTTTCCTCTTAGATACCACCAAGGTTGCCAGTCTGCCTTGCGTGTTAAGAATTGCGAGGATTTGAATTATTGGACTTTGTTTTATTAACCTGAGTGCTGTAAATCCTGCCTGATTCAGCTAAAACTGGTTTAGTGAAGCCCTAAATCCCTTTGTTATTTGGAATTTCAAAGAAAATTAGCCAGCAGTATGGTAAAGAATTGCTCTTAATTTATTATCTTTAAAACATTTTTTCTTCAGAAAAATTTTTGAAAAAGCGTCTGGAGAGGAATAAGAAAGATGTCCGTAGACTCAAGTATGCCAATTCCGAGAACTTTTCTTCTCTGACTTTAAAGTCCCTGGAGAAAGGTTGCTAATCGCCCCTTGGAGGTTTGCGGGCGACCGCGTCACTCAGGCCTCTTTTGCTCACCCGCAGGTGTGTGAGCATCTGCTCCTTGGCCTTCAGCATGGACAGCCTGTTCCTGTCCGCGTCCAGCAACACTGAGACTGTGCACATCTTCAAACTTGAGACTGTGAAAGAAAAGTGAGTTGAGTTGCAGAGACATGTTTGTTTAAAAAAAAAAAAAAAATACAAAGCACTTTTTCCACTGACTGGGTGGAAATTCCAGCACGGATGTTGTCCTGCCTTTAGACATTTTTGCCAGTAAACACCCCGGAGCTGCCTCTCGTGTAAGTGTCACCAGATGTGGGCTCAGCGGTGAAATGACTTCCCTGAAAGATGAGGCAGTGAGGCAGGACAGGAGGTTGGGGGACGGGGGTGGTGTGAAGAGGGACGTCCTGGGGTCTGTGCACATGTCCCCTCGTTCCACTGCCTTTACCCACACAAGACGTGGGAGTGCGTGCTGGCTCCAGCCTGCCCACAGGTGGTTTCTGCATTTAAAGCAATTGATTGAAATTCCGCGTTACTCTGACGGGTGTGCGCAGCGAAGGAGAGGTTCTTTTCTTAACTTTTAAAAAGACACCCACAAGGTTGAGTGTTGTTAGTTCACGTGCTGTCTTACTCAAAGGAATATTTACGATAAGTTAACAAATACATCCACGTGAACAACAACAAAATCGGGCTCTGGGGAAAAAATTGAGATGTGTGCTCATGAGGTTTCCATAGACTTCCTGTTGAAAAGTTCTGGGGCGGAGGGCGGGTCATGAATCTGGCCCCGTGCATTTTCACTTCTGCTGCAAAGTGGGGAGCCTGCCCGTCTGCCGCCGTCTGGTGTGGCCCCCTGGGGGGAGCAAGGCTCTTCTAGGTTCTGAAACCTGACAGGCCTCCTCTGACCCTTCTCAGGAGATGCGCCCACAGCGTCCCCAGTCTCTTGAGACTTCGTCGTTCTCTACGCCCCTTTTTCCCGAGGTGTGGGGAACCCCTCTTCCAGTTTCAGGGCTGATACTTGCTTCTGTGAGTGGGACCTGGTCATTGTCCTGGCGGAGAGTCCGCCTTTGTGTATCTGATAATGGTTCTTCCTTCTAGACCTCAGGAGGAGCCCACCACCTGGACCGGGTACTTCGGGAAAGTGCTCATGGCGTCCACCAGCTACTTGCCCTCCCAAGTAACAGAAATGTTCAACCAGGGCAGAGCCTTTGCCACAGTCCGCCTGCCTTTCTGTGGCCACAAGAACATCTGCTCACTGGCCACGTGAGTAGGGACAGGGGTCACCTCTCTCTCTCCTGCCAGGGTACATCCAGTCAGGAGCCTGGTCTCGGATCACTGCAGACGGTGGAGGTGTGGCCCCGTTAAGTTGCTCCCGGCCCGGGAACAGCCCGGAACTTAGGCCTTTGCAAAGCTTGGTCGAGAGTTAAGTGGAAGCTGAGGGAACCCCCAAGTGCCTCTTCACTGTTACCGGACTGAAATGCTTCCCCTGCGTTGTTCTGATCCAAAAATTCTTCCTCTTTCTGTTTCTGTTGGGAATATTGGTCGTGTTACTAAAGAAACTGCCTAAATCTGAACTATAGGAGGCCGCCAATAGTTAACCTCTTGGGACCTACAGAACCTGCAGTGTGACCTAGTCTAGGGCTGTCTGTGTCGCTCTGGAGTGGGGCTTCAGAATGCACAAGGCGCCTGGTGTGAGCTTCGTCGGATTGTCCAGAGTGTAGCCACGCAGGGAGATACTGTCTTGAAAATTCCGCGATAGCACGTCTTCGTGATTCCGTGCACGTAACAAACGTTACTTGACCTCCTCTTTGTCCAACTAACGTAGTTGAAATATCTACGCTTAGCATTCAGAGAAGCCATGGAAGTGGTTTTGTTCCCAGCTCTTCTGTGGGCTTGGGTGTCGATTCGCACGAAGTGCACCCGCAGCCCCCATGCTGTGGCCTCAGGCGGCGGGCGGGCGGCATCTCTCTTCTCACCAGTGGAGCGCACGAAACTAACTCTGCTCCTTTGGGGTGGGGGGTGAGAGGCCTTCCTGGCTGTGCCACAGGCGAGGCTCCTGGTTTACCAAGAATGTTGTATGAAAGCGGAGGTCCTAGAATCGGGCTCCTTCTGATTCTTCCTAGAATTCAGAAGATTCCCCGGCTACTGGTGGGAGCTTCCGACGGGTACTTGTACATGTACAACCTGGACCCCCAGGAGGGAGGCGAGTGCACCCTGATGAAGCAGCACAAGTAAGTGGGCCTCAGCCGGCCAGCACCGCCAGCGCGGGTACTGTGATGTCAGGCACCCCCCCCCCCCCCCCACCGCCGTGCGTTTGCCCGGTTCCCCAAAAGCCAGTGAGTGACACGGACGGGCATGTGCCCGCGGGGCTGGCCTGTGCCGCTGAGGAGACTCCCTTGCGCAGACAGAACTGGGTGAGGGCGCGGGCCCCGGCTCTCGGCGCTGCTCTGCTGGTGGCCCAGTGCGGTGACTACGTAGAGATCGGACAGGCGGCCGGCGCTGTGCTCGTCCATCCCCAGGCCGGGCCGGGCCAACTGAGGCGGGAACTTAGCCTTTTCCAGGAAAGGGATGACGCTCTTGGTGTCGTCCACGGTACACTGAGCGTTCTTGGAGAGCCTGCTGCCTCAACGTGGGACACAGGTGTTCTCTTCGAAAAGAAGAAATTCATATTTGTTCATTGGGAAGAGTGCAGTTTGCTGTTGCTTTTGCTTTTTTTGAATTGCGCAGGAATTCCCCTACCAATACTATAATACTGTAACGTTATAACTGGGGTCTTTTTTTTTACAGCAGATTCTACTTATGATTCTCAGTCTTAAAAATGGGAGGTTATCTCAGTGGGTATAACTTTCACCAGATTTCCCAGGTAGAAATCTTGGTGAGAAGTCCGAGTGAACACAGGGAATGAGCTTCTAGTCAGCACAGTGGAGGGAGCGCACACGTGTGTCCATTTTGGGTGAGCCTGTTGGGTTTTCTGGGCACTTCTGGCCCCACAGGCCCACGGGGCTGAGTTGTCAGGATCCCTGACGGCCTCGCCGTCTGTTTTCCTCCCTCCCTCCAGGTTGGACGGCAGCATGGAGGCCACCAATGAAATCTTGGACTCGGCCTCTCACGACTGCCCCCTAGTGACGCAGACCTACGGCACGGCTGTCGCCACAGGTACTCACGTGCCTTCGTCTCCGACCAGACTTGGTAAGGGCTGTGCCACAGGCACGGAGGTAGATGTGTGCGGCCCGTGCTGCTGCCCTCCCCCCCCCCCCCCCCCGCCCTTTCCCCTGGGCCGGGACAGGCGGTGCCCTGAGGCAAGCTGTTGGCAAGGGGGGGGGTTCGAGGCTGAACTACTTGTATCCGTTTTCGAAGGAGTAGTCATGATGGCTCAGGCTGCTTTGGGTGCGTGTGGATTGTTCCTGTCTTGCTGCTAAAATATCACCCTCAATTTTGACGTTGCCAAGGGGGCGCCCTTGGTCCTGTGTGATCGCTCACCGGGCGAGCGTGCGGCACCCCCTTGGCACTGGGAGGCACTGGGAGGCACTGGGGCCCTGGGAGGATGGGATTGTAGGCCTGCCTTCGGGGCCCCTCCTGCTGCGGGACAGACACAGGGGAGGCCATGCAGGCGTCCACCCCACCCCCCACCCCCAAAGCCACCTTGACCTCAGGGGGGCGATCTTGTCATTTTGCTCCCACGGGAGACTGTAGGTGTCACCATTCCTCTGTGCGGTGAAGCGGCCCTTTCTGTTGGGTAAGGCCCTGGGTGTCTGGTGACGAGCACCCCGCATCACCAGTTCGAGAACTGTTCCCACTCTGTCTGTAGAGGAAAATTTGCGGCCTGGCTGTCGGGAAGCCCCGTTTACTGTGTAGCCATCTCGTTTGACGTTTAGGAATTTTGGAAAATACCTGATTCACCTGGGGCTGCCCAAGGCCGCGAAAGGCTTGTAGTCAGAGAGGGAGGACAGTTCAGACTTAGTGTGCGCCGCGGCCTGTAAACACGCCGACGGCCGTGTCCCCGCGCGGCCTCCGTGGCCGCTGGCTGCCGCCGTCCTGCCTTGCAGCCCCTGAGCGTGGCCGCGCTGTCTCTTTGCAGCCTACGCCGACGAGCTGGGAGCCGCGGGCGGCGCGTGTCTGGAGGAGGAGGCCAGCGCCCTGCGGCTGGAGGAAGACAGCGAGCACCCCCCTATGATTCTTCGGACGGACTGAACTTGACCTGTGAACTCTGACCCCTGAAGCAGAGGACACTGGCTTGACAGAGGACTTTGTGTTATGCTGCTATGAACTTTGACCTGAGTTGGGGAGAGGACGGCAGAGACTTCAAAAGAAAAAAAAAAAAAAGATTGTAGCCGTAGCGTCATTCCATACTGTCGAGAAATACATTGTTTTCACTTCAGTGGCTTTTAATCCCACTTAGGAATCTTAGCTTTTCGTTTGTTTTCTCTTTTTGCCAAAATTAACTGTTCGGTGGAGCCCTTGAAACCTCCTTGCTTTGCATGCATTAATGTGCCAAGCCAGCAGAGGACAGGAGAGCTAGAAGCCACTTTACGACGCCCGCAGTTGTCTGGTTTTTAAAATCTGTATATAGTGAGGAGCGTCTTCGGGGGACGGCAGCATCGCGCAGTGGTTGTGGGTGTCCAGGCGGACCTGCTCGGCGGGTCCAAGAGCCCTCTGTGGGCTCGCCAGGCTGGGGCGTCAGCCGTGGGGAGGAGTGCTCACTCCCCGGAGCCCCTCCCGGGCCCTTTTCCCCGTTTTATTTTGTTAATTAAATTCTTTCCAGATTGGATTACTCTGGGAATTCTTGCTTGTTGGACTTTTATTTTGTTTCTGGCCTTATTTTCCACGTGGGTATTGGAGGAGAGCGATTCTTTCTGGCATTAAAAACCGTGTATTCGGACAGCGCGTGAACTTGAAAGAGCACCCGGGAAGGCCAGCGCCGAGGAAAGTGGTCTGGTTTGTGTGATTAAATTATCTGGTCTTTAATTTTCCTGTTGAATAACTGTGTGGGGGGTTTGTTTGTTTTTAGGGAATTTAGTAGCGGCTCCCTGGACCCACAGAGCACAGAATTACAGCGTGGTGGCTACCCGAGTTGTCCTCTGACCTTGAGCCCCGCTGACTGTCAGGGGCTCTCCTCACCTGCGTCAGAAGTGGTAGAGAGAGCTAGAAACGGGGAGGTTGGCTCTGAGCGCCTGCCTTCCAGTGTGATACGTGCCTTTTCCATTTAGTCTTAAGGAATTGTCCGGCAGAGTGACGCGGGGCTGTGGTCACGGGTCCCAGTGTTTGCCCAGCTTCCCTTTTCGTTTTCACAGCCTGAAACAACCGCAGATACCTCAAACTCTGCATTCCAAACCAAGACATCTAGCAGGTAAAGTTTTGAGGCCGTTCAAACGGAGTTAGCGGCATAAAGGATCGTGGTGGATTCTGTGGAATGGTGACAGTTAAGGATAGAAGTGAAAAAGCAAAAATGTGTCTGCCCTCCCTTTTCCCTTTGTCGGGCATTTGAACCAAGGCGGGAGAGGGGCAGAGGCATCTGCTCCGGGTTGTATTTGTCTGGTCTCGGCAGTCGTGCGGCCTGGATGGAGAAGGGAGAGAGGCACCTGCTCCAAGTGCCTGCGGCTGTGTGCCCGGAGGTTCAGGTAGAAAGCCTAGGTGCAGGGGGCACCCAGAGTAAGCTCTGACTGTGGCAGAAATCTCCAGAAACGCCGGTTGTGGCAACGAGTGGACGTGCCGTATTAGTCGAAGGTGAGGGCAGAATATACTCTACTTTCCTCTGGAGGCTGGAGGCGGGCACGCCTGCCAGCGTGACTCGCAGTCACGGGGGCGATAGGGTGTGCGTCTGCTGAGGCCCCGCGCAGGACACGGCCTGCCCGAGTCAGACCCGGAAGGCCCACTCGCTGTTGCCTCTGGAGCAAGGCCTTGCACTCCATGTCTTTGGTGGTGCCTTTGGCCAGGGTGAGTGTTCACGGGAAAACTAGTGTCAGAGGCTGCGTAGCGGACGTGGGGCCCTCACGGTCTCCTGACTACCAAAGAGAGAACTGCCTTTCCTGTTGTGTGTTCAGTATTGCCGAGCTGGGTACCTTTGCGTCGGCCTGCACGCTTGTGGCGACGTGAGGAGTCACGTCTGCTCTGTGGTTCCTCCTGGCCAGGAGTGCGTGGCTTTGTCTGTCTTTGGGATTGGTGGCCCTGTCAGCCGCCATCTCCTCGATGGTGGGACGGACGCTTAGAAAAGGTGGCCTGAGTGGCTGTGACTGTCACTGCCTGCCCTGTCCCAAGGGGCAACGACAGGGCTGGCCAGGTGCTTCTTTGTGCCTGGGCATCAGCAGGCTGGAGGCGCATGCGGGGGGCGCTGGAGAGGACAAATCTGGGAGAAGCCGCTGAGATGCACATTAGCAGGACTCTTGCTGCCGCACCCGAGGCTTAAACAAGACGGGACCCCAGCCGAACCAGACGGGGCACTGACGTGCTGAACTCCAAGCCGTACGTAGATAGTAACTTTATTATGTCCTCGCTTTCCGAACTTCCGAAAGAATCACGGGGTAGGAAACAAAACCTGGAAGCCTGCTTCGTAGAGCGGTGTGGACTGGGACCAAACCCTTTGTGTTTCCTAAAGCAGCGGAAGCCACAGTCAGGTGGAAGCTGGAGCCGAAGACGCCTGCGGCAGCCCCCGATCCTGGCACCGTACTGTCAGCTGGCCTGGGTGGGCCTGGGGCCTCGGTCTCCTCCTGTCCCTGCCCCGAGGGGCCACTGCCTAAACGGGACATGCATGCTGCAAATGCCCGGTTAACCTTTGAAACAGAAATTCGTCTGACCAAATGCAACCGATGGTTCTTCTTCGGTTCTCGTTTGAATACTGAGCCGGTGGGAAAGGTGAAACGAGCACAGTGTGAGTATAAGGCCCAGTCAAGGTCACGCGGCTCCCTGTCGTCCCTGCCTTTCCCACTCCCAGATTCCAGGACCCTGAGCAGCTGCGGGAGTGGGTCTTGGGCAGGAGGGTTGCTGGGGGAGACTCCACAGTCACCCCAGAGCAGACTGCCTTCTGCCGGCACAGGCCACAAGCTCGTGCCTCGTCTGTCCCACTCCCCTGCAGCCGCCGCCCCCCCCCCCCGCCGCTCGCCAAGGAGGGGCTCCTGGGCACTGCCTACTCAGATCCATTTGGGGAGCCATGGGGAAGATGGTGAGTCACGTACAGAAAAGACTAGATGTGCTCAGGTCACAGGCCAGTCAGTGGTGGGAGCTGAGTTCCGGGCTCATTCCCGCTGTCGTCCGAGGTTTTGTGCGGCCGTCTGCGGGGTGTGCGTGGGCCATGCTGGTTTGGTTTTGTTTGTCCCCTGCCCTATGTGTCTGTAGGTCCTGTCTTGTGCATGCGGGGAATGACAGGAGCCCTCGGCTAACATGCGTGTATGACTCTGTAGCTAGTGCAGCTGAAAATCCAAATATGTTACTTTACAAGTGTACTTAATTCTTAAACTGACGGTGGACGGGCGGAAAGGTTTTGGATCGGGTTCTGTGGTGTCAGACGAAAAAGAGTGCGTTCAAGCCATTGGTATTCTGTGTGGGAGGAGCGCTTTCTATAGAATTCTCTTTTGTGAATGACTGCTTTCTTACTGAGAACGTACAATGACAGCTCATTGCCAAGCCGGTCTCACTGATGTATATTTGGGCTCCTACCAGGTCCTGACCCTTGGCCCGTATTGTACCTTTTCATTCTGTGGATTTTGTGAAGCACAAAAAAAATTGGATTTTGAGGCGTGGCCAACCCTTCTTATCCTTCCCCGATATCTGACCAGGAAAGTCTTTAATTTGGAAAAATTAAATCTTTTTAAAGCTCAGAATTTAAAGGAACTGTTTCGATTCCTCACTCCTATGTTGTATCATTCTTTACTGAGTTGTAATTTCTGTTCCTTCTTACATTTCCTTTGTAGGTGAAGCTGTTGTATGTGCTGCCGTGTATATGGGTGGGGGGGGAGGGAGGGAGGGAGGGTGTGTGTGTGTGTGTGTGTGTGTGTGTGTGTGTGTGTGTGTGTGTGGTGCACGTGCGCATGAGGGGGCCGAGGGGGAAAGGTGTGCGTGTGCGCACGCACACACCGTGGGGAAACGTGCTTACCGATTCCACATCCGAGCGGATGGCCCCTTGCTGTTAGCGTTTATAACTGCATTAAGAAATTAGAAGCTGCGATGTCCTTTTCTTCGCGGCCTCGTTGCCGCCTCACAGGCCCTCCATCTCATCTGTCTCGTGTTTCAATGCACTGTCCTTCTGCCTCGAGCACTTGGGCAGAATATCAGAGTCCTGAAGCCCAAGTGACATCTCATAAAGGTTTTCCTCTGGAGCTGATTCCTGTCCTCTGTGGAACAGACGACACGCTCCTGTCCACTAGTGTTCTCGGCCTCATCTGCCAGATGTTCCCAGGATGCCGCCCCTCGCGGGCTGGGCAGGGTTGAGCAGGTGCGTGCGCTCGCCCCGCCCCCGAGGCCGTGGGGTTCTGTCTGGGGAGGAGGCTGTAGCGGGAGGAGCTCCGCCCGCACCCCTGCCTGGGCCCCGCTGTCACCGGGGCGCAGCGCTAGTCTGGAGGCTTCTGTTGGCAGCGCCTTCTCCTGGGCACCGGTTTGCTGTGTCACAGACCTCCCTCCAGGCTGGAGGACTTGTTCCTTTTTACGTCGAAGGCGGAGACATGTCTAATGTCCTGAAAAGGCGTGCCGGGACCCCAGCAGGTGAGATTCTGAGGGGGCGACTGCCCAAAGCCGTGGGGGCCGCGTCCCTGCTGGGACCGCACGCCGTCGGTCTGGCAGCCGCCGTCCTGTGTGAGGGCGCTGACACAGCAGTTCGGTTTGCGGGGAGGCACACGAGACCCCGTGAGTCTTTGCACGTGCCCACGGTCGTCGTGTTTTTTTTTTTTACAGAGAACATTTGTAATTTTTTTTTCCTCCTGTACTTATTTCAGCGGATTGACACAAAGATGTATCTTTAGAAGCGTCTGGGCCTTTTGTCTCAAGGGAGCGTGAGGCGGGGTGGCTGGGGCAGAGCGCTGGGGCTCTTTGCTGCCCCTTTTCTCCCCGGAGGACACCCCTTGACCTTCCCCAGTCTAGTCGGAGTCTGTCGGGCCCAGGACACGAGCGGGCTCAGACATGTCCACGCGGCGGGAACGCCGAGATGGGCGTCGCGCAAAGGCACGCGGGTCCTGTAGGGATTGAAGCGCTTGAAACAAGAAGGCAGGGTGCATATTAAATGGGGAACGTTACAAACTCCAACCACCTTTTCAAATGATGCCCTTGGGATGCCCTGTTCAAACCAGCTTTCCAGAGAGCCAGCCCCAGAACAAGCTCTTAAGTAAGATAAAGTGAGTTTCTAAAAAGAAGCCCTTAGAAGTCTCGCCCTGCCTGCCCTGGTCACCACTGCAGTACCTGTAGTAATGGGGGATAATGATGTTAGGTGGCTTCTAAATGGAGCGCTCCCTTCCATTTACACGACTTCCCAGCTGCGGCCGGTCACCGGCTCCCCCCGGGCTGGTCATGCTCATCGCATAGCCTCTCGGGGAAGGAAATGCCAGGCCACGTTGGCTGTGTCACTAGCTGGGCTCTTCAGAGGGAACGGGGTTTGGGAGGTCATAGGGACAGACCACACGGGGCTCTGTCGCTGCCGGCCGTGCGCTCCAAGGGGACCTGCCTCCTCATCCGTTCCGTCCGCGCGGTTGTGACAGGCGGGACCACGCCGTCATTAACTTGCTGGATTTGAACTTAAAGGTAGCTACCCTGTTGTGCCTCTGGGGCTTAGACCTTCCGGCTTACTCTGTTAACGCTCACCGATTGCCGTGGCGGGTGAGAGCCACGGTTGCTGGGCTCCTCTCTGAATAAAAAATGGAAATAAAACATGGTCTGTTTGCGATTACGCTCCAGCAGCAGACTGTTTGGAATCCCTCGAGGTAAGGTTTTCATAATGGGGTGGACGGCTGTCCCGCCTCACCCGGACATGCCACCTCGCCCTGACACTGTGGGTCCCTCTCCTCGGCCCTTCAGTGAGATTGGGCCACTCTCCCAGCCGCCCCACAGCGCGTGACACGTGGGGAGCAGGCCCACAGAGGGGGCCCTCGGCCGTCTTCCTCTTTGTCTTAGCTGCGGGGCCGTGCAGGCATCTGTGCGGTGCGGGCCTAGAGGCCCCGTTTCCTGGGCGCTGCACGCAGGAGGCCTGCGGGCCAGTGTGGGAGGGGGAGCTCCCTCTGCCTCCTGCCTGGGAAGCAGGCGTGCGGTGGTCCTGGCACACGGGGGTGGGGTCCTCCTGGTTGGAGCCCCTCCCACCCGCTCTGTGTTCAACATAAACATTGGTAACGGTTTTCTGATCGTAAACGCAGAGGGTCTGTGCGGACAATTCCGAAAAAAATAGGGATGGATAAAGAGGACCGAGGCCACCTCCACCCCTACCCTGAGCTGATGCAGGGTTAACGTTTTGGTGTGTTTCCTTCCAGCTGCTTTTCTGACGGCATTTTATAAGTTGATCTCTTTACATGATTACGTAGCTCTGCCGCGACATCGTGTTCTCCCTCAACTATTAACGGAGGTCTTATCTTTCCAGTCCCCACACTGGAATCTGCTCTCTAACAAAGGATTTGTGTGTGGGGCACAGAGGCCGCCGGAGCAAAGGTTTAGGGTCGCAGCCAGAAGACGGCCAGGAAGTGTCGGACGGCAGGGGCGTGACGTTGCGTGCGTGCGTGGCGCGTGTGTGTCTCGCAGTTCAGGAGGCAGGGTTTCCCAGACCCAGGGGCTGACGGGTTCTGTGTCTGGAGGGAGCTGCTTCCTGGCTCACAGACCACGTCTTCTCACTGCGGCCTCGCAAGGCAGGACGGGCAAGGGAGCTCCGCGGGTGTCTCTTTTATAAGAACACTAATCCCATTCGCGAGGGCTGCACCCCAAAGTTAGGATCTGACCTATGGATTTGGGGCACATTCAGCCTACAGCAGGGGAAAAGTCACCTCCGATGTCCCAGCCACCAGGACTCTCTTCCGGGTTCCCGTGGGCAGCCGGATGTGACGTCAGGCAGGTCCTCAGGCCTGGCGGGAGGTCTCCCCTCCCTGGGCACCCCTGCTGCACACCCACAGCCCCCTCCTCCCGGGTGACCTCACTTGCAGCCTGCAACTTCCTCGAATACGGAGCATTTCACTTAGGATCCATGAAGACTCGACAGACCCATGAATGGAGGAAGGAATGAAAAGACTTTTTGTTGGGTTTTATAGACAGCCCCACTGTCCCAGAGGATATATTTAGAAGAGGACATCTACGTACATTTTTCTCTTGGCTTTTCAGGAAATTCCCACGTGTCATCGTGGCCGTGTAGTTTTCCGTTGTGTGGAAGTGACATTGACATCACTTGTTTACACGTACTTCTCTTGCTGGACGTGTGGGTCTTACTGGACGTCTCCAGGTTGGGGCTGTCCGAACATCGTCGCTACAAACATTCTCGTATACGTATTTGGGGACACTCCTGTGGGGTTATTCCCTAGGAGTGGGGTGGCCGGAGCATGAGGTATACCAATGTGCAGCCTCAGAAGATGGCACCAGCCTTCCAAGATGGTTATGGCGGAACAGAGATCCTGCTGCAGAGCACATCAGCCACAACTCGGCTTGAAACATTTGTTCATCACGACTGCAATCTGGCTGGACCCAGCTGCTCTCCATCAGCTCGAACCCCCAAAAGGCCTCTGTACTCACGTGGCTGGAGTTGTCACCAGCTGCGCGGGCAGCCGCGTCCCCACGTGGCTGCTTGGGCTTCCTTGCAGCATGGTGGCTTGCTGGCGGTCAGACCTCTTACACGGTGGCCGACTTGCAAAGAGTGAACGTGGAGGCTGCCGGCTTTCTTTTCAAAATAAAAACTGGTATGCTGTGCTGTTGACTTCGTTCCTTTGACCCAGACGAGTCAGAAGATCAGGGCAGGTCTAAGGGAGGGGGAGACCAGCTCTACCTCTGCATGTGGAACAGTGGGAAGAGAGGGGGGACAGCCATCCTCGGAGACTGCCCGAGATTGTACCGGTTTTCACTTCCACTGGCAGCCTGTGAGCATTTCAGTCAGTTCACGCCGTCCCCAGCCCCATGGGACACTGAATGTCTTTTTTTTCCAACTTGTGTCGTTAAAGTTTTGTCTATTTTTAAGAGGCGGGGCGGTGGGGGGAGTGGTGGCGCGGGGAGAGGAAGAGCAAGGACCCCCAGCGCAGAGCCTGATGCTGGGCTTGAACCCACGAACCACGAGATCATGACCTGAGCCAAAATCAAGAGCCGGACACACCCAACCGACGGAGCCACCCAGGTGCCCCTGCATTTGTGTCTTTAAAACCAAGGGAAAGGGCGCTCCCAGCACCTCGTGTCCAAAAGGATGCACCAGCTCCACGGCAGGAGAGCTGAACTGGGGGCCCTGCGGGCGGTGGAGAGGCTGCTGGCCCGATGCCCAGGCCCGGTCCCTCCACTGCCTGAGAAACCCAGAGCTCCGCAGTGTGCGTGGGGGGCTGCCTTCTGGGGGGTTTCTATTTGCATAAGCCGGGGGAGAGCTTGGCTGCCAAAGAGCTCTGAGCAGAGGTTCGCAATAGCCACACAAATGCTGGAGGCGCTTAAAATAAAACCTGGTAAAGAAACAGGCCAGTTAAGAGAAGATGTGATTACCCAGCTGTCATTTCAAACTGTTCAGCCCTCAAATCCTCTGCAGTGTTTGCCTGACTTTATGTTTCAACTGATCGTTGGATAGATACAGTATTCACTTTTCAAAGGAGACACCCGGGAGCCCACGGGGGAGGCAGGCAGGCACCGTGGTTTCTGCTCCATAAACGGAAGGATTGCCATGGGAGTCTGTGTGGGTTGGTAGGGAAACGTGGAGGGTTTTAGCAACAGGAATGAACCTGGCGGACACAGAACCACCCCCACTCCAGCTATAAATGCTCCAAAGAAAGACGGAGAAATCCCCAGGTTGAGAAACAAAAAGCAAACCGGTGAGCTCAGGCTCACGGCCCAGGTGCCTGGCGTGGGGACCCCAGATCCAGACGGCAGCCTCGGGTGGGACCCTGAATCTGAGATGGCATCAGGACAGAGACGTTTCAAACATAAGTCACAGAAGAGCTGCCCAGTGAAAAGGGACAGGATGGCCCTGGCCACCAGCCCTGAAGGAGACCCAGGACACTTGCCGAGCTCAGGGCCCAGGAGGGGCGTGGAGAGGGCTTGGGGGATGGGAACAGAGTGGTGAAGGCTATGCAGCATTGGGCGTGTACCTAATGCCACTGAACTCTACACTCAAAACCAGTTAAAACAGGAAATTTTATGGTGTACCTATGTACACAATTAAAAGCAAAATTAAAAAAATCCTGGAAAGAAGGAGGCAGGATTCCGGTTGTCTGCAAATAATCTGATTGTCTCCCTGGAAAGCCCAAGAAAACCCATGCAGATGTGTTCGGATCACAAAAGAATGTTCAGTTCAGTGCCTGGTTGTGAAGGCAACACAAGTCACTAGTCCTCTGTGCCAGCAGAGCTTAGAGAATACAGAGGTGAAGGAGGTCACCCAGGGTCGTCGCTAAGACCTGAGTAACGGCACTTGACCAAGCGACCAGGCTCCGTGAAGAGCTCCAGTGTCCGAGCTGCCCGTGACACTTGTGCGATGAATGAATAATTACCCGTTGCGCAGAGGGATAGAAGAATAAAAGAAAAGATGTATCCTGTTCGGGGGGGGGGGGGGGAGGGGGGGAGGGGAGAAGCAATGATGAGCAAAGACATGCAGGCTATTACCAAAAAGTAAGGACAGTAATAATGACCAGCCTGGGATGCTAAAGTGATGTATACGTATTACGAAAACGCTGGGCGTCAGCAAGGAAGGAGGGCAGAGTGAATCCAGGAGAGGGTCTGTTTCTACTGATCTTTCAACCACTTTGTAAGATCGACCCTTTTCATAATAAAAAGTTGGGAAGTTGAAGGAATTCGGCAAATTCGAGCACTGCTTGGCCCCCCGGTGGAGGTCGCCGGCACCTAGAGGCCGGCTGTGCCCCAGCTGCAGGGGTCAGGGTGGGTGGCGGAGAGGAAGCGGGGGAAGCAGGGGGACGAGGGACAGAGAAAGGGGAGCACAGGTTGTCAGTCTGCCCTACGAAACAGTGCACCCTCGCCCGCGGTCCTGCCCTTTCCCTCGTCACCCAAACCCCACGGCAAAGTGCTGCTTTCTGGAGTCGGGCTAGCCAGAGCCCCCAACGACCCCGACCCCTCCTCCCCAACCTGCTGTTCTCTCCCTGGGCCCCCGGGCACAGCTGAACGCCTCCTGCCCTCCAGTGAGCCAAGGACCTAGAGGTAGCAAACACCTGCACCAGGCTCGTTAACCCGCCTCATCACATCCGGTCTGGCCTAGTCCAACCTCCCCTGCAGAGCTGAGCCACAGCCCGCGTCCGCTGGGCGAACAATGGCAAAGCAGGGGCCCGGCCTCTCACCCCTGCGCTCCCAGGCCGCACCCCGGACAGGCGCTGAGAGCAGAGGCCATTTGCAAACACCGCACGCGTACATTTTCTTCCTCCAAGGCAGAGCTCAAGAAGCTCTCCTTGAAGCCAGGGACCTCTTCCAGAGTCTACAAAGAGCACTTGCCAAGGAACCTCACGCTCGCCCGGCTGTGAGGCCTGCACTCGGAGAGTCTAGGATTGCATCATGCGTGAAGTGTTTGGAGAAAGATTATGAGCCTCTCGGCTTCTCCAGGGGGCAAAGCCGAACGGTGGTTCCTCATCACGGGCGCTGCCCGGGAGGGGCTGTGTGGGAGGAGCTGCCCAAGGCGGTGGGGGGGGGGGGTTGGCCACACCCCCTCCCCTGAGCGCCCCCCCCCCCACTCCGGGGACCCGTCGCTGGGGAAGCTGGGGCTCACATCGTGTGCCTCCAACTAGGCCTCCCGGGCCTGAGATGCCCGTTCCCTCCCGCCTTCTTCCACGAGGCCCTCTGGAAGGTGAGAATTCTCTTCGCCTCTGACATCTCAGAAGAAATCACTTCCGCTCCAGCATTTCTGCCTGCTGAGTATCTGGGAACTGTGAAGGAGGCCAAGGCCACTGGGCGCACCCAGAACCCCCGCCCCGGGCCCTAGGCCGGCCGGGAGGAGAACCAGCTGGCACCCAGGAGGCCCCCACAGGTTGGGCGAGCCCACGAACAAGCTGTGGGAAACCACCAAAAGGCGTCTCCTAACTGTGGCCTCACCAAACCTAAGTAACCATCATTTTGAGTATTATTTATTTCATCATACGCCTATGTCATTTAATTCTTAATGGCGACTTTAACCGCTGGCTTGCACCATTTCTACAACTTGAACGATCTGCTTTAAAGCGCCCATGTGAGCCCCTTCACCTGCCGGGAGGGCCCTGGGAGGTCGCCCTGCATGGCGCGTGGGGCCTGGGAGTGGCTGGATTTGGGCCTTGGGGCTGGCACGTGTTGGCCCTCCTGACTCAGCACCCGCTGCTCTCTGTGCCTGGTTTACGTCCAGACCCTTCCATTTATTAAAACTGTTCTTGTTCTGGGCACCACAGGCTCCTGAGTCTGCAGGTGCCAGCAGGGGTGAGGCCACTTGGCAGGAGATGGGTGGGGGTGGGGTACGACCTGGGGGAGGGAGGGAGGGAGGACGCTCAGCGGCCAAGCCTGCTGGTTTGCCCCCCACGATTGCCCTTGGGGATCACCGACCCACGGAGGCTGCCACACGCCCTCCAGGACCGTGCAAACCAGAATAACCCAAAGACTCGGGGATGATACCAGGCTGGAGGCCTCTGTCGTGGAGACCACACGCACAGACCCTTCAAAACCCACGCGGGGAGCACGAGGCCCTGAGGGAGGAGGGTGCACCTCCACCTGCCTGAGGCTTCTTCTCTCCCCCGGGAGATGAACTTGGGGAGAGCCAGGAACCGCTCACAAAGCACGTAGGGGCGCAGCAGGTGGACAGGTGGCTCCAGCCGGTGGGTGGTAAGATCCCAGCTGGCATCTCTGAGCCCCGGGTCCTGGAAAAGGAGCTGCCTGTTACGGCTGGGGCGGCCTTGTCCCTCAGGCTGTGGTCCTCTAGGACCCTGGCGGGACGGGGCAGGACGACCCTCCCTGGCTTCCACCCGGGGTCTCCAGAGCAGTGGGTGAAGGCTAGACACAGGCGTCCTCGGGGGACACTGCCAGGGACCCTCCGCAGGTCCCAGTGCCCGACAGGGCCCACGTCAGCATGCTGGCCAGCCTGGTGGGAGGGACAGTGCTGACCATCGCGGGCTCATTCACGGAGGCAGCTCTGCCTAGGGCCCCAGCTTCAGAATCAGACGGCCCTGGGCTCACACCCCCTCTCTGTGTGGCCTTGGTCGTGGTATCCAACCTCCCCGCACCTCACTTGTCCCATCTGTGAAATGGGGTACTAATCCTACCTACCTCAGAGGGCGCCAGGACCTGGCAGGGGCCCAGCTGGCTAAATGCTTCCTCCCCTCTCTGGTTACAGTTGCACAGAACATACTTGAAACACCTTTTGTTTCGCTCAGGATTCCGTCTGCAGGTCCTCAGCTCTGCTGGGCCGTTCCCTGCTGGGGTCTCCCCTGAGGCTGCAGTCAGATGTCCCCAGGCACTGCCGTCACCTGAGGGGTCACCTGAGGGCTCCGAGGGCCTGCAGGAGATCGGCAGGGGGCAGGGCTGTGACCGAGTGCCCTGCAGGGCGGTGGGGCGTCTCCCAGAGAGCCGATGTCCCAGTGAGAAGCACCAGAAGCTTCCGTGACCCAGTGTCTCGCCCCCCGACTCCCCTGACCCATGCACACGCAAGATGAGGGGACATGGACCTTCCTCTCGGTGGCAGGGGGTCAGAGAACTTGAGGCAGTGTCTTAAACCTCCACAGAGACTTTGCCTGAACCCCTCAACAAATACTTGGCTTGGTCGTCGGAGCAGCAGAAAGCCTGGCTTGCCAGTGGTTTCTAAGACTTAAGTTTTTTTGTTTTGTTTTGTTTTTGAGAGAGAAAGAGCCAGGAGAGGGGCAGAGACAGAGAGAGAGAGAGAGAGAAAGAGAGAGAATCCCAACTAGGCTCAGAACCATCAGTGCAGAGCCTGACTCAGGGCTCGATCCCACAAACCATGAGGTCGTGACCTGAGCCGCAATCAAGAGTCCAGGGACCAGGTTCTGAGCTGTCAGCACAGAGCCTGATGCAAGGCTGCAACTCACAAACCCCAAGATCACGACCTGAGCTGAAGTCGGACACTTAACTGACTGAGCCGCATTAAATTTTTTTTTTAAAAAAGAGTCGGACGCTTAACCAACTGAGCCACCCAGGTGCCCCAAGACTTAAATTTTTTACAGCAGTTTTATGCTCCCAGCAAAACTGGGAGGAAGATACAGAGATTTCCCACATCCGCCACCCAGGTGGTGCATGTTGTTACAATCCCTGAAGCTATGTGGACACAACATAATCGGCCAAAGTCCACAGCTGACGTGAGTGTTCGCTCTTGGTGCACATTCTGGGGGTTTGGACCGATGTATGATGAGCCCCAGCCATCATTATAATGTCATACAGACCAAGTTCACTGCCCTGCACATCTTCTGCACCCCTCCTGTCCCCAGCCCCTGGCAACCACTGATCTGGTGCTGCCTCTGTAATTGCCTTTTCCAGATCATCATATAGTTGGGACTATATAGTATGCAGCCTTTTCCGACTGGCTCATCTCCTCTCACGTAAACATACACATTTAAGGCCCCTTCATGTCTTTCCACATTTTGATGGGCCATTCCTTTTTAGGGCTGAATAATATCCCGCTGTCTGGATGGACCACGGTGTTATTTATCCACCGCCTGGTGAAGGACATCTTGGTGGCTTCCAAGTTTGGGCAGCTATGGATGAAGCTGCCGTAAACATCTGCGCACAGATTTTCTTTTCTTTTCTTTTCTTTTCTTTTCTTTTCTTTTCTTTTCTTTTCTTTTCTTTTCTTTTTTCTTAACATTTATTTATTTATTTTTGAGAGAGCATGAGCAGGGGAGGGGCAGAGAGAGAGGGAGACACAGAATCCGAGGCAGGCTCCAGACTCCGAGCCGTCAGCACAGAGCCCGACGTGGGGCTCGAACCCACAAACCGTGAGATCATGACCTGAGCCCAAAGTCCGGCGCTTAACCGACTGAGCCACCCAGGCGCCCCTGTGTACAGGTTTTCGTGGGGACCTAAGTTTTTCCCTCCTTTGGGGGCTAAAGAGGCACAATTTCTGGATTGTACAGTAGGAAGATGGTGCGTCTTCCTAGGAACCAGCCAAACCCTCTTCCAAAGTGACAGCATTTTACATCCAGCCTACTGACTTTTCTTGTTTTTCTCCTGGTCAGAAAACGCCGACGTTACTCATCTTGACGCAGGTTGGTCACTCCCGCCCTTAACGCCTCGGCCCCCGGCCAGGTTGGCAGGAACTCAAGTCGGTCTGGGCGAGTGGCCGTTTGGTTCGGGGGAATGAGGCTGCGCTGTGTCAGCTCAGCGGCTGGAGGCGCTGCCGGAACCCGGCCCCGGGGTCTTGCGGCGAGCGCTAGAGATGCGCACTAGTAAGACGTCTGGAACACTCGCGGGCTTGGGGCAGGGCTCTCCGGAATCCTGGGCCTTCAGCCCGCGGAGCACAGTTTCAAGCAAACGACTCCTCTGGCCGACGCACCGGGACCCTTCGAGCCCGGGACGCCCTGTGTCCTCACGTCCGCGACTGGCGGACAAGGCTTGGCCGCTGTTTGTGGCTGGCGGTTCGGAGCCACGCGCTGCTGTCCTAAGGCTCACAGAGCCTCTGGACCCCTTCGGTCCAACCTGACAGTACCGTGGTCCTGCCAGGGCTCGGGGATGAGAGCCGGGAGCAGCTTCTGTCCCCTGGAGTTGGCGTTTCTCGGGAAGACGGGCAAGACACGTGAACCTGTGCCGAGGGCCTGCTTTGAGGTTAGCAGGTGACATCAGGGGACATCCCCACGGGGAGCTGCAGGCGACAGGACTTTGACGTCCGGGAGGGGGTGAGCAGGCAGACAGGTGCAAATCACTGGTGTGTTGGGGCCACCGGGGGAGCGTGAGGGGCTGTGAGGGAGGAGACCAGGCTGCAGAGGCTGACACAGCCCCAAATTGTGCCGCTGGCCAGAGGTGGCCCAAGTCCCGCTCAAGAACAGCCGAGGTCCACCATGTGCCAGGCACGGCCCTGGGCCTCTGGCCACTGGACCCCAGGCACCAGGCTCCCTGCGGGGCCTTCCCAGGTGAGCCCTGGCCTTTACGTCCGCTCTGGATGGCTTTTCCCATTTTATAAGAAACCCGAGGCTCAGAGAGGTTGACAAATGTGACCAAAGACACACAGCAGAGTGAGGTTTCAATCCAGGCCCATCTTGACACCGGCATGGAGAGAGACTGGTCGGCACAGGGAGGGTGTGTGTGTGTGTGTGTGTGTGTGTGTGTGTGCGCGCACGTGCGCGGCCTCTCAAGCTGAAGATTATGTTTTCGAGGGAAATGCAGACTGAGTGAACGGATGACACTCTCTGGTTGCAAATGTCCTTGAGGAGGCAAAGGACACGGGCTGCAGGGGAGAGAGGGGAGGGGGCCTGGTAGCCGGAGGAACGAGACAGGGCCCAACAGCAGGGATGAAGTCACAGGACCCCCCCCCCCCCCCCCCCCCGGCTTGAGGCCCACGCGGAGCGTCCCCAGCCCTGCGGCACCACGGGCCCCAGAGCCCCTTCCGCGCCCTGACCGCAGCCCTCGAGAAAGCAGCCGTTGGGAGAGTTTGTAGCGATAAAAATATCAGCTTGGTTGCTTACAAAAATCGCTCGCAGCCTAAAAGCGCTCGTCCCTCGTTGTCATGGAATTGACAATACTGATAAGGATCAAAGGGACCAGAATAGATGCGAGGGGCTGGTTCCCACTTAACTCTTAGAATCTCTTTCTCTTCTAAATTTCTGGCTCTCTCCTGAAGAACATTCTAGATGCTGTCGTGGCCACTGCCCGTCATTCTGAATGCCACATCCTCTGCTGTCCTGGAACAGCACCCCCTTCCTGGGATAAGCCCCCCCCTCCCCCTCCCCCAGCCATGCAGGGACCATCCGACCACCCACGCTCCTCACCAGCAGGTGGCCATGTGACCCACGCTAGGCCAATCAGAATTCTTCCCACGGGGATGGAGCCAGGAGGGTCAGGCCCTCTCGGGAGGCGGGGGTGGGGCGCTGTGAGCCAGGAGCTGGGGGCGACCAGAGACAAAGACCAAAGGCCCCCTCTGCGACCTGGTCTCTGGCTCCAGTGCCTCCGGGCCCCTGCCCCGCCCTGGCTGGAGCCCCTGTGTGGTTACATGAGCTGCGGCCCCTGCCGTTTCCAAGTCCTCATCCAGGCCCCGAGCTCACCCGCCACACCCCACCCTGCCCTGCTCCTGGTGCGGCCCGAGGTGAGGAGGCCCCTTCCACGGACGGACCACCTGCCTCCCCGCCGCTCGACCGCGTCTCCACTTAAACATCACCTCTTCGGAGGCCTGCCCCGACCACCCCCTACGTGAACCCCTGTTATTCTCTAGCCGGCCCCTCGTTTTTCCCCTCGTTCGCATTTGTCACAAGCGGTGACGTACGTGGGGAGGGCATCTCACCTGTCATCACCGCCCCCCGTCCCCCATGACTGCCAAACGACCGGCCGGCAGGGACCCATACGGCTGGATCAGTCAGGACCCTCTCAGGGGCAAGTTTCAGAAACCCAATCCGAACGTACGGCCGGCGTACCTGGGGCGTCCGGACCAGAGCGAGGCATCGGAGATGTCACCGGGCCTCTGTGACTCGTCCCTCCACCAGCCCCACGGGGTCCCTCCAGCAGAAAGTAAGGCCCGGTGGGAGCCCTGACCCCCCCGCCCCCAGGCCCACTTCCTCACATGCTCTCCCAGCCACGAGGCATCTGGCTCTGTGTCCCTGGAGCCGAGAAGAAAGCGGGGCTGGAGCTCTGGTCTGGAGCTGCCGGCATCCAAGGGACACGTGCAACAGGCACGCAGAAGACAGTCCCAGGCCAGGCCCCAGGGCAGCGTCTGGGGCAGAGCTCAGGTGGGGCTGGGGGAACAGAGAGGGGGTCCTGAGTGTGCTTTGCAGAGGGAGGCCCAGGCGGGGCCCCCGGGGGAGGGGGCGGTGGCTTGGAGGGCCTTCGGGCACTCGGGGGGCCTGGGGGCTGGGGAAGCGAGGTCGCTAACTGCAGCCGCTCCCAGGGCCTTCCGCCAAACGCACACATGGGCCTGGCCGGTAGGTGCGTCCCAGGTGGGCGACCCCGTGCCAGAACCAGGACTGCCCCCTGCTCTGACCCAGCAGCATCCCCATCTCGTGGACGTGATGACAGAGGCCCAGGAGGGAGGCGCGACCTGCCCACGGCCACGCGGCTGGGGCGCAGGGACACAGAGTCCCAGAGAAGCTTCCCTCCTTCCTTGGGTCAAAACGGAAAAATCCCGGTCGCCCGCAGCAACCAGTGGCTCAACAAGGCAGCCGCAGTTATCATTAAATGTCCCTTCCAACCCCAGGAAAGCTGAGATGGGGAAGCCATCGGGCCCCTCACAGCCTTTGGCTAAAAAGGGACAATTAGATGCGTCGGGGTGGGGGGGGGGAGTTAACCGCGGGCCCCAGAGACCAAGATCTCCCCGTGTTGGAGCCTCCCCGGGAGAATGACAGCCCTTCTGGGGACAGGACTTTGCAAACCAGGCAGGTGTCGCCCCTGTGACATCCTGGGGGCCGGGGCGTGGGAGTGCTTTCCCGGGTATCAGCAGCACCCACGAATCCTGCACGTCTCGGGGCTCTATAGACAAATGTTGGAGAACCCGGAGGCGAACCTTTGGCTGAGGACTGAGCTCTTTTCTCCCCATGAACACGTTACCCCCCAGAAACCTGGCCCGCGTGCATTTTATCCAGCAACGCACATCCTGCGCGTCCCCCCCCGAACGTCATATTGTGCATATGGTTCCACTGACTACAATCTTTATTTCTAGTAACTTCCCTTGTCCCTCTTTTCTTTCTCACCACCCACCTTTCCTCCCAGCCCAGGCCCCCCTCGGTGGGCGTCTGCAAACCCTTAGCTGCTCTGCCCGGGCGGACCTTCGTGACCACCACCACGGG
The DNA here is from genome assembly GCF_028749965.1 of Puma concolor. Classification (NCBI taxonomy): domain Eukaryota; kingdom Metazoa; phylum Chordata; class Mammalia; order Carnivora; family Felidae; genus Puma; species Puma concolor. Next base: position 4,366,518 of record NC_141682.1, read on the forward strand.
CGGACGAGGACGCAGTGACCGTGTCAAGAAAGGCCACGGTGTCTCTTGGGAAAACTGCTCCATGAACCCTGAGTTATGTCCCCGTCTCCCGTGGCCACTGCAACAAAGTCCACAACCGGGTAACTCAGAGCATCGTCATGTGGGCTGAATTGTGACCCCAAAATTAACCTTGTGTTCTGAACCCCCAGCGTCTCAAAATGTGACAGGGTCTTTAAGGGGGTAATAATGGTAAAATGAGGTCACGAGGGTGGGCCCCAATCCAAGAGGCCTGGGGTCCTTCTAAGAGGAGGATTTCAGGGCACAGACACTCACAGAGGAACGACCACATGGGGGTGGACACAGGACAAGACGGCCCTGCCCACACCTTGTTTCTGGCTCCCTCTGCAGGAGCAGGGGTGACCTCGGAGGCGGGGGGGGGGGGGGGTCGGTTCGGGCCGCTCTCCCACCTTCTGCTGAATGACCGCAACCCCGGGGCATTCCTGGGCTTGTAGACACATGTCCCCAGTCTCTGCCTCCATTGTCACATGATGTGTCCTTGTCCAGCTCTCCTTCTAAGGACACCGGCCATTGGGCTAGGACCCCCTGGAATCCATTCGGACCTCCTCTGAACCTGTGCGGAGACCCTATTTCCAAACAAGGTCATGTTCACAGGTACTGGGGCTTGGGCCTTTGGACACCGTGGAAGCCACAGCATGCCGCCACCCACGTAGTCCGGCTCCCCGTGAGGCCGCCACGTGGGGGAGAGGCCCCGGCAGCTCCATCCGCGCACTGGGAGCCTTGGCCCAGGCAGCAGACGGACGGGGCGGGGCGGGGGGAGGAGCCACCACCCGCCCGTGACCGCGCTCGCCACGCGGCTCGGGAACTGCCAGCGGAGCCCGCTTCACCTCCAGACTCGCAAGCAGAAGGAGCCAACGCTGTCGCGCGAACCACCGGTTTGGGGGGCACCGGGTAACGCACGCCCTGTCCCGCTTTCCACAAAGGCCACCGGCCGTCCGTTCCCCCAGCCAAGGCCGGGGTCGCCTCTTCCGTCCTGCCTCACCCTCCGCATCGACTGAGCGTTACCACGCAGGACATTTTTTTTAGGCTTATTCATTTATTTTGAGAGAGAACGAGAACCAGCAGGGGAGGGGCGGAGGGAGAGAGAATCGGGGCCTTCCATCCAGCAAACCCAACCGGGAGCCAGAGGCGGAGACCCCACGGATGTGGTCCATACGGGGCAGCTCCCAGGGCGCCACGCAGACAGGAGGGGCCGAAGGACAAGCCCGGGGAGACGTCCAGGGAAGTCTGGCGATGAACCCGCCAAGGTCATCCTGTCAGCGGCTGCTGAGATATCTGGGCATCTAGGGCTGGAAGAAACCTCCCCCGAGGCTTCTTAGTCTTTGGGAGGAAGCGGGGGCCCCACCGAAGATCTGATAAAATCCAGGGTTTCCTCGCAGCAATCGGGGAGGAACCCCTGTTCCTCCAGTTCCCATCGCCTCCAGTTTCCAGCAGCACAAACACCACTTGAAACAGCTTTCTGCCAGAAAGGGAATTGACCGTCTCACAGAGCGGGTGTCAGGTAAGGGTGGATCCAGGGTCCCAACACCGCCGGGGGTTGGCTCTCTCTCCATCTCTGTGTTCTGCTTGTCATCTCAACACGTCAGTGCTTGGCTACAGCAGCCTGAGCTTATCCCCCCAAGTTAGGAAGCCTCAAGGAAGAAACCCACCAGCTACACCCAGCGGAGGTTCTGAGGAAAGTTCTGGGGGGGGGGGGGGCACGCGTGAGCCACACGCCCATCCCTCACCAACCACTTGTGTCCCCGTGGATCCTGTCTCGTGGCTGGCCTCCTGCTCGGCGACTGACAGCCCCACCTCCCCCATGGGAGAGGGAGATTGGGTGAGAAAGCTTTTCAAACCAACACTAACTGTGGTGACCACAGTCCACGCCCTTGGACACATGACATTTCAGGGACCGCTGACCACCGCCAACCTCTTTCCTTTACAGAAAGAGGAACAGAGCCATAGATCAAGGTCACCCAGTGAGTCGGGAACAAAGCCGTCTGGGCTTTCTCTCAGAGAGCCTGAAGCCTATTAAATCCTTAAATGGCATTATCAAGGGACATGCACTGAGTTTCCATAATCCTCCATGGGGATTAGGAAAATGCAGCCGAGCTAAGCTCCTTCCAGGGACGAAACAGCTGCCTGCCCCCAGCACTGTGCTTCTCCTGAGCCCGCAGCAGCCCCTGGAGGGCAGACAGCAGCCCCTTCGGCAAACGCCCTCGGGCCTCAGGACCCCTCCCCACCTCATAGCACTGCAGCCCCTGATCATAATGACCACAAACACTGGTGTCGTCTCACAGCTCAGGAAGCCTTCCAAAGGCACAGATGGGTGTTCTGGGTGGATGAAGCCACATGAGTGAAGGTGTCGAGGCTGGGCCTTGGGGTCAGCCCTGCCCCTAAAATTGCAGAGCCCAGGGCAAGGGTCCAATGGCCAAAGGCCCACCTGCCATGGATTCACTCCCCACACATGCACCCTTGACACTCCCCTTGGTCACCCTTGGTCTAGGACCACGCACACACTAATCCACACATCAGGAGAAAAGTCCCCAGAGACCCCAGAAGGGGGTCAGGGCCGCTCCGACAGGGGACCAGAGGGGCCCCAGGCCACGGTGCGTTTGGCAGGACCTGAGGGTGATCGGTGAAGTAGACAGACCTGGCCAGTCCCACAGGACCCTCACAACCTGGCTGGGAAGCTCGGGGGTGGTGCCTTGAGGGGACTGGGTGCCGTGGGCACACGGGCAGCTCTGTGCTGGGAGACGGGGCTCCGGATGCCGCGGGCAGGCAGTTGAGGGGGCACAGACGTGCTGAGCGGCCAAGCAGGATCCGTGACAGCGGTGTCCCCAGGCTGGAGTCCAGGGCACGGACTGTCTGGGATGCATTTGAGGGATCCCCCAGAGGGGAGGATTGCCCCCGCTCCGTGTGGAACAGGGGTGAGGAAAAGCAGCAGTGTGCAGGGGTAAGTGCTGTAACCACCGGCTCTCACGTGGGAAAAGCCCTGATTTGAAGCAGTGACCAGTTTCCATGGTGTAAATATTCCCACTGTAGCCGATGTCCAGATGCCAACAGGATGTCAGGAACAGAGTTGGGAAGAGAAACGCCATAGCACATCACCACGTGGCACCAGCTGGATAGCGCGGACACAACCTCCAGAGCAGAGATTAAAAAAGCAAGGTAATCAGGAACCGATGAGGTTTTTTGTTTTTGTTTTTGTTTTTTAATTTTAGTATTTATTTATTTTTGAGAGAGAGAGAGAGAGCAGGGAAGGGGCAGAGAGAGAGGGAGACACAGAATCCAAAACACGCTCCAGGCCCCGAGCTGTCAGCACAGAACCCGACGTGGGGCTTGAACTCGCAAACTGTGAGATGGTGACCTGAGCCAACATCAGACGCTTAACTGACTGAGCCACCCAGGCGCCCCTGTGTTTTGGTTTTCTTGAGAGAGGGGGAGAGCAAGCACACGCAGGGGAGGGGCGGAAGGAGAGGGAGAGAGAGGATCCCAAGCAGGTTCCACTCCCAGTGCACAGCCCGACACAGGGCTCGATCCCCCACCAGGAGATCAAGACCTGAGCTGAAATCAAGAGCCAGACTCTTAACCGACGGAGCCCCCCAGGCACCCCTAGAAGCGATGAGTTTTTAAATGTATTGTTTTTGTATGTTCATTCAATTTTCTTTAGGTTTATTTATTTTCAGAGAGAGGGAGGGAGCATGAGCAGGGGAGGGGCAGAAAGAAAGAGGGAGAAACCCAAGCAGACTTGTATGTTCATTTAATTTTTCATAATGGCTGAGTTCCCGTCTTGCCGAATTTCCTCAGAATGTAATAACCAGCTCTCCAGAGGTAGCTGTGTTCTCCGGCACAGCCCTAGGAAGGCAGAGCTGAGGCATCTAGAACGTTCCCTCATTAAATCCCACGGGGTGGAGGGAGATGAGGACGGTGCCCACTGCCCCCCACCCCAAGGGCCACATCCAGCCCCCTTCCCAGCCTGAGGGACAGCCTGACCCCCAGATGCCGACCACACCCGCAGACGCGCTGGTCGTGAGCGGGCTGAGGGTGCGTCCCTGGCTGAGACTTTCCTAGGCGCTGGCCCGGCATCCAGGCCCCTCTGCAGCCCGAGCTGGTCCCTTCCACCAGGCAGCCGGCAGGAAGCGGCCTGGACGGTCCAGCCTCACCACAAAGCCTTGCATACCTGGCGGGGACCCTGCGGGATCGACTGTCACCGACTGGCAAGACGCCCCGGACACTTGATTGTTGATCCTGCTGACGGCCGCTGAAAGCCGCTGGGCACCGATTCGGTGCCCGCGGGCCCGGCGATCGTCACACGCTGTTGATGTAATTAGCGGCCATCCCGTGACACCGTTGCTACCATTGTGACCCCATTTCTACAGATGAGACAAGTGAGCTCAGTCAGCAGCACACAGCTCGGAGGCAGAGGCTCGGGGGGAGCTCAGGTTTGCCCGGCGGCCAGGCTCCGACGCCACCTCTCTGCTGTCTCCAGTCGGGGAAAGGACCAGGGGAGGGGAGGCAGGCTCCCAGGGACCTTGACGGGGGGAGGGGAGGATGAAAGGGTGCGGGCCGGGGGGTGGCCGTCCTCCGTCCCGGTCTCTGCAATCTCTCGCCAGCGATCTCACCGCACATGTGGACCCCGGACTGCTCACAGAGACGTTCTGCTCAACGGATGTGTCCGTCCAAGGTGGGGGGGGGGGGGGCTCTCGCTTGGTTTATGTCCTACATTTCTGGGCTGGCGAAATATCGTCGTTATATTCAGAGGAAACAATAAAGCTATTTTCGGCAGCTTGGGAACAAAACAAATCCAGTGGCAACTAAAACCTCAAAGGCCGGTGCTGGGAAGGCCCAGAGAGCTGTGTGTTGGCAGGCTTCCTCCGCCTGGGAGGGGCTTCGTCTACACCACAGTGGGTGGGGGGGTGTGCAGGAGGAGAAGGGAGGCAGGCAGGGCGCGTTGTGGAGCCGCAGCCCCTCGGCCCCACCGAGGCAGACCCTGAGGTCCAGAGAGGGTGAGCACCCTGCCCTGGGACACACAGCCCACCGGGGCCAGGTAGCTCTCTCCGCGGCTCTGCCGGGCGCTCCGGCTCCCGCGACGGCTCCAGTGTTTGCTCAGCACTCGGGAACAGATGGCTCCAACTCCCACCCACGGAAGCCAAACATTTTCCCTGGTTACCCTGCTAATTTGCTCACAAGCCTCCTCTTGTAAATAGAGAGTACAAAGCCTCCGGCGAACAGCGTGTCTGACGAGCAATTTCTAGCTGCACCGGTAAGGCTTCCGACCGAGCAAGACAAGCCCCAGGTAAGGCCCAGGTGCGGCTCAGGTTCGGCTCAGGTTCGGTTCAGGTGCAGCTCAGGTTCGGCTCAGGTGCGGCTCAGGTGCGGCCGCCGATCTCTGGCGGGACACCCGCTCCCGTCCCGGACCTGCCCCTCCCCTCCCGCGGAGGCTGCCGGGAGAGCCTGGGCCAGCCTCTGTGACTCTCTGGCATCCTCTCATCTGTGAAATGGGCGTGCTGATTCCAGAGCAGAACGTGAGACATCGTGTAGGTGCTCTGGGAACGGAGGTGTCTACGAGAATCTGGTCACCTTCATCTGGTGACGCTGGGCTGGCATCACTCTGCGCCCCCCACCCCCCTGACGGTAATCCTCCCTTTCACTTACGGAGCCCTCCTCGAGACCCAGCCCTGCCCTGAGACCCAGGGAGGAGCTAAGTCCTCAAGATTCTGAGCTGTGTGGTGCTGGACGAGTGGCTTCACGTCTCTGGGCCTCAGCCCCCTCTGTAACTCGGGCTGTGGTCCAGGTAAGGATTCCCCGATGCCTGACAACCCAGTCCTACCTCGCCAAAGTCAGGGGAGGCTCCCCGGAGAAGGGGACTGTGGGCCCCGAGGCTTTGCGGACAGAGGAATAGAAGCGGAAGGGTAGTGGCGAGTGTGTGTGGACGGGCAGTCCCTGCAGGTGGAGGGAACCACGTGGGTAGGAGATTGGGACGGACTGTGGGGGAGGGGGAGCCACAGGAGGCTGGGTGTGGCTGGGGAGTCGCAGAGGCCGTGCAGGGTCTAGGCGGGCGGGGATGGCAGGGAAGGGGGAGTCAGGGCTCCCAGCAGGTCCCGGGCTCCCTCCAAGGCTACCCCCAGCCTCATCCACAGCAGCCGTAATAAAGAGCTCTTCCTACTAAAAGCTCCTGGAGCGGGGCCAGACCGCAGCAGCCCTGGGACCCTGCTGGCTGGCCTGGGGCATCGAGTCCAGGAGGCCACTTACAGCCCTGGCCGGGGCCACTCCTTTGATCTCCAGGTCTAAGGGTGTGACGTTCCAGGGCGTGGCATAACCCAGGGCAGGCGGACGAGGGAGGGACAAGCGAGGGACGAGTGTCTGCCTGGCCCCGCTGTGTGGCTGGGCCAAGCCCTCCCGCCTCTCCGAGCCTCAGCCTCCCCTCCCGGAGTCACTGTGGGGTTGGGGGGGCAGAGACGGGGCTGACTCTGCGTCCTGGCGGGCCACGCCGGGCAAGGGCCTTCTCCTCTCTGGGCCTGGCAGTCCCAGGGGCCTTTTCTGCCCACGGTCAGAAACAGGCTTTGATGCCTTGGTCCCTGGGACCTGCCCTAAGGTGACTCAATGATCCCTGCGTCCCCGGGGGTGGCTGTGAGCACGAAGAAAGATGCATGTATGACTACGACCCAGCATCCCTGGGGGATTCCCACCCCACCACACACCTGCTGGCTTCTTCATCCCTAAAAGGGGCTCGGCGGGGGGGGGGGGGGGGGGTGCCCCAGTCCCCGCAAGAATTAGAGAAGGCGACAGAGGTGAAGGCCGTCCCTGCACCAGGGGCGATACTGAGGGGTGGAGACCCCCGCCCCTCGGCGATCTGCGGAGCCCGGCCGTGCCCGGCGCGTCCAGCTGGCTGGCCCTGGACGGCAGCCCAGGCGGCGTCCCTCCCTCTGCCCCCGGGAAGCTCCCTCTCCCTCCCTGGCCGCGTGTGTCCTGGGCAGGCCCCGCGCTTCTCTCTCTGTCTGGCTGTTGGCTGCAAATACCAGTTGATGGGAAGATTCTAATGGGCTTTAAGTTAATAAGTTGGGACTAAATTAGGTTTGAGCTCCGTAGGTAGCAGATGGCACAGCCACCGTGGCCTGAAACAGCCCCCGTGGAGCAGCGACGGCCAGGCGGGGGGCGCCGCTGGGCTCTCTTGATCCTTCTCTCTCCTCCGACATTTTATTATGAAAGTTTTCAACATAAAGGAGATCCGAAGGAATTGTGCAGCGATCACCCACATGCTCACTGTCTGTATTTGCTCTGGTGGCTTTCTGGGACAGCTGCCCGTCCCCGCGTCCCCCTCGCCAGCCACCAACCCGTCACGTTGTTTTTAGTGCATTCAGAGTCGGTGGCAGACATCAGTGAACTTCACCCCTCAACATGCAGGTCATTAGCTAGAGGTCAGTATCGGGTTTGGCTTTGTTTTCTGTTTTTTTTTTTTTTTGTTTTGTTTTGTTTGCTTTTTGTTCTTTTTTGGGAGGAGGGGGTTGTTTTTGTTTTGCTATTTGGTTTTTGTTTTTAGGCAAAACTCACAAACAGTGAAAGGCACAAATCTAAAACGGACACCTGGGGAGTTGTGACAGATGCACACGTTGCGGAAGCAGCCGGAGCTCCGCCGAGATAGAGAGCTTTGCGCTGACCCCGGAGAGTGCCCTGTGCCCCTGCCCTCCCCGACGGTGGTCACCATCTTAATTACGTTAGATCCGTGTTGCCTAGACTCGAACTTCGTGCGAGTGGATAGGAGTCCCTCTGGGGTCGGCCTTTTTCACGGTGGGTGCAACGCCCTTGACATTCTTCACAGTTACTGGGGTATCAGTGGTATGTTCCTTTCTATTGCCGCGTAGATCGCCGTGGCGCGGAAGGAGCCGGTCTGTTGACTTGTCTCCTGCTGGATGGATGGATGCCTGGGCTGTGGCCGGGTTTTTACCCTTATGAATACAAGTCTTATGGGTCTTTTTGCGGACATTAAGTTAGTTTGTTCATTTATTTATTTATCTTGAGAGAGAGAGAGAGAATGCGAGCAGGCGAGGCCCGGAGAGAGAGAAGGAAAGAGAGAGAATCCCAAGCAGGCTTCACGCTGTCAGCGCGGAGCCCAACACGGGGCTCAAACTCATGCACCGTGAGATCGTGACCTGAGCCAAAATCAAGAGTCGGACACTTAACCGACTGAGCCACTCGGGCACCCAGACGTTAAGTTTACTTTAAAGCTCATCTTGAGTCCCTCTCTCCCCCAAAATGAGACAAGCCCACTCTGTGGCTGGAGGAGGTCGGATGATGCTTTGAGTCGCCCGCTGGTCTTTGGTGAGGCACATCACCCAGACTGAGTGTCAGGTCTGTGGCGGCCCCTGCCCCTTGGGAAGGATGGACGATGGATGGCCAGGCTGGAGGCTGTCGTCACTGCAACAGTGAGAGTTATTCTAGAAAGTCTAGCTTGGGCCAGTGTCTCCCTCGAGGTTCCTGCACAAGGACTCGCACCTGGAGGGTGGGTTGGATGGGCCACTAGAAATGACGGACCCAGGGCGCCTGGACGGCTCAGTCGGTGAAGCATCTGACTCCAGCTCAGGTCATGATCTCGCAGTTCGTGGGTTCAAGCCCCACATCGGGCTCTGTGCTGACAGCTCAGAGCTTGGAGCTGCTTTGGATTCTGTGTCTCCCTCTCTGTCTGCCCCTCCCCTGCTCGCTCTCTCTCTCTCTCCCTCTCAGAAATAAATAAACATTAAACAAATTAAAAAAAAAAAAAAGAAGAAAGAAAGACCCCAGGGCCCCAGGGAAAGGATTCACCTGAGGCAAAGATCAAATGTAGAGTATTGCTGACGTAACACAGTGTCAGGTCGAGCAAAATCTCAAAGGTGCCACTGTCCGCAGGAAAAGTCGTGGCTAAGAAACACTCCAGGCCATGCTTGAAACTCTTGAAACTCTCGCTAGATGGAAAGGCTTCTGGGAATCTGGAGACTTAGCCTCTCTCTGCTTGATGAGCAGGCTCCTCAAACTCTGAAGTGCCTGTCGCATGGCCCCACACAGATGTCTCCGACAGACGCGCGTGTGTGGCTTTTGCCCAACAGAGCATACCGCAGTCAGGTATGCAGGAAGCCCACAAAGTTTGCAAAGGAATCACATCAGCTTGGACTGAGCGGAGCTGAGCGGAACCCCCCTGCCGGTGGGGCCCGAGGCACAGCGAGCCCACCCGGAGCCCACGCCCCCTTCTCAGCCTCTCCTTGACGGTCAGCAAGTGGAAGGAAACAGTCGGAAGCTGTCAGCCGGGTCAGAACACTTCGGGCTTTGGGTTTCAATCCCTGCCGCGCTGAGGAAGCACGGGAGAGAATTAGCAGAAGGACGCCTTTTCGAAAGCTCGCTGTGTCGGGGAAGGTGGGCTGGAGGGCAGAGTCAAAAGCCGAGAGGCCAAGGAGGAGGCCTTGGTAGCCGTCCTACTGAAAGATGACCTGTTTTTTTTGGGGGGGGGGGGGGGGAGCATCTGAGGCCATTTACAACAGCACTTGGAACTCGCCAAGTGAGGCTCCCGCTCACTCTGTCCACGAGGCGGACCCTGCCACGGCCTCCCCCTACACCAAGCCGGATACACTGCCCAGGCCCAGGTGACGGAACAGGAGTGCAGTAAGTCCCTCCCCCGGCATGGGGCAAGGCGGGGTGCACGCATCTGTCACGAGGTCCCCGGGGCACAGGACAGCGTAGCCCTCAAAGCCACGGCTAACGTCGATGAGTCGACGTCTCCGCTCTCCACGGCCGCAACGCTGCCACGTAACGGACGGGCCAGCGGCACGCAACAGGGTGGCGGGCCAGGTGGCTCTGCTCGCCCTGACCGGCTTGCCCACAGGCCGTCGGGGGCTCCGGGGGCGGCCTCGGCCGCGTGGCTGCGCGTCACACGTCTCCTGTCTCTTGGGGGACCGGCCGGCCATGTCACCGCGGTGGTGCTGAGGTGAAAACGTTTCCGTACCACCAGCGACATCCCCGTGGCCAGCGTGAGTCACCGAGTCCCCGGTACACGTGCAGAGTGTCGCGGTGGGGAGTCTGCCGGCCCTTCGCGGGAGACGCTGCTCCAAAGACGGGACGGGGCCCGGCATTCACCTCCCGTGAGCGGGCATCTCTGGGGGGCGGGCCGTGCGTCGAAGGAGACACAGAATCCGAAGCAGGGTCCAGGCTCCGAGCTGTCAGCACAGGGCCCCACGCGGGGCTCGAACCCACGAGTGGTGAGACCAGGACCCGAGCCGAAGTCAGGCGCTTAACCGACTGAGTCACCCAGGCGTCCCTGCACATAAACACGTTTTGTTTTCCATGATAAGCATGTGCGTGGCAAAAAGCGTTACAGATGACCGTGGCTTACTGTGGAAAAGGTGGAGACGCACAGAGGAATATTCAGTGACGACCAATGTTGTTTTCATTATAATCATTTCTCTGTGTGGAGTGAATATACCGTGTGCACAGTTGTGTATCTTGCGTGCGCCCCTTTAAAAATTCCACTTGTGCAAAAGGCCACAGTAGAAATAAGTGTCCCTTCTCTGACCCCAGCCCCACAGGCTCCTTTCTCCAAGGCAATCACTATCACCTGCCTATGGTGCATCCTTCCAGAACAACCTATGTGCTGGTGAGCACTCCCAGCTATGCTCTCCCTTTTTTTCTTTTTCTTTTATTTTTAATGTTTATTTATTTTCGAGAGAGTCAGAGACAGAGTGCAAGCAAGGGAGAGAGGGCAGAGAGAGAGAGAGGGAGACGCAGAACCTGAAGCAGGCTCCAGGCTCTGAGCTGTCAGCACAGAGCCCGATGTGGGGCTTGAAGTCACAAACCCTGAGATCATGACCTGAGCCGAAGTCAGATGCCCAACCGACTGAGCCACCCAGGGGCCCCTATGCTCTCCCTTTTTAACACAAACGGTTTCATATTCTGCACACTGTATTAGTCAGGGTCTCCCGAGAAACAGGATGCATGTGTGCGTGTGCGTGTGCAGGGATTTAGTTTAAGGAATTGACACACAATTATGGAGGCTGGCAAGCCCCGAATCTGCAGGGTGGATCGGCTCCCTGGAGACCCAGGAAGAGCTGACGTCGTGGCTGAAGTCCAAAGGCTGTCTGCTGGCAGAACTCCCTCTTGCTCAGGGCTGATCAGCTTCCCGTTCCATTCAGCCTTCAACTGATTGGACGGGGCCCACCCACACTACGGAGGGCAATCTGCTTCCCTCAGAGTCCACCGATTTAAATGTAAACCTCATCCAAAACCACTCTCACAGAAATATACAGAACAATGTTTGACCCATACCTGGGCACCATGGGCCAGCCTAAAGTTGATGCATACAATTAGCCATCATAGTTTTCGGCAGCTTTTTGTTTGGTTGGTTGGTGTTGTTTTTGCCTAACTAAACAGTGTATCTTGTAAACGGATCCACATCAATACAAGTAGACCTGCCTGATTCTTCTTAGCGATTGCATAGTATACCATCATATTGTTGTGCATTTAGGTTGCTTCTAATCTTCTGGTGTTAGGAAAAAGCAACAAATGTCCCTTGAATACATAGCTTTGAACAGATATGCAAGTATCACGTACACATTCTTAAAAAATAGTTAATGGAACAGATGGTTTCTGCATTAAAGATTTTGACCGAGGTGCAGAATTTCCTTCCATAGACGTACAAGTCTACGGTCTACCCCCATGTGTGTGAGGGCCTCTTGCCTCAAACTTTGGTTTTGGCCTATTTGATAAGAGAAAAACAGCCTCTCATTATAGCTTTAATTTGTGTTTCTCTTAGTAGGTGTAGACTGGGGCAATTTTTCATATGTCGGAGCCACTGTGGTTTTGGTTTTGTTGTTTTTTTTTCTTTTGTAAATTGTCAGTTCATGGACTTTACCCATCTTTTCTATTGGTTATTTGATCTTTTCCACTTTGATTTGCACATGCTTTTTATATATTAGGGAAGTAATACCTGTCATATGTGTCGCAAATATTTTCCCCACTGTTCCATTTTTTTATAATGGGTTTTTCCATGCACACATTTTATTTTTAGTGGTCTTTTCATTAATGGCTTCTGAGTTTTGGGCCTTCCTTAGAACATTCTTCCTATAAGATGATTAAAAACCAAAAATCTGGAGTTTTTTCTTGTTATTCTGTTGGTGGTAGGGTTTGGTTTCCGCTTGGGTATAAGGCGTGAGATAGGAACCCAATTTTATTTCATTTTATTTTGTTTTCAGATTGCCTCCCCCCCAGCGCAAGCAACACTTACACAATAATCTATCTTCCTCCTGTCGACACGTCAGGCTACCTTCATCAGTGCACACATCTGGGTGACCTTCCAGAACTACGCTCTGTCCCCATGATTGGTTTGTCTCATCAAAGTCTAGCCCACACCGCTCTCAGTACAGGAGCTTGGTTTCAGCCTTGGTGTCTGGCAAGTTCGTCTCGACTCCTTCTTCTTCTTCAGTCTTTTCTGGGATCCTTCTCGCGACTACATTTGCCCATATGAATTGCAGAATCAGTTTGTCTGATTCCAGAGGAAGGACATCTTGTTGTTATTTCTACTGGGATGATGTGAGATCAGAGGATTGATTTAGAGAAATGACATCTTGGTCACACTTTTAGTCTTCCTGCCGAAGAACGGGGCAGGCCTTTCTGTTTATTTATCTTCCTTCTGTTTATTTATCTTCCTCTGGGTTATTTATCTTCCTCGCAAAGATTTTCCTTTCTTTTCTTTCTTCTTCTTTTTTAAATGTCCCTTTACAATTTTTTGTATAGGTGTTGAACATTTCTAATTAAGATTATTCCAAAGGGACACCTGGGTGGCTCAGTGGGTTAAGCATCTGACTTTGGCTCAGGTCGTGACCTCAGGGCTCGTGGTTTCCAGCCGGCATCCGGGTCTCTGCTGTCAGGGCAGAGCCTGCTTCAGATCCTCTGCCCCTCCCCGCCCCCCAAGATAAATAAATAAATGTTAAAAATTTAAGGGTCAGTCACGTAAGCGTCCGACTTCAGCTCGGGTCGTGATCTCACAGCTTGTGAGTTCGAGCCCCACATCAGGCTCTGTGCTGACAGCTCAGAGCCGGGAGCCTGCTTCGGATTCTGTGTCTCCCTCTCTCTCTCTGCCCCTCCCCCACTCATGCTCTGCCTCTCTCTCTCTCAAAAATAAATAAACGTTAAAAAAAAATAAAGAGATGTGCCTTCGACTTGCTGTCCACATAAAAATCCACTGATTCCTATTTTATTAAACTTTGCAAGTCATTGGGAACAGAGGTTGCATTTTACCAAGTGCCAACCAAATGTATTTCACCCATTTTATTATTTTTTTTTTAATTTTGTATTTGTATTTATATATTTTAAGAGAGGGAGAGCACATAAGCAGGGGAGGGGTGGGGGGGGAGGGGTGAGAGAGCATCCGTGCTGGCAGCACAGAGCCTGACATGGGGCTTGAACCCACAAACCGCGAGATCACGACTCAAGCCGAAATCAAGAGTTTAACACCCAACCAACCGAGTCAATCAGGTGCCCCTATTTTGCCATTTTCGTATCTGTATCAATGACCGTGTTTTCCTCTTTGAGCTGTTACTACGAGCCATGGTGTTAATAGCATAGTTTCCATCAGACCTGCCCTGTATTCCCTGTTGTAGAGCTTGCTGATTTCAATGTGCTGCTGGATTTCGTTGGCCACTATTTTATTGAGGATTTTATATTGATATTCAGAGGTGAGACTGATGTGTTCTTTTCTTAGAGAAATCTGTCAGGTTTAGGAAGCTCTTTCTTTCTGTATTTTTTTCCTGTGCCCCGGAACAGTGAAGTTTACTGTAAGTAACTTCTATATAAGTTCGGTAAAATTCTGAAATTCTGTGAACCTGCCCAACCAAGCCTGGGTTTTTGAGCGCAGGGGTAATATATTGTTCTTTAACAGGATCCCTTGGGGCACCCGGGTGGCTCAGTTGGTTAAGCGTCCGACTTCAGCTTAGGTCATGATCTCACAGCTTGTGAGTTCAAGCCCCGTGTCGGGCTCTGTGCTGGGAGATTCTGTGTCTCCCTCTCTGTCTGCCTCTCCCCCACTCGTGTTCTGACTCTCTCTCTCTCAAAAATAAATAAAACATTAAAAAAACGAACAAACCCAGGAACCCTCTATCTTCCGTCGAGTGATTGTTCTATTTAGATTCCTTTCTCTTCTGATAGCAGGTGGTCTGCTCATTTATAGGTTCCCAGAGAATCATTTTACCCGTTTTCTGGGTTTGTTTTGTCTTTTTAACGTTGGGGCCTCGATGCAAAGTGTCTTCTGTATTCCTTCCCGTTTCCTGTTTCTGTGTCACTTACCACTTTGACCTTGGCGGTTCCATGATATTGGAAGTACCCCAGAACCGTACCGTCTAGTGGTGACAGGATTTCTCTGTGTGGTTACGTGGTCCTTCACTGGCCTTTCTGAGTTTTTCAAGTGTAACAATGGCGCAATGCACCTCTTCCTCTACAAGCCTTTTCTGTATTTAGAATGACTGCCTTGGGCTCGGTTTTTTGGACCAAAGGGTAGGCACGTTTTGGGGGCCCATTTACTTTCCAGAAGGGTGTTCCAATCTGCACTCCCACCAGCGACGGAGGATTTTAAAAACATAGATCACCTCACGCTTTTTCCTCCAACCGAAACACCCCTGGGGCTCCCCGACCTTCCCCCTGCCGACAAGGCCCCCCTCAGGCTGGTTTCTGCCCTGACTTCACCTCCCGTCTCCCACCGGAAGGTTCTTCCTCCCCTGTTCCCGCTACACTGACCTTCTTTCTGGTCTTGAATATAATGAGCTTTTTCTGGCTCCGGGACTTTGCTGTTCCCTCTGTCCGAAACACCCTTAACCACAAACCTCCCCACATGGGCTCCTTCCCATCAGTCAATTCAAGCGTCACCTTCCCAGAATGGCCCTCCCTGACCACTAGACGATGATGCCCACCCCATCCCCGCAGTCACACGCTATTCCATCCTTCTGTCCTGTTGTCTCGCAGGCATTTGACACTTCCTGAAGTGACTGCTTGCTTGCTGGGGACTGACACCCCACGGGGGCAGGGACCCTGATGTGTCCTCTATATCTAGAACAGCGTCTCACACACACCGAGTAATTTTGTAAAAATTTTTTAAAGTGTATTTATTTATTTTGAGAGAGAGAGAGAGAGCAGGGGAGGGGCAGAGAGAGAGGGAGAGAGAGAATTCCAGGCCGGCTCCGTGCTGTCAGCACAGAGCCTGATATGGGGCTCGCACTCACGGACTGTGAGATCATGCCCCAAGCCGAAACCAAGATTCGGACACTTTACCGACTGAGCCGCCCAGGTGCCCCCCACCCCGAATAAGTTTTATTTCCCCCCAGGAGGAGAGCTTTCAAAGCTCCAGACCCATGGGAAGTACGAGGCTCATTTACTCTAAGGTCCGTTTCTTAGAGCAGCTGGCCATCTCCCCTGGTCCAAACAGCACCAAACGAAGGGCAGGGGGAGCGTCCACCCTCAGCGCACACTGTCACTTCACTCAGTGCAGCCTTATTCAGCGCTCAGTTCAGTCCACCCTTCAAACAAATATCTGGTTCTTACCGCACGCCATGCACTCCTCCGGGCACTGACGACCCAAGCAGAAATCAAGCAGGGCCCTCTCCCAGGGGACTTCTAGTCTTTTAGAGGGGGACAAGGCTTTGAGAACAGGTGCCAACCACAGTGCGGGCTCTGGGCTTCCTGTCGGACGGCAGAGGTGGGTCTCAGGGCAGGGGGAGGAGCAGCGAGTCTGGTGGAAAGGGACAAGAGGCATCCAGGTAGGGGCGTGGCTGGTGCTCTGGCAGGTGCTGTATTCTGATCCCATCCTGGTGGCTGGTTCCTGGGTGGGGAGGGGGGTCACCTACTTCCCAAGGACACAGATCCCAGCCCTGGAAGGACCACCTCCCAGCCGGTTCCTGTTGTCACCTTGAGGCAGGACCCCTTTCCCTGCATGTGGAACCGCCCCATCGCTGGCTCATTTCTTGTGCCAGGGCCCCAGTGGGCTCCCCTCTGTAATGTCCCCTGAGCTTCCACGGTCTCTCTTAAAACCACGTTACAGAAGAATAAACCGAGGCTCAGACAGAGGCACAGGAGCTGGGGCCCTCAGCCCCGAGAGAAGGTTATAATTCCATCTACCTAGTCAGGGGCTGCTCCCAAGCCGGGGGGGGGGGGAGGAGAGACGGGACCGAGGTGGGGACCCAGCGAGGGAGCAACACAGGGGGCAGCGGCAATCCTTAGACCTGGCTGGAATCCGCGCACCTCGAGGTCTCCAGCCCACGGACTCCTGCTCATCCTTCAAAACTTTGAGTCTGGCCACCCCGTGAGCTGGCTCACCCACTGACCTGGGCACCTTAGGCCTGCCCCCCCTCCCCTCCCCGGCCGACTCAGGGCAGAGGAGTGGGGAAGGGGATGAGCGAGCCTGGGCATCCACGCGGGGAGGTGGGCTTCGGGGTGGCGGGCTAGGTCAACCTCAGGTCACCCGGGGTGTGGCCCGGTGCCACCACGCCCCTCCCCGGGGTGTCCGGGGAGACGACCTCAGCCTCGGCCCCGCCCCCGCCTCTGCGGGCGCCGTGGGTTGGGGAGGGCAGGGGCGGGGCAGACAGGAAGGGGGAGGGGAGGGCGGGGCTCCGACAGGGAGGGGGGGGGAGGGGGGCGGGCCGGGGCGGAGCGCGGTGGCCCCCGCCGCGCTCGCCGCCGCCGCCGCCGCCGCTGAGCCCCCCGGACGCGCTCGCCGACCCGGGGCCCGCGGACCGCGGACCCGCGGAGGACGCCGGCTGCGCCGGGCCCGAAGCGCGGGGCGTGGGGCGCGGGCGCCCAGGGGTCCCGGCGCGGGGGCGGCGGGCACAGGCGGGGCCGGGCGCGCCGAGGACCCCCGGGCCGGGGCAGTGCCGAGGTAAGCGGTCACCGCGGAGGTGGCGGGCGGGGACGGGGACGGCGATGGGCTGGGGCGCAGAGACCTGTCGGAGCCTTTGTCTGCGGCGCGCGCGGCCCCACTCCGCGCCCCCTCCCCCTCCGCGCCGGCTCGGGCGGCTGAGTCCAGGGGCGGGGGCACGTGGCGCTGGGGACCCCGAATCTCCCACCCCCCCCACCCTCATCCTAGGAAGAGGGTACTCCTGCCCTGCCCCATCCAGCGTCTGGACCGGGCCGGCTCCCCCGCCGCGAGCGTAGGACCCAGACCCGGGAAAGGGGAGAGTGGCCGGTGGCCCCAGGCCGTGCCCAGATCTGGGAGCCACCTCCCTGCCTCCCCGGCAGGCCCAAAGGGTCCCTCCACCTGAAGTTCCTCCCTGGACCCCCTCTGCCCCATCACACCTCTTCCCCCAGCCAGCTGCCTCCTAGTTCTTGGAAAAGCTGCTGTAAGAGGCAGGGCCTGAGCCGGGGGGGTCACCTCGTGGTAGCCTGCGGAGTCTGCCCTTTGCCTGGGGGGCACAGGCCTGGGAGCCAACTTTGTTGCTGATAGGGCTGGCCTGGCAGAAGGAGCCTGGGGGGTGCAGGGTGCTGTCAGCCCTGAGACCTGCAGAAACCAAGGCCAGGGAGGAGAAGGTGGGTCTGGGCTGAGCGAGTCACCAGCCAGCGCCGCGGCCGGTGCCTTCACCTCTCCAACAGCCGCTGTAGGAAGGGGGCGGCCGGGGAGCCTTGAAGCCCACTTTTCTGTGGGCAGAACCAACAGGGAGGAGTTGGGGCAGTCTGGAAGCCTGTGGAGGAGCAGCAGAGAACTCAAGCGGGCCCAGGCACAGGGGGCCGGGGCCGTCCGAGGGTGGCCAGCCAGCTGGGGCTTTGGCCCAGACCAGTGTGAGGCCTGAGAGGGCCAGCAGGCTGGCTTTCCCAATAGAATTTAGGTTCCTCGTTGCCTCTGGAGGCCGAGCACAGCCCCTGGGAGGGAAGGGTCAGCCTGGCCCTGGGGTCCAGACACCCAGTGCCTCACAGCACCCGGGGAGCCCACTCAGAACCCGTGTCCGCTCAGTCACAGCTGAAATGAGGGCGCCAAAGGTGGTCAGCCCTGCCGGGGCTCCGATGCGACCCTCGTGGCCTCTGGCCTTGGCTCTCTGTGCCGAGCGGGGGCATGAGCCAGGCTTTCTGGACCGCTGGGGTCAAGAGCCCTCTCCAGCCTGCCGCAGTGTCCTGATGCGGGGGCTTGTGTGATTTCTGAGCACCTCCCGTGTGCCACCAAGCCTTTGACAATCCAGCCGCCACCCCCCCGCCCCCACAGTTTCTGAAGTTCTTTCTCCCCATCCTCATCCACAGTAGGGAGGTAGGGAAACTGAGGCCCAGGGGTGGCCCACTGAGCAGTGACTAGTGACCTGATGGCCAAAGAAATGAACCGTGTCTTCTCAACTCCCCAGGGGTGGCAGGAGTGGGGGGGGGGGGGCGGTGGGAGCAGAGAAGGACCCGGGCAGTCTCAGATTTTTAAACCCACATGCGTGTCCTTAAATTTTAACTAAAGAGGGACAGGAGAAGAGGAGGGATGGGTCGGAGATGATCCGAGGCTCCAAGGCTGTTGGTGTGGGTGAGGGGACCAGGGAGGGACAAGTTGGAGACGTAGGCCAGGAGAGGTGGAGATGAGCCATCTCATTGCACCCCCCCCCCCAACTCTGTCACCCGGTGAGGCCTGGCCCGTGCCCAGGCAGGTGAGGTCATGCCCAGGGGCCATGGGGCCGCCACAGGGGGATCCCACAAGAGGGGCCTGGAGGAGCACATGGGGACGGTGGCTGAGGCAGGCATCGTGGGTGGCAGCTGCCTGCCTCACCAAGGAGCCAGAGGGAGCAGTGGGGCCACCTCCCGGCTCGATGCTGAGCACGTCCGCCCTCCCGGGTGGCGTGGCCAGGCGTGGCCAGGGCACTGCGTCTTGGGAAGCTTTGCAGAACACAGGTCAGGAGTTCGGGGTTCGGGTGTCCTCTGGGGATGGGCTCCCATCCTGAGTGTTCCATCGCTCTGCCGCTGGCCCCTTCCCTGGCCTCCCTATCCAGGGAGGCTGGGAAGGCGGAGCCCAGGGTCTCGAGCCTCCTGTGCAGAATCCTGCCCGAGGCCACGGAGCAAGGCCATGGTCATTCACACCAGGCCCAACGCTGTCCTAAATCTTACTGGGCTTCCCGGCTCCAGATGTGGCCAGAGGCCCGGGACTGGGGGGCACTCAGGAAAAGCACCGAGCCTGTAGGGAGGTTATACCTGCTTCTGGCCTCCGGACGGAGAAGCCGGTGACCCTCTCCTCCATGCTCCTGGGTGCCCATCAGCCCGGCAGTTTCCCCAGTCCCCGGAGCAGCCTGGAGGCAGGATGGCTCCGGGCTCCAAGGCCCCAGTAGAAACTCTACGGAGAGCTGGGAAAGGTGGAAACATGGGGCCAGCAGGAGGCGCCCGGTGACTGGAGGCTGGGAGCTGGTAAACTGAGGCGGCAGAGCGGGAGGAAGCGAGACGAAACGAGAGCAGGCAGAGGTGGAGGGTGGTGACAGGCCAACCTCAGAGAAGCCTGGAGTAATCCCCGGCACATGGGATCCCTCGGGAAGGGGGCTTCCCCTGGCTGCTTCTGGGGGCTCTCCCACACGCTCGTGCGGGCCGAGATGCCGCGCTCAGTGCCGGATGCTCCGGTCCCACCTCTGTGTCAGATTCTCTGAGGCGAGCTTGCGATCAGATAAATGAGTAACAGTTGTTACAAAACCAAATTGCTGGGGCGCCTGCCTGGCTCCGTCGGTGGAGGATGAAAGCCTTGATCTCAGGGTTGTGAGTTCGGGCCCCTCGCTGGGTGTAGCGATTACTTTAAAAAAAAAAAAAAAAATCTTCAAAATGAAAAAGAAGGAAAACTTGGTAACTCTCTTAGGGAAAGAAAACAAGACTCCCCCCACCCAGCTGCACACACAGCGTTACCTACACAGGGGGTGCCTCTCCGTCATGGATCAACTGGCTTCTTCCTTTCTTGTAGAATTTTTTTTAATGTTTATTCATTTTAAAAAATTTTTTCTAATCCTTGATTTGAGAGACAGAGACAGAACGCGAGCAGGGGAGGGGCAGGGAGAGAGGGAGACACAGGATCCGAAACAGGCTCCAGGCTCCGAGCTGTCAGCACAGAGCCCAACGCGGAGCTGGAACCCACGAACTGAGAGATCATGACCTGAGCCGGAGTCGGACGCTTAACCGACTGAGCCACCCAGGCGCCCCATGCTTATTTTTTTTTTTTTTAACTTTTAAAGGTTTATTTACTTTTGAGAGAGACAGAGTGCAAGTGGGGGTGGGGCAGGTGTCCCCCTCTGACCGCACAGCGCCTTAGATGAGTTGCGTCGGGCACCCCCTCGCGGAGGGAAGCCGTGCATGGGACACGGGGCACAGCGTTGGGCCGCGTTGGCTGTTCCACCCGGCGCTCCAGGCCCGGACCATTGCTTCGCCGTCGATTCCCCTCCCGTCGTGCTGCTGCCAGCTGCACTCGGGCCCCTGTCCCGGGCTCCCCGAGGCGCGCAGGGGCGCGGGCCCAGCCGTGCTGCTGCAGAGCGGCTGGGAGAGTGGCAGCGAGGACCCAGGGGCGCGGCGGGGGCGGGGGCGCCCCCCTGGCTCAGCTGGCCTCCCCGCCTCTCCCCGCAGCGCGGCTGCCATGGGCTCCGTGGGCAGCCAGCGCCTCAAGGAGCCCAGCCTGGCGGGCACGCCGGACAGGGCCGTGGTGACCAGCTTCGGCTTCGACGGCTGCCAGCTGGAGGAGGAGGTGGCCGTGCGGACAGCTGGGGGCCAGGATGGCGGGCCCGGGGGCGCCCCGGTTTTCACGGACTCTGGTGAGTGAGGGTGCGAGCCTGGCCCCGTGGGGACCGGAGCCCTGGGGGAGGGGCGCCTTGGCGGGGGGGGGGGGTCTCCGAGTGCAGGCCCCAGGGGGTGTCGGGATGGGTCACGCCTGCCACAGGGACACGCAAGTCTGCTGTCGCAGGGCCCACGCCCCGACGCTGCGTCCAGCGCAGGTCAGGGAGCCAGGCTGAGGAGGCTTCGTCTTAACATGGGCTTTCCTGACCCCCGGGCAGCTGCAGGGGCACAAGGTGAGTCTGCCCCGTAGGGCTTCCGCCTGGAAGTGACATGGGTCGCCTGGGTCACGTTCAGTGGCCCCCCTTCAGTGGAGATGGGAAAGAGCCTGGAAGAAGGACTGATGTGAGGTTCAAAGACTTGATTTTCATCCTGGCTGCGTGACCTTGGGCAAGGGCCTAAGCCTCTCTGAGCTTGTTTCCCCACGTGGAGGAGCCAGGCAGCCTGCCTCTGAGATCAGACTTGCAGGGTAGAGGGCTGCCCCTGGACAGGTTTGGGTTCAGCCCCAGCCCCCCGTCTGTCTGCCAGCTGGGGGACCGTGGGCAAGTTTCCATTGTCTGCGCTTGGGTTATGTCCTCTAGGAAGGAGAAAGGGGACTGGTACCACGCTCCGTGTGGCTGCAGTGGAAGCCCCAGAACATCGCTTAGGGCTGTCCCCGCGCTCAGGTGGCCCCCTGTGATAGTTCGTTTGGGGTGGCTGTAGTTTATGCTGGCACCGGCGCAGGCTCGGAAATAGGGGCTTATTCTCCGGTTCCGTCCGCTCTGTCTGCAGATGGGAAGCAGAGGTCCTGCTGGCCGAGCCCTGCAGTGGGTTGGAGTAACCTCGCTGCTCCCCTGTGCCTAGGCAGGGCCGGCTCCCGGCCCATCCCCCAGGTGCCAGACTTCCCCCAGCCGGGTGCGGCACCAGATAGCATGTGGCCAGAGACGTGGATGGCGGCCCAGGCTCTGTGCTGACGGCTCGGAGCCTGGAGCCTGCTTTGGATTCTGTGTCTCCCTCTCTTTCTGCCCCTCCCCTGCTCTGTCTCTCTCTCTCTCAAAAATAAATAAACGTTAAAAAAAAATTGACTATAATAGCTTTGGTGACAGTGGCTGGGTCAGTCAGGGTTCAGCCAAGAAACAGAGCCAGTAGGAGACACATAGAGAGAGAGCAGACAGAGAGAGAGATGTAGGTATGTAGGTGTAGATATATACACACGTGTATGGATTTATTACCGGAAATAAGCATCCACAGTGGAGCCAGGCTACAGCAGTCTGAAGTCCATAAGGCAGGTGCTCAGGAAACCCCAGGGGCATGAGCTGTTTAGGGTCTCAGCTCTGGGAAGACCTACATGTCTTGCCTGATTCGGCCAGGCCCACCCAGGGTAATTTTTTTTGATTAACTTAGAGTCCACTCAGGAGGGACTTTAATCCACAAAATCCCTTCACAACAGCACCTCAGTCAGTGTCTGATTGAACAACGAGGGACTGTTTTAGCCTGCCAAATTGGCCCATAAAATTGACCACCACAGTCCACCCCTTGCCCACTTGGCTCCCATACACGGCTCTGTAAACCACACTTAATCTCCAAATAAAGACACCAACAAAGTCATACCGCTGCCTGGGGTGACACAGCTAACCAAAAACACACTGGTCCTTTCCCAGGAAGATGCAAAGTCCACGTTCCCACGTTCCCACCTCTCCTTTGATAGTTCGTAACGTAAATACTGAGATGGGACGTTAACACGTGAACGTGTCTTAGGTCTGACACTAAGGTCACAAAGCAGACAAAACACGAGTTCCCGGTTAATACACATATGCAAACATTCATGTCAAGACAAGGAAGAAACATGCGTGACAATGGCATTTGTAGGTTCTGAGGCGGGCCACGTGGTCCTAGCTGGCACTTATGACCCCCTTTCCCCACTACCCATTCCTCGTGCTCTTCACCCTCAGCACCTAGCTGGCCTTGGTTCTTTGCTTGGTGGGCTGACCCAGACCTTCACTTTTTTTTTTTTTTAACATTTATTTATTTTTGAGACAGAGAGAGAGCATGAACAGGGGAGGGTCAGAGGAAGAGGGAGACATAGAATCTGAAACAGGCTCCAGGCTCTGAGCTGTCAGCACAGAGCCCGATGCGGGGCTCGAACCCACAGACCACGCGATCATGACCTGAGCCGAAGTCAAACCGAGTGAGACACCCAGGCGCCCCCAGACCTTCACTTCTAAAGGCTACAATTGGATTGTTGTTGTTTTCTGTTGACTTCAGTCCCGGGGACTGGAAGTCCTAAGAGATGCCATAAGGAACCTCTTGCAATCCGGACATTGTCATCTTCCGTTCTATTCTGTTCTGTCCCCACGGGCAGCAGCAAGCTGATTTCCCCTTGGTAGTCGGGTTGACCCACCCCAGCCAGGAAGGCAGCCCTCTCCTCTGCCCGTTGATTCAGGGCTGGGAGGTGTCCAGAGTGCCTGGTGGCCGTCTCGCTCCCAGGTCAATGGGATCATTGTGTCTCTGCATAGAAGCACTTCTCCTGTCGCAACCAGGACCGTCCCCTTGGGCCGGCAGCCTCGAGGCACAGGGGTGGGGAGCAGGCATGTTGCTCGCGGGCTTTTGAAGGTCATCGTGAGTGGTGCTATTCCCACGGCCGCCCGTGCTCCCCGGACACCTGGGTGCCGAAGGGGAGATCGCCCATGTGTTAGACACCGAGTTAGAGTATACACAGCCTTCTGGAGGGTTCCACCTTGGCTGAGTCTTCCGACGGCCCTTCCTCCATCCCGTCAAGCCAGCTGCTTGGTGGCCGTGATGGTGATGGCCGTGGGTGGTTGCCATGACTGGGGCAGCTCAGTCCACGAAGGTGGATGGTGGCCGCAATGCTGGTGGATGTGGGGCCGGTGACCACGGTGTCGATGGCCCGTGGATATGGGGGTGGCGGTGCTACGGTAGACTGTGGTCCTGGCACGGCGGCCATGGCTCCGAGGGGCTTGTCCGCCTCTAACCTGCCGCCTCTGGGTTTAGCGGTAGGGGAGCCCGTGCCCGACGACCGCTACCACGCCATCTACTTTGCGATGCTGCTGGCCGGCGTGGGCTTCCTGCTGCCCTACAACAGCTTCATCACCGACGTGGATTACCTGCACCACAAGTACCCAGGTGGGTCCCCCGCGGTCGTGTCCCGCCCGCCACAGGCCGGCTGGCACACTCAGCTCTGGCCCGCCACCCTCCGGAGACCCCGCAAGCGGGCCTCGTTTCAGGGAAGCCCATTTTATTCAGATCCTCACTCGGCTGCCAAATGCGGAGTGACTCCAAGCGCCCGCTCACCCTCTCTGGGCTGTCAGCCAGTCTCGGGCGGCACAAGGAAGCGGCCCCTGGGGAGGGTGGGTGCGGGGAGCGGGGTTCCCCCTGAGCACCTGCTGCTGGCCGGCCCCCTGCAGGGACCTCAATCGTGTTCGACATGAGCCTCACCTACATCCTGGTGGCGCTGGTGGCCGTGCTCCTGAACAACGTGCTGGTGGAGAGACTGAACCTTCACACCAGGATTACCGCGGGTACGCTGCCCACCAGGGCTCCCAGCTCTCACGCATCCGGCCTGCCACTCACCCCAATTTCCCTGCGACTCACTCTCCCCATCTATAAAATGGGCACATGTCCTAGGACTGTTACAGAGTTCAGCGTATGAAAGTAGGGTCAGGCCTGTGGCGGGTGCACCACGTGCTAGCGTGAAACCTGCACATGGGGAGGCTCTGTGCGCCCCACATTGCGTCCTGGGGCCTAGTCTGCTCTTCCTGTCCCTTTCCTCTTCGTGGCAACATCCGGTGTCAAGGCCCAGCTCAAATGGGGCCTCCTCCAGGAAGCCTTCCAGGCACCCCTCCTGAGCCCTCTAAAGTGCCCTCGGCCCTCCCAGCATAAAGGGGGAAAGGCAGACAGAGAGGGCACCTCTGACCTGGCTCTGCAGGAGGGGTGGCACGGGGGGAGCCCCCAGCCTCACGTGCCCACGTCTCTGGCCTCTCGTCCCTCAGGCTACCTCTTGGCCTTGGGCCCCCTCCTCTTTATCAGCATCTGTGACGTGTGGCTGCAGCTCTTCTCTCACGACCAGGCTTACGCCATCAACCTGGCCGCTGTGGGCACCGTGGCCTTAGGCTGCACAGGTAGGAGCCCGGGCCGGGGGGGGGGGGGGGCCGAGCCCCTGAGTACCCACTGCTGGCCATGCCACCCCCACCCCGTCCGCCTGCTGGAAGCATAACGACACGAGGTGACAAGGACTCAGTGCTGGCACCTACCCCCGTGCATGCCCCATGTGCGTGCTCACACAGTGCACACGCACAGCACCTGCCACATCCCCGTGCATGCTCCGCACATGCACACACACGCTGGGCACACGTTTGCACACCCCTGCATGCCCTGTGGACGCGGAGGCAGTTCCCTGGCTTTCTCAGATAGAGACTGCACTTGAGGAACTATCTTGCCCGTGTGACCACGCCACTGTGTTTCTCTTGGAGACTGGCTTTCAAAGTTGTATTTCTGACTTTTAAAACTATTTCAAACCCATGGGAAGGTTGCAAAAATAGTATAATAAATTCCCATACACCGACCCCCGGTTGCTAATGTTTTGTCGGATAGGCTTTCCCTCTGTCCCCCCAGTTTACGTACATAGGTGCGTATAAATTTTGCCCCTGAATGCATATCAACATAAAATATGCTATGTTTTCCCTTTAAACCGTTCGGGGGTTACGTGCAGGCGTCATTACGTGTCTTGCCTACGTACTATCACCGGAGGGTGTATTTTCTAAAAGCCGAGACGTTTCATCTGTAACCGGGTTACAACCGCCCGAGTCTGGGAATTGAACGCTGCCCACGTCCGAGAACTGAACACTGACCCCCACGGTACCTTATCTACAACCCATATGCGCGTATTACCAATCGCCTCGGGAACGTCTTTAGCGTTTTCTTTTTCTGATCCAGGATCCGATCCAGGATCGTGTCCTGCGTTCGTCGTTAATCCCCTTTAATCCCCAAGGGTCCTCAGGTTTCCACGGCCATGACCTTTGGAAAGGTCCAGGCCTGTTGTTTTGTACTCTTTCAAGTTCTTGAGCGGGAAGAAACACACTTCCTGTTATAAAGCCAGAGTGAGTTATCTGTTTATCAGTGAAATCAAGGCTTCTGGAAACAGTGTTCTCATTCCAGGCTGTGTCCTCGGGTCTGTTTTGTTCTGTGCCATTTGGTTAAAAAGCAGATGTTTTCCCAGTGTGACCGCTCCAGGGTGTCCGTGTAGACCACGGATGCGCCAACCTGCAGGGTCCGAGCCAGTGAGTCTTTAACCCCCTTAGACCCGCTGCTGGTTGGGACGAGAGCAGTGAGGCTCTAGAAACCAGCTGGCTCCGAGATCTCGGTGCCTTTGTAGAGCGAGACTTATTTCTGGTTCTTGCCACGCGTTCGACACGTGGATGGGGGCGGTGCTCCACAGTCACTGGGAGTCGGGCGGCAGCGGTAACTGTAACACGGGTTCCCTGTGGTCACTGCTGCTGGGGGAAAGACACACCCCCAGTCCACGTGGGCTTTTCACTGCCTCGGCCAGACGCGGGGCACGTTGTCGCTGCACGTGTTTCATTGGCCGGAGCCAGTCACGGGGTCCGGCTGGCCGCGCACGCTCAGTTTGGTGGACAGGGCTCTGGGACCAAATCTCTGTGCTGCCCGCGACGTTCACGTCTGTTTCCCCGCACCCTCACCAACGCGTGCTCTCGGACTCGTGAATTTGGTTCCAAGCTGACAGGTGATGGGTGGCATCTCACGGTTACTCCTCTGTCTGTCCCCCCAAGTGCAGCAATCCAGCTTCTATGGCTACACGGGGATGCTGCCCAAGAGGTACACGCAGGGCGTGATGACCGGGGAGAGTAAGTAGCGGCAGGCCCCCTGGAGGGCCCCCCCCCCATGACATGCCATGGACCCGGCGCTGGGGACCGTGACCGCCGTCTCCCCGCGCCTGGCTGGTGGGGGGCAGGGACTCCTGGCAGGAAGAGACGTGGCTTTGATGTGTGCACATCTCTCCAAGCATGCAGTCCTTTGCGCGAGAAGCATATATGTCTCCTAGCGGGGGTCTGTGGTGGCTTGGAGCGCCCGTGTGTCTGTGCGTTTTGTGTGTCTGTGTGTGCGTGTATGTGCGGGGGTAAGCCTGTCCAAACCGTGACGTCCAGCATCATGCCGTCCTCGGAGCCCCAGACCCCTGAGCTAACCCCTGCCCGGCACCCCCACTTGGCTTCTCAGACCCGCTTTCCCAAGCCCATCTGCCCTGTCCTCCCGCCCCTGGTCAGTGAGTGGCCCCCCCTTGCTCACACCGGACACTTACCCAGCACCTACACTTGCCCCGGACTCCAGCCCTGGTCCGGGGGGGCCAGCTCCCCTCTTGCCCTGCCACCCCTGCCCACACATCAGGACCCCCTTTGAAGCACCTTCCTCCAGATGCTCCCAATCTTCCTTCTGCACCTGGACGGGCCGGGGTCCAGGCAGGAAGCTGGGCCCACTTCTCGTCTTCGAGGTACTCTGCACCCCCTCCCGTGTGGTGACCACATGGCCCCAGGGCGCCAGGCCTCAGGTCTGTGGGGTTTGGTTCCAGGAAGCACTGGACAAGCAGATCACTTCTGTATATTTTGCCACGGAGATGAGCAAGGCACCTGCCGGAGCGGTGCGGATTTGGGGTGGTTTACGCAGTCAGGAGCCCCACACTCTGGGAGCAGCCCACACCCACATCCTGCCTGAGGCCTCCTGCCTGCCATGACCCCGCTGCCCTCCCTCGTGACCTCGCGAGCACAGCCACACTGCCGGGGACACCGCCCCTGGCCGTCGCCTACCCGCAGAATCGTGCGCGGGTGTTGGCATTTTTCTGCGACTTCTCTGCCGCCTTCCCCACCGAGCCCCGGGAAGGCCGGGCCTATGTCCCCTCTGTCCCCACTGTGTCCTCAGGGCGGGATGGTGCCAGATACACAGCAGGCGTTCTAGAAATGCCCCTGCGTGTGACTATGCAGTGCCAGGGAGGGATGTTCTGAGTGGTCGCATTTTGTGAACCGCTACCTGCATGTCTGAAGACCGGGCCAGGCCAGGCCCAGGGCCGGGGGCAGGCGCGGGTGCAGGGCCAGGGGCAGAGTGGGGGCAGGGCCAGGCAGGGCCGGGGGCAGGTGCGTGGCTAGGGGCAGAGCGGGCCAGGGCCGGGCCGGGCAGGGCCAGGGCAGAGCCCGGGGCGCTGAGCGGGGCCGAGGCCTGGGCCCAGCACCACGCCCTCTCGGCTCCAGGCACGGCGGGCGTCATGGTGTCCCTGAGCCGCATTCTCACCAAGCTGCTGCTGCCGGACGAGCGGGCCAGCACGCTCATCTTCTTCCTGGTGTCCGCGGGCCTGGAGCTGCTCTGCTTCCTGCTGCACCTGCTGGTGCGGCGTAGCCGCTTCGTGCTCTACCACACGGCGCGGCCCCGCGACAGCCGCCCCGGCTGCAGGGCCGGCTACCGGGTGCACCACGACGTCGCGGCGGGGGACGTCCACTTCGTGAGTCTGCCGGGCGCCGCCCCCCGCCCAGTCCCGCTTGTGGTCTCCGCCACGCCGTGGCCTCGGGCTGCGTCCCGCGGGGCCTCCTTCGTTCTGCGGACCCAGGTTGCGTCCCTCCGGGGCACCGCGTGTCTGTGGCCGGAGTCCCCGCGGGCAGGCCACCCGGAGCCATGCTGGGGGGCGGGGCGCCCTCTGGTGGCGGCAGCGGGGCCGGTGGGGCGGAGGCGCGGAGTCCTCCCAGACGGGGTGCAGAGGGTCACCCCGGCTCTGCATGGGAAACGCTGCCGTGAGCTCAGGATGGGGACCACCAGGCCACATGCCCTGTCACGGTGCTGGGATAAGGCCCACAGTGGGAACGAGGCCCCCCGGTGGCCAAGGAGGTTCCCCAAGAAGTGGCTTCTGGGCTGAAACCTGGCCCGTGGGGGAGGGGAGACGGGAAGACCCACAGGAAGGGCATTGGGGACAGAGGGAAATGCATCTGCAGGGGCTCAGAGGCGGATGCGGCTCGGTGTGTTTGAGGGGCCCCCACCCAAACTCCACCGGCCGCTGCTTCGTCCTCCCTCCAGGAGCACCAAGGCCCAGGCCTGGCCAACAGCGGGTCCCCGAAGGACAGCCCGGCCCACGAGGTGACCAGCCACGGCGGGGGGGCCTACACACGCTTCGATGTGCCTCAGCTGGGAGTGGCGCGCAGCTGGCCCTCCTTCAGAGGTGGGGGTGGGGCGGGGCAGGGGCGGGCAGGGCGGTGCTCCGCGCATGTCCCGGCCGGCCCCGTGGGCCTGGCGCGCGGCTCCGTGGGGCGGGGCGGGGGCGGTCGGGCCGTGCTCCGCGCATGTCCGGTGACGCCCCGGCGCCGTGGGCCTCATTGCGCGCAAGTGCGGTGCCGGCGCGGACGCTGCGCCCTGACCTCTGGCCCGTCCCCCGCAGCCCTGCTGCTGCACCGCTACGCCGTGGCCCGCGCCATCTGGGCCGACATGCTGTCCATCGCCGTCACCTACTTCATCACGCTGTGCCTGTTCCCGGGTCTCGAGTCCGAGGTCCGCCACTGCGTCTTGGGCGAGTGGCTGCCCATCCTCATCATGGCCGTGTTCAACCTCTCCGACTTCGTGGGCAAGGTAGGTCCGCAGCCCCTTCCCTGCGTCTGGGGGAGAGGTGGGGGCGCGAGAGCCGGGAGGCCCGGGGAAGGAGCAGGCCCCGAGCCGAGCACGCCCGTGTCTCCCGAGTGGGGAGGGCGGTGGCCAAGCAATGACGCGGCCCCGCGACCTTGCAGAGCGGCTCCGTAACTGCCTGTCGGCCGTGCGCACAAAGTCCGGCGCCGTCGTTCTGTGTCTGTGCTCAGCCCGCAGGGCCCGGGGCAGGCCTCCAAAGACGGCACAGGAAGTACTTCCGGGGCCAGGAGAATCTGGGCAGAGTGCTCTGTGCTGCGGGTGCAGGACAGGGTTGGGGGGTCAGGGCTGGAGTAAGGTCAAGGCTCCCGTTTCTGGGACAGGCCTGACGTGGGGGAACTTGAGGCTCAGAGAGGGAAAGCCGTTTGCTCGAGGTCACACAGCAGGGAGTCTGGTTCTTGAGGGAACGAGGCTTAGTTAGCGGGCTCAGCTCCAGATCTTGCGGCTTCCTGCTGTGGGAGTGGTGGCAGGTGACCCTCGGCGCCTCGGGTGTCATTTTTCAAGCGGGGTCAAGAGCCCGTCCTGCGAGGGTACGGTGAGGATTGAGCAGGAGGGATCTGTGCGGTGTTTGGAAGGATTCTGGACACACGGCGAGGACCGCATGTCACTGTGACGTGGGATTTGTGGATTTGGTGGTCCCGGCCGGGTGAGGACAGGGACGCAGCCTGAGCCGGAGCGTGTGGAGACAGGGGCCGCGTGTGGGGGCCGCGGTGGAGACGCCGGGGTGGTGGCCTCAGTGGAGGGAGGGGGCCGACGTGCTTCGCTCCCCGCAGATCCTGGCAGCTCTGCCCGTGGACTGGAGGGGCACCCACCTGCTGGCCTGCTCCTGCCTGCGTGTGGTCTTCATCCCCCTCTTCATCCTGTGCGTCTACCCCAGCGGCACGCCCGCCCTGCGCCACCCGGCCTGGCCCTGCGTCTTCTCTCTGCTCATGGGCATCAGCAACGGCTACTTTGGCAGCGTGCCCATGATCCTGGCGGCGGGCAAAGTGAGCCCCAAGCAGCGGGAGCTGGCGGGTAAGGCCCGGCACCCCTCTGCCCGGCAGGGAAATCGAGGCCCGCAGAAATCCCTGCCACGCGGCAAGAAGGTGCATTTGGGCTCCGGGATCAGATCGATCTCAGGGAGTTTGTAGTGCGAGCGTGTTTGTCGGTCGTTTGTTCCTTCGTTCCACAACTACGTGGTGAGCCCCTACCGTGGGCCAGGCGCCTTTCTAGGTGCTGGGGACTCGGCGGCCACGAAACAGCGCTTCCTGCACTCGTGGGGCTGACAGTGCAGAGGTGACGGGTGACAGGGCATGTAACACGTTGAGTGGTAAGTACGACAGAGAAAAGTAAAGCAGAGAAGTGGGATGTGGGAGTTGGGATGGGAGCTTGCGACGTAAGCAGAGCAGTCTGGGAAGGCTCCCTGAGGAGGTGACTTTTGACACCCGACCTGGAGAGAGTGGTGAGGGACATGTGACAGTGCTAGGGACTAGCCGGTGGGAAAGCCCAGAGGCAGAGCTGGCGGGGGGGGTCGGGGCGCCGCCAGGGCAGGCAGTGGGAGGCCCGAGGACAGACTGGACCTTAATGTGTCTTAAGACCCCTTCTGGTGCTGCTTGGACAGCGGGGAGGGAACAGACGGGGGCAGGAAAGGAGTGACGGGTCCCGCACCCGTCCGTCCGTCGACAGCGTAAGGGGCGGGGACCCTGACAACAGGGGAGGTTGCCTTGTCTGTGGAGGCAAATGGTGGTTTCTGGATGGGTTTTGATGGTAGAGCCCACGGGGCCAGCTGATGGATTGGGAGAGCGGGTGTGAGAAGGGGACGGGAGTCCGGGAGGAGCCCCCACTTTGGGGCTGTTGCAAGAAGCTTGGGTTGCCGTCTCTTGAGACGGTGGGGGCTTGTGGGGGAAGGGGCCCTGGAGTCTGTTCTGCGCACAGTGGTCCCAGAAACCCCATTAGATGCCCTGGACAGTCCGTGACCAGGAAGCACGTGGAGACGGGGGGCTGGAGGTGGAGAAGCAGGCAAGGCCCCGGGCACCCGACGTGCTCCCATCGGGGTGTCTCACAGCCCTGGGACGGCCGCCTCTTCGGGAGCGGGCGCCGGTCGCTGCCTCGGACCCAAGAAGCCGGGGCTGCTGCCCAGCAGCCCTTTGTCGAGACCACCGGGTTGGTCCGCATGGGTTTGGCCACCGCGGTCCTCTGAGCGCCCCTTGCTGCCCCGCCCCCACCTGCTCCCTCAGGTCCAGTCTCGTCCGCAGGGAACACCATGACCGTGTCCTACATGACGGGGCTGACGCTGGGCTCCGCCGTGGCCTACTGCACCTACAGCCTCACCCGGGACGCCTACAGTACTTGCTTCCGCCCCTCCGCCAACACCTCCGCCCCCGCCGGCCTCTGAGCCGGGCCCGGGCCCCCCCCACTCTGGCCTGGACTAGGGGCCCCGAGGCCCGAGGCCCCCTCCCCGCCCCTGCCTGCAGTGCCTGCGGGGCCCCGGCCTCCCCCCGTGCCAGTAACGCCACCCTCCGGGTCCGGCCGGCCGTCACGGCGGCCCCAGGGTTCTGCCGAGCCCTCCGGCCCCCCAGAGCCACCCAGCACTGTGCTCTGCGTCGCGTCTCCGGCCTGTCCTTCACCCTCTGTCTGTATCCGGTGGCCCCAGCTGTCGCCAGACGAGTGCCCTCTCTGGGGTCGCAGCCGTTCCCGGCCAGGAGAGCAGACTGCCAGCCGGTATCCCCTCCTGGTGACCCTCACCCACGGACCCGGGCCCCAGCCCTCCTCCACCAGGGGCCCTCCTCATGAACACGAGAGGTCCTCAGCGGAGAGGGCCTGTCCCCCTCCGTCTGTTCGTAAACACTGCTTCTTTCGAACAAAACACATCTGCCGGGAGGGAATCGTAGCCCTGGGTCTGAATGGTTTCAGACCACGGTCTCCGCCGGTCTATGACCGCAGCTTCCGCACCGGTCTGGGCGCACCCACCCCACGCCCAAATCCCCCTCCGTGCACCCTGGCGCCCACCTGATGCCACAGGCCTGGCAGTCTGTGCCTGCCCCGAGACCCCGTCTGCTTCTCTGGCCACCCCGTCTGTCTGTGACGCCGGAAGGGGGCACGCTCTGGTTGAAGTCTCTCTCTCAGACACTGATCCTCACCCAGGGCGGCCCAAGGAGGGACGTGAGTCCCTGGCAAGTAGGGAGGTGTGGGGGTCCCTCCTCAGCCGGGACCCTCAAGCCCCAGGCTGGCCCGGTGCCCTGAGCAGAGGGATTTCTGGAGTGTCTTGACAAAGTCAGGCTTCTCAGGGGAGAGGAGTCTGCCCTGCCACCCCCACGACACAGCTGTGACCACCTGCCCCTGTGTCCTGTCTCCCCCTCACCCCCCCCCCCGTCTGTCCACTAACTGTACCGCACTGGCCATTAAAAGATGAAGGCAGAAACTCCCCAGCTGCTGCCTCAGAGTAGTGTCTGTGTGGGTGGGGGCTGCCCCCCGACCTTGCTCGTCCATCATGGGGGAAGGGGTCCTGGCGGCTGGGACGTCCCTCTTCTCACCTGGAAAGTGGCCCTGTCCGCCTGGGCTGGGGGGGAGATCGTAGGGGGTGGGTGGGGGTGGGTCAGTCTCGTAGCCAGGTCTCCACGCACCTGGTAGGGGTGAATGGCGGCACGGGACCCGGAAGCATTTGGGCTTTGACAACTTGGTGGTCAGGTCAGGGAAAAAGGTGGCATCCCACCCATTTGAATGGCAGGGGCGGGGGGGGGGGGGGGCGGGTGTGCAGCTTGCCCCCTGCCTGCAGGGACTCAGAGTTGGGACCTGGGGGCTGTGTGTTCTGGGCCGAAGTCCTAGCCGTGCAGCCGATCCGTGTGATGTGAACCACTTCCTGTACCGTTTGGTGCCTTAGTTTCCCCCAAGGAGTGGAGCTGGTCCGCTCTTTGATGCAGGTCCCTTGGAGGAGGGTTGGGGCAGGGGAGCTGGCTTTCCGAGGGGCTGTGCTCCAGCCCTGCAGCCTCGGGGACCCACCCGCTGGACCCAGTGGGCAGCCATCACTCTGGGAACCAGGTGGGCGTCCTGGGCAGTTGTGGGGAGAGCCGAGACCCCCAGGCGATACCACAGGGACCGCCAGGTGGCGCCAGTTCACTGTTCCTCCTGTTGTTGTGTGACTCCGTTTCTCTGAAGTGGGAGAACCATCAGAACCTTTCCTCTGGTGGGTGGTTGGGCAGGTACCCGTGGGGTCAGGCTGAAAGCTCACCTCAGGGCAGGAGTGGGTAGCAGCACCAGGAGCAGGGCCCAGCCTCCCCCCCAGCCCCTGCCGTGCCTGCATCTCCACACCTGCTCAGGGCCACTCAGACCCTCAGCGTCGTCCTCGTTCTGTGGTCTTCAGGTAGGGGTGCGGCCGGGAGTGCTCATCTTGGCATTTTCAAGGAAGAAACAGGCGGTGCAAGCCCTCTAGCCTCTCACCGGCCAAGAGAACTTTCCGCCCTGATTGACACGTTCTGTATCCCAGCCACCCTGCGGTAGCCACTGGCCACTTCTGGCTGTTGACCACTGGAAATGCAGCCGGGGCAACCAAGAAAGTTTTCATTTCCCTTCATTTCAATTAGCGTGGATGTAAACAGCCCCACGTGCCCAGTGGCCGCTGTACAGGGGGACACCCAGCTCGCAGCCCTGAAGGGTCAGCACCGCCACCCAGCACCCTGCGCCCACCCCCACGGCCCTTGAAATGAACCACTCCAGACAACGGTATTTCTCCGATTATAGCTTTTTCTTTTTTCCTTTTTTTATGAAAAAGATCACACAGAATTCGCCAACAAACAAAATTCCAAAAGAAACTTAAAAAAAAAAAAAAAAAAACCAATAATTCCCCCAAAAAACAAAACCGAAGTCTGGCTTTTCCTTCCCTTAAGATTGTCTGGACGAGGCCTCCCGTCCCCCTGGAAGGCGCGGGGGCTGGTAAGTGCTTTCCGGGGCCGGGGCCGAGCCGTGGGAGCAGGGTCACTGCGCCCTGCCGGCCCCCTCCCTCCCTCCCTCGGCCTCTGCTCTCCCTAACCGCTTCTCCGTTCTGGGGGCGAGTACAGTACACCTGGGCCGGGCAGGGTGGGCAGGTGGGGTGTGCTTGGGACAAAGGGGGGGGCGTGAAGCTGGGTGCTAAACACAATCTAATAGGAAATAAAAAATAATATTCTGCACGTCAGAATGTTTGCTTTTTTTTTTTTATAATTTCATAGCTATTTTTTCACAGTTTTAAAAAGTTTATATTTATATATATTTATATATATTTATCTTTATATATATAATTAAAAAGTGGACTCCATTTAAAGGCGTATGATACAGGGGTGAGGAGAGTCTCTTGGTACAATAAAACTGTACAGGTGACCCACTACCGCCGCCCTCTGGGCTGGCCAAGGCCTGGGCAGGTGGGCTGGCCGAGGCCTGGGCAGGAGGGCCGGGTGTGGCCGGGACGAGGATGTCAGCACCATTGGGGTTGTCTGTAGTGTGAGGGGCTGGACCAGGAGGAGGGGCCCTCAGGGCAGCCCCCCCACCCCCCGCCTGGCACCTGGCTGTCTCGACCCGTCCAGGCCATCCTGAGTGGGCGGTGGGCGGAGGCCGGGTCCCCCCCCCCGCCCTGGCCGGTGCCCAGAGCAGGCCTGGCCTGATTGGTGAGGCTGGCAGGCATCGGGCCCCCCGTCTCACGGCGGGAGGCTCGGAGTGGGCTCCGTGCCGAGGGAGGGGTCTGGCACGAGGAGCCGGACCCACGAGCAGCGGGAACCCCAGAACGCATGTCAGTTCGGTTCCCTGGAAACCCCCTCCCCGCCGAATCCCCGCTGGGCCTCGGTCGAAGGTGCCTGGGGGTGGGGGGAGGGGGCTGGCCTGGCCAAGTGCTTACAAGGTGCTGGAGGGGAGCCCCTGAGGGGGGCCCGGCAGAGCCATACCCTGATAGCTGAGAGGAACCCCGTCTTGGGGGGCACCGAGGGGGTCGTGAAGGGGGCCGGAGACGTGTGTACATGTGCGCACACACGTGCATGCATACGGGCACACACACGTACACACGCACGCCAGGGCATCCCAGGGCACACTTGCATGCACGCAGCCCCCGAGACGTGGCAGTGATGGCGAGGGGCCCCCCGACGGGCCGGCCCTCGGGGCCCGAGGCAGCGGGCAGGGCGTGGGCGCTCAGCAGAGCACAGGCACGCCGTCGGTGGAGAAGATCATGCCGGTGGTGGGCTCGTAGGTGCCCGCGAGGTAGTACAGGCCCTCGCTGTCCTGGTACTTCTTGGTCTTGAGCATCTGCTCGTACTGCTCCAGGCCCACCACCAGGCACTTGTGCGACACGGTCTGCACGTCGTTCTCGTCCACGTGCGAGGACTGGTACAGGGCACGCTGCGGGCATGGCAGGCGGGCTCAGGGCAGGTGGCCCGGGAAGACAGGGAAGACGCCCTCCCCCCATCCAGGACCCACAGGATCAGGGAAAGCACCGAGAGCCAAGACAGAGAAAGACGCCCCCCCAGGGAGGCGGAGAGACAGAGGCTGGGATTCCGAGACCAAGAGGGAGCCCTGAAGGATTAGGGCCCAGAAGCAACGGGGGAGACCAAGCGCGGCAAACATAGGGTTCAGGGTCGGACGTGGGGTGGGGGGTCGGAGGCCCAGCCCCCACCGGGCTGCGTGCAGAGGGTCTGAGGCGGCCCGCCCTCCAGCCCACACCCCCTACCTCCATGAAGTCCTTCCTCTGGCTGGAGGCCCGCAGCGCCGCGGGGAGGCCGCGGCCGGACTTCTGGTCCCAGTGCTGTGTGTGTGACAAACACGGGGCGGCGGTGAGCCCGGCCCCAGGCCCCAGAGCCGAGCACCCCGGCCTCAGCCTCGGGGCCGGTGGGGCCACTGCTCCCCCGCGTGACGTGCACGGCCCCGGCCTCACCTGGCCCTCATGGAGGCGCTTGCCCGGGCTGGTCTCCTCGGGGTGGTAGAACCACTTGACGCGGACCACCATGTTGCTGCCCCAGGACTCCCACATGCTCTGGATGCGACCGATGTAGGGCAGGTTGGGGCGGCCGGCCGACAGGAACACAGCGCAGTCCCCGATGCGGATCATTTCCTTGCCGCGCACGATGGCCTTGTAGAACAGCTTGCGGGCCTTGCCCTTCATGCCGCGACGCTGTGGGACACGCGTGTCAGGGAGGCCCGGGCCGGTCCCCAAACCCTGGGGCTCTGCAGAGGGTGGGGTGGGAGGGAGGAGGCCCCTTGCTTGCTCTAACTGGGGGGGACCCCTTCCCCTCTCCATGCTGGGTGTCCACGAGGGGCTTTACCGACACCAAGGACCTCAGCTAAGAGGGACTTCCAGGACCGTCTGGGTGGCTCAGTCGGTTAAGCTCAAGTCACGATCTCCCCCCCCATTAATGGGTTCGAGCCCCGCGTCGAGCTCTGTGCTGAGAGCTCAGAACCTGGAGCCTGCTTCGGATTCTGTGACTCTGTCTCTGCCCGCCCCCTCCCTCAAAAAGAAAAGCGTTAAAAAAGCAAAAAAACTTCGGGACCTGCACCTCCCCGTCCTGGAGTAGTGCGGGCACACGCCTGGCAGACCCGCACCTGCGGTCCACGGGGCTCGCGGTGGCCGTGCCCTGGGCCCAGCAGCCCCCTGTGGATGGGCGGTTTCCAGACCGTGCCGGTGGGGGACAGGACAGGGAAGCCCAGGGGCTCGCAGCTTGGCCTCTGGACAGAGGGCATGGCTCCACCCCCCACAGCCGGCACACACCATTCGGGCCCCGGGGCCACAGGGCACTTGCTGCACAGCCTCATTCTACGTCCCCACAGGCAGCGTGGGGCTAGGAGTCGGCCACCTAAGTGGCCTGAACCAGGGGCGACGGAGTAGGGGACGTGGGCTGAGGGCCGTCACGGGGACGGTGCCAGACCCCAGGGGAAGCCCCTGAAGTCCGTCCGAGGCCTGCAGGAGCCAGCACCAGACTCGCATCTGCCAGGCCCATCGCGTGCCGGGCTTTTCTTAGTCACTCGACAAACATTTCCTGAAGCCTGCTCAGTGCCCCGGCCTGGGCCAGCATGGGGACAGACACGCGGGTTCCGAGGAGGGAAGAGACCTGCCTGTCATCAGGACCCCAAACCCATCAGAGCCCCAGGCAGCTCTGGGGCCTGTCACTGTCCCTAGGGCCAAACCTCCAGGATCCAGGCCTCTGCAAAGCTCTGCCCTCTGGTGACCCGGCGTATCCTCTCTTCAAACCAAGATCTAAAATCACTTTGCCATTTTCACATTGGCTGCCAGATGACTCAAAGCCAATTTGCCCAAACAGGAGAAAACTATGTGCCAATTTCCAACTTTCTCCAACAAGCGCTTTTTCTACTTTTAATTCATTGGATCCCTGGTGGTGATGGATTTTCAGAGGTCTTTGTCACTGATTTCTGCTATGTCCTGTGAACTGCTCAAATGCTTTTCACTTTTCAGCTCAAGGCTGGAAATAAATTTGAGGTGAGGAGGACGGCTAAGATTTCTACACCAACTCCTCTTTGGCCGCCGTGACATGCCCGGCACCCGCCGGCTACTCCCTTCTCACAGAGCCGCCTCACTGCATGCGGTCCCCCCGGGGGGCTGATCCCGCCCTTGCAGTGAGCACAGGACTCGGTGTGGACACCCTGAACGTCCTGCCCTCCCGCTGGTATTATGACCGGCTCAGAAGCGGACTCGGCACACGAGCCAAGAGTGTTCTTTCAGCTTTAGCTTGAACCCCTTGCAAAAAGATACTTCCTCTCTAGTGCCACTTCCGAGCCGGGAGCCACTGAGGCTGCTTGCTGCCAGGAGGGAAGGGCTGTCTGAGCAGGAGACCAGCGCAAAGGCAGGAAGGGGAAACGGAAGCCTGGACTGTGGACCCACAGGGAGGTCTGAAGACGGCCCTTCAAACCCCTGGGCTCCAGCTGTACCTGAAGCCTGGAATTTTCTGTTAAAGTGGCCACTAAGCTCCGCCCTGTGCTCCGTCCGCTGCAGCAGTAAGAACCTCGGCATTACTAGTAAATCTGCGAGTGGCAGATGCTAAAATACGGAACGAGTCGGTCACGGTGAAGGCGAGACGGCAAGGATGTGCCGCCTTCAGCTCAGAAGCTGTCACTCCTCAATACGTCCCAATAAAGCACCTGCTGGGATCAGAGCTCCAGGGGGCCTGGTCAGGAGAGTCAGGGAAAGTTCTACATGTTCAACTCTGCCGTCCCCGGCGGTGGCCCTGCTGAGAGAGGAGCTCTCATCCGGGGCCAGCAATCCAGGTGGGCTTAACGTCAGACAGCGTCAGAGACGCAGGCTGTCTGCCCCAGGTTCAAGTTAGTGCCTCAAAAGCAGGGACGCCCTCAGGAGAGTGGGTGCCGACTGCTTCCAGATGCCCTGCTCTGCACCCCCATTCTGAGGAGCCCTCTGGGGGACTCTAACTGCCCCTGGTGTCACTGGCACAGGGGGCCCCAAAAAACACGAAGATGGAAACCCCCGAGCTGGGGTCTTCAGAGCTCCCCCCAATTTTTCCGGCCTCGTTGAACCCAGGGAGCTAACACAACACGAATACACCAGCAGCTTCCCGAGGTCCCGAGAGGTGCATGGTCAGACGCCCCCCCCCCCACAAGCTCATCACTGTCGACCCCCAATTCCCCACACCTGCCCTGGCGGGAAGCGGCTCTGGAGGGGGAACAGACCCGGGGGGCATCATGCCAAACCCACCTCAGGTGTGGCCTCAGTGGGCCTGGGCCAGGGAGACAGGCATCGCAGGCGAACCTGTGAGCCGTACCCGTGGACAAGGAGCACGGGGTGGACCGGTGACCACGGGGCTATTCCCCACCTGCACGCGGGAGCCTCACGGTGCCTGTGCGCGCGCACAGGTACGTGTGTGGTGTGCGGCCGCACACGGGTGAGCTGGCAGGGCTCCTTCTGGAGAACCGTTCTGTCTACAGAGGTGGCCCTGGAACCCAACCAGAACCTTCTCCCTTTGGCTAGCTTGTGGGTGAGGGGACACCCGAGCCAGCCAGGCAGGGAGACTGCCCCAGCCCTCCGCTGCCATCAGAGAGGAGCAAGTGCCTCTTGCCGGGGTCGCCACACGGTCAGCCTGAGGCCCGGAGCCCTTGTGCCGCTACACACGACGCCCCCACCGAGACAGGCTGTGGGGCCACGGGGTTCTGAGACCCCCTGCGGGGCGACCAGGCGCCTGCTGGAGGGGACGGCATCCGTCCCCGCGTGTTCTCTCGCTGGGCCCGAGACCGAGGGTGGCGCTACTCCGCGGAGGAGCCGGCAGAGGGGGTGCGCTCGGGCGCCTGGAGACTCGGGGGACCCGGGTATGAGATGGGGTCCCCGGCCTCACCCCAACCCGCCCCGTGGGGGGCCGGCCCGCCAGAGAACACCACGTCCGGACCCTCCGCCCTCCGCTACCTGGGTGGGCTTGCCGAACCACTTCCAGAGCTGCCGCGCGGGCAGGAAGGCCGCGATCTTGGGCCGGTTCTCCACGGACGGCAGGCGCTGCCGCTTGGCCAGCTCCTTGGTGGTGGGGAGGTGGACGCCCTCCCTCTTCTTGGGTCGGCTCTTGGCCGCGGCCTGAGCCTTGGGCTGCAGAGGCTGCGTGGGCTGCGGTGGGGGCGCCTGGGGCGGGGGTGCCGGGGCCTTCTTGCCCGGAGAGGGGGCAGAGGAGCGAGCCTTGCCCGCCTGCTTGGGCGCCTTGCTGGGCAGGGCCGGCGGCGCCGAGGGGCCGGCCGCGGCGGGAGGCGCCGCCTCGTCGTCTGAGCTGCAGGAAGAATCGTCCGTGGTGGAGGAGGAGGACGAGGAGGACGAGGAGGACGAGGAAGACGAGGAGGAGGATGAGGACGAGGAGGAGGATGAGGACGAGGAGGAGGACGACGAGGACGAGGAGGAGGACGAGGAGGAAGAGGACGAGGACGAGGAGGACGACGACGAGGACGAGGAGGACGACGACGAGGACGAGGAGGAGGATGCCCTGGAGCTGGAGGCGCTACAGTTCCGGCCGCCGCCGCCGCCCTGGCCCTCCTCCTCCCCCTCGGTCTCTGAGCTGCTGCTGCTGCTGCCACTGTCGCTGCTGCTACCGCCGCTCTCCGACTCCTCGGCCCCGTCCTGCTCCGCCTGGCCCTTGTCCGGGCTCTTGGGCTCACCCGAGTCCTCGAACTCGAGCCCGGCCCCGGGCTCCTGGGTCAGGTCGCCGTCCCCGGACTTGGGCCGGGCGGCCTTGGGCTCGCCACTGCCTGTGGCCGGCGGGTAGCCGCCCAGGCCCAGGAGGCCCTTGGGCTCCTGCCAGCCCCCGGCTCCGGGGTCATCCCGCAGAAGCAGGGCCTCTTTGGCCTTCTTGCTTTTGGGCGACGTCACACCCTCGTG
This sequence comes from Puma concolor, assembly GCF_028749965.1. Taxonomy (NCBI): domain Eukaryota; kingdom Metazoa; phylum Chordata; class Mammalia; order Carnivora; family Felidae; genus Puma; species Puma concolor. The sequence continues at coordinate 4,407,283 of NC_141682.1, forward strand.
GTCCAGCTTGACGAGCGGCTCGGCCTCCTCCCCGGGCCTCCGGGCGCCCTTGGCGGCCGCCTCTTCCGCGGCCCGGGCCTTCTTGGGCTTGGGGCGGGTGGCGGGCATGGCGATGGGCATGGCGACGAGGGGGGTGGGGGCCAGGACCGCAGCGGGGGCCGGCAGCTCCCCAAAGGGCTCAGGAGCCGGGCAGCTGGTGAAGGTGGACGGGGCGGGGCTGGCCTGCGGGGCTGCTGGGCGAGCCTTGGGGGCTTTGGCTCGCTTGTCCGCGGGTTCTGGGGGGCTCTTCTTGGAGCCTGGGGTGCTGATGGGCTCCAGGGCCAACGGGGTACTGGGGACCTCCTCTGTCGGGCCCCCCTCTTCCAGGACGGCGGCTCTGTCTAGAAGAAAGAAGGAACAAGCTTACGTGAGGTCAGGGCAGCGAGGGGCTTCCCGAGCCCAAAAGCCCGGTTTCTGCGCTGGCCCTGCTGCTTCCTCTGCGGTGACCGGGTGCTGGGCCTGGACGCTGCCCGCTCTGGGCCCAGGATGAGCGACTCTCACATCGCTGTCATCCCACGTGTGGTGACCCCCAAGCGGTCCTTGGCAGCCTCGGCTCTTAGCACCTGTCTCTGGATTCTGGCGTGAACAACTCGGCTGCCCAGGAGTCAGCTCTGCCCGAGGCAGATGAACGCTGACTCCCTGAGCCTCAGTGTCCCACTCTATCAAAGGGTCCGAGCGGCCCTGCAGCTGAGTTCCCACAGAGGGGGGAGGGGGCGCAGTCTCTGCGCGCAGACCCCACGGCATCCCGCGTCCGCAGCAAGTCCCCCCCATGCCTGCACCTGCCCCTGTGTCTCGGCCGAGGCAGAGCTGGGGCTAACGTACCACTCTTGGCTTTGGTGCTCGGTTTCCGCCCACGCCCTCGTGCCTTGGTGCCCGGCTCCTCGGACCCTGGCGTGCCCCCGTCTTTGCCGTCCCCGGTGTCTTTGCTGGTCTTCCGGCTGCGGCGCTTGGCACTTGGCACCAGGAGGGCTGGGGACGGCTCCGCACCTGCGGGGGAGGGACACGGTGGCTCAAGCCTGGGTCTCTGCTCTCCCAGCCACCAGAGCATCATCCATCGTGGGGGACAGGGACCGGAAGGCCCTGCGGCTGAATCCGCTCGGCCTGCCTGGAGGGGCTGTGCAGCTGGAGAGGGGGACTCCCTCTGCAGGGACGCAGCTCAGGGGTCTGCAGGCACAAAAAGCTCCACAGGGGTCCCCGAATGAATGGACTGGGTGGGAGTGAGCAAAGATCCACTCTCGTGGGTTCTATAACCCACTTGGAGGATGCTCAAAACCACAGACCCCCGGAGGTCCAAGTCCTGGCTCTGCCTCTAACTAGATGTAGGACCCCAGGAAGAGCCATTTCCCTCCTTGACGCCAAGCTTCGTATTGGTCAGTCACGGGGAATGGGATCTCTGGATGCGCAGGACGAAGCCAGGAACTCCATGCTCTCGTGGAAATGTGAAGCCTGGAACCATCAGGAACGGTGCCTGACCAGCCTCGACGGCCTGGACTGCTCGGGGACGCAGACCTGGGGAGCCCGGGAGCCCCTCCCCCAAGCCCACTGTGGGAGCCCCACCCGTGGCTCCTGCCATTTCCACCCCACGGGTGCGAACGGTCGGAACGGTGGCCAGAGCCCAGGGCTGGGCCCGCAGGGGAGCCAGTGTGGACGTGGGGGTCACCCCTGCCAGGGCAACAGGACCGCCACTCACACTGGATCTTATAGTCGGGAGGCAGAAGGCGGATGTGGGAGAGGGGGATCCTCCCCGTGTCCCCGTCATCGAACTCCACTGTGATCAGGTCCCCGTCGTCCTCGAGGCCTAGCAAGCCTGTTGGCAGAGGGGCAGGGTCAAGGACGCCAGCGGACCCCCGCTCTCCGGTGCCCACAAGGGCAAAAGGGGAGCAGAAAACAGCCGGTGAGCAGCTCTGGGCCTGCGATGTGTAGCGGCACGTATCCAGTGGTACAGAATGTGAGTCTTAGAGTCTTGTGGTCCAGCAGGAGCACTGGCACCTGCCATTCCACCGAGCGTGTGTCCTGACTCGCTCCCAAGACCCTCCCGAGAGCACAGGGAAGCAAGAGCAGGGGCGGGAAGCCTGCAGGCCGGACCTGGTGGGTCAGTGGCCAACTGCGGGAGCGGGGCGTTTCCCAGACCACCACCTGCACGGTGAAGGGCTTCCCCTGCTGCTGGGGGCCTGGGAGGGGGCCTGCTTCACAAGGGAGCCCTGCCAGGCTCGGGCCCAAGAGGCGCCAAGCGCCTCTGTAGGCAGGGGTCAGGGGACCCCAACACTGGACAGGCTGAGGGTTTACGCCTGGGGCACAGGAGAGTTAGGTGGGTCCCCAAACCCCAAGAACTGTCTGCCGGCCGGTGGCAGGAAGCCATGGGTAATGGGGACCAGAGGTCGCCACAAAACGTGCCTGTCGATGCACAGGCCTTCCCATCTGCTTAGTACAGACCACCTGACCCGAGAGGCCAGCCTCTCAACGAGACAGACACGGACCAGAGAGGTCAGGGGGCTGAAGAGCACACAACCCCCGAAGAGATGGCAAGGGCAAGTCAGAAGAAAAGGGAGCTGCAGAAACTCAAACGTGGAAACAGTCCTTTCTCCGCGAAGTTTACGAAAAGAGAACACGGATACCAGCAAATGTGGTAAGAAACAAAATCAGATAAAAACAAGAAGATGGAACACAAAAAGTTGGGGGAAAAAAAAACATGCAGAGAATAAGAAAAAACTCTAGGAATTTCTTACACGACAGCAGGAATTTCAAAACTTCAGTAGATGGAAGGGCCAGAAGGTCGGGGTTAGTTGAGGAAACCTCCCGAGAGGTTGAACAAAAAGGTGAAGAAACAGACGATAGGAATAAAGATAACAGGCACTGCAGGCCAGCACACGGTCCCAGGGAGGGCTGCAGGGGACAGGGAGTGGCTCCTGGAGAGCCACACACGGAGTTTCCAGAACAAAGGAAATTTGCTTCACAAAGCCCTCAGGCCCCAAACACCCAGCAACACACACACAGAGACACTCAGAGACACATACACAGACACACATCAGACACACACACACACAGATATACACAAACACACAGGCACATAGACACACACAGCCGTGCATAGAGACATGCACAAAAACATATACACAAAGACAGACACACACAAACCCACATGAAATTCCAGATCTAGGAATAACGAGAACACCCTCAAAGTTTCCAGAGAGAAAGCAGGGCTCCTACAAAGATGTAGTTGTAACAATGACATCAAATTTAGACGTCAACAGCCAGATAAAAACGGAAGGCACAGTGACTTTGAAAATTATTTCCAACCTTGACTTTATCCCCAATTCAACTATCTTTTAAGAACATGCCAAAATAAAGCGATCTCAAGCGTGCGTGTACTAGAGGGATCCTCTAGGATCCTCCTAGGATCCTCTCTCAGAAAGCTACAGAAAGATTCTCCATGGAAACGAGGGAACGGAACAAGGAAGAGAAAGACGCGGATGAAACACAGGAGCTGGAGAAATGGAATTCTGAGCGATCCCCAGGGGACGGACCAAGAGTGACCCTGCCATGGTCTCTCTGGGGCAGGGGGGTGGGGGAGACTTCCTGCCCGGCATCCGTGTTCCACCTCCTGGGTGGGTGTGGATGTCGGGCCGCAGCGGGTACACTGTATCTGCCGTCTGGCTGTTGGTCTGAAGAACGAACATCCAGAGCTCAGCTCCTGGAAACGTCAGTTTTGCACCGTGTGAGGATCTGTGGTTTCTGTCCAACACCTGCAGCTTCTGGGGCACCTGTTACTTACGTCAGCCTTGCTTCCCATCTCTTACTCGGCTACCAACACCCCGGTCTTCCCGGGGTGGCCACCGTCTCCTCTCCCGGGTCACAAGTGGAATCAGAAAGCCAACCTCACTTGCTGGTGTCGGGAACGAGCACGTGACCCAGGCTCAAGGACGAGACTCACAGCAGCCGACGAAATCCACGTGACCCAAGCCAGTTTCGGGGGCCCCGTCCCACGTGTCCCCATACGGGAAGTGAGAGCAATTCCCCCGACGGCGGGATCTGTCAATCTGGGGCAGCACCGTCCCCGAGGAGCTGGGTGTGAAGCCGGCGCAGCCGAGAGCGGACCGAGGGCCTGAGCGCCGGGCCGGCCCTGCCGGAAGCCACGCGAGGAAATGGGGGGATGAGGGGGAGGATCGGGGGGGGGGGTTGCCGAGGATGCCTCACCTCGGACCACGGTGCCTGGGTAGAGGCAGCGGTACTGCTGGCTCCAGTAGGCTGCGATCCTGGTCCCTTGTGGCAAGAAGCGCGTGGAGGCCGGCCTCACGTCATTGATCTGCGAGGGCGAAGGATTGAGTGCCAGGGGTGACCGGGAACAGCCCGGCCCCCGACCGCCCGGCGGCCCCGCCTCCCCTGCCCCCCTCACCGCCTCCTGCAGCAGCTGCTCCAGACAGTAGATGTGGGGCCGGTTCCCACGCTCGCCCTCCACCACCACACGGTATCTGCAAGGCCACGGCAGGCGCGGTGTGAGGTGACGGAGACGGCGGCCCCTCCCGGAGGAACCCTGCACCTCGACCACCGGCCCCAGCGGCACCAGCTCCGCCTCCCAGACCGCTCGATGGCACGTCAGAGCCTGGGGAGCTGCTGGCGTGCGGTCTGAACCTGGGGCGAGGCTCTCCCCTTCTGGGCCTCGGTTTCCTCATCTGTACAGCTAGGGGGTTCAGATCTGAGAGAGGCCAGCACAGACCGGCTGGCCACACCCACTGGGGGGCCTCCCTCAGCGGGCACCGCCCTCCCGGGCACCGTTCATCTGGTTCTAGGGAGAAGCAGTCGCAGCTCAGAGAAGCAAAGCAACCCGCCCATAGAGGCCCAGCAAGGCCCCCTGGACCCTGGACTGGGGGAGGGTCCGCAGGCTCTGAGGCCGGTGCCACCCCCGCCCAGGCCCCCACTCACATGTCTGGCGAGTGCACCGTCTGCACGTGCCCGGCATACAGCAGCTTATCATCCATGGGGATAAGCACACGCAAGCCGTCTTTCAGCTCGTCCTTGTCGATGATGCAGGAGCGCGGGGCTGCAGGGGGACACGCAGGGAGGCAGGGCTGCAGCCAAGGGGCAGCCGAGAGACCCTCCTTCCGCGCCCAGCGCCTCCCTTGCCCCAGGCCTGCCGGGTGGCAGGGATGCCCCCCTGCAGGGACATGTGGGGGGGCCGTGCGCAGCCCCTCCCCTCCTGGCCCAGGCCCTTGCAGAGATCCCAGGCAGGTGTGAACCAAGTGTGATCTCCTACACAAGCCACCCCTCCTCCACCCAAAGACCACCACCCTTGGCGCCTGGGCATGAGGCCCCAGGTCGTCCGCCCGTCCACCGCTGCCTCTCCCACCAGACCTCCAGGACTTTCCACTGGTGTTTTCTCTTCCTGGAATGCTATGTGTCGTGGTGGAAACCAATCCCCGCCTTGGCCAAACTCCCAGGCCAGGCTCTCCGCGTTCCTCACCTGTCCTCAGCTGAAAGCTGCCTCTCCCCACCGGCTTAGAGGCCACCCCCTCCGGAACCCCCACACCAGATGTTCCCCATTTTCCTTTTCCACACTGACCACACTGCTCTGGATTCCAGGGCTCCCTCCTCCTGCCCTGTGAGACCTTGAATCCGGCCCCACCCTGTCATGACCCACACGGCTCGCTGGCTGGCCCGCCTGTTTCTTCATTCCTGCCTGCACGCACACCCCTGCCACAGCCTCACCATGGGCAGAGTGGACACCCACCCCTTGTCGCTGAGTGTGGCCGTGAGACTTCCTCCGGCCAATGGCACAAGGGAGGGAGTGATCAAATACTGATTCTGAATCTAGGCCTCCAGAGGTCTGGTCAGCTCCCACTTTCCCTCGTGAGCCTCTGGCAGTACCGCCCCAGGAAAAGCACGCCCCGGCTCACCCACAGGCCCAGGGGGTGAACGGCCCCGGAGTGGAGCTGACCCTGCGTCTGTGGACCTCCAGCTGTCCTGCTGTTGTGGCAACAAGCCCAGGCGAGGTCAGCCCGGCTGCCTTACAGACCACTGAGACCCATAATGGATACCTACTACCAGCTACCACTGGGTAACTCTTTGTTACACGGCAACAGCTGACTGATACGCTCCCAATCAGGTGATTAAGTTCCCCAGCTCTGCACATCCTCTTGTTCCACACCCACCCCACCCAATTCACATCCTCAGTCTCTCCTCAGAGCTCCACACCCCTGGGTCCAGGTGCCAGGTGTATGTCATTTACCCGGATGTTCTCCAGGCACCCCAGACTCCAGCCAGCAAAGTGTGGCATGTGATCTCTCCCTGCTCCCCCTACACGCCCACCCCACCACCACCCATACTCACTCGTTCTGGTCTGCTCACACAGCCCCTCTCCCCCTCGCGACGTGCTCAAACCCACCCCATATCCCTCCGTGCTGCCCCTGCCACCATCGCTCACCGGATCCCCAC